>NC_136917.1:171701241-172901241 GCF_949752795.1 Hyperoodon ampullatus
TCTGGGTCCAGTCAGATCAGCAAATGCCACAGCCACTGTTACCAGATCTTCCTCTATGAAATGGCTACCTGGGTGTGAGGGTGGACGAGGGCCTGTGTGTTGTGGACATCAAAGTTGATGTCATCTATTGGCAAATTACTAGTTCCCCAGAGCTTGCAACTCAAAGTTCTGAAAAGCTCCCCATGTTAGAAATTGACTCACAGTAATGGCAATATCTATTTCCTTGTCTGTTTTCATCAAAGGTAGCCATTCTCAGGTGAACCAGTAACCACATACAGTTATCAATCATTAAAATCTGCCATCAGTTCCTGGCGGTGAACCCACAAAAAAGAGATGACAATCAGTGAAGAGACAAATGGGATGGGAAACTTTGGGTGGGCTTTGGGAGGAAACAGTGTCAGTGGAAAATAAAGAGGCTCTAAGGATCTGGGGACAAAATGGGGACCCCAAACATAAGTAGAGAAAGCCCTTCATAAAAAAGATAGAGCAAATTTCAAGTGCAGTCTTGGCGTTTCCTTGTCTAAAATTATGAAGCACTCAGTGGACCAGATTGTATGAAGCTAAGGATCCCAAATTTTGTTGCACCTTCTAATAACTGGGAGGGACCTTGAAAAATTGCAAGACTCTAATCCCTAGAGATTATCACATAGCAGTTTTGGGATAAGGCCCAACTATGTGCATTTTTAACAAATACTCTTGGTGTTTAAAGCATGGGGTCCAAGGATCCTATTTAGAGAAATATGATTTAGAAAAAAAAATGTGAATGAGTTTGATGGGACATTAAGGTCAAAAATTCTGCACAAAAGGGTGAAGGGAAAACACTGTGGTTATCCAGTGAATTATTGAATCTAGAAAAGTCTTAAAGAGTCATCACATCTTGGATCAGATCCAGAGCTTGTTGTTTAAAAACTCAGGAACATTTCTGTATAATTCAGGCCAAGCCACATTGAGCCATCGTACTTGTCCTGTGCATCATTTTAGCTGTGGGAACTTGGTCGCTTGCACACATGTGATGAATAAAATGCTCACCTACACAAGCTCAATTTCTTTGGAATTATACACATTCTTAATTCCTAGCATTTTAAAGTCTTTTCAGTGTGCAGTTGTGAAATCATGTTTGACATAAGTCTGGACATACTCACTCTGTCTATCAATGATAACGATTATCCAAGAGAGGAAAGACCCAAAGACTATTCCAGGAAGAATTCTATTGGAGTGAGTGACTTCAGTAATCAACCTCTCTCTGTTCTCAATAAAATAAAAAACTGTGTGGATCCTAAGAAAGTGAAAAACAGCTTTGCTAGCAGCTGAACCATGATGTTCTCAAGTGAACATAAACAAAGTTCTGAGAATATAAGTAGTGTCTGGATAAGGTCACTTCAAGACTACGTATTGAACAAGACAGAGGTAAAGGCAACTCTCATGCATCAAACCATGGCACATCCCCTCTTCGGACCTGAGTGATGCTTACCAGTGAAAACTCAAAACTCCTCCCTCCTGGAAAAAATTTAAGACACCCAATCACAAAATTGTCCCCACTTTTTGACAACATCCTATCCAGAACTCCACACCACTTTCACAAACCCTCCTGAGGATCTCCCAGAATGAGCCCAAATCCAATAGTCCCTCCCAGCTCCTTCATACTGGGCTGTGCAGAAAGCTCCATAAACCTAACTTTCAGCTGTAGGTGTGTACCTGGTGGCACCTGGCCTGAAGGCTTCAACAAGGGGAGGTACCACTAAGGTTTAGCCATGATCCTAGCTGACTCAGACCAGAACCATAGCACAGAGTTCAGTAACCATAGCACATTTGAGACCGCTTGAGTTTCCAAGGGTTCAAGGCTACCTTGTTTACAATGATGAGGTAAATGTCAAGGTAAATGTGAGCTCCACTGCTTAATTGAGTCCCTCAGTTTGGGGTTTATTTTGGTTCCTAGGACTTTTGAATTCTGATCAGATTGTGTTGTGCTTTGGAAAAATGTGGCTTCTAACCTTCTAACACAAGGCTCTCTTGTGAGCTTCTTGTCCTGCCTCTGATGTGTTGCTTGTCTATAAGAGGAAACCTGTAGGGCAGGGGTTGACCTGGATGCAGTAATCCTATCACTCGAGCCAGACACAGGTAAAGTGGTCCGGAAGTCTCCTCAGACCAGTATCTCGTGAATACATTTCAACATGGTTTGCCTTTTCAAAACTTTGTAAGAACTTTCCTCTGTCTTGTCTCTGTGTACTAAGGATTTATTCATTTAATTCTGTGTGCCTGAAGCTGGAGTTGTGAAACCTTCAGTTTGGAAAATTTAGAGACACATGACTGTAAATGCATCATTCCTAATGAATGGTGTTGCATGGGGCCCTTTCCGTCTGAGTCTACATCCATACTGACTTTTTTCAAGAGCTTATGTTAGTTGATTAACACATGCAGTCCATCTCTCTAGATGGCGTTTTTCATGAAATACACGTTGGAATTATAGTGGCCACCTTGGGGAATATTTGACACAGACAAGATTGAGGGAAAAGTAGAATTGAACTTAGAAACAAAATCTCAAGTATCCTATGGACTACATTCTTTAATTCATGTAGGGAACCCTCCAGATGCAATTTGAACTCTAGATTTGCCTACAAAATACTCTTAAGGCCAATAAAGAAAAAAACGTGCAAAACTTACAACTTCCTCACCTTCCTATTTGTATACCTAATTTCCTTCCCCATATTCTCCTTCTCCCAAAGCATGTGTATGATCCTAAAATTGCAACCTCCATATGAAACAGATGCCAACTTCTTCCTGATCCATTGACTGTGCACCATGTCTGTTTCCATCCCTGGTCCATTGCTAAGGACTTCCATATACACGGATCCTATGGAGAAAGAGAGTGGAGAATTCAGACTTGTCTTGGGTACCTAGCCTTTCCTGACCTCTACTGATCAGACCACTTTTTGGTGGGACCAGAAAATGCAAATACTTGGCTTAAAATGGCTAGCTGTCATGACCCTGAAAGGAATTTAAAAATTAATGAACCAGCAAAAGTTAAAAAAATAGGAGCTACCATGTTGACAAAGGCAAATGACGCTGATTATCATGATGATCTAGGGCGTCTGTGAAGAGTGCTTCAGCAAGAATATTGGAGAAAATATTTGCAAATGAAGCAACTGACAAAGGATTAATCTCCAAAATTTATAAGCAGCTCATGCAGCTCAATAGCAAAAAAACAAACAACCCAATCCAAAAATGGGCAGAAGACTTAAATAGGCATTTCTCCAAAGAAGATATACAGACTGCCAACAAACACATGAAAGGATGCTCAACATCATTAATCATTAGAGAAATGCAAATCAAAACTACAATGAGATATCATCTCACACCAGTCAGAATGGCCATCATCAAGAAATCTAGAAACAATAAATGCTGGAGAGGGTGTGGAGAAAAGGGAACACTCTTGCACTGCTGGTGGGAATGTGAATTGGTACAGCCACTATGGAGAACAGCATGAAGGTTCCTTAAAAAACTACAAATAGAACTACCATATGACCCAGCAATCCCACTACTGGGCATATACCCTGAGAAAACCATAATTCAAAAAGAGACATGTACCAAAATGTTCATTGCAGCTCTATTCACAATAGCCCAGAGATGGAAACAACCTAAGTGTCCATCATCGGATGAATGGATAAAGAAGATGTGGCACATATATACAATGGAATATTACTCAGCCATAAAAAGAAACGAAACTGAGCTATTTGTAATGAGGTGGATAGACCTAGAGTCTGTCATACAGAGTGAAGTAAGTCAGAAAGAGAAAGACAAATACCGTATGCTAACACATATATATGGAATTTAAAAAAAATGTCATGAAGAAACTAGGGGTAAAACAGGAATAAGGACACAGACCTACTTGAGAATGGACTTGAGGATATGGGGAGGGGGAAGGGTAAGCTGTGACAAAGCGAAAGAGAGGCATGGACATATATACAGTACCAAACGTAAGGTAGATAGATGGTGGGAAGCAGCTGCATAGCACAGGGAGATCAGCTCAGTGCTTTGTGGCCACCTGGAGGAGTGGGATAGGGAGGGTGGGAGGGAGGGAGACACAAGAGGGAAGGGATGTGGGAACAGATGTATATGTATGACTGATTCACTTTGTTATAAAGCAGAAACTAATAAATAAATAAATAAATTTTAAAAATTAAAAAAAAAAGAATATTGGAGGTCAGGGAGTCACCGAGATGCCTCTTAGTGCCTCTGTGCCCATGGCAACAGAGGATGCAAAAATTGTAGCAACCACAGCCAAGAAGAGAAAGGTAATCAAGGATCAGTTCCCTCAAGAAAGAAGGTATGAATACAGCTGTGAGGGCATCCAGAATGGTTGGTGGAGTAGGAAGCTGACAGATTTCAGTCATGGCTTGAGACCACCCTCAACTGTGAAGCAGAGATTGCAGCTTGTCCCACAAACACCCCTCTTTTTTGTCTTTTAATTCTGGTAACATATACTTAACATAAAAGTTACCATTTTAGCATTCTAAGTGTACAGTTCAGTTGCATGAAGCACATTCACATTGTCATGCAGCCATCACAGCCATGCATCTCCAGAACTCTTTTCATTTTCCCAAACTGAAATGTCATTAGACAGAAACCCCACATTGCCCCTCCCTAGTCCCTGATTACCACAATCCTACTTTCTGTCTCTATGAATTTTGACTATTCTAAGGACTTCATATAAGTGGAATCATACAGTATTTGTCCTTTGTGACTAGCATATTTCACTTACTAAGATGTTCTCAAGGTTCACCTGGGTTGTAGCCTGTGTCAGAGTTTCCTTCCTTTTTAAGACTGAATAATATCCCATTGTATGGATGGACAGGATTTTGCTTAAGTATCCATCCATCAGTGGATACTTGGGTTGCTTTACCTTTTAGCTATTGTGAATACTGCTTCCATGAACATGGAATATCTCTTTGAGACCCTACCTTCAATTATTTTGGGTATTTACCCAGAATCAGAATACCTGGATCATTTTATGTATTTTCAGTAGTCGTTAGACAGCCACCACCTTGAAGAGGAAGACAAAGTGGGTTCAATGTGATCACGAGTAGATCCGAGCGGTGCTGGGGGCAGGGTGGCTCCAGGTACCTGCTGTCATCATATGTCCCCACACAGGTTTGTCCCTGCACAAATAAACCACCTGCACTCAAGCCTTAATCTCATGTTCTGCTTTAGGATGAACCCCAAAGAAGAAGACAGTCACAAGCCCCACCTATTCATATAGGTGGGTAAGAATTGCCAAAATCGTCTAGACATAAAGAGCAAACAACCACTTTTGATTTCAGTTTGTGGGTTTACTAACCTTCCAGAATTTAGAGCTTTTGGGGTTTTTAAAGCTCTGCTAGATCATTACACAGAAGACATCATGCTATTCCTTACTGAAGCTGGTAAGGAAAGGTAACAGAAAATTTAGACAAAAATATGAAAAAAGTCTAACAAATGAAAAGACATTCATGTATACTTATTACCAACCAAAGAAAAGTAGATAGTACAATATTTAATGTTCATGGTGACCAGGTTTTATGGCTGTTTCTGAATTCATGATATAGATGCAACCTTGAGATTTGCCTAAATCATAAATTTATAAAGTGTACAGAGCCACTGGGGTATTTTTTGTCTGGTTGTAATTGCTCACCAGTTGATATTTCATGTCTAATTAGCTTGTTTCTTTCGGAGTTTGTAGAAACTTCTGAGCAGTTGCACATGCTGGAAAACTTATTTATTATGTGCATTTACATTTTGAAATGAAAAGGTCATATGATAAAATTGGTAGATATTAATAAGCTCTGCTTAATTTCATATTTTATCACCTTTTGAAATATCCCAGGAGTGAACACCAAGGAAACTCTTAATGTTTACAATAGTGATGATTTATGTCATAATTTACAGTGATTCTCTTCATTGTAGACAACTTATTTGCCAAAATTTATATGTTGAAGTCTTAACCCTCAAGAGTGTCTGTATTTGGAGATATGATCTTTAGGGAGATAACTAAGGTTAAATAAGGTCATAAGGGTAGGGTCTTAATCTGATAGGGCCAGGGTCCTTAGAAGAAGAAAAAGAGACACCAGAGATCTCTCTCTCTCTCTCTCCAAGTACATAGAGAAGCCATGTGAGGACACAGCAAGAAGAGACATCTTCAACCAAGAAGGAAGTTCTCTCCTGTAGCCAACCCTACTGGCACATTGATCTCAGACTTACAGTCTCCAGAACTGGGAGAAAATGAATGCTGTTAATTAAGCCACCCAGCCTATCATGGCAGCCTGAGCTGGCAAGACACCATCACTCCTGGGATGTGTGCTCCTGGGCACAGACTGGACACCTCAAAGCACTAGGACAATGTCTTAAGTGTGGCAGATCACTGGTGAATGCATATTTATTGCACTGAGATCTATTCAAGTAACATTTGTGGGGCTTCCCTGGTGGTGCAATGGTTACGAATCTGACTGCCAATGCAGGGGACACGGGTTCAAGCCCTGGTCCGGGAAGATCCCACATGCCATGGAGCAACTAAGCCCGTGTGCCACAACTACCGAGCCTGTGTTCTACAGCCCACGAGCCACAACTACTGAAGCCCGCGTGCCTAGAGCCCGTGCTCCGCAACAAGAGAAGCCACCACAGTGAGAAGCCCGTGCACCGCAATGAAGACCCAACACAGCCAAAAATAAATAAATAAAATAAATTTATTAAAAAAGAAAGAAATATTTGTGGACCGTGTGCAGAGGTGTGAGCTCCATATCTGGGAGATGACAGGTCACAGACCTCCCTTTTAGGGCCTTTGCTCCTAGTGACCGTGCGTGTGTGACTCAAGTATTCGTAACACGCGCACCACACGAGCCAGGACAGGGCACCAGAAAACAGACAAAAGAATCCACTTTATTGTGGTAGGATTTCTCCTTAAAGTCCCAAGTTTTAAATAACATTGATCACATTAATGTTTCCATCAGTAAAGCTATTGTGAAAGTCAAGCTGACCCAGTCAACCCTGGGGATGCTGTCAGAGTCACCCCTCCCTTGTCACTGTCCCACCATCATACCAATCTATAGTTCTCCTTGTTTCTCAGACAATCCCCTGGTAGGTGTACTCAAACCCCAGACAGCGTCCGGGTATTAAGTGTGATGTGTTCTCCCTGTGCACCTCACTCCCATGCCAGTGCCACCCACTCCCTGGTCCTCCAGCTCCCACTTATTACAACACTGCCCAGGCCTCCCCTCCCAAGGGAACAGAGTAAGACACAGGAAAAATCTGTGACACTGAAGTAGCAGACACTTACGAGCCTTAAAGAGTGGAATGGGGCTTCCCTGGTGGCACAGTGGTTGAGAGTCCGCCTGCCGATGCAGGGGACACGGGTTTGTGCCCCGGTCCGGGAAGATCCCACATGCCGCGGAGTGGCTGGGCCCGTGAGCCATGGCCGCTGAGCCTGTGCGTCCGGAGCCTGTGCCCCGCAACGGGAGAGGCCACAACAGTGAGAGGCCCACGTACCGCAAAAAAAAAAAAAAAAAAAAAAAGAGTGGAATGATGGCCCAGTACATGGCTTGCATGGGTGGCCTCAGTTGCTAGGAGAGAAAGAAAACACTATTTTACACCTCCTCTGAGACTATTCCTGCCTTCCCCGCATGTCTCTGCTGGGTCCCACCTGAGAAAGCTGTGTTCTCATGTCACCTGCTGTGTCTTCATGACAACCCAGGAGATTTTTTTTTTTCAGCTCTCAAAAACTATGTTAAGCATCAAAACTTGTCTCTTAAGGAAGTAATCTGGGCAAGGCTGAATATGTAACCCACGGGCCACCTTGAATTGAAAGACCTCTAATGGTGACTTTACTAATACTTTAAGGAAATTAAAGGAGTGGACGATGGTATGATAGAGGGGCCATAATAACAGAACCATTGTCCTAGCCTCTGCCAGAATAACTTACAACTTACTCAGTGCCCAGTGAAATTAAGAAAGAGAGAAACAAAACAAAAGAAACAAAGAAGGGGGGAGAGGGAGGGAAGAGTCATTTTATAGCAGGAACGATGAAATAAAAAAACTACATAAAATAAAACTTAACTGCAGCTGCTTTCCCATGGCAAAACTCTCCTTCAAGTGGTGTAAAGTAAATTAATGAGCTCTTTGGCTTCCTATTCCAAAACTTAGAGCGTGATCTGGAAGGAGGAATTAAAGGTCAGATTGTTCTGCAAAATCAGAAGGAGAGAGAAACTTTGAGTGTTCACCAGCAGCCGGGATCACCCAGGGGATCCCATTATGCTTTCACACCCAGGGGAGGGGTGTGAAAACGAAAGGGAAAGGGTTCAGAGGGTCTGCAGAGAGAGTGGAGTCCAAACCCACTCAACAGACACTGTCAGGGAAAGAAATTGCTCCTGCCGGGGGAGCCATGCACTTTTTTTTTTTTTTTTTAACATCTTTATTGGAGTCTATTTGCTTTACAATGGTGTGTTAGTTTCTACTTTATAACAAAGTGAATCAGCTATACATATACATATGTTCCCAGCTCTCTTCCCTCTTGCATCTCCCTCCCTCCCACCCTCCCTATCCCACCCCTCTAGGTGGTCACAAATCACCTAGCTGATCTCCCTGTGCTATGCGGCTGCTTCCCAGTAGCTATCTATTCTACGTTTGGTAGTGTATATATGTCCATGCCACTCTCTCACTTTGTCACAGCTTACCCTTCCCCCTCCCCATATACTCAAGTCCATTCTCTAGTAGGTCTGTGTCTTTATTCCCGTCTTACCCCTAGGATGTTCATGACTTCTTTTTTTTTTTTTTAGATTCCATATATATGTGTGGATTCCATATATATGTGCTAGCATACAGTATTTGTTTTTCTCTTTTGACTTACTTCACTCTGTATGACAGACTCTAGGTCCATCCACCTCACTACAAATAACTCAATTTCATTTCTTCTTATGGCTGAGTAATATTCCATTGTATATATGTGCCACATCTTCTTTATGCATTCATCTGTCGATGGACACTTAGGTTGCTTCCATGTCCTGGCTATTGTAAATAGAGCTGCAATGAACACTTTGGTACATGACTCTTTTTGAATTATGGTTTTCTCGGGGTATATGCCCAGTAGTGGGATTGCTGAGTCATATGGTAGTTCTATTTGTAGTTTTTAAAGGAACCTCCATACTGTTCTCCATAGTGGCTGTATCAATTTACATTCCCACCAACAGTGCAAGAATGTTCCCTTTTCTCCACACCCTCTCCATCATTTATTGTTTCCAGATTTTTTGTTGATGGCCATTCTGACCGGTGTGAGATGATATCCCATGCATTTTTAAGGATGGAAATGTGGTAGTTGAAACTGTTCCATCCCAGCTTCCACATAAAATTGTTTTATTCCCAGAAGCATACTCTACTAGCACCAAAATGTCTGTAAAACTTTGCACAGATATTAGCCTTACATTCACGGTGCTCCAGGGCCGTGACAGAAGAGGAAGCTAGTCCAGTGTAGGGCAAAGCTTGAGGCCAAGGGAAAGCAGGAGCATCAGGAACATGAGGATTTTTGAGAAAGCTCACAAGCACAGCCGTGGATGTGCTTGGCGAGAGAACGGAGGAAAGGCAGCAGGAATTCCGAAGGGGACTATGGTCCGCTCCTGTGACAGCTGTAACAGATTACCACAAATATGAATACACCATTAGTACCCTATAAGGCAGGAGGCCAGAAATCTCACTGGACTAAAATTGAGCTATCAGCAGGCCTTGTTCCTTCCAGAGGCTCTGGGGAAGCGATCCATTCCTCGACTTTTCCAGCTTCTAGAGACACCCGCATTCGTTGGCTTTGGGCCACAGCCATCTGATCTACTTTCATCCTCACACCTCCTTCTCTCACTCTGACCTCACAGCTCCCTGTTGCTCTTGCACGGGACCACTCCAGGAATCCAGAACCGTATCCCCATCTCAAGAGCCTCAACATGATCATGTCTGTAAAATCCCGCTTGCCCTGTAAATTAACATATTCATAGTTTCTGGGGCTTAGAATGTGGGCATCTTTGGGGGCCATTGTTCTGCCAATGACAGAGACCGTCTCAAAGTGCTCAAGATGGGGGAATTTGATTAAGGACTGATTTAACTTATCTGAGATACAGCAAGATGTGCAGCATTAAACTGTTTTTCTTGGCATTTTTGAGAATTCGAAGAACATCTGATGTGAATGGGACACACTTTTAAGCTCTGTGTGCCATCTCAGAGTTTACAAAGCATGCCCACACCTAAGAGCAGATGGCCACCCCCGAATAATGCTTTAAGGCTGGCATGCGAGTATAAGAATCACCATCACTCCTGATACAAGCAAACCCACAGGTAATAAATTAAAAATATATATATATACTTTGGTAGAGAAGCTCTATAGAAGTAAAAGGAATTTAAGACGAGCAAACTGGTGCTTTCATTTGTCTATATCATGCATCCTTTGTCTATGTGCATATTCTATTTTTATATGTCCACAGTATAAGATTAATTATACTCTACCTAGTCCATTAAAATCTTGTCCTATACAGTTACCTGCAGGATTTCCCACCAGTGGTGGTAGCAGATAAATATCCCTCCATATTTCTCCTCACTCACGTCTTTGTTTGCAAACGTATACATAGTATTCTCTGCTCCTCCCTTCTCTCATGTAATAGTGTTTTGTGAAAATTCCATGAGGTCAATGAAGAACTTTTTATGGACCACATAAAGTTTCTGAGTAATTTTGGATTGTATCCTGGGCCCAGAAATTTATTTCAACACTGTTTTAGTAGGTGATGGTTGAGCCTAGGCTGTGAGTTACACACAGTATCTGTAGGCTGTGGTTTGACCGTCCATTCCACTTTCAAAGCCTGTGCAGCACTAAAATGATCTGAGCTATGTCTGTGACACTGAGTCTAGAACCTAGGCAGAGGTCTATCTCTCAGTCTAGTTTTAAATTCTTTTGTATGCTGCTTTAGGTAAGCTCCGTGCTTGTGTACTTTGAGGCTGAGCCCCGGAATTGGTGAACAACCTATGGGGTTGCTTTTCCAAGCTCTTTTCTCTCTACAATCTTTTCAGGTCCTTAAGCTTTTCCCCTTTTTGATCCCTGACAACCTGGTGTTTATTCATTCTTCTTTGCTGTGTACTTACCAAAACTATGCCCACAATTAAGGCCAAGTGATGGGAGGACAGAAACAAAGAAAACAAAGATACTCACCCCGCTTTCTTAAGGCCAGAGCTCCTCTGATTAAAGAGGAAGATTCCCTCTTTTGTAGGTTAGGGTCCTTTGCCCACGGCTGACACTCATGAGACACCTTTGTTTCTCCTTGAGCCTGAACTAGGGAGTTTCTCCTGGAGTTTTCTTTGTCCACCCTGATGTCTATGTCTGGGTTTCAGGCCATGAGAAATGGTAAACTTCCATCAGTTTGTTGGAAGTCTGAATTCTGGTCTTCCTCCCCAATCCATCTGCTAGTATTTATTTTCCAGAATTCTCAAATAGCTGATGCCAGCCTTCTTTCCAGGTCTTACAGCTGAATTCAGTGGGGGCATGCAGGGAAAAGTGTGCCTACTTCATCTCACCTGGAACCAGATCCCTGAATCACGTGTTCATCATCCCTATTTCCCATCTTGTCATTCAGATGATCTCCATCCTCTAAGTGGAAATGAACTTGATGAAGTTTTCCATAGGCATTACTCCATGTGTTTCTCATATGGTGCTCATTATTCCACAACTTTTACAAAGGGAGAAAGTCAGACAAAGAGCCTAGAACCACACAGCTGATATGTGGCAGAAGAGACTCAAAGCTGTACCTTCCAATTCTAGGTCTAGCAATTTTAGTGCCGCTCCTTGAATTCTTTATAGGCAATATAATCACCTGGGACACATATTTTTATGGGACCATGACTCTTCTCTTGGGGTGAAAAATCACAAGTTCCACATAAAACAGAATTTCCTTCCACTAGACTTGAATGATGATGATAATAGTTTAAGAGTTTGAACTAGGTAAAGTCTCAAAAAGTAATTATTTGTGGAAAATATGTGCATCTGTCTTCCTACAAAAATCCCTTATCAATATATCCATCAAGACAAAAGTATAACCAGTATCATACACTACTTCCCAGATCTTGATATTTATGTATTTTTTTCTTCATATAACCAGTATAGCTTATCCTCAGGGAACTTTATAATAAGAATATCAAGATCTCAGATTGGGTTTATCAAACTGTATTTCTCTAGTAGAAAATACCATTTTATTTCCTTGGAGTATGACAAATAAGAAAAAAAATGAGGACTTTTTCTTTTATAGAAAAAATATTACTGAGAATGGATGGCTAATAGTAATTTTAAAACTTCTGAAACAGAATACTGAAATTAATGAACACATATTTTCCAATTGTTGTATATATATCAACCTTCCTAAATATCCTCTTTTCATATTGAGAAGTAGAGATTTTATATTTTTTTTACTGAAATTGAAAATGGAAATTCCAGTTGTTTAAAACTCTGAAAATGAAGTTCACTCACCAGAATTCCCCTGATGAAACTTGCTGGAGGCATCTGCTGTCTCTGAATTTTAATAACCCCTTTTAAAAAAAGTTTTCTATCACCCACATTGAATGTGAGCCTTTGTTTTCAAGCTCTCATTTTGCCTCTACCTAATAAGAATAATAAATATGGCATCTCTGTCTTTCAGCCCAAGGCTTAGAGAAGTATGCCCTGGAAAGCCTTCCACATCCTTTGATAAACACTCCCAGAAGGCTTCCTGCATGCCTTGGAAGCTTCCATGGGTAGTCTTTGCATTTTTCCTTTCTAAAGGGATGAAACTGAAAAATATATTAGAGAAGGAAAAGAAACAAATTTGGCATACGATTACTTAATGGAATATCAGATTTGGCACCGGAGGGCAGAAAGCTATAAAGGGATTCAGGAGAATCTTTGTTTTAAATAAACCTTGTGTTCTTAAAAAATAAGAAAGGAGAAATACTTCCTCTTCTTTCCCTTTATCTGTTTTGAGAAAAGCATAATCTGTCACAACCGTGTCAGTGAAGCACAGATTGCCTCCTGGTGGGGTCGGGGCAGTGGCCTGCTTTCCCCTCTGGTCCCTCACAGTGGCGCCGGACCTTCTGCGCGAATCCACGCTCCCGTTCCTTCCAAAGAACCTCATGGTAAGAGCAAGTCAGAGGAATTATGGAGCAGAGGTATTAATGTAACTAGATTTCCTGATAGTTATGTTCTCCATTGTAAGTTCCTATTCTCCTTACTAGAGAACACGGTTGTCATGACAAAATAAAATATACATGACGACGGCGTTGCTAACATCCAGCAGATGTGAATAGTTCCCATTACACTTGTACCTTACTTCAAGTAAATCCAAACAAGTAAAAATGCCCCTGCATGCCAAACCAGATGACCTCTGAAGTCTCTTCTAGGTTTACCATTTTATGGAATGAGAAAACTATCAGAAGTGTTATCTAATCCAAATTACAGTATATATTTTATGTTATATATAATCTATATTAGGAGTGATATCTAATCTATCTGATGCCTCCAGCAAGTTTCATATATAATATATACCACATTATTACGTATATGATTATTTTATATATACTTATCTCCAAATATAGATGTATTACAAAGTTATATGCATACACATGATGTATATATGTGTGTGTATATATATCTATATATATATACACATTAGATGAGTACTTTTATAGTGTTTGACTACTTTGTAAAATTATTTTGAACAGTTTATTCTAAGTATTCAAAGTTATATGCATACACATAATGTATATATGTGTGTGTATATATATCTATATATATACACATTAGATGAGTACTTTTATAGTGTTTGACTACTTTGTAAAATTATTTTGAACAGTTTATTCTAAGTATTTAAAACATTCACTCTTTGAATTTCATTGAAGTTGAACTACTGTATTGATTCCACAGTTTCACTGAATAAAGAATCTATTCAGCAAAGAAAATATTTAGCCTGGTCAAATGATAACTTCTGAATCAACTGTCACTTAAATGCTGAAGTTTAACTCAATTGTTAATCAAATTTCATTTTAAACCAAGGAAGAATTGAGGAAAACAACTCAGACTTCTGCTTAAAAATTCAAAATATTACTTTGTACTGAACCATTGTTATGATAATCTAATTATCACTTAAAACTGATGAAGAAAGTGAATTAAGATTGACACCATGACTTTCACATCAGATGCCCTTACACTAACACTTGGAGAGACAAATGCATTCGTTTACTGATCACGTCGATTGCTGGGACAGCGAGTCCTGGGAAAGACTACAGGACTAAGGAAACCGGATTTGAGAGCACCTTCTATTCTGCATGGGCCAGTCCATATGGAGAGTCATTTATTTTGCTTTTCTTCTGAACATTACAGGGAAAACTCATTTTTTTCTTGATTACTACAGAATTACTATAGGTTAATTGTAGAGTATTTGGAAGTAAAAGAAAAAAATTACTTTACCCATATCTCACTACTTTAATATAACTGTTGGCAATGATTTGATGATTTGGTGCATTTCTTACAAGTGCCTTTCTGTGAAAAAAATATATATATATACACATACATGTATATATAGATAGATAGGTTTATGTTTTGAAAGTGAAGTTTACCTAAGTTGGTGTTCTGCTTGTTTGTGTGTTTGTCTGTTCTTACATGTGCAACATAAGTGCTTCCTGTGTGAGTTGTACCCAGATATCCAGCCCTGAAATTGAGGAACACAGACTGGACAGGAGGTCCTGAGCCATTGAAGCCATGGGTGTGGGTTCAGCAGCTCAGGAGAAGGACGTGTGTGTGTGTCTTTGTGTGTTGAGCATCTGCTGCTTGTCCCAGTAGGGGTTTTCTACTTCTCTGCATCCCTCCTTTACATCACCACATGGCTCCTGGTTTAAAGCCAAGGAGGTCAGCAGTGGGTAAGCCCACTGCATAGTTCTGTAGACTTGCAATGTAGACTCCTAAATGTTTAAGTTAGCTCATCTTAGAAAGTACTGTCTTTATCAAGATTGGGCCCAGAGCATGTTTTCATCATACAATCTCAATCTTCTATGTTCAACTAATAGCCATTGGCAGGTCGTAAAGCTGCCAAGCTGAACAGAAGGGGCCATGCAGAACTCCTGGATACAAAGAAAAGCTTATCCACTGCCATCATCCAACACACTTCTGGAATAGGAGGCTGGAAATAATAAAAAGCCAGTAAGAACAAGGGCAATGGATTAATAACTTTTTTTTATTGATAATGGGGGAAAATTTCCTGTGGGGATCCAAGATCATATAGAAAGAATTAAAAAAAAAACACTCCTACAAATGACACAGCAACAAATATTTTACTTTCCAAGACAAACAGCAGCAACAACAAAAACACAGAACTTAAAAGGCAGCAAAGGAAAAGCTGAGCCTTAAAAACTCTTTCATATTAATTCCTCCCACCTTCTCGGCTGTCCTGATTCACTCGCCCCTGAGTGGAGAGAAACACATTAAATATCCAGCATATTGAAGAGCACTTGCTATGGGGCTCCCTGAACATAAATGCATGACCATCCTACAGGTGAGGGCTGTTACTACCAGTGTCGTCCACGACACTTGCCTATGTACCCTCCCACCAACATCCACGGGAATCCCCATCTCCCCACACCCGAGACGTATTTGACAGGATCAGTCTTTTTAAACTGCTGGCTTTCATCCCATTTCCATTGTTAATAGCATGCATGCACAGCCCCTCTGGATCTCTGCCATCACTGTTGTCTATATGCTTTGTTCTTCTACTTGGGAGATTGTCTTTTTTATAATTTTTCATTAAAATAATAGTAACAGCTATCTTCTGGACACTTACTAGGACCCAGGCATAGTGCTAAGGACTTCTTAGGCGTCACCTAATTGGATCTCCAAAACAACCCAATGAAGTAGAATGATTATTATCACTCCATTTTATAAATGAACAAACTAAGGTTCGAGAAGGTTAAGTGACTTGATCAAGATCACACAGTTAAGGATTGTGCAGTGCCTGGGGAATAGTAGGTCCTCATCAGGTAGGAGCTAATATTATGACTTGTATTATTGTATTATCGTTCTCTCTCTCTCTCCCTTTCTCTCTCTCATTTGTAGTAGACTTTATTTTTAGAGCAGTTTAGGTTCACAACAAAATTAAGGGCAAGGTACAGAGGTTTCCCCTCTACCCCCTGCCCCCCACACACATAACCTCCCCCACATCAACATCCCGTACCAGAGTGGGACAATTGGTACAACTGATTAACCTACATTGACCGTAATTATCCATATTTTACATTAGGATTCACTCTTTGTGTTGGACATTCTATGGGTTTGGACGAGTGTTTAATGACATGTACCACCCTTATAGTGTCATGCAGAACAGTTTTGCTGCCCTGAGGATCCTCTGGGCTCTGCTCTTCATCCCTCTCTCCTCCCAACCCTTGGCAACCACTGATCTTTCCACGGTTTCTATAGTCTGCCTTTTCCAGAGTGTCACAGAGTAGGAAGAATACAGTATGTATCATTTCAGATGGATTCTTTTCACTTCATCATAAGGATTCAAGTTTCCTCCATGTCTTTCTGTGTCTTGATAGCTCATTTCTTTTAGTGCTGAATGAAATTTCATTATCTGGATGCAATACAGTTTATTTATCCATTCACTGAAAAACATCTTGTTGCCTTCTAAGTTTTGGCAATCACGAATAAAGCTGCTATAATCACGGGTATGCAGGTTTTTTTGTGGACATAAGTTTTCAATTCATTTCTGTAAATACCAAGGATCATGATTGCTGGATCATATGGTAAGACTTTGTTTAGTTTTCTAAGAAACCAGTAAACAGTCTTCCAAAGTGGCTGCACCAGTTTGCTTTCCCACCAGTGGTGAATGAGAGTACTGCTGCTCTACATCCTAGTCAGCATTTGGTGGTGTCAGTGTTTGGGATTTAGGCCATTCTAATAGGTGTGTAGTGGTACCTCATGGTTATTTTCAGTTGCAATTCGCTAATGACATCAGGTGATGAGCATCTTTTCATGTGATTATTGTCATCTGTATATCATGTTTGGTGAGGTGTATTTTCAGGATTTTTGCCCATTTTTTAACCAAAATTTGTTTTCTTATTGCTGTATTTTAAGTGTTCTTTGTATATTTTGGATCAAAGCCTTTTATCATGTATGTCTTTTGCAGATTTTCTCCCCCTCTGTAGCTTGTTTTTAATTCTCTTGACAGTGTCTTTCTCAGACCAGACATTTTTTTGCTTGCTTGTTTTTTTTCAATTTTGAATGAACTCCAGATTATCAATTATTTCTTTCAAGGATCATATCTTTGGTGCTGTATCTAAAAAGTCATTTCCATACCCAAGATCATCTAGATTTTTCCTGTTATTTTCTTGCAGTTTTATAGTTTTGTGCTTTACATTTTGGTCTGTGATCCATTTTGATTGAATTTTGGTGTAGAGTCTGTGTCGTGATTCATTTTGTTGTTTGTGGATATCCTGTTGTTCTAGATCCACTTGTAGACAAGACTCTTTTTTCTCCATTGCTTTATCTTTGGTCCTTTGTCAAAGATACATTGAGTATATTTATGTGGGTGTATGAGTTACTTTCTAAGAGATTTTAGAAACACTTTATACATTATGAACATTAACCTCGGGTCAATTGTACATGTTGCAAATCTCTTTAGACAATTGATTGTTTTAATTTTGTTTATGGGGACTTTTAGACAGAAGATTTTTAACTTCTAAGAGCATAATCTATTAATTATTTATTTTAAGTCAGTATTATAAAATACTATTCTATGTGTTTTTTTGGACAATCTCATCATCTTCTTTTTACATTATGCTGATCTACATGGTAGTCATTTTTGTATGATATGAAGTAGGAAGGTATCAAACTTAATTTTTTTCCAAATTGATAGTCAGTTTTACTAAAACATATAAGACATGGTCCATATTTTCCCAGCTTTATTGCAATGAAAGTCTTTATCACACATTTATCATGAGAAGGATAAATTTTTCACTGATGCTTATCATGGATTTTATAATGTTTATACCTTCTACATGAATTCTATAATCAGCTTGCCCAGTTACCTAAAAAGTATGTTGCCATCTTGGTAGGTATTTCATTAATCTATAGATTGATGTGAGAGACACTGACGGGTTCATGGGCTGATTGCCCCCATTCAGGATCCCAGTGTGTTTCTCTGGGATTCATACTCCTTTCACGTTCTCCAGAACTTTATATGGATTTCACAGGCATTTCACATATATTTGAGGAATTGTTTCTTTACTTTTATTTCAGTGGAATTAGGAATTTTTGTTATAAAATGTTCTAATTGCTGATTCCAGCATAGAGACAAGTTGCTATTTATAGTCCTTATAACTGGCTGCTTTACTCAGTTGGCAAAGAGCTTTCTGTTCTGCTTCCTGGCTTTCCTGGACAGCTAATCACACAGTTGGTAAATGTCACTTTCCTTTTATTTATTTATTTATTTATTTATTTATTTTTATTGTCATCACAGCAGTTAGAACATCCAGGTCATTGGGGACCACGAGCATGAAAAGCAGAACTCCTTGGCAGACTCGTGACTGTAATGGAAACATCTCTTTTTAGGTATGTAGAACACTTAGTGCAGGATGCTAGCAGACAGCCTGTGTCAATTTAAAGAAATCTCTTATTCCAACTTTGCCAGGTCTTTTTGAAGAAATGGTGGTGGATTTTGTCCCATGCTATTTCAGCATCTGAGATAATCATATGCACATATATTTTCTATCTGAAATGCTGTCATTAATTTTGTCAATAGTTTGTCCAACCTTGTTAATAACCTTGAAAAGTAAGTATTGTTATATCTCTTCTTGCTGATCACCACACTGATGCTCAGAGGAGGTAATTAACTCACACATGGTACAGCTATGAAGTGATGGAGTCAGGATCAAAGCAGGCTTTCTGGCTCCAAAGCTCAGGGCGTAGCTTGGCCTAAATCTTAGGGTTACAGTATTGGTTTAACCAACCCTTCAGACTGTGGACACCTGTACTTTTTGAGAGAGAAGAAGGGCGGGGGAATATACATGTACAAAGCGTCTCTGGAGAGAGCCTGTGGGCTACCTGTGTGGATACGGTCCCTCCTGGGGCTGCAGGGCAGCTGTAGTTTGGGGGGGGAGCCTCCTGTCGGGATTCCTCAGCCACCACTGCCTAAAATGCCAGCAGTGCCACCTGCCCCACACTGAGAGCCCTTCATGGGTTCAGCTCAGAGCTCAGCACCACAGCCTCACCCGAGGGAGAGCAGAGGGAGAAAGAGAGGGGAGATGGCATCTCCCTTTTGGCTAAGGATAGCTGGTCTCCATTACTCCTCCCACTCAGGGTGAGGCAGCCAGTGTTCCCACAAAGCTGTGGGCCTGACACTCTCTGTCACTGGCCCCATGTTCTTTTGGGTTGGATGTACGCAATTCCATGTGTAGAAGCCCCCCAGCCCTGGACCTTGACCCTCTTCCTCTGGGCAGTTTCTGTCACTCAACACAACAGGGAGCTGGCTGGGCCCAGACCCCTCTGAATAGCACAAGGGCCTCCCACCATGGTCCATTCCAAGTGGAGGTTTCCATTATCCATTTATTAACTTCTTCCCCTAACCCCTGGCTGCCAAGCAGACAGGACAAGGAGAATCCACATTCTGCCCAGGACGGGAGCACGTCTCAACTTTCTACAAGCACGGAGCAGACAGAACAAAGTCGCGGGGGTTCAGTTTGCAGCCTCCGTGTCTGCTTTCCACACACACGCCCCTGGCCTCCATGGGCTTTTGTCCTCAGAGTTGGTGTGACACGTGAGCCCTTCTCTCTTCGAGGGTTTAAAATTCATGTGACACAAAACACGTTTCACCTTGTCTTCAATGTTGGGGAGCCCAAAGCAGCATTTTATGTCACTCTAGGGGCAGTGACAAGTAAATGTAAAAACCGATGTCCAAGCAGACTAAAGAATGTAGGAGAAAACTACTCGTGGAAGCATGCACACTCACACACACGTACACGCACACATACACGAGTAGAAAACTACAAAGTCACTCTGAGCTGGGGCACACTGAGTGGCACTTAGGTTCCCTTCACTTGTCACATTAATTTCCTTGCCGTCGAGAGCCTGGTTGGTGGCTCTCGCTTCTCCCTGATCTTTATTTACTGTCTTTCTCTTCGGCTGCTTTCTCCCAGCACTGGTGCGCCTGGGCTGAGCTCCGTGATCACGGTCATTACGACACGGAGCCAGCAGCACAGCCCCCTGCCCCCGCCCCGCGCTGCTGGATGTCAGAGAGATGCAGAGGAAGCAGAGATTAACTGAAATGCTGCTATTTAATTATCTCGATGGCCTTTTGCAAAATGAGGGAAGAAGGCTTCCAGTCAGCCACCGCACCATCTTCGGGCAACGTATTGTCATTACTGTGTGTCTGGTTCTCACCTTCATCTTTCTGATGTTTCCTCTCCTGGGATTTTCAGGAAAATGCAATTCCTCGGGCTTTTGAGCCTTGGGTAGGAACTGTCTGCCACCTCCCTGACGGCGGGTAGTGACAGCCTCGGATCCCAAGCTCACGTCTGAAAAGTCTCAGCCATAATAATAATAAAGCATAACTTCCAATACAGGCTGAATCCTCAGATGTAAAGATCCCTCTTCAACCAACACTAGCTTTACCAGCGAAACGATGCATTTGTCCGAGCACAGCCCTCTTTTCTCTGGGTTCCTGGTGTTCTAAGTCTACATCATTGACATTCTCAAAACATCAGTCCTGGTGTAGAACCGGGCACACAGATGGAGCCCCGCTGCTCTTGGTTTCAGCAGGCCAGCATTGCTCCTAGACCCTGTGCTCAGCCCCGTGGTCACCACCGTCCACTCCCTCCCGCCGCTGCACACAGGCACTGTCTGCTGGGCCCGACCCCGGCCCTGCGTCCCCCAGGCCAGAGGCTTCTTCATTCCCCCTTTGAGGACGCTGGGCACCGCTGGAGATGCCCAGGACCTCCCACAAGCTGAGTAAGAGTGCAGAGCCCCTTACCTTGCCTGGCTGTGGCTAAGTAAGGAGCGGACGGCAGGGAGATGAGAGGAAAGCCTGGGACAAACTTCCCAGAGTGAAGGTCAGGGAAGCCGTCACCTGGAGGGAATGGACTTAGCCCAGCGTTCCTTGATTAACCACTGCCCCCATAGTGCATATTCTGTGCACTCCTGCCCCTGCGTGGGTCTCCGTGGGAGCCTGAACCATGTGTTCTGCAGAGGGCTTGTATCTCCCTCTGAAAACGCCATCTTCCTACCCTCCCTCTTATTTTGTCAGTGGAGTCAGAAGCTTCCAGCTGTGAAATATCAAGCACGCAGTGGTGGGTTTCTCTGAATCATGACAGCCAGGAGAAAAATAGTCCACTCCCAGCCCTCAGACCCTGCCTGAGCCATCAGGTCTGTGATATTTGGACCCTTGTACATGGAACACCACAACCCCATGAGCAAAACCATCCCTTTAGATTTTTAGCAGCTTAGTGAGGAGAAGCACCGATATCATTGAGGAGGGAGTGGGGGATTTGCCCACCTGCCTCTCCATCTTGGTGAGTCAAGACAGAAGCTGTCCCTGCAATGAGGCACCACCACCCACCATCTCAGGCAGGTTTCCTGCAGTGTTTCATGAGGTGGCATGGGACCGAAACCCAAACGAATGACCCTGTCTCCTTCCAGGTGACCACCCCATCCCTTGCTCAGGAAGCTCAGCTCCTCCAAGCCCAGGTAGGTTCTCCAAAGCTGCATTATTGGAGGATTTTTGCCACGCCACAGCACAATGTAACCTCTCTTGTCCACAGTATCTTCCATATCTTCAATAGTTTTACTTCTCTTTCTTACATCCTCAAAGTATTCTTCACAAAACAATCTAAAACATGACACATTCTGACCGGTGTGAGGTGATACCTCATTGTAGTTTTGATTTGCATTTCTCTAATGATTAGTGATGTTCAGCATCCTTTCATGTGTCTGTTAGCAATCTGTATATCTTCTTTGGAGAAATATCTATTTAGGTCTTCTGCCCATTTTTGGATTTGGTTGTTTGCTTTTTTGGTATTGAGTTACATGAGCTGCTTGTATATTTTGGAGATTAATCCTTTGCCAGTTGCTTTGTTTGCAAATATTTTCTCCCATTCTGAGAGTTTTCTTTTCATCTTGTTTATGGTTTCCTTTGCTGTGCCAAAGCTTTTAAGTTTCATTAGGTCCCTTTTGTTTATTTTTGGTTTTATTTCCATTTCTCTAGGAGGGGGTCAAAATGGCCATCATCAAAAAATTTACTAACAATAAATGATGGAGAGGGTGTGGAGAAAAGGGAACACTTTTGCACTGTTGGTGGGAATGTAAACTGATACAACCACTATGGAGAACAGTATGGAGGTTCCTTAAAAGCTAAGAATAGAACTACCATATGACCCAGCAATCCCACTACTGGGCATATACCCAGAGAAAGCCATAATTCAAAAAGAGACATGTACCACAATGTTCATTGCAGCTCTATTTACAATAGACATGACACAGAAGAAACCTAAGTGTCCATTGACAGATGAATGGATAAAGAAGATGTGGCACATATATATACAATGGAATATTACTCAGCCATAAAAAGAAATGAAATTAAGTTATACGTAGTGAAGTGGATGGACCTAGAGTCTGTCACACAGAGTGAAGTGAGTCAGAAAGGGAATAACAAATACCATATGCTAACACATATATATGGAAACTAAAAAAAAAAAAAAAAAAAAAAATGGTTCTGAAGAACCTAGGGGCAGGACAGGAATAAAGACACAGACATAGAGAATGGACTTGAGGACACAGGGAGGGGTATGTGTAAACTGGGATGAAGGGAGAGAGTGACATGGACATATATACACTACCAAATGTAAAATAGATACCTAGTGGGAAGAAGCTGCATAGCACAGGGAGATCAGCTCGGTGCTTTGTGACCACCTAGAGGGGTGGGATAGGGAGGGTGGGAGACGCAAGAGGGAGGAGATATGGGGATATATGTATATGTATAGCTGATTCACTTTGTTATAAAGCAGAAACTAACACACAATTGTAAAACAATTATACTCCAATAAAGATGTTAAAATTTTTTTTTAAATAATAACCATGACAGAAATGAACTTATCTATGAAACAGAAACAGGCTCAGATGTAGAGAACAGACTGGTGGTTGCCAACGGGGAGGGGGTTCGGGGAGAGATGGAGTGGGAGTTTGGGGTCAGCAGATGCAAACTATTATATATAGAATGGATAAACAACAAGGTCCTACTGTAGAGCACAGGGAACTATATTCAGTATACTGTAATAAACCATAATGGAAAAGAAAAATAATAAAAACTAAAATATCTCTGAGATTAAAAAAAAAAGACAAGCCATAGGAACCAATCAATCTCACCCATCTGCTTTTAGCTCCTTGGGCCTTTCTCTCCCTCTTCCCTCCGAGGTGTCCTTGTGTCCCTGTGCAGAGAAGACACCAGCGTTCCTGCCCCCTTGTCTCAACTGGGGGAGCCAGAAGACATTCCTCAAGGAGAGAGGCCCGCTCATATTTGGGGGAGCCTCTTTGGCTGTAGACAGTGATGATTGAGCCAAGTGCAGGATGTAATTTGGGAAAAAGCCACATCCATATTTCTGTTTCATTCTGGATGTTTGCCCACTAATAAAAATTCTGGCTAAGCAAGGAGTTTGGGGCTAAATATAAGTCAGAATTTATGTATTGGGGGAATAACCGACCCAAGCAGCTTGGTGGTTTTCTCTATTTTTTTGCTTAAAAATAAAAAAAAAACTGATGTCATCTTGAACTATTTTCCCCATTATTAATTTATAGAGGAGTCATGAAGAGAAAATTCATGAAGACAAGGGCTTTCAGTGCTGGAAAAGATCTAAAAAATCTTTATTTCTGTTTCCATTCTCTTACAGAGGCGGGGGAGGGGAAGCAGAGGTTGAAGAAAGGTGGCTGCAGCTGCGGCTGAGTCATGGTCAGTGGCAGCGGGATCCCTGTTCCCAGCCTGGAATCAGTCTCCAGCCACAGCCACAGTGTGGGCCACTGACTTTGGTTTTATCCCCACCCCCTCCTTGAGTGCTAGTTTATGTATAGATTTCACCATTTAAAAATTAACCATGAGATGCAGGCATACAGATGATCTTTGGATTCTCCTTTCTGCTGAATTTAATTCAAGAGTCATCAAATATTCAAAAGGCAAAACCTGGAGTTTTAGGGAAAAAATGGTAAAATTTTAAAGCAACTTTAAAAGTTAGCACAATTGATTAAAATCATGTCTGTATCCCTTACGATCTGTATGAGGAGAACTTTGAAGAATGTCCTTGATGCAAATGATGTCCTTTTGTCTCCCTGCAAGGCCATCACCACTACGTGTGGGGTGAATCATTCTGCCTGCCCGTCAGGTGCCTGGTAAGTCTACGAGCCGAGGAGGACCATTGTATTAGGTGTGAAATACATAATGGGTAGTAATATTTGGAGAAATGAAATAAATCCTCATCTTTTGGTGTTTATTGCCTCCTGAAGAAATCTTGATTCCTGCAATTCATATGACTTCATTAATAAAATCCAGTTATTAAAAATAATTTCTTTTGGTAGAAAAAGGTTACTCCTTATAAGAATCAATTATTTTCTCTACTGAAGTCACCTTGGCCAAGAATGTAATGAATATTTTTAAGATGGGAAGGTCAGAAATGAAGGGAACCAAATTCTTTTCAGGGCTGAGAATGAACGCTACACAAGACTAGGACTCATGTGATCTGTGATATGATCAAGCATCGTGGAAATGCTGATGCAATGATGACACTTCCACTGGCCCCCTTGCTGGGAGGTCATGGAGACTTTGGACAGATGGAGGGTCCTTGTTAATTAGAAGCTAACAGATGCTCCCCTCCACCAGGCACCCCTGTTTTAATTTCCCCATGTGTTTCTGGGCATCTTTTCCCTGAACTGATGGAGAGATGTGATAAAAGGGGTGCCTGGTAGGTCTCCAGTCCTTGTGAGGACACAACTGGTTCCGTGCCTAAGAGCCCTGAGTCACTCTGGACATGGCCCAGATCTCTGAGAGGCAAAGTCACAGCACAACACACTGAGAAATCACCAACAGATTTGATTGCTTCTTTTATGTGAAAATGATGATTGTTAACACTTTGAGAAATGAGACAACCCCTATTTAAGAAAGTCTTTAAAAAGCAATGAATAAAGTGCTATGATTGTAAATTCATGATGAAGGTGTCCCCTATGCTTCTAGGAGGGACCATTCATAGAATACGAGGGCTGGCAAGGCATCTACAGTGACAACCCCTGGAAACAGCCTGACTCCCAGTGGCGCTCACGTGATCTTCTCCCAACATGCCTCTGCTGAGACAGCCCTCAGCAGCATCACAGAGACCTGAGTGCTGAATCCAACCTTGAGATCTCCCTGACCTGGTGCACCCTGGGACCACTGCATCACTCAGGGTCCAGGCTGGGAAAATGTATTTCTCAAAGCAGCATAACTGATGAGCATTGAGTGAAGGGATTACACGAAGTTTATGCACAGGGTCCAGGGGGATCAACAAGGGGTGGCCAGGTCCCCGGGCACTGGCATCACCAGGGAGCAAGACCACGGCTTGAGCTGAAGGGACAAAGGACAGGCATGATGTCCCAGCCTCTGCACCTCCCACCCCCTGCCCGAGCCACCCATCGGCCAGACTCCACCTAGAGCCAAAGGCACAGGAGGCTATGAATGTGGTCCATTCAGGTCAGCCTCCTGGCTCCGAGCTGGGTGCAGAGGTGGGGAGGCAGGTTTTGGGGAAAGCTGCTTGCCACTGCGCCGTACACTCTCCTGGTCTCCCTAACCTTCAGGCTGCCCTTTACCAGTCTCCCTCGTGGTATCTTCTTCCTCTGCTCATGTAACCAAGCAGGACCCTATGGGGTCTTCCGAGAATAGACTCCCACCCATGTCCTCTGCCTGCCTTTTGTCTGCAGAAAAACTTTAGTCAAAGAATACATTTAATCAGAGAAGTGAGAAAATGCAGAAAGAAAGGAAAACAGGCAAGCAAGACAAAATAATAATACTTTAGCCATTGAACCAAGTCAGGACCTTTAGTTCTTCCTCAAGGACTAGAGATAATATTCTGAGCCGTGTCCTTTGAGCTGTTTGGCAGATACTGAAATCCCCACAAGCGGGGGGAGAAGTTAACTGTACGCTGCCCACAAGCACGGAGACCCCAGACCAGTCGGAACCAGAAGGCTGATGATGCTGACTCCCGGTTACCTCACCACCAACCAATCAGAGCATGTCCACGAGCTGACCACGCCCTGCTCCTTGAGCACTATACAACTCCTCTCTACCCGCTCCAGGGTGGGACACACAGTCTTGAGGGCAGGAGCCTGCTGTGTCCTCCTTTGCCTGGCAAAGCAAGAAAGCTATTCTTTTCTACTTTGTCCAAAACTGTCTCCACATTGCTACGCGGCACCAGTGAACAGAGGCCGCGTTTCGGCAACACTCATCCCTAAGTGGAGCCTTTCCCCAGGGCTCTCACCCCTCAGCTCCTGGACTCCCTCCCTCGGGGAAGTGTGTCCACATCGTGAGGTTAAATAGAGTGGACTGATCTCTCCCCAGCTGTGTCCCAGAGCAGCCCTGCTTATGGAAGCCCCCATCTGACATCTTCATCGTGAGGATGCCCCAGCATGCCATGGCTAAACCTAGGCTCCGTCATGCTGCTTGTTAATGCCCCCTGCCCTGCCATCCTGGTCTTTGCCTGGGAGTTATACGTACCTCCGCCTTCTCCCATCCCCACCTCCAATGAGCCACCCAGTCCAGTGAAGGATCCTGCCTGCGATCCCGCACTTCCACACCCCAGGTGCCACATTTCTCCCTGAATTCCTGCCACTGCCTCCCAGCTAGTCCTTCAGATACCAAGGTTCTCTATGAAATGCAGCCTGTCTCTGTGCACACTCACATTTTATTTTCTTCTAAAGCACGTCTAAACAGCTCACAAAGTACATCATAATACACACCCAGAGAATGGAGTCAGGAAGAGTTAAAACAGCACACAACAATGGTCTGCTATTTGCAACGTAATTACAAAACAGGAATTAGACTAAAAATAGAAGTGCAGGTCCTCAACAATTCTAAGATTCTATGAGATGGAAGATAAAAGCCTAAATATCAAGGAGCTGCATATTAAGCTTTGGGCGTGTGGCTAAGACCTGGATTGGGCTACCATCCATGTGTTCAACCTAAAGAAATAGCTTACCACTACTGTTAACTTAATGCTCAACTTTCAGGAGGGAGAAATTAAATGTTCAACAACAGATATCGAGTGTGATGACACACGTAGCCGCAGGCAGTGGGGGGCAGAGAGAAAACCTGAACTCGGGTCTCCTGGCTGGGCTGCTAGTTTAATAAGCTTTTCCAAGTCTCTCCTTGAATTCCTCAGGAGGGAGGGGTCTACATTAATTGTACGACTCCTCATTTTAACCACTTGGGAAGTTTTTCCTGATGAAAAGGCACCCAGCCCAGGGTCCTTCTTCATGCATCTACTGCTGATCTGGAAGGGAAAGGCCAGAGACTTGCCATGGAAACCATAACTGGAGGAGCAGACAACGCCTCTATTTGAACGAGAGGAAATGCATGCTGGCATTAAGCTCTGGCCGGCGTCGGAAGTCCTGGCCAGGCGCCCCCTCTCCTTCCCCCAGCACCATCTCAGCTTCAGCCTTGGTCTCTTCTTGCCCGAGTCCCTGCCTAACCAATTACCTGGTCTCTCAGCCACCGCTCTTGGCATCTCCCATTCCTGTTCTTCAAGAGGCTGCACAGGCTTAAAAATGCAAATCGTATCCATTCACTCAGGGCAGGGCAGAGCCTGCCCTGCTGATATCTCTGTCAGCATCCCTCTCACCTACTTACCGCCCTTGGCAATGCAGGTCTTCTTTGCAACTCAGACCAATCCTTCCTGCATCCGGGCATTTGCACCCAGCATCCCTCAGCCTGGAGCATCCCTGGTGGTGAGTCATGGTTTCCTAGTTTGCTCATCCTGATATTCTTGACCCCTAGCAGAATTTCCAGCAATGTGGTGCTGGAAGCTTGAGGGCAATAAGGGCACACAGGGCTGTGAGAAGCCGACAAAGACCCGGCTAAAACAGATGGTTGGGAGGGTGTGGCTCAATCAAGAGGAAGTGCCTGAAACCCTGGGAGTCCAAGGACAGGTAAGAGAAGGTAAGTGTTTCCAACCTGGTCAGTGTTGAGTGGTGGTAATGCACGTCAACTGAGGTTTAGTAAAAGGGGCCCATCTGCTCAGGAGACTTGCTAGTTTTATGACTGACGATCGCAGTGACCATCCAGCAGGTATACTTGGGTGCTGGTCTCCCTCCCTGGACTGAACTTGAGGGAACAAGGGTCTTATTCCTTGATGCCTTCACAGCACAGGCACCAGAGCATAGTAGATGATTAACAATTGTTTAGTTGATTCCTTTGCTATTTTTCAGCTTTATGACTTTATATGGTAAAGTCAGCCAGTCTCTATATTTTGTGCCAGTAATCTAACTCAGAGTCTACTGGTAAAAGTACACCTTAAATGTGGGGATATACACATGTGACTTCCATTTCTCAGAGCAGCTCAGGTATGATGAGAGCCAAGCAAAGAGACATCTGGACACAGGTGTTCCAGCCATCATGTGGCCCAGGGGCTGGATGGGCAGATTCAGCCTCCACAGTGCTGTCCTGGAATCCTAAAACCTCTGAAGGGGGAAACTGTGATAAAAATGAGGCATTTAGGAGGTATATTATTAGTGGTGCCCAGCTAATAGTAAAGGGGCTGCAAGTGTACACAGCTAGTTTTATTAACATATACTTTTATTCTAGTCATGACTAGAAGAATTAATCATACAGGCTATAACCCAGACTTCCAATTTCCATGGTGCTATCTATTAATTTTAAATTAAGGCTGTGCCCTTTGTCAATGAGCTGGAAGTGCTTTATAATAAGAGAATAAACATAAGTACATAATGTAAGAACATTCTGGGCATCCACTACTTTTTTTAATGAATGAGAAATAAAGCCAACTTCTAGTTCTGATTTAAATGTGAAAGCAGAGCTGTAGCAGAAAGAGCTGCACTGAGAAGAAAGAGACCTGGGGAGGGAAGGGACCCCCATCACCAGCCAGCCTCTACCAGCTCTGTGATCTTGGGTAGTCTGGTCCCACTCTCCATGCCTCAGCTTCATTCTGTTGAGAAAAGCATGGATGACCTTGTTCTCTCATGGGTTTTTGTAAGTATCTTGTGAGATAACAGGTAGTATATAAGTCATGTCCTAGCATGAATAGATGGCACACTCCCATGGGGTGAAGTGTGGAGTGCCCCATAAAAGGAATGGTTACAGAGTTGAGGGCAGGAAGCAGGAAACCCCAGTGATGTAGTGCTGAGGGCACAGAGCAATTGGGAACCAGGTACAGAGAGAAGCATGTGCAGAGGAACAAAGGCTGAGACCTTCAGTGGTGAGTCACAGACAACCCGTGATAGCCTGTGTGTGTAGGGGGGCTGGTCAGGAATAAACACCCTGACCCAATCCTGCTCTCCGCCCTGGAGTGACCCGGATGATCACCCTTGGATGAAAAAAGTGAAAAGGTGGAGAGCAAGGAAGCCTGTTGACACAGCTCATAAAGGTCAGGCTCCTGGAGCAAGTGGGAAACATCATCAAGATCACTTTAAAAAGTCTGTTTTCTATTTTGTAAATAAGTATATCGGTATCAGTTTTTAGATTCCCCTATAAGTGATATCATATGATATTTGTCTTTCTCTGTCTGATTTACTTCAAATTTATGGTTACCAAAGGGGATAATGGGGGTGAGAGAGAGATAAATTAGGAGTTTGGGATTAACATATAGACACTACTATATATCAAACAGATAAACAACAAGGACCTACTGTATAGTACAGGGAGCTGTATTCAATATCTTGTAATAACCTATAAGGGAGAAGAATCTGAAAAAGAATATATATATATATAGATAGATAGATAGATATATAGATAGATAGATATAGATATATACATATAGATATATAATGGTTAAACATAAAAAGTATATATGATAAGAAATACGTATTTCTAATTATAGACAAATCAAGAGCAAATAGTTTTTCAGGATTTCTTTTCGTTAGATTTTAACATTGTAAATATAAAGAAAATGTATTTATAAAATATTTTTAAAAGATTACTCTTAAGAAACAGTATGATGGGGCTTCCCTGGTGGCCCAGTGGTTGAGAGTCCGCCTGCCGATGCAAGGGACACGGGTTCGTGCCCCGGTCCGGGAAGATCCCACATGCCATGCAGCAGCTGGGCCCGTGAGCCATGGCCGCTGAGCCTGTGCGTCCAGAGCCTGTGCTCTGCAACGGGAGAGGCCACAGCAGTGAGAGGCCCGTGTACCGCAAACAAAACAAAACAAAACAAAACAGTATGATGTACTACATAGAAGGGAAAGAAGTCCTCTGTCGGCGGGGCCGTCTGGCTTCCTGGGCAGCAGGGACTCCCCGCTCCAGCCTTGAAGACTGATCTCCCTGGTGTGATTGTGTCCATGTGCAGTAAATACAAAAGTGTATCTCATTTTAAAAATTCTATTTTGAGAAGTTTCTTGTAAGATGAATTTTAGTAAAGAAAATATTATTCTCTTCATTTCTGCATATTGTTATAGCTAAGTTATGTCCTCAGAGAAGAAAACCAAACCCAACAATATAGGAAATTGGTTATCAAAATATTCCTTGATCCTTTGCCTGGAGAAAAAAACCCAGACACTCCTCACATGCTCAGAATGTAACCACGGAAGATGAGGGAAGAGGACATTCATTGACCATCCTCACATCTCTCACCCCTGGGGCAAATTGTGCCTTCATGTCTTAAACATTAGGAGAGAAACCCCCAGTTTATCACATCTCTTTAAAGAACACATAAGTAAATCAGCATGGAAAACCCAGAATCTTGGCTAATCAGGAAATAATGCCTATTTAGTTCTCGGATATGCATTTTAATGTTCTTGAGATCAGAAATACGCTGACATTTTATTATCTTAGAGCCTATTTTTTCTAAACTATACTCTAAAACTTTAAAGACTATAAGTTATATGAATTACAACTTTATACAGAAAAATCCATGTAGAACAGTAAGTGCATTGAGGTTGCCTTAGTCTCTCACTTAAAGCTGTGTATTTAGAATCTCAGCTAGAGCCTTGCTAATTGCCCCAAACTGACTTGCCTGAAACCCCTTGACTCTAACCCCTCCTACCACATACCCATTTTCCTTTCCACATGTAAAGAACAAGAAATCTGGTGCAGGTATGATGGTGAAATGATCAGGGCCCATGAATCAGTTTCAAAAGGATTTGTTCATTTCAACACATTTTAATAGGGCCCAACTCTTAAATGAATCTCCACCAAAGCATAACAGTCATGCCTGAGTAACAACTAAGACTTCATCTGTATATGCATATCATTTATCTGTTTCTGTGCAACAAATTTCTACAACCTGAACAGCTTAAGACAACAATACTTTCTTTTACTTCCTTAGATTGTTTTAATTGGATACAAAAACTTCCACACATTTAACATACTCACCTTACTGAGTTTGAAGATATGCATGCACCCATGGTAGCCATCACTTCTAAGACATGCCCTTGTATTCTTTTGCTGTTTTTTTTTTTGTTGTTGTTGTTGTTGTTAAGAACACTTAATAGGAGTGTGCTTTTTTTTTTTTTTTTTTTTTTTTTTTTGCGGTACACGGGCCTCTCCCTGTTGTGGCCTGTCCCGTTGCGGAGCACAGGCTCTGGATGCGCAGGCTCAGCGGCCATAGCTCATGGGCCCAGCGGCTCCGTGGCATGTGGGATCTTCCTGGACCAGGGCACGAACCCGTGTCCCCTGCATCGGCAGGCAGACTCTCAACCACCGCACCACCAGGGAAGCCCTGCAATGTTTTTAAGTTCACAATACTGTATTAAGTATTGTATTAAGTGCACAATATTGTTCAACAACAGTATATTATCCCACAGTTTCTGTGGATCAGGAGTTGGGGTACAGCTGATTAACTGAGTCCTCTGATTATGGTCACAAGACTACAAAGTGTTGGCCAGAAATGAGTTCTCATCTGGAGGCTCAGCTGGGGAAGGACCCAAGCACTCTCAAGGTGTAGGCAGAGTGCATTCCTTGAGGTTGTGGGATTGAGGGCACTGGCTTCTCACTGGCTGTCAGCGGGGGCTGCCCTCAGCTCTTTGCAGCATGGCTGCTTACTTCCTCAACCAGTAAAGAGCTTCTCTACATCCAGCCTGCTAAGACAATGTTTAGATGATGCAGTATAATCCCAGAAGTGACCTTTGTCGTATCCGCTTAAGAAGCAAGTCACAGGTGCCACTGGTACTCAAAGGTGTAACTACCTTTCTGCAGGGGAAAGTCTAGCTTCCCTAAAATGGCCTCTAGGAACCTTACAGTAAAGCCCCACCCTCGTGCAAATAGTCACCTGCTTTGTATGATTTATTTCTATACAGTTTTCTGAAAATAAGGCATATCTGTACCAGAAGGCTTTTGGATGGGAACATATTCATTAAAAATGAACGCTGCGACTCGGTGCTTTGTGACTGCCTGGAGGGGTGGGATAGGGAGGGTGGGAGGGAGGGAGACGCAAGAGGGAAGGGATGTGGGAACAGATGTATATGTATGACTGATTCACTTTGTTATAAAGCAGAAACTAATAAAAAAAAAGAACCCTGTGAGAGAGGCCAATATCACACACACACACACACACACATGCACATGCACACATGCACGCACACCTGATTCATCATATTGTGACAAGATGCTACAGATGTTATGTGCACGTGTAATGGTGAAGGAGTCCCATATGGACAGGAGCAGGCACTTTCCTGCACCCTGACCATGCTCAGTCACTGCCTGGGAGCAGCCCAGGGTGAACCCAGTGGGGTGGGACCCAGGGCTGTCAGTCCACTCTGCTCCCTTTGTCATCTCCCCGCAGCAGGTCCTTGAAGAAGGTCTGAGTGCCCGCACCTCCACCCACACCCCTACTGGGACCTCTAGCAGGGGACGGAGCCAGAAATCAAAGCCCACTTCTCTGATTGCACACGAAAGGGATTATTTGCTTTTCAGATAGTATTCTTTTATTTTAGAACTTCCCCTAGAATGTTTGAAATATACTTTAATTTTCAAGGCTTTGACTAAGCAATCCTTTGAAAGCTCTGATTTATAAAATTGGGAGTTCATTTACAGTTTATTTTAGAACTTTCTATAATACAGAATCTCAGGTAGGGAGAGGTTGTTATTTAGTTTTTAAGTCTACAAGATCATTTCACTGGGAAAGTGGTCAAGACTTCCACTGGGAAATAAAAGCTGGGGATTTCCACTTTCTTGGTGTTTTATTAGGCTTTATTTTATTATTTTGGTCCTGGGATTATTGAACACATAACCCACAGGTTTTTCTTATCATATATATATTCTGTGTGTGTATATACATATACATAAAAAGAGAGATGAGGGAGACATGTACACATACATATGATGTATGGTCTATATTCAGTTTATACATGTGGATGTACTTATGTATGTATGTATGTATGTGTATATTTTTTGGAATTTTTAAGATTTTAAGTTGGAAACAAGAGAAATGGAAAAAGACAACTGCAGATACCTTAAAATCATACTTCTAAGGATATCCATTTCATAGATAGAGCAAACTATAATGGGATATTTTTTCACCTAAATGAATGAGGATAAAAAGTTATGCACAATAGAACTCTGAAGGCAAACCTTAGTCATTTACAACTAAAAATGTTTAGTTAAAAAAGTTATCATCTGAACGTACATTTTCTTTAGAGTGATTGAGTGTTTTTCTTGAACCAGCCAGTAGGCAGAGGCTCATTTACCCTCAAAGCAACTGTAGGCAACAAGAACTGTTAGTGCTTCATTTTAGAAGTTAGGGACTCAAGACTTAAAGGGAAGATGGGACTTGCCCTAAATTATATGGTCCAAAGGTTTAGAGGTTTTCCTGTTTTTAATTCAATTTATTCACAAGCATATAAGATGATAGAAGCATGGGTTTGGCAGACTAGAAGTTAGATGTAAAGATACTAATCATGAAAGCAATCTAAAATGCTTTCTCTATTTTAGACAGCTCTACAAAATTAAATTTAAAAACAACCTATGAAAAGCTGAAGCTAATGACATGGTTGATCTGCTGCTTATACCCTTCATTTTTTCCCACTTGAGGGAGGACAGCTGATTTTTGCACAGATGTGAGCAGAACACATTAGCAGATGAGGGATCAGCGTGGTAAATTGTGCCATTTTGGGGGCATAATTTAAGAACTGTTGGGGTAAAAGTAAGCAATCAGTACTGACAGTCTGCTTCTTCAGGGCACCATATACATTTAAATGGCAGAATCAGTTGCGAAAAGAGCTTTCTGTCACACAAATCCCATAGGAGATCATACACCACAAGGAGAAAAACACAACTCAGTGCAGTAACTGCTAATCAAACTGAACAGAGCAGAATTCATGAAATTGTCATCACAAATCAGTTTAGGTCCTGTGTGGGAAGAATGTGAAACATGGTGCTGAGACCCATCCTTGCAGCTGCATGTAGAATTGTCCTTCTGACACATCAAGTCTGGCTCTTGTCAAGGGGAGCACCATGTGGTGGAAAAGAGAGGAACTTACGACTCCATATTGCTAATGCCTGAATTACTTCTTATGGATGCCAGTTTAATGCAGCATTCTGATGATCTTCAAATGATAACCCAAATCCTAAGTCCAAAATACCAGAGCTATGGAGCTCACCTGAGCTTATTTTAAACCCTAAAGACACCTAGCTCATCCTTTCTGGAGTAGAATAAGCCACAGTTTAAGGAACCAGGCTCCAAATTGGACACTAATACTGAAATTAAAGGTTCTGAGTCTGACAAAATAGCCTAATTTGGGAAAGAAAAGAGCACCATTGTCACTTGGGAAAGCCCATCCTTATGTGTAGAGAGCCATCTTACACAGCTGAAACATTCTCTTTTTTCCCCCAGCTTTACTGATATAATTGACATATAATGTTGTGTAAGTTTAAGATACATGGTGTGATGATTTAATGCATGTATATATTGTGAAATGATTATCACAATAAGGCCAGTTAACACATCCTATACAACATAAGATTAATTATTTCACCCAACATAATAATCTTTTTTTTTTTTTTTGGTGGTAAGAACACTTAAGATCTACTCTCCTAGCAACTTTCAGGTATAAAAAACTGTTAACTGTAGTCACCATGCTATACATTAGATTCCTAGAACTTATCCATCTTATAACTGGAAGTTTGTACCCTTTGACTAACATCTTCCAATTTCCCCAGCTCCCAACCCCCAGCCACCAGCAACCACCAAACTACTCTCTGTTTCTATGAGTTCAGCTTTTTAGATTCCACATGTAAGTGAGATCATACTCTATTTGTCTTTCTCTGTCTGACTTACTTCACTTAGCATAAAGACCTGAAGGTTCATTCATGTTGTCAAAAATGACAGAGTTGTTTTCTTTTTTTATGGCTAAATAATATTCCATTGTATTAATATTGTACTTAAAGTTTATTTATCCATCCGTCAATGGACATTTAGGTTTTTTCCATGCCTCGGTTTTGTGAATAATGCTGCAATGTACATGGGAGTGGAGATGTCTCTTAAAGGTAGTGATTTCATATCCTTTGGATATATACCTAGAAGTAGGATTACTGGATCATATGGTAGTTCTATTTTTAGTTTTCTGAGGAACCTCCATACTGTTCTCCATAGTGACGGTACTGATTTACATTCCCACCAAGAGTGCACAAAGTTTCCTTTTTCTCTACATCCTCACCAACATTTGTTATCTTTGTCATAATGGTCTTTCTAACAGGTATGAGGTGATGTCTTGTGGTTTTGATTTACAGTTCCCTGTTGATCATTACTGTCAAGCATATTTGATATATCTGTTGGCCAGTCGTATGTCCTCTTTGGAAAAATTTCTATTCAGGTCCTTTGTCCATTTTTTATTATTTGCCTTTTTGCTACTGAGTTGTTTGAGTTTCTTATATATTCTGGATATTAACCTTTAATCAAATATATGGCTAGCACATATTTTCTCCCATCCCAGAGGTTGCCTTTTCATTTTGCTGTTTGTTTCTTTTGCTGTATAGATGCTTTTTGGTTTGATGTAGCTCTACTTGTCTTTTTTTTTTCTTTTGTTGCTTGTGCTTTTAGTATCATATTTAAAAAATCATTGTCAAGACCAATGTCCAGGAGGTTTCTCCTCGTGTTTTCATCTAGGAGTTTTAAGGTTTCAGGCCTTAAATCCAATTCAAGCAAATTTTTGTGAGGAGTGTAAGATACTGATTCAACTTCTTTCTTTTACATGTGAATATCCAGTTTTCTCAACATCATTTATTGCAGAGACTGTCCTTTCCCCATTGAGTATTCTTGGCTCCCTTGTCAAATATTAGTTGACCATATCTGTGTGGGTTTATTTCTGAGGGTCCTAGTTCTGTTCTATTGGTCTATCTGTCTGTTTTTTTATGCCAGTAGCATACTGTTTTGATTCCTATAGCTTCATAGTATTGTTTGAAATCAGGAAGTATAATACCTCCAGCTTTTTTCTTCTTTTTCAGGATTGTTTTCCTATTTGTTATGTTGGAACAACAAAAGACTGATATTTGTTTGTTCCATTTCCTGTGAAAATTTTGATAAGGATTACATTGAATTCATAGATGGCTTTGGGTAATATAAACATTTCAATAATATTAATTCTTCCAATCCATGAACAAGGGATATCTTTCCATTTATTTTTGTCTTTTTATATTTCTTTCATCAATGTCTTATAGTTTTCAATGTACAGATCTTTCACCTCTTTGGTAAAATGTATTTCTATATATTTTAATATTTTTGATACGATTGTCAATGGGATTTTTTTCCTCTTTATTTCTTTTTCAGATAGTTTATTGTTAGTTTACAGAAACAACTGATTTTTGTGTGTTGATTTTGCATCCTGCAAATTTATTGAATTGGTTTGTTAGTTCTAAGAGGTTTTTGGTGGAGTCTTTAGCATTTTCTATATATAAGATCATTTAATCTGCAAACAGAGACAATTTTACTTCTTGCTTCCTTATTTGGATGGATGTTTTTTTCTTTTTTTTCTTTTTTTTTTTTTTTTTTTTTTTGCCTAATTACTCTATCTAGGGCTTCCAGGACTATGCTGAATAGGAGTGTTGAGAGTGGGCATCCAAGTCTTGTTCTTGATCATAGAGGAAAATCTTTCAAACTTTCATCATTAAGTATGAACTATCTGTAGGCTTGTCATATGTGGCCTTTATTATATTGAGGTATGTTCCTTCTGTATCCAGTATGTTAAGAGCTTTTATCATAAATAAATATAATGACTGAGAATAACAGATCCAAGCCGATCTCATGATTCAACCAATTAAACAAAAACAAAAAGAACAAAAACAAAGAACCAAGCGTCTTTTCCGACCACAAAAAAAAAGAACAATAACAAAGGAAGTTACAGGTATAAGAAATGATGTGAAAAGATTTAAACTGCAATAATCAGCCAAGTAAGGCATGGGTTTTTTATAAACAAAACCTGCCTTTACGTGTTAGGAGAATGGAGAGTCCAAACGTTAGGAAAAGGGGCAAAGACAATCATCAGGAAAGAAGCAACATTTGAAGTTTAATACTGAAGGTGGGATAGGGTGTTACACATCCTCTCAGTTCCAAGTAAATAAAATTATATGCATGTCTTGGAAAATAGTGGGTTAATAACATCTGAAGGAGCACATTGTGTAGCCAAGCTGTGCTGACCTGAAGAGTCAGATTCCACTTGCAGAAAGCATCTTCCTCTCAACCCACACATCCAGCTCCACTCCTGGGTGCTTGAAACTATGGCTTGAGCATGAAATACACTGATACCTGGCCTCAAAGCCTCTACTCACAGGGCCTGTGGTGCTTGAATGCATTTTATTTTATTTTAGGTAGGAATATATTGTCATCTTTAGGAATCGTTTGCATAAAACACATTCTCAAGGTTATCTAAAATAGGGGTCCCCAACCCCCTGGCTGCAGACCAGTACCGGTTAGGTCAGCGGCCCATTAGGAACCAGGACACACAGCAGGTAGTGAGCAGTGGGAGAGCCAGCAAAGCTTCATCCCACTTCCTGTCACTCCCCATCACTCACATGACCGCCTGAAACATCCGCCCGAGCTCCCCCCTGCCGGCCCCATCTGTGCAAAAATTGTCTTCCATGGAACGGGTCCCGGGAGCCGAAAATGTTGGGGACTGCTGATCTAAAACAATCAATGATCACTTACTTTAAAACTGTTCTTATGTCACGTATTGCTATCATTTTCTTCCTAAAAAGGAGAGGAAAACTGGCAACTTCTGTGGATTTTGATGCCCATGGGTTTTGCCACATTATATGCCACAAACAGCACAGGCTTTCCTAAGATTAAGAACTATTTCAAGTCCTACATTCACTGAAGTTCTAAAGCCAAGAGGAAGGCAGACCAACACAAAGCATGGGATCACCAAAACACTACAGCGTTTGTTCTTATTTTACCTCTAATTCTGAAGACAAAGAAGGGCATCCACATAAGGAAAAGCCAGGATTCATTTAAAACCCAAGCTACTTATCTTGAAAATGGCCAGCCTGTTAGCATTTGAGTAACAGAGATGAACATTTTAACAGCAGAGGGAAATCTCAACAGGGAAACACTCTATTTATAAACTGAGTAGAAAATGCATATATTTCATGCTCATTTTAATGTTTCAGGTGAATGCTTGTTTCTATAAATATCTGAGTCCTTTCAATTTTCCAACATTTACCCATTCTGCAATGTAAGCAATCTTTTTATAGTGACAGTGGCTTTCATGATGCTCACTTCAAGAGGAAATATGCATTTTACTCCTGGCATGATCTTTAGTTTAATTTCCAGTGATGGAAGTCCAGGTGGGAAATGGAGATTGCTCTTCAATTTCAAGGCGATTCTGTTTCCAATGAGGTAGACCACTAATCAGACAGGTTCACCCCATCTACTTACTGCAAACCAAGCTCCAAATCTCTGAGACAGTATCAGCCTGGTTCTCATTAACATTTAAGCAAAGAAAACTGCCAAATTAACAATCTAATTATGATTGAAGTCCTACGCTTGGCAGGAATCTACCACGCTGTCCCTGTTGGGTTCAATTTCTAAAATTGGTCATCTGGCAGACACCAGACGTGTCTGGACAGAGGCTCTAGCAGTTTAGCTGGGGCCACCTGGTTTCAAGCACATCGTGCAAGTGCCTAAAAAGGAAGTGTCTGGTCAGAAAACACTTTGAGTCCTCAGGCACCTTCCCCGCTGTCATTTCTCCAGTTCTACTGATCCCAATAGGAGCAACAGTGAATCACACAATATATTAAAAGAGCATAACTTCACTCACAACAAGGTGAGCATCTCTGTGGAGCAGAATTAGGACCAATATGAGGTGTTGAGCAGGGGCCAAGACACAGACGTCAGGATCTGATGGGAGACCATTCCTGCAGCACAGCGGGTGAGAGCCTTCTGTGAACAGGGAGAGTGGGGCTCACTTACCTGGTGTGAACCTGCAGTGCTGGGAGAGGGTGAGTGGGGGAAGCTGATATGACAGGTCTGAACTGGATACCTGGTGAACACAGAAGCAGTAGCAATGCCTGTGTGCGAACAAGAAGAGGAAAATAAACACATCACACACACACCATGTACACACATACCACATACACCACATACACCACACACACCACAGACACACACACACCATATACACCACACACACCACACATACCATATACACACACACCACATACACCACACACACCATAAACACCACATACACCATACACACCACAGACACACACACACCACACACACTACACACACCACACACACCAAACATACCATACACACCACACACCATACACACCACACACACCACATACACCATACACACCACACACACCACACACACCACACACACACCGCACACACACCACACACCATACAAACACAACACACACACCACATACACACACACACCACACAACCCATACACACCACACACACCACATACACAGACACACCACCCATACAACACACACCACACACACCACACACACTACATACACCATACACACTACACATACCACATACACCACACACACACCACACACACCATATACACACACACCACACACACCATACATACCACATATACACACAAGCCACACACATCACATACACACACAAACCACACACACTACACACATGACACACACCACATACACCACATACACCATACACACTACACATACCATATACACAGACACCACACACACCACACACATTACATACACCATACAAACACCACACACACATACACACCACACACACCACACACACTACATACACCATACACACCACACACATCACATACACACACAAACCACACACACCACACACATGACACACACCACATACACCACATACTCACACACCACATACACCCTACACACCCCACAAACCATATACACACACACACCACATATTACATACAGCATACATGCCACATACACACACATTACACACACCATACACACACACACCACAGACACTACATACACCATACACACCAGACACATCACATACACACACAAACCACACAAACCACACACATGACACACACCACATACACCACATACTCACACACCACATACACCCTACACACCTCACAAACCATATACACACACACCACATATTACATACAGCATACACACCACATACACACACATCACACACACCATACACACACACACCACACACACTACATACACCATACAGAGCACAAACACCACACACACCACACACACCACACACCACATACATCATACACACCACACATACCATATATGCACACACACCACATACACCACACACATTACATACACCATACACACCACAACACACACCACACACACTACATACACCATACACATCACACACCACATACACACACATACACCAAACACTATATACACCACACACCACACACACCACACACACCACACACACCACATACACACACACCACACACACCACACACACCACATACGCACACACCCCACATACACCATACATAACCCACACCTCATACCACACACAAAACACACACCCCACATACAACACACCAGACACACACAACCCCCCTAAGTACACATACACTGCACACAATATACAACACATGCATACACCTAAAACACCCGACAAACATCTCAAACACACACACACAAACACACCCCCAGGACATTGAGATGAGCTTAGAATCAAAACTTCCAATGCACATGAGGAAGAGCAGCTCCATGGAAGTTTGAGCTTCACAGACTTGACTAAAGGAAGCAGTCATTCCAGAGTAAATGCAAGTAATGAAACAGTCTTCCAAAAGAAGGAATGATGTCTAAGAGCCATAATAAGAATGATAAAACAAACGGCTGATACAAAACAAGCAGAAAGAGATTTTTTAAAAAGCCTATTAGGAAGTATAAAAAATATAATTTCAACAAAATAAATACTGGATAATAGAAAATCATCAGAGGATTAAAAGACAGTACCAAAATAGTGAACCTAAATACTGAGAAATAAAAAGATAGAAAATATGAAAATGATCCTAAAAAGATTAAAGGTAAACTGTGAAGCTCCAACATTCACCTGGAGGAAAGGCTGGATGGAGGGTGAACAGGCAACGTTTGCAGTTATAATGGCTTAGAAATTCCCTTAAGTAAGAAGACAGTTCACATGTGTGTTCAGAGTGCATGTCAAAAGTGCATATTCGGTGCTCAATAGGATACATTTAAAATCTGTATCTAGGTCTGTTATAATAAAAATGAAGATTATCAAAAGTGGAATGAAACATACAGACGCTTTGGGGAAGAAGAAAAAGATTAACCCACAAAAGGCTGGTAAGCTCTTAAATAAATGTTAAAATTAAGCACCACCTAAAAAAAGCAATTAAAGGATTCAGTCCATCAATTAAAGGATTTATTTCATGCAGATAGCATGATTGTTAGTGATATAAGTTGAAGCATCACATTCAAAAGTGCAATTCCAAGCGCAGTGGAACCATATACTTGTAGCATGATTATGTCTGAGTTCTGTTCACCCTGTAGTCTGTCTACACCTTAAAGTCTGCAGAAACAACCCACAGATTTACCCTTTAAGTCGTGCCCCCTCCACCCGCAAACACTTGTGACCAAAGAGCCTCTGTCTCCCACTCCGCAAGCTCAAGTCCCACTTAAGAAACTCTTCCATCAGTACAAGAAAACATGATTGGGCTTCCCTGGTGGCGCAGTGGTTGAGAGTCCGCCTGCCAATGCAGGGTACACGGGTTCATGCCCCGGTCTGGGAAGATCCCACATGCCGCAGAGCGGCTGGGCCCATGAGCCATGGCCGCTGAGCCTGTGCGTCCGGAGGCTGTGCTCCACAACGGGAGAGGCCACAGCAGTGAGAGGCCCGCGTACCGCAAAGAAAAAAAAAAAAAAGAAAACATGATTTATATCTGTACTGCATTTTTCAAGTGAACTTCTACTAGTTCATTAAATGTTTAATAATTATGTAAATGTCTTTAAAACTATTTTATAATTTGCACAAACCTTCCATGGAGTTTTATTCATAAGTTTAGATGTGTTTCAGTGGTATTTGAGGAAACTGGTGGGCAGGCATTTTTGTCGGGCTGGGAACCATGAAACACATTATATCACTACTTTTTCCAACGTAAAATGGAACATTCTTTCCTGTTTCCCAAAAATTCAGTATCGGATTAGACCTAGGTAATGAGAGATACTTGTGTTTGTAATATAGTCATTCTTGCTGACACAATAGATGTATTTTCACTTTCCGATTTAAGATTTTGTGCTACAGCAATGAAAGAAATGAGTCTACAGAAATCTCTTTGATGGATCCAGCATTGTAAGTGGGCTCCAGGGCCCCTCAGTGGGAGCTCATCAGGCCATAACTTGTCCATTGTTTCAGGCTTGACCCCACCTGGTTCTTGGCCTGGGTGTCATTCCTCTCCACCACAGGAGCCCATCCACCCCTACTCTAGCTTCTGAGATCAGTCATGATGTGAATAGGAGAGTGGTAAGTCCTGCTCTCCAGAATTCAGGAAACAGCTTCCTGCAAAGACCCACCCTGTTCCAGATGACTTAAATAAGACTCTGGGATAACCCCTTTGTTTATCTATGAAAAACCTCAACACAGACCTCTCAGTTCCCATTCTTTTCTTCTTAAAGGATTAGCTGAATTCTTTATGCCCACTGACCAATCTGAAAAAAGTACCTGACTTGTCCAGACGTCTCTCCTCCTCCCAGGCCTCTGAACTTCAACCCACCTTAGCTGAGCCAGCAGACAACCCCTCCCAAGAATCAGCAACCTACATGGAAAGACTCTCCCTGATCAACTGTCCCATCATGGCACCGAGTCCCCTACACCCAGTTCTTTGTAGCCCTGTCCACACCTCTCATTACAAGAGAGCTCCTTGCTGCCTGCTCTTTGAGGCACCTGCAGGTCTCAGGCTCAGAACACTCTCCCTAGAGCAATAGACCCCTGCCCTTACCACATTAATCCCTTCAAACAAAGGCTGTTTTTGTTGTTAACCAAGAATTCCAAGAACAGAGATCTGGTTGAAGCAAAATGTAAAAATTGCTTATATTTGGTGTTTGTTAGGACTGCAGCCTGGGAAGCATAAATTCACAAAAGCACTTGAATTGTGTTCCACAGGACCCAAAAATGGGGGAAGCTTCTAAAGGCAAAACCTCCCAGCAAGTTTACATGAGCTGCTTGTCAAGAATTAGGATTGGAGCTGGCAAGAAGTAAGGGTGCTTGTTAAGTAAAGATTGGTTGAGGTTTGAAATGATTACATATTTGTGAAGCAAAGGGGACTTTGAAACCACAAGGTTGTAGCTGGCAGCTGTCAGCAATGGCTTGTGGTGTCCTTGAGTTTGATACAGTTCAGAAAGTCCAGGTTCTCAGTGATGCAGGAAAGTGTCTGAATCCACATCCACAATCCACACCCCACACACACCAGCTCCATTTCGGATGCCTGAACCATAGATACTCCATTTTGATGTTTTAAATGATCTTAAATGTATGATCATTTCCTAGGTCCAGGTATGTCTTTACCTGACACCATGCACCCACACCTTTATAACCTAGGCCTTGGGTCTAAGCTTTTATTCCTGAAATTCTTTTGGGACAGGAGTTCTGTCCTTAAACTCCCAGCTCAGGGGCCAGAACTTCCTCTGCTGAGAGATACTGTATCAACGTGTGAAAACTGCAAAATCACTGTTTTCTGTCAGCCTCTGACTACACAGAGCCCTGGGATGCTTCAACGTGGTTAACGCAGTACACCATTCATTCATTCCATAAATACACATTAAAGCACATGTGCCAATACACACAGCTAGGCTGGGCTTCCTCTGTGCCTTGCAGATGGGTACATCGCCCACCTCAGCCCTGTGCTTAGGTCTCATCTCAAGTTCAGGCTCCTTAGAGACTTCTCAATCTCACTGTATCTCAAAACATAGAAAAAGCATTCATTGCAATACTTCTATTCAAAATAACGAGAAAGTATTGAGTGAGGGCCATTCACAAAACCTGTGGTTGCCAAAACATTTTTCAGCATTTATAACATTAAAACAGGTAATGAACAATGTAATTGCCCTTCCTTAAAGAAATTGATTTTAAAATTTAGTCCATTTATAAGATGTAGCCTTATAAAACATTTAAATAAGCAATCTAGATTTTAATGAATCAATACAGTTAGATCTCAAAAATTATGCTGAGTTTAAGCATTTTGGTTTAAATTGCTTTAAGGATTATAAATATTAAATTCCCAAGAGATTGGCCTATCTCCCAGATACCAAACTATAAAGCAAGTGAGATATTTTGGCAACAATATTTTCCTCAGATTAATATTTTGTGAATAACTTGAGTTAAACTGTGATTAGCTCTATATTAGGATGTTCACTACTTTCTGCCATAGTAAACATCTCCTAAATAATTTCCTCATGCTTGGAATCCATGCATAAACTCTGCTGAAATAATTTAGTTTGGAAACCTAAGGTCATCCCAGAAGTAATTTGTACTCATGAGAATCTTTTTTCCTTTGAATTTTTTCTGACTTACATCAACATGAGCTTATGTGGGTAAATGACGCATCCACTTATGCACAAATATTTCCACCACTGCATCGCAGATGTAGAGGACTCTACAGTAGCCAAGCACGGCCAAAGCATCATCGTCTCTCAGCTGGAGGAATCTCTGTTCAGATCCCAGTACTTAAGAAATACACTATTGTGTACCAGGAAATATCAGATGAAGTGCCTAAGTATCTTCCTGCCCTCTCATTGTCACCTCAGTGACACTCTGTCCTCTAGAAAAAAAGGAGTGAGTGGAGTGGATACAGCATAGGTGCAGCGTCAGAAACCTGGTTGGTTCAAGGTCTAAATTTCCCAATTTCAAGGCTGTGACTATGGCCAATTCACCTAAAAACAGGTTCTCACTTGTTCTCCTTCATCTGCCAAATGGTCAAAGTCCCCTCTTGGTGACATCCTTATCCTGCAGCCAGATAACACCTGCCTAAGCACTTGGAAGGCTAAAAGCATGACTGATGTCAAAGTCACTAACATCAAAACCAGAGGAAACAACCTTACCTGAGAGGGTGAGGAGGAAAGGTTCTGACAAACAACTTTGAGGAGGAGTGGGATTTCTAAGACTAAGGGAAAAAGGAAATGTACTAAAGTACTGGACTCTGGTTGATAAAGTTATTCCTGATGAGGAGGTAGGTTAACAATTCAGCTGCCAACCTACGTGTATATGATACTGGAAGTGAACAATTAAGTAAGTGGGTCGTGGATGGTGGGATCCAAGCTTCTCACTGATGGAGTGAGAATTAACAGGATGAGCAACAGGAGGAGGCTAGGACGATCCATGTGGTGAAGGGTTAGGATTGGAGACACCCATGTGAACTCATATCTAGCCTTATATAGATGCTTGGTTGCATATAGAATATGTATAGGTATGTGCATACACACGCTAGTATACACATATATTTCCTTGATCTGTCAGCTGAGAGGGCTTAGAAACACTTAGAAAGACACTCCAGTAGCAAAGAGCACATCACACACCCAGATCTCAGCTTCTACCACCATTCTTCAACAAAAGGAAGGACTCCTTAGAGAAATGGCTGATTCTAAGACCAAGCAGAAAATATACAAGATGTAAAAAGATATTGAAGTTCTAATCCCCTGTACCTGTGAGCATGACCTTATTTGGAAATAGTCTTTGCAGGTGATCAAGTTGAGGTCATTAGGGTGGCCCTAATCCAATATGGCTGGTGTCCATATGAAAAAGGGAAACTTGCACAAAGAGACAGGCACACGCTCAGGATGGGCACAGTGTTAAAGTTGGAATTATACTGCCACAAGCCGAGGAACGCCAACGATTGCCAACAAACCACCAGAAGCCAGGAGAGAGGCACGGATTGGATTCTCTCTACCGCCTCAGAAGAAACCAACTCTGCCTTTATTTCAGACTCCTGGCCTCCACAACTCTGAGACAATACTTTTGTGTAATTAAGCCACCCAGTCTGTGGTACTTTGTTACAACCACCTTAGGAAACTCACACACATGCTTTTCCTTCTTCTTTTTCTTCTTTTTCAGCATTGCTTTGCTTATTGTTTTGCACATGCTTTACAACCATTCACTTCTAGGGCTTCCCATATAAAGAAGAGAAACCTTCCATTTCTGTGAGTTCCAACATGGACCTTTCACTCACTCCTTCACCTTCTGCCTCTTGTCCACTTTCACCTTCCACCAGACAAGACCAGCGACAAGACACTCTATCTTACCTCTTTCATCACTAAACCCTACTCAAGCAGCTTTTTTATTCATTAAGAAACCTCCATTTTAATATTGCCTTATTTATAAATTTTATTTTGCAAACTTGTTTTGCATTAATTATATGTGCTTAACATTTATTTCATTATATTTATGTTACATTACATGTTCATTTCAATGTAGAAGAAAAATATAATTTGCATCTGAGTCTGTACAATATCATTTCATACTGCAAACAAGTGCACAGTCTAATGAGTTCATTAAGTGCCAAATAACTATGTAACTGGTATTTTAAGTTATTTATATTGTGGACAAATCAATGCAGGGTTGTTAAAACTGTTTTGGTCATGTTCAGGTAAAAAGGTGATAGTTTTGTTTACCCTGTGACATTATTTTTGTCCATTTATGGCTAAACTGTTTTCCCACATGAGTTTTAGGAGCCAGCAGTTTCAATGGTCCTCAAAGTATCTGTGGTGAGTAGGGGCACTGAATGCAGACTGTGATGTACCCCCAACAAATGAAACTTAGGTTTGTGGAACAAACCCTCAGATAACCATACTGCTTTTAACACAGATTTTCGAGCTTGCTATTGAACCCTTGTGGTCAACAAGCCATAGGATCGATGAACGCACCATCAAATCCATCATCTGATGGCAAAGACATATAAGATACAGGCCTTGATCAAATCCTGGAAGCAAAGAAAATTGCATCACAATTTGGTTCAGAATCTCATGGAACTTACTCCTTCTATTGCCGCCTGTCCTAAGACTTCACAAAGAGTTCCTTATGGTTGGTTGATTTAGGAATAAAAGTAATAGTCAGTCCTGATATATAGATAATTTTTATAATTTAGTGGTCCTGATCAGTGGTTGATGGCTACAACATTATAGCATCATAGAGGGATGTTCATAAATGACCAGGGTTGAAGATAAATTCTTCCAATGGCCAGAACTTTAAGCAATATAGTACATTGTCCACTTTTTCTCAACTAAAGCACAGCATCCAAAGGGCTCCACACTTGTTTACAAGCTGTAACCATTGGGTTGGCAGGATGGTCGGGGGTTTGGAATGAACTGGCCGAAAGCATGAGGAAGAGGTATATGGAAGGGTCTTGAAGGCTGGGCATAGGCTGTGAAGATGTTTGGAAACTGTGTGAATACCTGCCAGAGGGCATCTCTGCAGAGGAGCCTATCAAAACCAGGTGGATGAGATGACCTCTTCCCTCAGGTGTCCTCTTTCCTCAACCACACCAGCACCAAACAAAATGGCAGGATATTTACTATGAGGCAACACATGGCTCAACAACATGGAATTCCTATCAGTGATGCCAATCTAGCTCCTGTCACTGATGAGTTTCTACCCTGACAATATCACTGTGCCCTGACACGGTCATCATTCCTTGAGGGGACCATTTAAGTACGTGTGCCAAGTTAATTATATGAAATGCCTTCCATCGTGGGAGGGGCAATGGTTTGTCTTTCCCAAAATAGACATGTATTTTGGATATGGATTTGACTTTCTGACTTACAATGCTTCTTCCAGCACCAACATCTGTGGATATCTGAAATGCCTAATTCGCCATCATGGTATCTCATCATCCTGGCTCCTGACAGAGCAGCCAATGTCACAGCACAAGACATACAGCGATGGACTCATGTCCACGGAATTCTCTGGTTTTAATATATAGCCTGTCATTGAGAAACAGACGGTCAGATGAACTAGTGAATGGACCTAATAAATCTTTAGTTATGGTTCCAGTTAAGAAACAATTTTCTGAAAATCTGGAGGACTATCTCACAGGAATCAATATTTCTTTAAATCCACTGAACACATTATATGGTACTATTTTTCCCAGAGGCAATACGGACATATCTGGGAATTTAAGGGATAAAAATTGGGGATGCTCCTCTTATACTTCCCTCTCGCTATTGCACCTAATAACAAACTTCACTGAATAAGGGGTCTTAACGGGGCCAGATTTAGAGTAAGACAAGCGGGGCAGTTGCCACACATGTAAAATTCAAGGAGCACCAAAAACTCAGTCACCTAGACAAGTAATATTTTAATGTAATTTTTCAAAAAAATCTCTGATGAATAAAATATCACAAATTTAAATAAAGACAGGATAAGTAACCTGAGATAATTAAATTTTATTTAAAATTTTCACTTGGTGAAGAGAAATTGTCCAACATGGCAGTTCTCATTTGAAAATGAAATAAACAAAGAAGTTGACTTTGAAAATATTATTTGATGAATAATATTATTCATCAAATAATGTTGATATTGTTTAAAATTATTTGATGAATCCATTTTCATTAAAGTCAGAAAAGTAACATTATAATAAGTTCCAATTTTGATAAAATAAAATATTTAAATATGTTTCAAGCTACAATATACTTACTTCCAATCTTTCAATAATTTTTCAACTATTTAATGTTGTAGAAAAAAGTATCCATTCAAATAAAATACATAAAATTATGTATATAAGGGTGCACATTTTTCCTTTTCTTGCAGGCTCTGATATGATTTGGCTTATGTTGGATCCTGTCTACATTTCAAATTTTTTGGCATTTTTGTTCATCTTGTCTTTTTGGCATCAATATTGGTTTTTAAAATATTGCATTAAAATATTATTTATCTTGATTATAGCTTTTCTGGTGCTTGAGGCAAATGCTTCACTTGGCTGCCCTAATTCCTATCCTGGGCATTAGTTCCTGTGTTAGGATTTTCCAGAGAAACAGATCAATAGGATCTATATCTAGATCTAGATATTTATTATAAGGAATTGGCTTACAGACTATGGAAGTTGAGAAGTACCAAGACATGCAGTCATTAAGCGAGAACCCGAGGAGGGACGATGGTGTGGCTCTAGTCTGAAAGCAGTGAGCTCAGGACCTAAGAAGAGCCAGGGTTTCAGTCTGAGTTCAAAGTCTGGGAAAAGACCAGTGCCCCAGCTCAAGGTAGCCAGGCAGGAGGAAGTGAACCTTCCTCATGGGAGTGTCACCCTTTTCATTCTATTCAGGTTTTCAGTTGATGAGGTCTGTCTAAGTCAGGGAGGGCAAGTTGCACTACTCAGTCTATAAATTCAAATGTTAATCTCATCCAGAAACAGCCACAAAATGTTGTTTGGCCACAGAAACAGCCACACATACACAAAATGTTGTTTGGCCAAATGTCTGGGATACGATTGTGCCAGTCAAGATGGCACATAAAATTAACCATCACAGTTTCTAAGAGAGGAATAATACTACCAGGTCAAGCAGCAAGGGCTCCACTGAAGCAAAGTTGAGACTAAGGCCATTTTGATGACCCAAGGCTCTGTATTTGCTGGAGTAAATGTTTCTAATTACCAGGAGGATATGGGGAGAGTTGCTACACAGTAAGGACAGGGGGAACTATGTTTAAAACCCATGGGGAAAAACAAAACAAAACAAAAACAGGGAATCCTCAGTGTTCATTTTAGTACTCTCATGGTGGTAAATGTAAATGGAAAACTACAGTATCCTAATAAAAAGAGAATCACTGAAGTTTTAGATACTTATGAAATAAAGGTTTGGGTCATTCTACCTCACTCAAGAAGACAATGCTTGTCAGCTATAATACTACCTGGGAATTAGGGCACATGGGATGGATAGACAATGATAGAAATGATAAATATCAAATGTTACAATTACAGAGTGAGGACTGTAGCAGCTACACACATTTCCTTTCCAGCTTGTTACAATTTGTGTGTATGAACCAATTTGTGTATATACAATTTGTGTATATGAGTGAGAGTATCTTCATTTTATGAGTCAGAGTTACATTTTCTATGCCAAGAAGACTGTAGAGGCTAAAATGGGAAGGACTTGAAAACAGGCAGAAGGGGATGTACAGATACCAGGAAGCCCAAGGAGTGGACTGTGCAGGTCATGTATCTACTCTTTCTCAGCTCCAAGACTATGTGGTGCTTGAGGCTGCAATTCTGCAGCCATTCTTCATGCTTTCTCACCAGTTTCCTCCTAGCTTCTGTGGGTGGCTAAGCTGGAAGAGAACTGGAAAGCAAGAGGAGAGGAAAAGGTACTTCCTTCCTGGTTCCAGCATCCCAAGCATCTCCCACCACCACCCCCAGCAGAGGGCAGCTATGGCTCAAGGTTCTCCCTGCCCTGGGCACTAACTTCCAGCACCAGGTTCACGGCACATTCTTAGTGCTCCAGTGTCTAGCTGTAGGGAGACTCCCTCTCAGATCTAAGCACCAGCTGACTCTTAGTGGTCCCATTCTGAGGTTTGAGCATCAGTCTGTGAGGTCCCTCCTCTGAGCTTCAAGTCAATAACCCACCTCTTCCTTGTGTTTCCCCAAACTAGAGGAACTTAGTTGTTTCCTTCACTTAATTAATAAATGGGTGACTAATAAACCCTGGAGGGATTCCGTGCTTTCAAGGTTTACAGATCTGGTTGCCCCTTTTTGCCTTGTTAGACTTTCAACAATTGTGTAAAAATGATTATGTCCCCCGCTGTTTGAAATACCTCACATGATTTTTGTTTTTCCCAACTGGCCCTGAATGGATTTACTTCTTCAAGGGAAATTCACCCCTCCTGTGTGTGAAATACTAAGGGTCCTCTTGCTGTTTGTACCTGCAGTGCACCTTGCAAATCCTAGTACTGAGTCCGATTCCTTCTGAGACAGACTATTATCCACCAGGGAAGTGCAGAAATGAGCAAGAATAATTTTGATGGGATAAAAAAGTAGGTAAAACAAAAATATTGGACCGTGATGAGCCCAAGTCTGACAGAAAACCACGTAATGTATCACGACACCTGGGCAGTGAAAAGATGGTCTTCAGAAGAAAAGAGATGGGGTTTGACTTTGTAAAGTAGATTAATTACCTTGATTTCCAGAGAACCAGCTAGAAAGAGGATACTGTGAAAGGTGATTTTTAGTCCCCTATATTAGACTCTGAATATCCAAATAAAATAAAACTATTCCTGGAGAAAGAGAGGCCCCAGTGCAGTTAAATGGCTTCAAATTTTCAGGAAGCCAAGTGGGAGTAATCTCCTCTTAGCCCCTGCCTCCCCCAAGAACTAGATGCCAAGGTCTGAGCTCCAGGATACAGTCTGAAAGAGCAGCCCTCAGTCTGCCTCACACCTCATGATGACTATGAGTTAGCTGGACTTTGAAAGCTGAGTGTCTACTACAAAGTGACAGCTCTTCCAAGGAAATGCAAGTCTTAGCAACCATCTTACATGTTCTGAAGTGAGGTTAGTTTCTTTCTTTTTTTAAGTAGATTCATCCAAATATAAACAGTTCCTTTCTCCTCTCATTGAGGGAAACTTTCCTGAAGATAGACTAACATGTGACATAACTACACCCCCAAGAAAATAAAGCTATGGGTGATGAGAGAATTATACAGGTAGATTGTAGCAGTCAACCTCTGCATGTCAAGTATAATTTTGGTGTCTGTCTTGGAAATGATGGGTGGCTATGCCAGCAAAACCAGGCACTGCTTCTATCTCAGAAAAATACAATCTTTATTGGATGATAATTGATATCATCAATTCTTGAGGTCTTGAAAATGGAACATTGAGAGTTGTAGGTGTAGATTTCTTAGTGCCCGATTTCTCATAACCTAGGATCCACAAGAATTACATGAGTCACACTGGGAAGCTTACACGTGATGACTAACTCAGGGTGCAAGCATGTTTTAGAGTCTGAGCCACTTCTATTGACTGGCCTTTGCTTTTACAAGTCATGATTTGGGAGTATTGTGGCTCTGAGGACACACATATCCCTTTTGTTTATTTTATTAGATTGCTGAATAAACAAAGGGGATAAATTTACAGTGGTGGACATCATGTGATAACATTTAGCCTTACCTCATAACTCAAATGCATCCTGTACTGGTCAATATGCCATCTTGATGGTACATCAGAGATTGCTAGGATTTGGGGAGGGAAGGTGAATAAGTGGAACACAGGGGAATTTTAGGGCAATGGAACTGTTCTATACGATACTGTAATCATGGACACATGACGTTATACATTTGTCAAAACCCATACAATGTACAGAGCAGAGAGGATTCTAATGTAGTCTATGGACTTTAATTAATTGATAGTGTGTCAGTGTAGGTTCATCAATTTTAACAATTGCACCACACTACTACAAAATGTAATAATAGGGAAAACTGTGTGCTGAGGAGGAGGCTGGTATGAGGGAAATCTGTTCACTTTCTGATCAATTGCTATACAAACATAAAATGGCTTTAAATAAATAAAGTCTTCCTATTAAAAAAAAAAGCTTATAAAATTGGATCTATAAGATTGATGTCCAAAGCAGTGGTGATAAACTCCTTAGAGGAACCATACTCAATGAAAACCAAGGCAAGGAATGAAATCAAATAAATACCCATAAAACTAATATCAAAATACTGCAGCCTCTGATTGGAGACTACAGACAGGTCCTGGTGGAAACAAATGTCTCCAACAGCAAAGAAATTCGTGAAATGTATAAGGTGTGTTAACAGGATGCCCAAAACACTCGGGGAGGAAACTTTGCATGGAACTGGAGACTGTTCATCATCTGGAGAAAATCCAGTGAAATACAAGTTGGTATCATCACGACAAGGCTAAGTGTTCCTTGAGTCTATTGCTGTCGTGGCAACACTGGTCATCCCTCAATGAGACAATTTGTGCTTATTAGGATTTAAAGCCAATAGTTTTTAAATACTATCTACATTCATAATGACCGAGTGGCTGGGATTCAGGTTGAAAGGTGCCAGGACCTCTCCAGGCGCCCAAGAAAAAAACCCTCAGGCAGCAAGAGAGAGCTGAATGTCAGAAATTAAGGGCAGAGGTGCCCCAAAGAAAGAGGGGCCCCAAGAGTGCAGGCAGGGTATGAGCAATGCATACCATCTAGGTCTGGTCCTACGGGATCAAAATCTCTCCTGATGTACCTCCTTATGGAACTTTCTGGAGCTTTCCATGGTTATCTCTGAGAACAACTGCTTTCTGTGGCCAGAAAACTAGACAAGGCACCTATGGAGTAAGTTACCTTGTCATATGCCTGACAATAAAGAGAGTAGAAACGTATGCACAAATGAGGGGATTACCCAGGAAATCAGAAGTTCATGGCAGACACTCAATAAGGCCTGGGAGTCCCACTAGGTCTGAAAAATTGTAGCAATTTAGCAATTTAGGAAACTGTCACTGAGGAAGAGAGAGAAAACTGAAATGTTTTCAGATCTCCAACTACTGCTGCAGAATACAGGACAGGCCACTAGCAATTGTCATGTTATTTTTCTAAAACAGCATGTTTATTGAAAAAAAAGTAAAGTTAAATAGGGAAATAATAAAAGATGACAAGAAAAACAGACAAACTATTATTTCCTGACCCAAGTGGATGCTATTTCTCATTGGATGGCCAGTTAGCCGTGGCAACACCTGTTTACCCAAAGGCTCAATTTTCTTTTCTTTTTTTTTTTAACATCTTTATTGGAGTATAATTGCTTTACAACGGCGTGTTAGTCTCTGCTTTATAACAAAGCGAATCAGTTATACATATTCATATGTCTGCATATCTCTTCCGTCTTGCATCTCCCTCCCTCCCACCCTCCCTATCCCATCCCTCTAGGTGGTCAAAAAGCACCAAGCTGATCTCCCTATGCTATGCGGCTGCATCTCACTAGCTATCTATTTTACGTTTGGTAGTTTATATATGTCCATGCAAAGGCTCAATTTTCAGCAACTTCATATTTGTGTTAGCAAACAGCTGTGATAAAGCCCATGAATTCAATTTTTTAGAACCACCATAGATTGGAAAATAGTGCATGAGAGACAAAGTTCTTTCCTTTATTTATCTGTACTATCTGTATGCAGTGTTATGGACCACTGAGCTGTGTAACAAATCAACCACAGCGTTACTGACTTAAGACAACAGTTTTATTGTTTTATAATTCTGGAGGGCAGAAATCTGTTATGGGTCTCGTCTGCCTGGCTAAAATCTAAGTGTTGGCTGGATGTGGTCCTTCCTAGAGGCTGAAAGGAAGAACCTGTTTCCTGCTAATCTGGGTGGTTGGCAGAATTCAATTTCTTGCAATAGGATGGAGGCTCCGTTTCCTCCTTGGCTGCCAGTTGAAGGCTGTTTCCAGCTTCTAGGGACCATCTGCCTGTCTTGGCTCATAGCCCCATGCCTGCACCTTCATGCCACCAATGACTGGCTGGGTCCCTCTCATGCTTCAGGAACTTCTTGCTTCATCTTTCACTGGTACATCTCTCCAACAATGCTTCTGCCTCCCTCTTCTACTCTTTTTTTTTTTTTTTTTTTTTTTTTTTGCGGTATGCGGGCCTCTCACTGTTGTGGCCTCTCCCGTTGTGGAGCACAGGCTCCGGACGCGCAGGCCCAGCGGCCATGGCTCACGGGCCCAGCCGCTCCGCGGCACATGGGATCCTCCCAGACCGGGGCACGAACCCGTATCCCCTGCATCGGCAGGCGGACTCTCAACCACTGCGCCACCAGGGAGGCCCCCTCTTCTACTCTTAAGGTCCACATAATTACACTGAGCCCACCCAGTGCATCTCCTGGGAGATCACCCAGCATAATCTCCTTATTTTAAGATCTGTAACCTTAATTCTATCTACAAAGTTCTTCCGGGATAAAATATATCCATGGATTCCAGGGATTAGGGTGTGGACATTTGGGGACATTATTCATCCTGCCACACCTTCCAATAAAAGCAACCTTCGTGTGGTCCAGTGATATCAAAATTCACACGCCTGTCCTTGGGCATTCTTGGGTCGAAAGCTCATCTTTTATACCACTCTTTCCTACTCCCAAGAAGCATTTATTTCCAGGATAACAGCAAAGACGAAGCACTCTAATTCTTGCTTATACACCTGTCCTTAGGGATAGTGGCACAGAACCCAGAAAGCCTCTTTCTCCTTCAGATCCATCACTAACTAAAAACTACTCTGAGCCCATCCTCAACATTCTCCTAACCTCCCTACCAATGGTCTCTTCATGGTTTGGGGCAGAAAACTATGGACTGGCAGGGCTTCAGGCTTTCTTTGGAACCAGATTCAGGCTCATGGGCACAGGGTATAGAGGGAAGGCCTTCAAGGATATGTGATGACTGGCTACAACTGCCCATTCTGCCCACTCTGGAGGACTTGGAGGGATCACAGCTCCCCATCTCCCAGTTACCAACCACTTATTTATTAAAAAATCATTATGGATATCACAATCAAAAGAGTCATTTACACTATGAAGGAAAAGCTTTTGGTTGGTACTTTGCCTTGTAAGGTCCTCAGTGCATTTTTCATACCCAAGTATGGTTGGTTAAAGGCAAAACCAATGATCCCAGAGTGTCAAGGAAATGATGAATTGCTTGCATTCTAAAATAAAATGCAAATACAGTTAAGTGGAGAGAGCAAGAATCAAATCCTAGATTGCTTATATGCCTGGACTTTGTGTGTTTATATGACCTAGACGAGTCAAGGATGTATCTTCTAACCTAAAAGGAAGCTAACAACTAACTCATTTCATCTGACCACCAGGGAAGGTAATGGGAATTAGGAGTTAAAAGTAAAACCAGGGGGCTTCCCTGGTTGCGCAGTGGTTGAGAGTCCGCCTGCTGATGCAGGGGACACGGGTTCGTGCCCCAGTCCGGGAAGATCCCACATGCCACAGAGCGGCTGGGCCCGTGTGCCATGGCCTCTGAGCCTACGTGTCCAGAGCCTATGCTCCGCAACGGGAGAGGCCACAACAGTGTGAGAGGCCCACGTACCGCCAAAAAAAAAAAAAAAAGAAAAAAAGTAAAACCAGGAACATCCTGAGACCTGTTAGAAAAGGAATCAGGAGACTTCAGTAGGGAAGGACCCCCACAAAGCAAAGTCAGGGGGCTCAGGAGAGACCTGAACACAGAAATTTCTGTTAAGACAAAGGTATTTTAGAAGCCACTCTTGAAAGCATGCAAGTTCAAGATCCCTGCCTCGGAAAGCCCCCTGAGCTGTGTTACTGGACAAGGTGCTGGAAACAGAAGCCCATCCATTGTTCCAGACCACACTTCTCTGTTCCTCTTCACAGGCAGCCACAAGCTTCCTCTCTAGAGAACACATTTTGCCTGAGTCTCCTGGGGATGGAGAGGGTCAAGGGGCACGCCGCTTCTGTTCTATTCTTGCCAAAAATGCAGAACCTCCATCTAAACAGGAGGAAACATCAGGCAAACCCACAGCCAAAGAGTTCTTCAAAGTGCCAGAGCAGCGAGGTTGCGCAAGAACTGCGATGGAAGATACTTGCTGCAAAGCAGCAGAGTGAACGCCCCACAGGACAGGCGTTTGGGATGTTGCTGCTGCTGAAGCTGCTCCTGTGGTTGTTTTTATCATGAGGACCTTGCCTAACAGGAGCTGATAGGTCACTATGGGAGGCAAAACCAGCTTCAGAGAATTAGCTGTGCAAAAGGGGGTTGAACGGCATGTTGCAGATATAACTATGATGTAGTTCAACTGTTAGATTAGAAGCATGGGGTAGACATTATTGGACATACAGAAGGCTTTTGGAAGGGAGGGGTGAGCTTGGCCAGAAAAATGAGTAGTATTGCTTTTGGAGCATTCTGAGAAATAAGAACACAAGACAGTCTGGGGGCACCAAGGACAGCCCCTGGGTTTGCATGAGAACAATTTGAGCTCAGAGGACAGCAACATCTACGAAGTAGTTGTACTACAGTGAACAAGGGGGTCAACACTGAGTGAATAACTTCTGCCTTTGAGTCATGTGTTTGTTTCTTATGGCTGCTCTAAGGAATTCCCACAAACTTAGTGGCTTAAAACAATGCACATTTACTACCTTACAGTGGTGGCAGTCAGAGTCTTAAGGTGCTGAAATCAGGGTTTGGGTAGGGCTGGTTCCTTCTAGAGGCTGTAGGGAGAGAACTCAGTCTTTGCCTCTTCCAGCTTCTGGAAGCCACACCATTCCTCCGCTCCTGGCTGCATCACTCCAGTCTCTGCCTCACCGTCATTGCCACCTCTCCGGCACTGACCTTCCTTCTCTTTTATAAGGAGCCCTGTGATTACATTGATGGCTCAGATAATATCTAACTCAGATAATCCAGGTCAACTTCAAGTAGCAGGGTGGAGTCGAGAGGAGGAGAATTTCAGAGGACCTCAAAGACAGGCCTGTGAGTTAGACTTTCTACGATAAGAAGCTGGAGTGATTGACAACATTTTATTTTTTATTTTTATTTTTATTTTATTTATTTATTTATTTATTTATTTTATTTTTTTGTGGTACACGGGCCTCTCACTGTTGTGGCCTCTCCCTTTGTGGAGCACAGGTTCTGGGCGCTCAGGCTCAGCAGCCATGGCTCACGGGCCCAGCCGCTCCGCGGCATATGGGATCTTCCCGGACCAGGGCACGAACCCGTGTCCCCTGCATCGGCAGGTGGACTTTCAATGACTGCATCACCAGGGAAGCCCTGACAACATTTTAAATAAGCTCCTGGAACAAGAAAAGAGCAAACAAATGTGTGACTGTCATTCACAGAGTGGCTTGCTGCAGAAGGGACTGGGGTCAGGGAAGACAGTGGGGACACTGGAAATTGTTGCAAAGACCCAGGTACCAGAGTCCCCCAACAAAGTAAAGCAGTCCCACTAGGGAAAGAAGATGGAGCAAAGTGAAAGACAGGTCAGGAGCAGGTCCAGGGCTGGTGACCACCACGCACTGGGGACAAGTAGGAGGGGCTTGAAGGAGCTCATTTTCCTGAGAGTTGCAGCAGCTGCCAGGTGGGCCAGGAGACTGCAGGCAAGGACGTGTCCCAGACACAGCCCCGGGACATCTGCTCCCAGGTATTGGGCTAATTTGGTGTATTCTCATTCTCTTAGGGCACGTTTATAATATTTTCTAGTTTACTGTTTTCTGTGTTTTAAAATTTGAAAGCAAATGGAAGGACACACCACCTTTAAGAATAGGAAGGAGGGAATCCCTGGTTGCTCTGTTTGTTTGCCATTTCCATCAAAGCGGATAATCATGAAGATCCAATAGAAAGCATAGAGAATCACACCTAGAAATGTTATCCATACAAGTGCTCTTACAAAAGGAGTTTGAAAAATATTACGTTGAGACACTAGTCAAGATTAACAGGGATCTTCCCTCTGGCATGTCCCTCACCCCCCTTATCTGTGACATTGACTTGCACATGCTTTGATCATGGGATGAGTTTTTTCCTTAAGAAAGCTTTGACAGGGACTTACCTGGTCGCACAGTGGTTAAGAATCTGTCTGCCAATGCAAGGAACACAAGTTCGAGCCCTAGTCCGGGAAGATCTCACATGCCACAGAGCAACTAAGCCCATGCGCCACAACTACTGAGCCCATGTGCCACAACTACCAAGCCCACATGCCACAACTGCTGAAGCCCGTGCACCTAGAGCCCCTGCTCTGCAATGAGAGAAGCCACCACAATGAGAAGCCTGCACACTGCGACGAAGAGTAGCCCCCGATCGCCACAACTAGAGAAAGCCCCCGTGCAGAAACAAAGACCCAATGCAGCCAAAAATAAATAAACAAACAAACAAATAAATAAATAAAAATTTTTAAAAAGAAAGCTTTGACAATAATTACATAACAAGTTACAAAAAAGTTAAACTTACATAATAAAAATCAGAAAATTTGTTATACAGGTTATAAAACCAAGCAAGAGTCTTCTGAAATATAGTGTCTATATTTGCACTTTTGCTACTTCACACTTCTCTTTCCTCTTCTCACTTGAGTAACACCCAATCCCATGCACAAGTTAATTGGAAATATCGAATCAAACTCACCGTGGGATCATGTGGTAGATATTCAAGACCATCTGATGTCTTTGATTCGAGTACTTTAAAAAGTTATCACTTCCAACAGTTATATAATTTGGTCCCCTATTGTATATTCAAATGAAAACCCAAGAGGCAGACGAAAATGTTCGTGTGAAAACCCAACAGGCAGAATCGCAGAAAAGAATTCTTATTCAATCTCTTGAAAATAAACATGACAAATTCGACTTAGTTTCTCAGTAACACAAGATACTTAGCCAGATTTTCCTTCCATCCATTTTTTCTTGGTAATATATATACATGTTTGTTATCCTTTTCTCTTGAATTTTCTTACTCTTTTCATCTTTTTAAATATTTTAAAAATATAAGTAAGCCTTAAAAAGGTTTCAGGAGCTCTATCTTTTAGAATGTTGGCATGGAAATTCTGATCCAATTTATTGTGTTCTTCACTTTCAATTTAAATAGAATATGTGAGTTCAACCAGATAAAAAACAAAATTGAGACATCATCTGCTTTGAAATGAGTAAAACCCACTTACAGCTGTCCTGTCTGTCCCTCCTTTCCTCCTCCCAGCCGTGGCAGTTCTAAGACTTCTTCACGACCACCTCCACAGACGCCTGGGAAAGGGAGTTTTTGTCAACAGTCTTCTCTCCCCATCTGTGACAAGAACCTTGGAGTCCTGGCTCAGTAAGAAACATATGGTCTGGTGCCTTGACAACCTAAAACACTTTGAAAATGAATTTCATTTTTTTTTTTGCCTGCAGTACGTACGTACTCAGCGTGACTCAGACCCCCCAGGGCATGTGGTAAGAACAGAAGCTTTAGGAGTTAGTCCAATCAGGAACAAAATGAAAGAAACAGAAATAAGAATAAAGCTCACCTTGCTGGAATACACCTATTCCATTAAATCTCACTTAATACAAAGAGTGACATAAAAACACAACGCAGTCCAACAGCAAGTGCTTACGCTAAAAACCTCCACAGACCTGACCTGGTTTTTTCTCTGCCTTTCCTCTCCACGCCAAGAGGGCTTTTCAGAAGTCAAAAGAGCAACAGCAAAATAACCCACTTAAACACAAAATGAAACTGTTTTCTAAAAGTCATCAGAAGAAGTTTTGTTTTTCTCTTTTACCAAAGACCAAAAGCACTTGAGAGGCATTTCACCCTGAGTGTCACCTCACAGACGAGCACGTGAGCTGCAGCACCAGCCCCTAAGCAAGTGGGAGTCAACGCCTGAGCCTGGTGGGGCAGCCAGGCAGGGTGGCATTGGCCCCAGGCTGCAAGTCCCCTGTGCCCCTCTTGAAACCGAGGAGGATCCTATGAGGCTCCTGGGCACAGAAACCTTTCTGTCCCCTGTTTCTTGTAGGGCAAGACCCCAGCCTCTGTGACCTTCCCTGATTTCCAAAGGGCAGATTAGAACAGTTGCTAATCAAGGGGGGATCAGCCAAGCAACCACGATTAAAGGGACCAGAGAAGCTCAGCAGATTAGAGGAATACAGGCCCTGCACACACCCTAATCTTGTCAGCAACCCCGCCCTTGAACTATTGCTATAAACTCCTCATCAAATCCTCCCAGGTTGAGATGCACAGTTTTCAAAGGCAGGAGCCCACCGTGTTCCCCTTTGCCTGGAAAAGCAATAAAGCTGTTTTCTTCTACTTCACTCAAAGCTCTGTCTGAGATTAGATTCGGCACCGGTGTACAGAGGCTGAGTTTTCAGCATCCCTGTCTGGAGACAGCAACGACTCAGAACCAGGAACAACCCAGCAGGCAGGACACAGGAGAAGTAGCTCCTCGCTCAGAGCACTTTGGAGGAAAAGCAGGTCATCCTCTTTCTTCGCGGGAGAAAGAAACTTCCGGTGGGAGCACAGCCAGCTGCACGGGTGGGGGACCCAGCGGTCACACGGGGCCGTGTTCTGAAGGGCCCTGTGCTTGCTTTGTACTCTGCTGTGGCCTTCGTGAACTTAATATTATGAAGACGGGCCCTGCATTTTCGTTATGCCCAGGCTGCACAGCTCTGTAGCTGTCCTGGGTGTGAGTCAGAAGAGCAAGTAGTCCAGAGCAGGGGGGGTGAATCCTGGCTTCAGGCAACCCTGTCCTAGGCAGCACACCATGTGATTTTCTCAACGCCATTTCTTGTTTTTAAATCGGAGCTCAAAATACTTGCTACCTCATGGCTGATATGCTGAACTCGTGCATAAGGACACGCAAAGCACACAACATAGAATAAGTACCTAATGTGAGCTGTCAAGCTGAAAGCTCCAATTAGTATTTGTCAGACTGAACTAAATATTATTTATAGGGACTGGAGGAGTTTGGGGGGGAAAAGTTTCACCTTAACCACTTCTCTAACATCCCTATGTGTTTTGACCCTGCCTCTAAACTCTATTTTTACTTCCATCTTAAGAAATATTTCCTATCATTTAATCTAAAACATCTAATTGCATTTTTACTCTCATTATTTTTAGAAGGAAAAAAAACATACATTTTCTCAAGAAGAAACAAATCAGTGGAGGCACTAACTGGACCGTTTCTCTCAGTAGAAAGAACTCCCTCTGATTTGTAAAGCAGGAAATATGGATTATGTAGGATGGCAGCTTTTCAACATTCATTGGCCATGAGTCCCACATGAAGAACCTATGATACCTTTCAATCCATGTCACTCACCACACTCAACATTGAAACCAAAGCTGTATGCAACTTAAAAAATCCTGACTCTAACTTTTGTTATTTCCTCCTCAATCTGACATGTTTCTGTTCTATTTCAATTTTATTTTCCAAGCTGGATTGTGACCCACTAGCTTCATTTCACTAGCCAGACTCATCAAGAAAAAAAAGGGAGAAGACTCAAATCAATAGAATTAGAAATGAAAAAGGAGAAGTCACAAATGACACTGCAGAAATACAAAGGATCATGAGAGATTACTGCAAGCAACTATATGCCAATAAAATGGACAACCTGGAAGAAATGGACACATTCTTAGAAAAGCACAACCTTCAGAGACTGAACCAGGAAGAAATAGAAAATATAAACAGACCAATCACAAGCACTGAAATGGAGACTCTGATTAAAAATCTTCATAATCCATTTATGTGCTACAACATGCCATTTAGAAAACGTTGATTGAGGGGCTGTTTTATTGTGAAAAATTATAGTTGGAGAAACATGTTCAAGACTATCGGCGGAGTCATGATCCCTCCCCCAAATTCTGAAATCTCTGCCCCAGTACCTTAGACTGTGACTATATTTTCAGATAGGGCTTTTAAAGAGGTGACTCAGTTAAATGAAGCTGTTGGTATGGGCCCTAACCAAGTATAACTTGTGTCTTTATAAGAAGAGGAAGAGACACCAGGGATGCACAGGCACAGAGGAATAAACCATGTGGGAACACAGCAAGAAGACAGCCATCAGGCTTCCCTAGTGGCGCAGTGGTTAAGAATCCGCCTGCCAATGCAGGGGACATGGGTTCGAGCCCTGGTCCAGGAAGATCCCACATGTCGCGGAGCAACTAGGCCTGTGAGCCACAACTACTGAGCCTTTGCTCTAGAGCCCACGAGCCACAACTACTGAGCCCATGTGCCACAACTACTGAAGCCTGCGTGCCTAGAGCCCATGCTCCGCAACAGGAGAAGCCACCGCAATGAGAAGCCCGTGCACCACAACCAAGAGTAGCCCCCTCTCACCGCAACCAGAGAAAGCCCGTGTGCAGCAATGAAGACCCAACACAGCCAAAAATAAATAAATAAAATAAATACATTTAAAAAAAAAAAAAAAAAAGAAGACAGCCATCCACAAGGCAAGCAGAGAGACCTGAGAAGAAACCAACCCTGCCCACACCTTGATCATGGACTTCCAGCCTCCAGAACCATGAAAAAATAAATGTCTGTTATTTAAGCTGCCCCATCTGCGCACTTTGTTACAACAGCTCGAGCTGACTAATGCAGGGCCTTCAGTAAAAGATTCAGAACACATGTGATTACCTTGCTTCCTTCCAATATCCTCTTAAATCATAGTGAAGGCATTAAAATGTATAAACTACAGGAAAAAGGAGAATGGAAACAGAGGTGAGTCATTATTTTGGAAGCTGGAAAGCAGGTGAATGAATAACACTTTTTTAGCAACAACAGCTGTGAAACCTAAGTTGGCATTGGGGGTCCCCAGCAAGTCGCTCTGTGCCTCAGACCCCATGGTGGCTCGGGAACTGGGGAGCTGTAGCTGGGATGCCCCTAACATGAACCAAGGGCAGGGTGTGACTGTGAAGCAGTGTGGCCACCAACTGCCAGGCCCAGCCCACATCTGGAAGCTGCTCCCTCCTCCTCCTCAGCATGTGGGATTCTGTCCTTAAGGGCTGCAGGCACAGCCTAGCACAGGTGTGCTGGGCGAAAACAGGAGAGCCAGTGAAAGCCACATACTGGAAGGGGGTGGAAGAAAGAAATGGCAAGAAAACAGAGCCAATGAAGAAAGCAGAAACATTTTTGAAGAATGTGTATTTAATGTCCTCAAGAATAGGGGAAACTTGGTCTCAACTGAAGCAAGCAGCAGCATAACATCTCATAGTAGGAAGGTAACTAAATCTTAGTTATAAATGGATTTTCAGACTATTTTCCAGGTTTTTTTGATATTCAAAAATATTCAAAATACTATTTTTTAATTAATTAATTTATTTTTTGGCTGCGTTGGGTCTTCGTTGCTGCATGCGGGCTTTCTCTAGTTGCAGCGAGTGGGGGTTACTCTTCATTGTGGTGTGCGGGCTTCTCATTGCTTCTCTTGTTGTGGAGCACAGGCTCTAGGCACACGGGCTTCAGTAGTTGTGGCACCCGGGCTCAGTAGTTGTGGCTCACGGGCTCAGTTGCCCCATGACATGTGGGATCTTCCTGGACCAGGGCTAGAACCCGTGTCCCCTGCATTGGCAGGTGGATTCTTAATCACTGGGCCACCAGGGAAGTCCCCAAAACATTCTTGTTTCAAAAATATTCTTGTGTAATTACTTTGATATTCTGGCTCTTTCATTGTAACGGAATATATTCTTTAAAAAGATGGGGTTGCTGGGGCAAAGGGTGTGTGTCTATCAGATTATCAGAGATACATTTCAGAAAGCTGTAGCAGTCCTCATCTTGACCAGCAATGGCTGCTCATCTTGTTCCCTGAATCCTCCTCCAGACTGAAAGATACAGTGCTTGCTATGCTTTGCTAGTCTGCTGGGTGGAAAATATGAAGGTATTATTGCTTTAGCTTTCATTTTCCTGCATGCTGGTGATGTTGAGATTTCTGACTGTATTTCCTCTTCTGTGCATTGCTTGCCCATCTCATTGCCCATTTTCCCACTGAGCTGTCAGTCTTTATTTCTTATATATTTATAGGAGCACTTTTACTGTCTCCTATATATGAAACAGAGCCAGACCCTATGGGGCTTTCCCAGGACAGACCTGGGGCTCCCCATGTCCTCTGCCTGCCTCTTGTCTGTAGAAAAACTTGAGCCAAAGAATACATTTAATCAGAGAAGTGAGAAAATGCAGAAGCAAAGGAAAGTAGTCAAACAGGACAAAATAATAATAGTTTAGTCATTAAACAAAGTCAAGGACCATTAGTTCCTCCTCAAGGACTATAGATAATATTCTGAGCCATATCCTGTGAGCTGTCTGGTAGATACTGAAACACCCATCAGGTGGAAGAAGTTAACTATTAATACATGATGACCGGACTGTAGCCATGATATAAGCTGCCACAATTCTGAGAACTGGCCTCAAGGAAATGGGAACAAATTGACCCTGGCACTGAAGGCTAACTCTACTTAAACCAATCAAAATGACACTGATCAGACCACTTCATGACCAATTTCAAGATGACCGTCAGAGCTGACTGTGCTGTTTCTTCCTGTAGCACCCTCCCTCCACCCATAAACCCCTGAAACTCCCCTTTCAAACCTCTTGCCAACTGATTGGCAGCAGGCAGCTGACCTTTGGACATGAGTCTGCCTTCTCCCCTGGTTGTCAGCCTCTGGAATAAAGCAAACTTTCCTTTCTACCAACACTTGCTTCTCAAGTATTGACCTTCAAGTGGGGAGCAACCAGACCTGAGTTTGGTAACATAAATCCACATCATTTAGCCAGGGGTGATACTCAAGACATCTGGGAGAGCTGAGGCCACATTAGTGAGGGGTGGCAGGTGATAGCAGAGCTCAGAGAGGTAAGGGGCCAGCTTTTGTTCTGAGGACAACGCCATGTAGGGTTTTGAGCACAAGTAGCATGATCTAACGGGCTTTTCAGAAGCAACATTCTGGTGCTGTGTGGAGTGTGAATGGAAGGGGCAAAGGGGAGGCGGGGAGGATGCTCAGAAGGCAGTTTAATATTCTCCTAAACCATAGTGCAGACGTTGTTTTATTTACTTTTTCTTCATGAATCTATGTGCAGTTAGGTCCATGTGTTTCCACACCTTGTGGAGCAGTTGAGGTCAGGACAAGCTGTCTGTCCATCTCACCAAGGCTTCCCAGCACACCAACAGAGTGGCCATTGTCAGGGTCACTGATGATCTAAACCTGCCCATCCATGCTTGCCTCACCTTAGGTCTACCAGTCCGTGTTGACCTCACCTCATTACCCCCAGTAACAAGAGGTTGCCCCCTCTGCCTGGAAACACTTCCTTCCTTGGATTCCAGGCACCCACTCTGAAGGTAAAAGATCCTGAATTATTTTACCAAGATGCAAATAAATTGATCCTTGATGCTCTCACCTTATTCTATACCTGACCTCAGGCTCCTTGAACAGAATTTAATAAAACAGTAGGAAGGAAAATGCTCATAAGGGAACAAAGATGTAGGCTTCCTTTCACATCCTTTCACATTGGATGTTGGGGTAGCACATTTCTGATGCAACTGCCCAACTCCAAATTGCAGAGACTTCTTAGAGAAGCCAGGACCGGCTTTGATGTGGCATCAGGGATGCTGGTTGCTCCTCTCCCAGATGGAGATCAGTGTCCTCGAGAAGGAATAGACAAAAGTTTCTACTCTATTTTTCTAGGACATTTAGAGTGAATGATGCTTATGGGACCATGTAGAGCACATGGTATTTTAGAACTAAAGACAAAGACAGAGCTTTGGTACTTTCATATGCACGTATTAGCATAGGGAAGAACGTACCAACCTTGTTTTGATAAGTAAATCTTTCCCATTCAATGCCACTGCTCTGAAAGTGCTATACAAGGGCACAGAAGGGAAAGCTGTGTGGATCATATGTTATACAATCAAGTAACCTTCCTGTCACCAGTTACCTGGATATGCTTTGATTTTTAGAATTGAGATAAAACTCTGTGTGCCTATGTGTGTGTGCACCTGTGTATGTGCACGTGTGTGTGTTCCTCTGTATATACACATTTGTGTGTGCCTGCCTGTGTATGTTCACATGTGTGTGTGCCTGTGTATATTCACATGTGTGTGCCTGCCTGTGTGTATTCACATGTGTATGTGTGCCTGCCTGTGTATATATACACTTGTGCGTGCTTGCCTGTGTGTGTGTGCATGTGTGCATGCCTGCCTGTGTATGTGCACGTGTGTGCCTGCCTGTGTATGTGCACATGTGGGTATGCCTGTTTGTGTATGTGTACATGTGTGTGCCTGCCTGTGTATGTGTGTTGGGGGAGGTGCTCTAGAAAGTCCATTTAGCAGAGATCTAGCTTCACTTTGGAAGCCATACCAGAAGACTGTTATTTGCTCTTCAAGAAGCAAAGACGATTTTTGAAAGGGAACACTCAGGGCCACCAAGTGGTTTGCCAACGTGATCCGGCTGGTGCTTTGGAAGCTTGTCTGGCTCGTCCTTGTGATCTGAGACCCTGGCTCTTACTGAGAGGCTTGTTGGGAATTGAAACCTGGGCACACAGGGTGTGGGAAGGCTTATGTCGCTGGATCCACTCCTATGGGTTTCTGGGACTGGTCCCGATTCCATCAAATCTCAGCTTTCCAGTTGCTGGGTGTTGGTGTGTGGACATATGATATTACATTAAACAAGGATTCACAAACTCATATTTGCTGTGGGTGTGTTTCCTTCATGATGTTATTTGTTTCTAAACTAATTTGAAGAGGGTGTGTGTGTAAGGTTGACCTTATGGATATGTAGATACCATAACGGTAAGAGTGTGTACCTTTAATTCTAAAATGTCCCAAGAGAGGGTGCTGTTCCTTCACTGCACCCTCATGCCTACCAACGTCTGGGGGACCACACGCACTGCATCAACTAAGCCTCAGAGCATGAGCAGACAGTGGGACTGTCACCTGTGCTACATTTGCAGCCTTACCCTCTATCCGCATAGTCCATGTGTTTTTTTCCCCGTCAACACATTCCTTCTTCCTGGATTCTTCTTCTCTGTCTTATATTCTATGCAACTGAACTAAATTTTAAAATATTGTATTCATTGAACTGGAAATTGCCATTTCCCATTACTAATTTGAAAACCAGGTAAGAAGGATTATTTTATTTCTCTCTTAAACAGCAAACAGAACTAAATTACCTTTTTATTTACATGATGAAGAAAGTAGCGTGTGTGTGTGTGTGTGTGTGTGTGTGTGTGTAAGACCCTCAATCAAATAAAGCTTCCCAATTCTTATAGAATGTCTACATTTTGGATCAAATTATCTACTTTTCAATAATACAATAAAACACAACGTCCAGTTGTGTTTGAAGAGCTTGCCCTAAGAACTAGGCAGTTTCATCCGTGTTTATATTGCCAGGATCAGTGCATTTTCTGGCCTGTATCAATCATTCAAAATGTGGTGAAATGAACAGAAACTTTACTGTGATGATTTTTTTTTTGAGTTGGGCTGTGAAGCTCTATTTTTAAAATTCTCTTTCGCAGTGAACTAAAGTTAGAAATGGAGAGAAAAAAAATAGGCATTCAACATTTTAAATATTTCCTCTTTTATGTTATATGAGTAGTAGAAGGCTGTCCCTCTTCACTGCAGTTCCGAGTTTAAGAACAAGCACTTTCCTAAAGAAAAAGTCACTGCATTTAGATGTGAACTACGAATCAATTAGGTACACATTATATTTCTATTGCCCTTTCTCACAGGAGAAGAGATTAAAATTAAGAAATCAAAACAGAAGTTTTCCCAGATCTCTAAAAATGATGAATGCTGGCCACAACAGCAGAAAAAAAAAAGCATAGTTCTAATTACTGGTTCTTGATGTTTTCACATAGCTGCACTGAAAAGAAACACTATTTTTTAGAGTTGATAAAATCAATTTCCCCTAGCGTTTTTTACTGTATTTTTATTTTTTGCGGGAACAACTGGCTGTTAGCTAATGGACTGCAGTGTTCATGGTGCAGTTTGCAGAGGCTCCATATTTTCAACAGGAGTAGCTTCAACCATCTCCCTCTTGATTAATAAAATCACATTAACCTCGTGCAGGACAAAGAACTGTTTTTGCATAACTTTTAAGAGAAAAGAGACTCGGAGAGCAATTTAATTTGGGGAAACGGAACATAATGGGGCTCAAACAAACTAATTTATCCCTAAAGCAGATAAAGTAAGTTTAAGGTTGGTGTTTTCATAATCAGCCAAGTGTTGGAGTTGTTGTTTTATGATTTTCTATGTGAAAGCTGTGCTATTTGATTATTCTTTTCAGATGCCCAGAAACGAGGCCAAACCTTGGTTCTGATCCAAGGCAGAGCTGAATTTGCTGAAAGCTGGCTGGTTATCTCTCAGCTGCCAGACTGAAAACATTTTTTCATGACAAATTTTCAGAAACACCCATTTACCTCCACGACCTTCACATAAATCATGAGAAGATTCTGCAGCATGAAAGGTCCCACGGTCCTCAGGTCCTTGTGCCACGAGGCTCTGCTTGCAAGCAGTTGCCAGGCCTCCTCCTCAGGGTGACAGGAATCAGCTGCTCTGAGCACGTATCAGCAATTCTGGGGCTTGGAAGAGATTTACTGCCTTTGGGTATCACTGGTGTTTAGTTTGCAGATTTGAGTAGCCAGGGGCATTGTCAGGTCTACAGTGCATCACACAGAGCCTGATGGAGGCACTCCCTCATCACCATCTGCTGCCTGCTTCCTTCTTAGGAAAGGCTGCAGGTGTGAGGAGTCTGCTAAATAAACGAAAACTCATTCTGTTTCATGACCCAGGCTCTCTGATCAAATGCAGGTCTATATCTTCAGGGCAAGCTACTCTATTTTTAAATGGAGAAATTTCTAGAAGAGTTATTACTTACTCAAAATATTCTGAGATTTCTTTGCTTATGTGTATTTTCAATAGCATTGTCATAAATGTATAGGGATATTATAAGATGTTTCTAAAAAGAAATTAAAGAGCTTGATAAATTGTCAAAAAGTAAACAATTCCTTTCAACCACTATCTGATAAAGAAATAGAATCTTAAAATTTCCTGGAAATACTCCTGATACCCTTCACAATGGCCACGTGCTTCCTCCTAAAAGGTTACCACTATCCTGACTTCCATCACCATCCATTAGTTTTGTGTGTTTTGAAGTTTATATCAATGAAATAATTTAGTATGTAGTCTTTGCTTAATATTGTATTTGTGGGGCTTCCCTGGTGGCGCAGTGGTTGCGAGTCCGCCTGCCGATGCAGGGGACGCGGGTTCGTGCCCCGGTCTGGGAAGATCCCACATGCCGCGGAGCAGCTGGGCCCGTGAGCCATGGCCGCTGAGCCTGCGCGTCCGGAGCCTGTGCTCCGCAACGGGAGAGGCCACAGCAGTGAGAAGCCCGCATACCGCAAAAAAAAAAAAAAAAAAAAAATATTGTATTTGTGAAATTTATCCATATTGTTGCATGTGGCAGTAGTTTATTGATTTTCATTGCTTTGTAGTATTCCTTGGTATAAACATAGCACAATTTTCTTATCCATTCCACTGTTGATGGTCATTTGAGTTTTTCTGCAGTTTGGGGCTATTACCAATAATGTTACTATGAACATTCCATGCAGATCTTTTGGTGGACATATGTGGACATATTGTTGGGTGTTGTATTACTTATCTAATGCTACATGACAAATCTCCTCAGAGCTCAGTGTGCTGAACAATAATCCTTTGTTGTCTCAGTGGTTTTGATGGATGGGAGTTTTGGAGGGGCTCCACTGGGCAGTTTTTTTCTCATGGTCTCTCCTGTGGTTGCTGTCAGCTGCCAGCTGGGCCTGAAGACACCAGAAGTCACGGCTGGCATGGCACTGAGGAGCTGTTGCCTATCAACCCGGGGACTCAGTTCCTGCGCCTGGACCTGTCCCTGAGGCTGAGTAGCCTATCACTAGCTTTCCCCAGAGGGAGTCATCCAAGAAAGCAAGGATTTCCCTGGATCTATTTTCACTTTCCCTTTTGTCTCCTGGGTTTTAGTCACTTATTTCTGCCTCATGATAGGCCTGGTAATTGTTTGCACAATGCTAGACACTGAGTATGGAAAGGATGTAGAAATATGTGAGTCTCTTGCTGTAGTTATTTTCCTCCAATAAAGATGTGCATTTCTTTTTTTTTTTGGGGGGGGGGTAGGAGTTTATTAATTAATTTATTTATTTTTGCTGTGTTGGGTCTTCGTTTCTGTGTGGGGGGCTTTCTCTAATTGTGGCAAGCAGGGACCACTCTTCATCGCAGTGCGCCGGCCTCTCACTATCGCGGCCTCTCTAGTTGTGGAGCACAGGCTCCAGGCGCTCAGGCTCAGTATTTGTGGTTCACGGGCCCAGCCGCTCTGCGGCATGTGGGATCTTCCCGGACCAGGGCTCGAACCCGTGTCCCCTGCATTAGCAGGCAGATTCTCAACCACTGTGCCACCAGGGAAGCCCCAGGATGTGCATTTCTTTATTTAGAAGGCATTTGAATGATGAGTGCATCACTTCAATCCAGACTTCAATTAAGCTGGTTGACACTGAGTTTTCATTTTCTGGTCCTGGGGTCCTTCTTAAGAATCTGGAGGGTTTATGAGGCCACCTTCTCTTCTGAAGGCCAAGTGTTGACCTCCTTCCTTTGTCTATCTGCCAAAAGTTGCTTAAAGATCGGCAAGTGTCTGAAGGGAACAGAAAGGAATGTTCACCTTAATGCATTTCACTTTTCTCCATGATTTTAGCACCTCAAGGCTTGGATGCCTTGGTAACCCCAAACTCCCAAGTTTTGTATCAGCAGCAAACCTTAGTTTAGGTGTCCAGACTTCTGTTTGCTCAGATCTTAAATTTCTGGGGCTTGCAATACTTATGAATTAACAAATTCCTTAAACAGTAAAGTATCACAGAATGCTGGACTCATCTCAGTGAGTTCCTCTAGGACAATGTATGGTCATTTCTGGCTGGCTAAGTAGTTCTCTGCTGCACTTAAGCAAATCTGAGTGTTTGTTCTCAAGATTTTCTGATTTTTTTCAGTAGCAGCTTAATCTGAAAGAAGATATTACAGCATCATGAGAAGCAGAACATATACAGGTTTTTAAGGCAGATGTGCATTTGGGATGCTGGAACACTTAAAGAGAAGAATAATCCTTAAATGTCATAGTAGGCAGAATAATGCTCCCCCCAAAGGGGTCCACATCCTAATCCCCAAAACCTATGAACATGTCAGATTATATGGCAAAGGAATATTATGGTAAAGATGGAATTAAGGTTGTTAATCAGTTGATCTTGAAACTGGAAGAGTAACTTGAATTTTCTAGTGGACCCAATATAATCAACAGGGTCCTTATAAGTAGAAGAAGGAGACAGAAGAGAAATCAGAGTTACAAAGAGATTTAAAGACGATGAAGCTGGCTTTACAGGTGGAAGGCCATGGACCAAGGAATGCAGGTGGCTTCTAGAAACAGGATTAAGCAAAAATACAGATTCTCCCCTAGGCTCCAGAAGGAAGGCAGCCCTGCCAATACCTTTGTTTTAGCCCAGTGAGATCTCTGACCACCAGAGCTGTAAGATCATGCACTTATATTGCTTTTTCTTTTAACATCTTTATTGTAGTATAATTGCTTTACATTGTTGTGTTAGTTTCTGCAATACAACAAAGTGAATCAGCTATATGTACACATATATACCCATATCCCCTCCCTCTTGCTTCTCTCTCACCCTTCCTATCCCACTCCTCTAGGTGGTCACAAAGCACAGAGCTGTTCTCCCTGTGCTATGCAGCTGCTTCTCAGTAGTTACCTATTTTACATTTGATAGTATATATGTGTCAATGCCACTCTCTCACTTCATCTCAGCCTAGCCTTGCCCCTCCCCATGTCCTCAAGTCCATTCTCTATTTCTGCGTCTTTATTCCTGCCCTGCCACTACGTTCAACACTACAATTTTTTTTAGATTCCATATATATGTGTTAGCATACGCTATTTGCTTTTCTCTTTCTGATTTACTTCATTCTGTATGACAGACTCCAAGTCCATCCACCTCACTACAAATAACTCAATTTCACTTCTTTTTATGGCTGAGTAATATTCCATTGTATATATGTGCCACATCTTCTTTATCCATTCATCTGTCGATGGACATGTAGGGTGCTTCCATGACCTGGCTATTGTAAATAGAGCTGCAATGAACATTGGGGTACATGACTCTTTTTGAATTATGGTTTTCTCAGGGTATATGACCCGTAGTGGGATTGCTGGGTCATATGGTAGTTCTATTTTTAGTTTTTTAAGGAACTTCCATACTGTTCTCCATTGTGGCTGTATTAAATAACATTCCCACCAAAGAGTGCCAGGGGGTTCCCTTTTCTCCATACCTCTCCAGCATTTATTGTTTGTAGATTTTTTATGATGGCCATTCTGACTGGTGTGAGGTGATACCACATTGTAGTTTTGATTTGCATTTTTCTGATGATTAGTGATGTTGAGCATCCTTTCATGTGTTTGTTGGTAATCTGTATATCTTCTTTGGAGAAATGTCTATTTAGGTCTTCTCCCCATTTTTGGATTGGGTTGTTTGTTTTTTTGATATTGAGCTGCATGATCTACTTGTATATGTTGGAGATTAATCCTTTGTCAGTTGCTTCATTTGCAAATATTTTCTCCTATTTGGAGGGTTGTCTTTTAGTCTTGTTTATGGTTTCCTTTGTTGTGCAAAAGCTTTTAAGTTTCATTAGGTCCCATTTGTATATTTTTATTTTTATTTCCATTTCTCTAGGAAGTAGGTCAAAAAGGATCTTGCTGTGATTTATGTCATAGAGTGTTCTGCCTATGTTTTCCTCTAAGAGGTTTATAGTGTCTGGCCTTATATTTAGGTCTTTAATCCATTTGGAGTTTATTCTTGTGTATGGTGTTAAGGAGTGTTCTAATTTCATTCTTTTACATGTAGCTATCCAGTTTTTCCAGTACCACTTATTGAAGAGGCTGTCTTTTCTCCATTGTATATTTCTTGTGTCCTTTATCAAAGTTAAGGTGACCATATGTGTGTGAGTTTATCTCTGGGCTTTCTATCCTGTTCCATTGATCTATATTTCTGTGTGTGTGCCAGTACCACACTGTCTTGATTACTGTAGCTTTGTAGTATAGTCTGAAGTCAGGGAGCCTGATTCCTCCAGCTCTGTTTTTCTTTCTCAGGATTGCTTTGGCTATTCTTGGTCTTTTGTGTTTCCATACAAATTGTGAGATTTTTTTTTGTAGCTCTGTGAAAAATGCCATTGGTAGTTTGATAGGGATTGTATTGAATCTGTAGATTGCTTTGGGTAGTGTAGTCATTTTCACAATGTTGATTCTTCCAATCCAAGAACATGGTATATCTCTCCATCTGTTTGTATCATCTTTAACTTCTTTCATCAGTGTCTTATATTTCTCTGTATACAGGTCTTTTTCTCCTTAGGTAGGTTTATTCTTAGGTATTTTATTCTTTTTGTTGCAATGGTAAACAGGAGTGCTTCTTTAAAGTCTCTTTCAGATTTTTCATCAATAGTGTATAGGAATGCAAGATATTTCTGTGCATTAACTTTGTATCCTGCTACTTTACCAAATTTATTGATTAGCTCTAGTAGTTTTCTGGGGGCATCTTTAGGATTCTCTATGTATAGTATCATGCCATCTGCAAAGTGTCAGTTTTACTTCTACTTTTCAGATTTGGATTACTTTTATTTCTTTTTCACCTCTGATTGTTGTGGCTAAAACTTCCAAAAGTTGGTTGAATAATAGTACTGAGAGTGGGTAACCTTGTCTTGTTCCTGATCTTAGGGGAAATAATTTTAATTTTTTACCATTGAGAATGATGTTGGCTATGGGTTTGTCATATATGGCCTTTATTATGTTGAGTTAAGTTCCCTCTATGCCTACTTTCTGGAGAGTTTTTATCATAAATGGGTGTTGAATTCTGTCAAAAGCTTTTTTCTTCATCTACTGAGATTATCCTATGGTTTTTATCCTTCAATTTGTTAATATCTTGTATCATATTGATTGATTTTCGTATATTGAAGAATTCTTGCCTTCCTGGGATAAACCCCACTTGATCATGGTGTATGACCCTTTTAATGTGCTGGTGGATTCTGTTTGCTAGTATTTTATTGAGGATTTTTACATCTATGGTCATCAGTGATATTGGCCTGTAGTTTTCTTTTTTTGTGACATCTTTGCTTGGTTTTGGTATCAGGGTGACGGTGGCCTCATAGAATGAGTTTGGGAATGTCCCTCCCTCTACTATATTTTGGAAAAGTTTGAGAAGGATAGGTGTTAGCTGTTCTGTAAATGTTTGATAGAATTCATCTGTGAAGCCATCTGGTCCTGGGCTTTTGTTTGTTGGAACATTTTAAATCACAGTTTCTATTTCAGTGCTTGTGATTGGTCTGTTTATATTTTCTATTTCTTCCTGGTTCAGACTCGGAAGGTTGTGCTTTTCTAAGAATTTGTCCATTTCTTCCAGATTGTCCATTTTTTGGCATACAGTTGTTTGTAGTAATCTCTCATGATCCTTTGTATTTCTGCAGTGTCATTTGTTACTTCTCCTTTTTCATTTCTAATTCTGTTGATTTGAGTCTTCTCCCTGTTTTTCCTTGATGAGTCTGGCTAATGGTTTATCAATTTTGCTTATCTCCTCAATGAACCAGCTTTAAGTTTTACTGATCTTTGTTATCATTTCCTTCATTTCTTTTTAATTTATTTCTGATCTGATCTTTATGATTTCTTTCCTTCTGCTAACTGTGGGGTATTTTTGTTCTTCTTTTTCTAATTGCTTTAGGTGTAAGGTGTTTATTTGAGATTTTTCTTGTTTCTTGAGATAAGATTGTAGTACTCTAAACTTCCCTCTTAGAACTGCTTTTGCTGCATCCCATAGGTTTTCGGCCATTGTGTTTTCATTGTCATTTGTTTCTAGGTATTTTTTTATTTCCTCTTTGATTAGTTCAGTGGTCTCTTGGTTATTTAGTAGCATATTGTCTAGCCTCCATGTGTTTGTATTTTTTACAGTTTTTTTCCAGTAATTGATATCTAGTCACATAGCATTGATGTCAGAAAAAATACTTGATATGATTTCAATATTCTTATATTAACCAAGGCTTGATTTGTGACCCAAGATATGATCTATCCTGGAGAATGTTCCATGAGCACTTGAGAAGAAAGTGTATTTTTTTGTTTGGGATGGCATATCCTATAAATATCATTAATTCTATGTTGTTTAATGTGTCATTTAAAGCTTGTGTTTCCTTATTTATTTTCACTTTTGTTGATCTGTCCATTGGTGAAAGTGGGGTATTAAAGTCCCCTACTATGACTGTGTTACAGTCGATTTCCCCTTTCATGGCTGTTAGCATTTGCCTTATATATTGAGGTGCTCTTCTGTTGGGTGCATACATATTTACAATTGTTATATCTTCTTGGATTGATCCCTTGATCATTATGTAGTGTTCTTCTTTGTCTCTCATAATAGTTTTTATTTTTAAGTCTATTTTGTCTGATATGAGGATTGTTACTCCAGCTTTATTTTCATTTTCATTTGCATGGAATATCTTTTTCTATCCCCTCATTTTCAGTCTGTGTGTGTCCCTAGGTCTGAAGTGTGTCTCTTGTAGACAGCATATATACAGGTCGTGTTTTTGTATCCATTCAGCTAGTCTATGTCTTTTGGTGGGAGCAATAAATCCATTTACATTTAAGATAATTACAGATATGTATATTCCTATTACCATTTTCTTAATTGTTTTTGGTTTGTTATTGTAGGTCTTTTCCTTCTCTTGTGTTTCCTGCCTAAAGAAGTTCTTTTAGCATTTGTTTTAAAGATGGTTTGGTGGTGCTGAATCTTCTAAGCTTTTGTTCATCTGTAAAAGTTGTAATTTCTCCTTTGAATCTGAATGAGATCCTTGCTGGGTAGAGTAATCTTGATTGTAGGTTTTTGCCTTTCATCACTTTAAATAAGTCCTGCCACCCCCTTCTGGCTTGCAGAGTTTCTGCTGAAAGGTCAGCTGTTAACCTTATGGGGATTCCCTTGTATGTTATTTGTTGCTTTTCCTTTGCTGCTTTTAATATTTTTTCTTTGCATTTAATTTTTAGTACTTTGATTTATATGTGTCTTGGTGTGTTTCTCCTTGGATTTATCTTGTATTGGACTCTCTTCACTTTCTGGACTTGATTATTTCCTTTCCCATATTGGGGAAGTTTTCAACTATAATCTCTTCAAATATTTTCTCAGTCCCTTTCTTTTCCTCTTCTTCTTCTGGGACCCCAGTAATTCAAATGTTGGTGCATTTAATGTTGTCCCAGAGGTCTCTGAGACTGTTCTCAATTCTTTTCATTCTTTTTTCTTTATTCAGCTCTGTGGTAGTTGTTTACACTATTCTACCTTCCAGGTCACTTATCCGTTCTTCTGCCTCAGTTATTCTGCTATTGTTTCCTTCTAGAGAATTTTTAGTTTCATTTACTGTGTCATTCATCATTGTTTGTTTGCTCTTTAGTTCTTCTAGGTCCTTGTTAAATGTTTCTTGTATTTTCTCCATTCTGGTTCCAAGATTTTAGATCACCTTTAGTATCATTACTCTGAATTCTTTTTCAGGTAGACTGTCTATTTCCTCTTCATTTGTTTGGTCTGGTGGGTTTTTACCTTGCTCATTCATCTGCTGTGTATTTCTCTGTCTTCTCATTTTGCTTAACTTACTGTGTTTTGGTTCTCCTTTTTGTAGGCTGCCGGTTCGTAGTTCCCCTTGTTTTTGGTGTCTGCCCCCTGTGGGTAAGGTTTGTTCAGTGAGTTATGTAGGCTTCCTGGTGGAGTGGACTGGTGCCTGTGTTCTGGTGGATGAGGCTGGATCTTGTCTTTCTGGTGGGCAGGACCACTTCTGGTGTTGTGTTTTGGGGTGTTTGTGAACTTATTATGATTTTAGGCAGCCTCTCTGTTAATGGGTGGGGTTGTGTACTTTCTTGCTAGTTGTTTGGCATGGGATGTTCAGCACTGGAGCTTGCTGGTCATTGCGTGGAGCTGGGCCTTAACGTTGATACGGAGACCTCTGGGAGAGCTCTCCACATAATGTTATGTGGAGCTGGGAGTTGTCTGGTGGTCCAATGTCCTGAACTCAGCTCTCCCATCTCAGAGGCTCATGCCTGAGCATGGCCAGAGCACCAAGACCCTGTCAGCCACAAGGGTCAGAAGAAAAGGAAGAAAAACAAAAAAGAAAGAGAAGAAAGAAAGAAAGAAAGAAAAAATAAAATAAAAGAGATATTAAAAGTTAAAAAAATTATTATTAAAATAAAAAAGTAAAAAAACAAAGAAGAGAGCAACCAAACCAGTAAACAAATATACTAATGATAACAAGTGCTAAAAACTAAACTAAGATAAACTTATAAATCAGAAACCAGTCAGTTGGAGACAGCAAACCCCAAGTCTACAGTCGTTCCCAAAGTCCACTGCCTCAATTTTAGGGTGATTCATTGTCTATTCAGGTATTCCACAGATGCAGGGTACATCAAGTTGATTGTGGAGATTTAATCCGCTGCTCCTGAGGCTGCAGGGAGAGATTTCTCTTTCTCTTCTTTGTTTGCACAGCTCCCGGGGTTCAGCTTTGGATCTGGCCCCACCTCTGCGTGTAGGTTGCCCTCTGGTATCTTTTCTTTGCCCAGACCACAGGGAGTTAAAGGAGTGGCTGATTAGGGGGCTCTGGTTCACTCAGTGGAGAGATGGGTACATAATGCAGGGTGAGCCTGCAGTGGCGGAGGCCAGCGTGACGTTGCAACAGCCTGAGGCACGCCGTGCATTCTCCCGGGGAAGCCGTCCCTGGATCACGGGACCTTGGCAGTGGTGGGCTGCACAGGCTCCCAGGAGGGGAGGTGTGGATAGTGACCTGTGCTTGCACACAGGCTTCTTGGTGGCTGCAGTAGCAACCTTAGTGTCTCATGCCTGTCTCTGGGGTTCGCACTGATAGCTGTTGCTCACGCCCATCTCTGGAGCTTGTTTAGGTGGTACTCTGAATCCTCTCTCCTCACGCACCAGGAAACAATGGTCTCTTGCCTCTTAGGCAGTTCCAGACTTTTCCCTGGGCTCCCTCCTGGCTAGCTGTGGTGCACTAGCCCCCTTCAGGCTGTGTTCATGCAGCCACCCCCAGTCCTCTCCCTGGGGTCTGATCTCGGAAACCCGAGCCTCAGCTCCCAGCCCCCTCCTGCCCAGGCAGGTGAGCAGACAAGCCTCTCAGGCTTGTGAGTGCTGGTCATCACTGATCCTCTGTGCGGGAATCTCTCTGCTTTGTCCTCCGCTCACCTGTTGCTGTGCTCTCCTTCGCGGCGCCGAAGCTTTCCCCCTCCGCCACCCGCAGTCTCAATCTTTGAAGGGGCTCCTAGTGTGTGGAAACCTTTCCTCCTTCACAGCTCCCTCCCACTGGTGCAGGTCCCGTCCCTATCCTTTTGTCTCTGTTTATTCTTTTTTTCTTTTGCCCTACCCAGGTACGTGGGGAGTTTCTTGACTTTTGGGAAGTCTGAGGTCTTCTGCCAGGGTTCAGTAGGTGTTCTGTAGGTGCTGTTCCACATGTAGATGTATTTCTGATGTATTTGTGGGGAGGAAGGTGATCTCCACATCTTAGTCCTCCGCCATCTTGAAGGTCCTCCATCCCAGCTTTCTTTTGAATAGCATTTTCCTGTTTACCCTTTTTTTCTTTTAACTTTCACACTTTCTGTGTCTATAATTTCAGTTGTGTCTCTCATAAATACCATATAGTTGGATTTTAAAAATGCAATCTTCTAATCTCTGGTAATCTCTAATTTTCACTGTTGAGTTTAGTTTATTTACTTTTACTCTATTTAACTGTATTTTGGGAGTTGTCTTCCTGCTGTCTTGAAATTCTCAAGAATTTTGTGAAAGAGGCTTGGCATTTTCATTTTGAACTGAACTTTACAAATTCTACATTCAGTCCTACAGAAGAGGAATAGTCTGGCTGTGGGCGAAGCCAGTACCAGCCCTTGAGGGTGAATGTGAGTCAGTTGGGCTGGGCTTCTATCTGGATCCCCTGGACATTCTCTTTCCCACTGGCCATCAATTCTGTTCGTATGCTAGATTTTCTTTCTGAGCTGAATTTATTGAGCCTTGAATATGGGAAGGGATTGTGCAAACAGAAATGCATTTAATCTTCACAATAACACTATGAGCAGAATTATTATTATCCCAGTAAATGGAAGCTCAGAGGTTAAGTTACTCATAGGAGCTCAGCACTGGAATTGGCAGGGCCTGGGTCCAACTCCAGGCCTGGGACACTACTCTACCCCCTCTAACCAATAGCTTGTTTCCTTACCTGGGTTTAGTAAATGCTTATTCCAGGATTCGTTGTCTGATGACCCACATCTCCTCTCAGCTTCTGTTTGCTGTGTGCTTCTCCAGAAGCTCCTACCTCTGCGTTTGGTTTTAAGTTTGATAACATTCAATGCCAATGGCTCTGTTCAGCTGGCAGGACTCCACCTCCTTCCCCATAAGGACTTCTATGTGTCTCTGCAGCTTGCCTCTGTCCATATCGTAGCAGCCTGGCACTTCTACTTACTAAACCTCCCTGTAGTTTTTTGAGGGCTCTCTTGCTCCCCTCCAGGAAGACATCAGTTCCTGGCTTTACCCAACCTCCTTACTCTATTCAGAAATATTTCATTGAACTGACCTATAGACCCATCCTAACGCATTGTTTTTGACCTCCAAATTCTCGTCCAAATAGGAACTGCTGCTCTGGAGATCGTTGGTTTGTTTTCGAGATTATTCTTGCTGTTGACCCTCTACCTCTGTTTTACAGTTTTACAATTAAACTCCTTTCCCTGGTTCTTGCCTGGGTACATGGAATGCTCCACTTTGACCTTTTTCTAGCAATGGGGCCCCATGACTCTTTTTTGAAATTTCATGAGGCGATTCACTGATAGCTCATTGTACTACCCTCTCTGAATCTGGAATCAGCTCACGTCTTATTTTGGGGCCTTCACTTCTTTGTCACCACCTAGTAACACAACCTCCACGAAGACAGGTGAATAGTATGTGCACACACACACACACACACACACACACTGCATACAATCCATTCCCTCCTACAGCCCAGATGCTGCACCATTTCCACAGAAGTCCCCACAGGCTTTTCCATTGACCTGTCCTGTAGGCAGAATTTTCTTGCAGAATCCATCCTACTCCCAAAGGACCTTACACAAACCACGTGGTTATTTTACTTTTGATATCTTCCTATGCTGGTAGCTGTTAGATTATAAACTCTGGAAGCTATGCTTGCTTTCAAGTCCTTTGGAACCACTGTACAAGCTGGCCTATCGCTGGTGCTTAGTAAATGCTTATATAGGTGAATCTCAACTGCTCATGGCCTCCAACTAGAAAATCTTTAAAAGGCTGGCACAGTCTCAGCCATGTAAAGGAGCAGTGAGTTTTCGATAATTACAAGCTAAGCTTCACACCAGCTCAACACAGTCTTGAAGTGTATATAGTGCTGTTTTATTCTGTTGTATTATATAAGTTTTTATATAAATGTACAGAGTCTGTGTGGGTATTTCATAGGTCATTGTTGCTAACTCTGTGTGCATAATCATCTCTTAATATCTCATTTAACATACATAAAAGTAAAATTGATCGGTTACCATGATCATGGTCTAGTCTGCTTCTTTCTCAAGAATAAGTACTTTCCATATTATACAGAGTAGAGTTTTAATGTAATATATTAATATCCTTCTTTATATGCATTTAGCAATTTGCTGTTTGAAAGTTCTTATATTTCTCTTTTAAATGAAATACTCCTGGTAATACCTTAAGACCTGGTGTTTTATTATTTTTGTTTCTTTTTCCCCCTTCTTCTTGTATTATGTCTGAATTCCTTAATTCTTTTTCGTGTTATATGGCAAGTTTTATATTTCTACCTCTAATAGAGTGTGTTACTTATTCCTAATGATCTGTACTATCCCGAGATTGGTCAGCTAATTAGGTAATAGTCATAAAATGTGAAGTTTTTTAATCTCCTTTTCTCATTTTCACCTTTTACATACCTTTTGATGATTGTCTGCCCTGCACTGACATCCTGCCTCTAAAGTGAGATAGAGTTTACTGTCATATTTGCTGAAGAGGAAACATTTGTCCCCATCATGAATATGCTAATGTTTTAGGGATTAGAATTGTAGATAACTTTAAAATAGAATATTATTTTTAAATGTAAGGACAGGTTGAGTTGGTATGCTTGCAGATATCAGGAATCAAGTTTCTTTCTTTTTGTAGCTTATGACAATTTTATTTTTCATATGTCTTTCTGAGGACTCCAACTTTTTTTTTCAATCTAGGTTTACTGATCCACATTAAAAAAAATAAAAAATTGGAGACCAACTATAAGTTGAGTTACTTAATGTTATTTAAGACTGTTTCCCTGAGAAGTAGAAGAACAAAATATCCATTTAAGAATAAGGTAAACAAAATTTTATTCAATAAGGTGCCATAAACATTTAAAATTTGAGCTTCGGTTTCATAGAATAGTCCAGAAAGGGCAGAGAACAGAGGACTGCTTAAGGATTTATAGACACAGGTAGGGATGGGCACCAGGCTGGCATTTGGAACATGGAGCTTGGTCTCCAAGGGGAAGAAGATTTGGGAACAGAAAATGTCAGCTGCCCAGAGGAGGGAGCTGGGGCGAGAAGAGATGCCGCCTGCCTCCATCCCCAACCCCAGGCTGCCTCTGTCCAATCCAAGGAGATGCTGAAGGCAGAAAGGGTGAGAGGGCTGCTGTGAAGAGGAAGAGCTCTGCCAGTAGTCAAAGGCAGGCTTCACTCAGTACTATTGTAAGAGGTGCTTCAATAATACTGAGCCCAACTCCCAACGCAGCAAACACAGCTGCGGATTTATAGCCAAGAACCAGGGTGAGGGGTCAGTGGATGGAAAAGTACTTAGAAGAGACAACAAGGGTACGGGTTTTTTTGCTAAACTGTAATAGGATTCTTGCTCAGTAAGGTCTCTAAATAAAACTAAAACTCACTGTTCTTACATTGTGCTTTTTAAAAAGTTTTTCCAGCTGACATCTCTCTTCCAGCTATTTCTGCCCTCTGACAAAGGTAGAGAACATGGAACAGCGGAATTCCCTGTGGGGTACAGAGAGAACCTAGACACATTTGTCACCAGTAGCTTCTATCTGCCACTGTGTAGGTCCCTTTGGGGCCCTGGATTACCACTGGCCTGGGTCGCAGGTAGCCAGTCAGAATGAGAGGATGGGATCCAGGGACATCCTTCAGGTGGATGAAGGGCTCTTCCATGGGCAGCAGATAAAGCTAAAGATCTAAGGGATGACCTGGAGGGTGCAAAGGAAGCCCAAGTCTGCCACAGGTGAGGGCTGGCCATACTGGAAACCCTCTGGAAGCAGAAAAGAAACAGAACAACAAAATAAAACCCAGAGGGACCATGAGAGAGAAAAGGGTGGTGATACACACACCATTTTTACTACAATGAATGGATGGATAGGAAGATGTTTTGGGTGCGGAGAGCACAGATTCCATCTGAGAAGTTAAGACCTGAGTCACCCTCGCTGGGAGCATCATGATTTGCATGTGAAACAGCAACCTTGTGATTTCTGTAATTACCCCTGGGACTTCCTGCTCCAATGCAATACCTGCTAAGATGGAACAAAAAGCCCAAGGTGTTTGTTCTTTCTGTTAAAATGTGATTAAGTGGAAATAACTCCTTATTTTCTCCCAAAATAAGTCTCAATAAGTCTTAAAAAATATTTTCTTTATATTATTATAAAAGCAGTTACTACAAAGCTCATTATAAAAAATGAGAAAAACATACAGGAAATATATATAAGAAAATGTACAGAAGAACATATAATCAATCTTTAACATGAATCATTATTAATGTTTTCCTGCAATAGGCACTCCCAGTCAAGAGAGATATTTAGGAAAACTGATTTGTGGCTGGTCTCACTTGTGGCTGGGTCAGGAAGGGCCACATAAGTCACGTCCCAGGGGTCAGGTTCTGGGTGCTTAGGCAATGGGAACCTTGCTGATGTGAAGCAGGGCAGAGGCATAACTAGATGCTGCTAAGGAAGGTCCCATGCCTGCAAGTGGAGCATGGGTGGGAAGGGGTGAAACTGAAGGCAGAGATCGCACAGGGACCCAGGGAGAGACAAAGGGGAAAGTGGTAAGATAGCCATAGCTAGGTAGTGAAAATGGAAGAAGACACCCCTGGGAGGGCACAGTCCCCAGATTCAGTAATTCAGTGAATAGATGGTGTGAAGTAGAGGGAGACACACCCACATTTTACGTATTATAGACAATGCTGGGAAGTAGACATGCTTGAACGGCATTTTCCAACTCAGGTCCTCCTACTTCCCCAAGGAAATTACTAAAGTAGGACTGGTGAGTCCAAAGGATTGCTGGGCTCTGGGGGACACTGAATCCACACTGCTTATTTCCCACTCCTGTTCAAAGCTAAGAGAAGGGGAATAAAGGAGCAAGTCAGAGAGAGACCCCAATGCCAGTGCTCCTTCCTAGAGAGCCGGGGGGTGGGCAGATGTGCACACAGTGCCAGGGGCTTCTCAGCAGGACCTACCCCTCATGGGGATGTGCTCTCCTGTTAGGGACTGTGGAAGTCCAAGGGTCCACGCAGTCCTGCTGTAAGACTCAGCCATGTCCAACCCAGCATGGGCAAGGGTAAGAGGGAACAGGAGGTCAGGCCAGTGTAGGGTCTTATGGAAACCCAGGCAGGGATGGAAGTGCTTCCGAAAAATGGCAAGGAGTTTGATGTATGCTGTTAATTTGGCATCTTTATGGCAATGATAAACTTGCTGGGCAAGACCTTGAACAGAAAGTATATCATGTCCAAAGAGCACAGTCAGGTAAGGGGAAAAGAGTAACCTGCAGTGGAGAAACCTGGGCGACACCACTCAACTGATAAGCGTGAATATGACTAGTATGTCACATGGACACCATGCATCCCTGGCATGAAGTGATGATATGGGATCTCACCTGGTGACGTCCTTCCCCAGATCTATCATCCCAGTCTAGTGATGAAATATCAGACAAGTCCACACTGGACATTCCAAAGGAGACCTGACTGGAACCCTCAAGACCATCAGGGGGTGACCCACCAAGACACTGAGGAAACATGGCAGATCAATGTGATGGGGGAGCCTGGATGGGGTCCTGGAACAGAGAGGAGACATGAATGGAAAACTGCTGGCATCCCAATGAAGACTGGATTTCGGTAATAATAACGTACCCGTGCTGATTTTTTTTTTTTAATTTTTTTAAATTTTCGCTAATGTGCTGTGGTGATGTTAGATCCTGGCAACGGGGACTACTGGGTGAGGGTGTACCCCAACTTGGTACAACTTTCCAGTGAGTCTAAAATTATTCAAAAATACAAAGTTTACTTTATTTAATACTAGAAAACATACAGTGTTTACAGCACTCAGCATAGAGTCTGGCACAGAGGATGTACCCAATAAATATTTGTTGTCCTTAAAAAAAAAATTAGAAAAAAAGATTACCAAACCCACTGCGGATTGGTCACTGGCCCTGTCTAGTTTTGAGTCGGGACCCCACTGTGAAGTGTCTCTAAGACAAGGCCAAGGTATATGTGCTTTATTCTGAAGAATGGGAAGGGGATTCTCTGAACAGTTTTGAGTACAGATGTGTCATATTTAATTTTGGAAAGATAATCCTGGTGGCGGTGTATAGAACGGGAGAGATCCATTTAAGGCCATTACAATAATTAAAGTGACACGCTATAAGTAAGTGATATGAGATTGGGGCAATAAAGTCAAGATAAAAAAGAGGAAACTGATGGGATACAGCTTGCAAGAGGAGCTAACAGGACTTGGTAACCAACTAAATGAGGGAGAAGATGAAAAGCGTGGCTTGTTGTCCCCAAGGCTGTATTTATACAAGACCCCTAGTGTCCTAGGGTTAAGTCCTATCATCTGAGTACAATCATTGCCCAGCTCCCTTAAGTCCTCAGCAAGGCCAGTAGAGGAGAGAGGCCTGGGATGGCAGGGGTGGAGGTCCATGGCCCAGGTGCTGCCTTTGCAGTGGGTATCAGGGCAGTAGAAGGCACAGATGCCTCAGAAGTGATGGTGAGGTTAACACTGGTTCCAAAGGTCCAGTCCAGAAACAGGACCACCATCGAAGAACTACGTTTTGCCTGGAATCCAACCAGGAAATCAGGCCAGGCTGGCAGAAATACCTGCAATGCTGGTGGTTGGAGCTCTGGGGAGAGTCTCCACTCAAGGGCTTCAGTAGGGGTTCAGGAAGGCATGATGTTGAATTCAAGCCTCCAAAGCCCTAAGATCAGAGTGCTGGGCTGGGAAACTAGACAAAACTTGAAGAAAGGGAGAAATTGGGAGATTGGGATTGACATATACACACTACTATATATAAAATAGATAACTAATAAGGACCTACTCTGTAGCACAGGGAACTCTATTCAGTACTCTGTAATGGCCTCTATGGGAAAAGAATCTAAAAAAGACAGGATATATGTATATGTATAACTGATTCACTTTGCTGTACACCTGAAATGAACACAACCTCATAAATAAAGTATACCCCAATAAAAATTTTTAAAAAGAAAAAGAAAAAGAGATAGTTGCCTCTTTACTGTCACTCCCATGATAAATTTCACTTGCAGACAATTAAATCGAAGCCCCGCAGGGTCTGAATTGATACAGAGACAAAGGCTGCTGATGTATTTTCTCCCTTAAGCAGGACTGAGTCAGGAAGCAGGGTGAAGAGAAGAATTTTAAACCTGGTGTTGGGACCCAGCTATGAGGAGCTACAGTAGCAGAAGGGCCAGGGTAAGGCTGATGGTAACAGATTTCCTAGCTGATGATAAAGATGGCACTAAATGTGGGGTCTGTTTCAGCTCCAATTTTTCGGTGGTTGTAACAACCAAGCTGTGCAGAGAGCGCTGTGGGAGATGGTAACAAAGTGGCCCAGGTCAAGTGCTGGACGTCTGGGCACTGACTGTCTGCCAGTGTGCTCCAGTTCAGAGCCAAGCAATTCAACGTGCATTTGCCAGAACAAAATAAACAGGGCTTCTCAGACATTAGTGTTAGTGGGGCATGCATACCTAAGGGCAGCATTTGGCCTACTTTATTCCACTTAAATGCATCTGAGCTTTTGATTCCACATTATAAATAAGGAGTTGGGCAGTTTGCTGTGGTTAAATTACCCCCATGCCTTTTTTTTTTTTTTTTTTTTATCTTTTCAGACAGAAGTCTTTCTGGACTGCTGTTTTGGGTTTCCTCTCAAATCTTCTTATGTTGTAATTGCATAGCTCAGACAATGAGCAGCTTCTATAGAACTGCAAGAACTTTCTGTACATGTTTTCAAGTGTAAATTTAGAAAAAACCTGATTCTGGGCTATTAGAGCTGCATAAGTAACAAGTCTAGGTCACCTTCAATAAAAGATTCTGATAAAGTTGTTAAATGAGCTCAACCAGAGCAGAATGATCCAAAAAAAAAAAAAAAAAAAAATCACAGCTCCTTTCTGAATGCTCAGTATAAAGGCTAAACACACAGCTTGAAGGGAATGGGCTTGTTTCCTTCTGACTAATTGCACACAGCATCCTGTGTCTATGCCCACGTGGACTGCAGAGAATGGGAGATGCAAATGCACATTCCTGTGCCCACACCGGCAAAGTGATCATTTCTGGGAGAAAATCTACATACACCATGAGCTTAACATCTGTATCTGGAGGCGGCCTTCCGCAGACATCCTGAGCCTTGCCAGGAGGAAGGAGAAGTTCTGCTTTCCCCTTCCTCTGTTTACTGCAAAGCAGGAAGGGGTACTGTCTGGCTATTAAGACACAGCCTTGATAAATGGTGCTGTGTTCCTTGCACAGGACCAGTGACAGCGTCTCCCAGTCTGGTGTGTGCACTGGCCCAAGAGTGCCCATCTTGAGCCTCTGCAGGATCCCACCTGGGACCCTCCCCAAACTGATTCTCAACTTCACTCCTGCTCCAAGGCGACAGAAGCAAAGCAGTCATCTCATACCACCTTTGGGTTAGCCTCGGACACTTGCTTTTCTTTTACCCCATAAAGGACCTTCTGGACCTTCCGCTCCTCAGTGCCTCTTTCCGTCTGTCCTACATTGTCAGCTGCAGGGATCAGGTGCAAACTGGATTATGTCACAGGCACAAAGAGTCGGGAAATAATTTCTGGTCACTGCTCAGTTGATACAGATGCACCCATGCACACTAGACACACCCTGGGTACAGCCCAGTTTCTGCCCAGTGTGTCCCAGGACAATAGAGTGAAGGCTCTGGGCCATTGGGGGCCCTGGTGGGCAACATCGTTGGGGTGGAGAGGCGCAGCCGAGGGAAGGAGGCACACTAGGAGGACCCACCGTGTATGCTGTCTCCAGGAGGCCGCTGGAGGTGATCTCCTTCCAGGCTCCTCTGAGGTGCTCATCGTATCTTCTAGAAGGCCTGAGCAATGGCAACGAGTGGAGCAGGTGGCTGTGTCAGACCCGGGCTTTACTCGCCCTTTCTGTCTCCTGCATCCCGTCCCTCCTTCTGCTTCTTGACAGATCAAACAAAGGCACCAAATTAAAGATGACTCAAGGAGGAGAGAGGGGGTGTTGGGATGGCTCTCCCTCCTCCCTGGGGCAGGGGTTTGGCTTGAGGGAATCTGAATGTCTGGCCGGGAGAAGTCAGATCTGAGGGATCAAGTTTAGAAGAAACAGCCTCTGAGCCAATTAGCACCTCAGCCTGTGGCCTTGCTGTTAATTTATCTGTGTGCCCCACCGCTGTCTCTTCTTGTGCTCACCGTAGGATCAATTATCACTTTCTTCTGCTCCTAAGAAAATCACCACTGACTAAAGGAAATGGACTCACTGTTCCCGGCCACTTGTCAGTAGACACCTTTAACGAAAGTCACTCAGAGGCCTTTTGAGTGCTTCACAGCACTATGGAAAAAAACAGTAAGAAAGACAACTCAGCATCAAAACTGTTTCTTGGGATTTGAGTCTATGTTAAGCTGCTCTTAAAAAATAGTTGATTCTTCTAACATGTTATCTTGATTCTCACTAGATAATAATATATCCCAACGGAACCTAAATCAATTATTTTACTTTATTTTGCTAAAAAATATTTTTTTTGTATTTTTCCTGGATAAGTGTGTGTCACTGAATATATAAATGATGGGCATACATTAATTTTTAATAAGTAAAAGTGCTATTTTGTTAAAAATAAACCCTCCTGAATTTTGGAACACAGAGATAAAGACTTAAAACGTGATAGAGCTTCCCTGGTGGCGCAGTGGTTGAGAATCTACCTGCTAATGCAGGGGACACGGGTTCGAGCTCTGGTCTGGGAAGATCCCACATGCCGTGGAGCAACTAAGTCCGTGAGCCACAACTACTGAGCCTGCACGTCTGGAGCCTGTGCTCCACAACAAGGGAGGCCACGATAGTGAGAGGCTCACGCACCGCGATGAAGAGTGGCCCTCACTTGCCACAACTAGAGAAAGCCCTTGCACAGAAACGAAAACCCAACACAGCCAAAAATAAAAAAATAATAAATTAATTAAAAGAAGGCACAACATTAAAAAAATGTGATACATATTTTGTTAAGCAATTATTTTTTTAAACATAAAATAAATCTTTAAGAGTTTATGCTAGACAATAATTAGGGGTTCTCCAAATTATATGAAGATACTTGTTACAGTATTTTTAGAAAGAAAAATTAGAAACAGTTTATAGACCTACCAAGACACTTGTTTAATAAATAGCAGCACATTAGGAACTCATTAAAAACTGCATTGTAGGACAAGACTTAATGATGTGGTCAAATAGATTAGTTTACTAAGTTAAAAGAACAGGTTACCAAACAGTATTTACCTTACAATATGAAATTTGTGAGAAACATGTATATACTACCAAAGGAAAGAAAGTATGTACGCTTTTCTAAAGGTGGTTATTTTGGAGTCATTTAATGATTGATTATTTTCATTTTTCTTCCCTGCCTTTTCTTCATTTTCCCCAAGTCTACAATAACTGCACACTAAATTTGGCCAGCAAAAAATAATATAGATTATACAAAAAATATGTTTATGTACAGTACTTATTTATGTTTAACAGCCTTATGGGATATTGCTGATATTCATTACACTGTATCTATTTAAAGTGTACAGTTTGATAACGTTTTGACGTATGAATACGCTTGTGAAGCCATGACCATAATCAAGATAATGAACATCCCATCACTGTTAAGCTTCCTCACACCCTTTGGCTGTCTGTCCCTCCCGACCCTCCCAGCCCCTGCCTTACCCCTTGTATCTAGGCACTTTCTGTCCTTCTGTCACTTTAGATTAGTCTGTGTTTTCCACAGTTTATATAAGTGGGATCATATGTGGCATGTGCACTTCTTTGGTTTGCTTTCCTTCACCCAGCACAATTATTCTGAGATTATCCCAAGTTTTGGTATATCTCAAAGGTCATTCTTTTTTATTGCTCAATAGTATTTCATTGTATGGATGCACCAGTTTGTTTATCCTTTCTCCTGTTGATGGGCATTTGAGTTGTTTCCAAAATTGTTCATTTAAAAAGGAATGAGTATTAGACTCCTGGAGTCTGGCGGGTCCTCAAGCCAAAGGAGTATTTCTTGAGATTGTTCTGGCCCACTAGAGTTTAAGAGAAAAATTAATGTCAGTACTGTTCTCCTTGTGCAGGAAGCCTTCAGTGCTGGCAGTCAACATATGATCAGGTTGATAAGAGCAGACATACAAATTTGGTAACTTGATCTTTTAAAATTAGAACATTTTCTGTAGTTCATGATTTAGGAGAGACAAGGGTTCTGGGAAAGCAGCCATGCACATTATGTGGGATCGCATGGCAGTGACCCATAGCAAACTCTGAGGCCGGTGAGTGGTGGATTTTTCTACCTGAACTGGCTGGTCCTCCCCCATGGATTAGTGTCACTGCTTGGTGATTATTTGTACAGCAGAGGAAGATGGACCACGGAGAAGTGGACTGTGTCAGAGGGAGTAATGGGGTAAAAGATGGTGTCCAGGGTACCTGGAGAAGCAGAAGATCATTAAAGCTCATGGGCCCACCTTCTGAGGCTGCTGTGTAGTCACTCACATGGCATCTTTTCACATAGTAACATTTCAATGCACAGTGATTTCCAAAGACAAAGCAGAATTCCTTGGGATACCATGTGTTTTCTTCACTGGGTGGTTTGGACTGGTACCTCTGGAGGGTAGAACCTCACTCCTGAGGGCTTCCACTGCTGAGCTCATGCTGGGCATGTGTTACACTCTTTGCTCATTTGTGGAGCTTACATTTTAGGTCCATTTTTTAACCTCATTTTTTCCTGGACATTTATTGCCATGTGTTTGTTAGATTTCCTGATGGAAATGTCTGTGAATCAGATGGGGCCTTTTGGGTAAGAGGAGAACAGCTGATGCTTCTTGCAGACCCACCACCACATGGACACACATTTTGGTTTTCCTCTTTACAACTCAGGGATGTGGGTGTTCTCAGCCCATTTTACAGATGAGGACAGTAAGGCACAGAGAGCTGGTTAAGCGATGTATCTAAGTTCACAGAGGCAGTCAGTAGAGGATACTGGAATCAAACCCAGCTCTGCTGTATCCTAAAGCCAGTGGTCTTTTTAGGTTTATTCATTGAAACTAATATTGGTTGAACACTTACTACACCTCAAGCACTGTTTGAGGTACTGGAAATATAGCAAAGAACGAAAGAGATAAAAGTTTCTGTTCACATGGTGCTTCCATTCTAGTGGGTGAGACAGACAATGGACAAGATAAACAGAGTGTGTCTTATGTTATTATGGCAATGCAAAGGAGGACTGTAAAGCTGGGAAAGATGGCGAAAAAGCATTGGGACAAGGACTACAGTTTTAGATAAGGTGGCCAAGGAATGAGGAAAAATCTGTGTGGTCATCAGGAGGAAGAGCTGCCCAGGCAGAGGGTACAGCAAGTGCAAAGGCCCTGAGGTTGACATGCTTTAGGGGAGTGTCTCTGGTGTTTAAGAAATAGCTTCAAGTATGTTAGCATGAGAGAAACCTTCACACATGGGGTTCCCTCAAGGTCTTTTTAAATAACAGGATAAGAAAGGTATATTAAAATATATAGTTTTGTGTTTAGGTATACAGATACAAATTGTTTTTTTAAGATGCAAATCTTTGGGATTTTTAAATCACTTTATTTTTTTTTGTGCCTGAAGTATAAACTTTCTGTTTTCATTATAATTTCAGCAAAGTAACATTTAGCAAAGCCCCAAGGAAATGTCTGCACATTATGTTTGCACATTTGACTTTGTTTTCACACTTAGTTGAAATAACAGACTAATAGGAAGACCTAGACTTTAAATTGAAGTCTAACCCATCCACTTTGCTGTGCTGAGCCTGGGTCAGCAAGGCTCTTTGAGTTTGCTTTACTCATCTGCAATAAAGGGGTGATACCTTCCTCCCTGTCATGGTCTATCCAATGATCTTCCACCATTGTGTATGGATCTTTTGATTTTATCTAAGAGCTGGGAGTAAAAAAACAACCAAGATGAGGCCCACCAGCCTGTGGCAGCATGCATTTTAGCAAGGAAAGAGAGATGGGTAAGCAGGTGTGCAATGACAGCAGGTGCTAAATCGACAGTAGATGAGGGGTCGCTGGCCCTGCAAGTGGCATGGCGGTAGGGTGTTGATGGACACGCAGAGGAGCTGGTAGGTGGGTTGTGTACCAGGGGAGGTACAGGGTTTTCTGTGCAGAACTGAAAAGTGATCACAGAACCAAAATGAGAACAGCCACACGATGCATTATGACATTTCACATTGCTCAGCAGGGCCGCAGGAGCATCAGGTGGGGTGTGTGTGTGTGTGTGTGTGTGTGTGTATAAAGTGCAGAAAGAAGCAGGCACTGGGCATCTCATGTAGGACCTTAAGCATTGTTCTAAGTTTTCCAGGCTTGTCTTGTAAGCTCTGGGGAAACTATTGATGTTCACGTCAAATGACACAGTTCTCCTTTAGGAGGCTCATTATGTGACAACAGCAAGTGTTTCAACAGGATACGCTATCTAGAAATTAAATAAATCACAACATAATATTTTAAATTATTTGATATACTTCTATGTGCTGAAAGTATAAAATCATAGACTAGAAGGACAGACTCCTCTGAAAAGGGGGAGGTAGGAAAGGAACAGGGGATGGAAATGACAGGGACACAAACTTTATTAAAATTTATGAAGGTAAAATGAGAAATAGTTGTTAATTTGGGTGGTGTATACATGGGTATTTATTATTATTATTATTGTTATTACCCTTCTGAATCATATAACTTTTCAAGAGAAAAACATTGATATTCCTGTAGCTGTTAGTTGGGAAGAGGGCTGGACTGGGAGGGTCCCATGATGGAAGCAAGAGATTAAGGGGACCTGAACGAGGTCACAACAGTGGGGAGAGGACAGGCAGGAAGCGGTAATATTAGGATGAGCGTGTCACGGCTGGTGATGGTGGAGTGGAAGGAGGGAGGAAAAGGGTTTAGGAGGCACCTTAATTTTTATCTTGGGTGACGGTACAGTGGCACTGGTGATGAGGTAGGTCTACACTGGAGAATGAGTGACTCTGAGGTGCTAGGTAATGACTTGATCTTTAGAGAGATGTAGGTGGAGACGTCTAGTAAGGTACTACATGAAAAGTTTGGGAGTTCAGGAGAGTTGTGGGCTGGAGACTTAGATTCAAGAGCCAGAAGAAGAGGATACATTTTCCAGGGGCAGCAAACAGAGGAGAAAAGGGACACAGAGAGAATATTCTGGCCAGTCGACCAGGTCTTTGATGGCAATGGGAGACTCGGAAGCAGGGGGACAAGGTAATTACTGTGACAGGAACTCCTATGTTTACACGTGTCGCCTAGTTGGATTCCCATAACAACCTTCTCAGGCTGTGACCCCATTTTACAGAAGAAGAAACTGAGAGGCAGACAAATGAGGTCATTTGTCCACGGTCTGAGTTATTCTAGGAACACAGTGGTCTGGATCCAGTTGATAGTGCTCACAGGGACAGTGGGAATAGGTGATACCAGAAGGAAGAGGAGTCTTCTGCCCCGTCACCATGCTCTGTTCTAGTTGGGCTTTTATTCTCCTCGGTGTGAAGACTTGACTTTGGAGAATGTCAGCTGAAGACTTCCAGCATTCCAAATGCCAGGAAGTGTTTTTATATTCTCTAATTTTGATATCACATTAAACAATGTGATGTTGCACCACACAACAAACTGCTACATAAAAAAGGAAGTGGGTACTGAGTCCTTGCCCACAGTGAAATAAAGGGCGTTCCAAGGAGAATTTTCTCAATGTTGTCTGATCATACATGCACTCACACACGTTCAAGAAATGATAATTGAAAAATCCTAGTGAATTCTAGATAACTCTCTTATTTTAGAAGCACACTCCTTGCTTTATTGGAATATGATGCTTTGGGGTGGGAGTATGTGGGAGTGGACAGGACTGACCTTGGATGAGAGAACAGGGGTCATAGCAGCAGCATCTTTGCCCTGCAGGCTTAGATATAGCCTCCCATCCTTCTTCAATTCAATAAATTGTTAAGACACTAAAAACTCAATAATCTTGGTGACCAAAACGTGTCAATATGGAGTTTGTTTCTGTGATGTTTAACATCATTTCTCTAGGTTTAAAATGGATTGTTTGCTCTCTTTTTCCCATTACTGTATAAGAAAATGGCAATTTTGCTACATTATAAATATTAATGGGGGAGGAGAGAGAATTTAAACAGCAAAAGCATGCAGAATGGAGACTATGAGCTGAATTATTTTAATTTTGGCTTGAGTTCTATGTTTGAGTCCCTGTTATTTTGCTCTAATTTGGGGAGGAAGGAGTGTTGAATTTAGACATTTGGTATTTGCTTCAGTAACTTCAACTATTTCTTTCTAATCAATTTTACTTCAAGGCTTAGTATAAAATATTAAATTCTATATGTGATCCTGTCCTACTGTTTTCTGCACTTCTATCATAAACATCTTAAAAAATAAAGAGAAGTGTGAAAAAGAAAATATAATTTATATTCTTTGAGATTAGAACTTCATTACTTACCCAGAGGCAAGGTTTCAGCAGTCATTTCCAAGTACTCCTTTAAATGAGATCTAAGTGTATCACATTTAAAATAGATACTTAAAAATAATTACTATAAGAGTAATTTGGTATCATTTTAAAAATTAAGGAAAACATGTCCTAGACTGGATCACTATCTATCTATCCTATATTTAAGTGACATTGAGATTGTTAAAGCTCTCTTCCCTTATATAGACTCCATTTTCTTCCAAAAGTTTGTAATATTTACAACAATCTAAATCCTGACTACTTCATAGGGTCTAGGTGCCATATGGAGCCATTTCCCAGAGACATAATCTGAAAGTGTCCACAGTTTTGTTTTGTTTTGTTTTTTTATGTCCAGTGTTTTTGGTTTTTTTGTTTGTTTTTTTCTCAATGACCCTAACTAACCAATCAGGGTCAAGGAAAGAACAAGGTTAAAAAGATTTGGTTTTCAGGTTTAAAGGAGAAAATATTATATATTTCTGCTTCTACCTATGAAAAAACCCAAAGCTTTTCAATGCTTTTGCTCATGTACAATGTCATTCAACATATTTTAGGAGGCAGCCCAAAAACTCAAGAGAAAACCTGCATGTTTTGCTATGTTGGCCACATAGATTTTAATCTTCCATCATTTCATATGAGTTTTTAATATTTACAGGAAGGCAAATACTCTGTGTGTTCCAGATGCCATTATATTATTATAACTGTCGTTTGGAAGTGTGTTGAATGATTAGGATGGGGAAAAGCCCTATCTGGAATTTTAATCCATAGAGACCAAAACTGGCTTCTAATATACACATTTTCATTGTGAATAAACTTTTCCCATCTAAATATGATGCATGATTAGCAGTTTAATAAATAACAAAACTTTTATTTGGGGTAATTAAATTTAGTCTTCCTGGTCAAGTTGGTCAAGTTCTTTTTTTTTTTTTTTTTTTGGTTTGACTTTATACAGACATGGAGGTTGGCATTAAGTGATTACTTATAATGTTTTATTACACTGAAATCATAGATTTCAATCAAGGGAAGATTGGAAATTACCATGTCAAGTTCCCTCACTTGATAAATTGGTGACAGAGGACTTGCTCAACATCACTCAATGTGAAAGCTAACCCCAGGTGAGGGTCATTTCCACTGGAGTAGACTGAGAAAGCCTGGATGGAGGGCAGGCAAATCAGATGAGATGACTGAGCCCTGGCTTAGTGATGACCAAGGAACAGAAGGTCCCGACCAGCCAGCACCATCTGTCAGTACTTGGAAGATAGGCACCATGATGCAACACTGCGAAGGGGAAGACACCTGAACCAACATATTTCAGCTCTTCCCTCACAATGGGGGTTGTGTGTAGCTATAGAAAAAAAAAGTAATGACATTTCTTACAGCCTGAGATTTGAAGGGTTTATATGTCCTGTGAGTCATTTAGATGAGAAAATATCTTCACAGGTTGACCAGATGTTCATCTGTTTGGAATGGGGTATAAATAAGTAGACTCTCCTAAGGTGCTTGATCAAAATCAATTCTTACCTTATATGTTACTGACATGAACATCCTGTCAGTTACCCAAGTAAGAACCTTCACTCCTTTTACTCCTGCTTTCAGTCTATTGTGAGCTTACAAATTATTGGATTCAGTTTTTCCTTTTCTGTTTTCTTCACCTGTTTCGGATCCTAAAAAGTTTTTCTCTGAAGGCTTTAACTTGACCTCCGGTAGTCAATACATTGATAGGCTGTAATGTGCCATGTCTTCTGGTACCCACATCCATGTGACTGGGTATTGCTATGTGACCAGATATGGCCAATTGCTATATGACGAGATATGGCCAACCCTGGTTTTTGCATAAACCAGGGTTGATGGACCAGGAGACCTGATATGCACTTGCACATTGGAACTTGCCCTGTTGGAACTCTCCTCCTTGGAATTCAGCTGGCACACTGTGAGGCAACCCAAGCATCCATAAAAAGAAGGCCAGAAAGAAGGAACACGGAGGTCCCACGCTGATGCACCTGAGCTCCCAGCTGGCAGCAACAACAATCAACCAAGTCAGCGAGCCATCTTGAATGTTCCAGCCTGGTGTAAGCCTCCAAATGTCTACAGCTGAAATCATGTGGAGCAGAAGAATTTCCCCGCTGAGCCCAATCAATTATAAAATCATGAGACATAGTAAAACTTTTGTTTGTTTGGGTTGTTGTATGTTAAGCCACTAAGGTTTGGGGTGGTTAGTTATGCAGCAATTGACAAAGAAAATGTTTTACTCTTTTTTTTCTATCTATCTTCCTTCTCACCCCACTTCCCTTTGTAACAAGCCTACATTCACATCATCGTCTCTTACTCCTCTTTGGATGCCCTGCTTCCCTAATTGGAGGAATGCTCACCATTCCCAGTTCCACCGCTGTCTTTCTTCTGTTTGTCATGGCCTCTCCTGAATTACCCATCAGTGCCACCTATGAGCCAATTCATCTCCCAAAGGCCTAAGCTTCATAAAGTCTCCAGGCTGGTAAGCTTTGCTTCACAGCCCTGGGGGCTCCTTCACTGCTACATTTCTTGCTTATTCTTGGCTCTTCCCTCTCTGCTCCTGCTTTGTGGAATGCTAGCTCGCAGAGTGTCATTTCATGTTCTTATAATGCCTGTCACAAACCGAATACGTGTCCCTTGAGTTGAATTCTTTAAGTTGTACAGCATAGAACACAGGGCTCTTGCAAGTACAAGCATCACACTGAGTAAGAAAAGCCAATGAGCTGCATAGGAAATCACAGGGTAGAGCTAAAATTACTGAAGTCAGAAAACAAAGAGCAAAGAAACAATGTAATAACAGTCTTCATACATGGCCGAACACTTTGTAACACTGGTGTTTAAAGAACGTGATTGACACTAGGCTTATGAGTTTCATAATTTTTACAACATATAAGTGCAATGTTTCTGAGGACATGATTAAGTTCTACCAAGTATTTCCAAAGGGTAAAGGGATATATTTAGACAGTCAGGTAGATAAGTACAAAGGCAGATAGACAGATAGATGGAAAGATAATAAGTGGATAGAGTCTTAGTATAACTTACTGAGGACTACAACTTGGAGTAGCACCATTAACAGCTGAATGAAAAACAAACTAACCCTTACATGTTAAGGATGAGAGCTGTGCAACATTGTTTCCCTTTACAGAACACTTGACACTAGATGGCAGATATAGATAGATAGATAGATAGATAGATAGGTAGATAGATAGATATGAGTATAATTGCTTTACAACGTTGTGTTAGTTTCTGCTGTACAATGAAATGAATAAGCTATATGTACACATATATCCCCTCTCTCTTGGACCTCCCTCCCACCCACCTAAGTCATCACAGAGCACCGAGATGAGCTCCCTGTGCTATACAGCAGGTTCCCACTAGCTATCAAGTTTACACATGGTAGTGTATTTATGTCAAACCTAATCTCCCAATTCGTCCCAACTTCCCCTTCCCCCCCCCCCCACCCCATGTCCACATGTCCATTCTCTGCCTCTGTGGCAGATATATTTTTGAAAGGTGCCCCTGATGAGTAAAGACTTCAGTGTGCTGCAGGGACTGTCTTCCTGGCTTTGCTCAGTCCAGGGTCTGGTCTGTGGGTCTTATTTCTGGTGTAAGAGCCATGTGGTCCAGGATGACTTGTGAGTATATTCACGTCAAAATAATATTGTTTTGGGAGCCTCTAATTGCTCAATTTCCATGTTTTGCAGCAAGATAGAATCTCATAGAAAATAAAACAGAGACTAAGAACTTCAGTGGGAGAGGATGAGATGGCCCATCATTCTTCTATTCATTTCAGAGTGTCTGCTGCCCCAGCCCATTGTCTTCATGCTTTTGTGTCCCCACAATGTCAGCCTAAGAGCCTGAGTCTCTTTCTCCCCTACAGCCTATTTAAGTGGGGCCTTTCCTGTGCTCTTGACCCTGGCAAAGATTTTAGTTTCAAATGGATTTTTAGCTTGGGTAAGAAATGAAGTATAGAGATACTAACTACTCTTAAAACCTTTCTATGGATTTTTAAAACAAATCTCAAGCCAAACCTTTTATCAGTGGTGGCTTTAATGAATAAAAGGTAATCCCAAAAGACACAAAACAGTTTGAAGTTTTATTTAGCATTATGAAATTACTAGACATTCACCTGATTATTATTTCTTTGGCATTATTAAAAAGATAAAGCAGGGCTTCCCTGGTGGCGCAGTGGTTGGGAGTCCGCCTGCCGATGCAGGGGACGCGGGCTCGTGCCCCGGTCTGGGGGGATCCCACATGCCGCGGAAGCGGCTGGGCATGTGCGCGTCCGGAGCCTGTGCTCCACAACGGGAGGGGCCACAACAGTGAGAGGCCTGCGTAACGCAAAAAAAAAAAAAAAAAAAAAGATAAAGCATACATCTGTGAATCAAGGAAATGGGATAAATTGTTGAGTAGATGGAATGGGCTTTTAATAGGATTTTGAAGTCAAATAGCATTAAGATCTTCAAGGAAATAAGAATAGCTGAGGGGTTTAACATATGAAATGGTTTAAGTCACCTTCAAGGTTGAGAAACCCCTAGACCTAAATGGATTATTGCTCCTCCACTGTTCATCCCACAGCAAATTACAAAATGCTTTCCACTTTCCTCAACTACTACATACTTTTAAAAGATGTTAAAGTAAGTGCTCTAGAATGACTTTCCAATTAGTTCACTGTACCTTCCTTGATATGGACCAGGATCCAAAGGTCCTGACACTCCAGCTGGAATGGCTGCTAATCAAGGGATAAATAAAATGTGTCTTGGAAAATCACATTGCAATCTAATCCCTGTTGAGTCAGTGTTTATGACATTATAAACAATATTTTCCAAGCAGATAAAACAATTGTTTCAAGTACCTTGTATCTTCCTTTTTGGAGAAGTAATAAAGAAAATGTCCTATGGGAGTTCCCTGGCATTCCAGTTGTCAGGATTCTGGGCTTTCACTGCCACGACCTGGGTTCAATCCCTGGGTCTGGGCCACACTCCCAGGAAGCCACCTAGGCTACTAGAGTTACTAGCTCAGAATACAGGAATATAGAATGGGCAGAGGAGAGAGAGATGATGTATTAGTCAGCTCAAGCCACCATAATAAAATACCATTGACTGAGTGGCTGAAACAACAGGAATCTCATATTTCTGAAGGCTGGACATCCATGATGATGTTGTCAACAGATTCGGTTCTCACCGTGAGGCTTCTCTTCCTGGCTTGTAGACAATCACCTTCTCATTGTGTCCTGACATGGTACAGAGAGAGAGAAGAAGAAAGCTCTATGTTTTCTATTCTCATAAGGGCACCTATCCCATCATGGGGCCTCATCCTCATGACCTCACCTAAACCTAATCACCTCCAAAGGCCCCACCTCCAAAGACCATCACAGTGGGCACCTAGGACTTCAACAATTAAATCTGTTAGCAGGTCACAAAATTGAGTCCCTAATAGATGGAAAGTATCAGTTGTCATCCTAAACCCACTGCAGTGTCGGAGGTTTTAGTTTGTCACACTAATATCCTTCCTTCAACTCTCCCCAGGAAATGAGACTAACCAGATACAGTGAAATCTCTAAGTTGTCTTGAGTGTGAGATGCTGACTCACAGCTGTATTCATCTTCAGGAATTATTCTGAAGGGAGCTGTCTAACCCAAGGGGTAGAAAGGCCAAGCTCCTTTCCCTCAAGTTGGGGAAAACTCTGAAAGATGACTGCCTTTGCAAATGCAGTGCATTTAAAATTTACCTTCTGCTCAGTCCTGTCTGTTTCTCTCACTCCCTATCAGGGGCTATTCCTGAGAGCAGTCCCTGAACACAAATCTCTGCTCAGAGTCTACTGCAGGGAATGTGACCTGCCACCAGAGGTGTGTAAGTAATCTTGGTCAGAGGGTGAACAGAGGAATGCTGAGAGCACTAACCACTCCCATTCTCCACCCCTCCCTGTATTCAAGCCCTTTGACACAAAATTTTATATTTTTCTCACTAAAGAGGCATAGTTTATTTCATTAATTTCCTTACCCCTTGATTATGGCCGTCCGGCTGCTCTGTAGAGTAGGATGTTAGCAGACACGATGTACGTAAATAGTTGAAAACAACCTTTGGATTCTACTTGGCTCTTGATCCTCTGTTAACTCCAGGAGATATGCCTGGACTAGTCCTTTACAATACAATACAGTTAAAGATACTTTCTCTTTGAACTTGAGGCCAGTTTCTCTCATTACAGAATCCTAAGTGGTGAAGCCAGCTCTATTTGGCAAGTCAAGCTTACTGAGAAAACAAACAAACAAACAAATAAACCACACACTTTTTTTTTTTAAATTTTCATAGAAGATGGAAGATCACACAATCTATGTCTGGACCTTTATTCTGCTAATTTCAAGACTCAGAAACCAAATGAGAGAAAAAAGCATGGTCACGTGGTTCCTGGAGAATCATCCTGCCCTGCAGGGCAGAAGGTCAAGCAAGGTCACTGTCACCTAGAAAATAATGATGGAGACTGCAGTCTCCTGAATTGAGGTCAAAAGTTATTTTTATCTGAAGAGATAAGTACAAAAATCCCTCCTTGACAGATGTACAGAGATTGGACTGTCAAATAAGTATCGTATATATCTCAGTCAATATCTCCGGATAAACACTAACTGGCTTGTTTTTCAGAGAATTCCATTTCAGACCATGACATTGAGTTGTAGAAAGCATTCTGCTCTCAGAAACCATTTATAATAAACAGGACATTTGAGGCATCATCGGTGTTACCCTCTTTATGGTTCTATATTTTTTATGTTCTGAACTATGGTTTTGAAGGCGATTTATTTATTTTTCTGAGAAGTCCTGTTTTAATTCAAGTTTCATACATAATCCAAGGGGATTACTTAAGCTTCTTTTATGTACAGAGGTTCTCCCATATTGAATAAAACTTTCTTTGTTTGGTAGTTTTAAGTCTATTGCCTGGAAGGGTAATGATGCTAACCCATCCAGACTTGGTGGATTATCTGGTTACTTTGTTAGTTAGAACCACGTGGTCAAGATCTCACCTGTAGGAACATCTGTCTTCATAGGAGAGTCAATGTGTCCCATTTCAGTCTTGGCAGAAGGAAGCAGAAGAACTCAAAAAGGGGCATCAACACGGGAAAGAAGAAATTCTCAGTCCTTAATGGAGAGAAAGTGAATCCTGCTTGGGGAATCAAGCATGGGGGGCTGGAATGGTTATTCTAATTAACAGGAGTCCCCGTGTCTGAGTCTGGACATTGTGTGTGTCTCCTATCCTGGACACCTCTGTCCAGATCCAGGCCTCTCCATGTTCCATCCACATCTTCTCTTCATGATTCCCCCTCCCCAGCTGAGCTTCCTCTGGGTCATAGTTTCAGATGATTCTCACTTCTTCATCTCTTTCTTCTACCATAGGTGAGTTAAATTGGGATAACAATACCCAGATCCCAGAGAATAGGATTAGATGGAATAACACAGGCAAAAGTGCCTCATCAAAGTTAAAGTGTAATTCAAACTCAGAATGTGTATAAGTGAATTCCCCCGCTCAACAACAAGTCTCAATTTCCTATGTATTATTATGAGACTTAACATTTACTGAGTGCTTACAGTGTAGTACTCATTCTTCTCTGTATTTCAGGAGTATAAATACTTATCAAAGGAATACATAGATTAAGTGAAGTAATCCCCATAGCATTATGAAGTAGGTGATCTCACTGTGTTCATTTTATACTGAATAAATTGTGGTCTTGTTAGGTTGAATAAATTTCCCATGGTCAGTCACCCAGAAATGAGAGCTGGCTTCCAATCAGGTCTTCTGCTTTGAACAAGTATGCTCATTTATTTATGGCAATGACACCATTATCGTTCCTGTCAATCTGGGCTGGAAGCTGCAGATTCACTTCTGGGATGTCCTTTTCTTTGCCCCAGATATCTCATTAAGAGTGTCATAAAGTCTCCTTCTGGTGCCCTGACCCATTGTCATGTTGAAATAAATTTCTAGACCCAATATGGGGTTACTCCTGCCTGGGGTGCCACATCAACAAAACAAAAATTAGGTAACTTTCCTGTCCCTGTAAATGCTCTGCTTGACCAGAAGCACAGGGCATCCTGTCAGCCAATCCCCAAACGCAAGTCAACTCTGGGCTTTCTCATCCCAAATAAGATTGACCATGTGGCCCCAGCCAATCAGGTATTCTATTTTTCTCTTCCTTGTTCTTTATTCTTCATCCTATAACAGCTTCCTGCCTTCAGCCCCATTTTTCAGTTCTCTGAAAGGAGAATTCCGCTTCATGAAGTGTTGAAAAAGATTGCTTGCATCACTAAAATTGTGTCCTTTAATAATTTTTAAGTCATGGACTCTCCTCCGATGCCCTGCACCCACTGCTTCCCTTCCATTCCTGATGCTACCACCTAACTCAAGTCTGTCTTGATTCTGACTCACCTCCCAACTCACCTCCCTTATTTCCACTGTTCCACTTATCTCTTAACTGGCCACTGGACATTATTCTTTCTCCCCTATTTTATGCACAGAAAAATCCAATCGTCTAATTCTTCTCAAAATTTTTATTAACTCTGAATTACCAAATAAACTTATGCTTCTGAATTTCCCCATTTAACATACTTGATGACCTTGTATAGATCGCCAATCATCCTTCAGGGCCCTTCTCATGACTCCCTTGTAAGGAATATGCAGCCTGACTCTCCAGCCAAATCCAAATTCCTCTCTGTTCCTTGGACACTCCTGGTAGTTTACCATTTCTGCCTTTTTTTTTTTTTTTAATCTACCATGATTTCTTCCTGGTTGGTTTTCCATGTGGAAGCCTCTTCCATCTCTTCCATGAAGACTTCTCAGCTTCCCCCAGGAAAAGGCAAATAAGAAATACCCCAAGTAAATGACCAAAAGCACATGCAAAGCCTTCAATGTCATCAGTCATCAGAAAACTGCAAATTAAAACTACAACGAGACCACTGCATACTCACTAAAATGTCAAACATTTTTAAAAGACCCCAAACAGCAAATGTTGGTGGTGACTTGGAACAACCGAAACTCTCATACATTATTGGTGGGAAAAATGGTACAACCACTTTAGAAAAGCTCTGGCAGTTTTCTTACACACTAAACATTCTCAGCCATTCCATACCTGGGAACTTACCAAAGGGAAATGAGGATATGTGTGCACAAAAACATTTGTGCAAAAAATGTTCATAGCAGCCCTACTCAAAATAGATGAAAACTGGACATAGTGTAAGTGGCCATCAGTAAAAAAAGGGAAAGCATCCTGGTGCATTTATACAATGAAATTATATTCTCCTACTATGGAATTATGCTGAGCAAAAATAGGAACAAACTAGCAATACATGAAATAACATGGATTGATTGTAAACAACATCATGTAAAGTGAAAGAAGTCTTATGCAAAGGTACATGCTCTATGAAGTTCTATGGCAGGCAAAACTAATCAATGGTAGAAAAAAAATCAGAATAGTGGTTACACCTGTGGGAATGTAGATGCGAATTGACTGAGAAGCAATTTTAGGGCTTTCTGGGGTGATGGTTATGTTCTATATCTTCACAGGGGTTTGGGTTACAGAGGTACATGTGTTCACCACAACTAAGTGAATGTGCACTGAAGACTTGTGCATTTCATTATCGGTAAAATTTACATAAAAACATGTATGCAATTATTGAGTTAATCCTATAGATGCTGAAGTTTTTAGTGGGAAGTGTGCTGATGTCTGCAATATGTTTTGCAATGCATCAGAAAGAAAATAGTTTGATGGATGGAGGGAAGGATGGATTGATGTCTGCATGTGTGAAAAAGTAAGAATCGTAAAATGTTAATGGTAGAACGTGGGTGGTGGGTGGATGGGCAGGCATGACAAAATCCAGTCAATTTCACTGTTTGAAAAATTTTCATAAAAAATTGGGAAAAAATTAAATCCCATGGCAATCTTCTTTCACTGCTTTTGAGACTTCTGATGTCTCTCTTGGTAGCAATGGAACCAAGAATGCATGGTAGCAATCAATAAGTGAATGGTTCTCAAAGTATGGCCTGGGAACCCGTCCTGAGACTTTTGAGGGATCTGCAAAGTCGAAACCATTTCCTTAATAGCAACAACTTAATGATACTTAGATGTTATTTGCCTTTAAAGAACTTATTCTTTCACAAGTGTGTAGTGGAAATCTTTAGAGGCTACATGATTTGTGGCATCTCAGTAGATTAAATCCAGAAGCAGCTTGAGAATCCAGCTGTCTTCTATTAAGCTGGACAATAAAAAATTTGTAAAAATGTAAAACAATTCCATCTTCTCACTAATTTTTGGTTGTTTTAGAAAATATAGTTATTTTTGACAAAAACACATTATGTCTGTTAACATGTAATGGTTTTACTTTGCCATTTTAAACTGCATAAATAAATATTTTATAAAGGTCACAGTTTTACTAATATTGTAAACAGCAATTCTCAGCAGTCGTAGTTAAAATCTAGATCACTTTGGTCATGAGTATTTCCTTGGCAAAGTTTACATTCGTTTTATTTGCACAGCTGAATTTAGGGAACCCTCAGTACAAGTTAAGGGAGCAAGGGGTCCTGAGAGCAGAGAGCTTGAACATCTGTAATCACCATTTATTCCATGAAGACAGACAGCCTTGTGTGAAGGTCAGGAGGACATGTGCTAGCCCTACTTCCTTCTAGCATCATGTTCCTTAAACTGTCTTGAAAATGAGAATATTAATGGTACCCACTTCAACAGGATGGGGAAAGACCAGAAGAACTGCTAGGTAGTTGGAGATAGTATTAGAGGGGTATTTGCAAAACATAAAGCAAAGCTCATATTTTAATTATTTGTACAAACGTATTTCACTCTTCTCATTTATCATGGCTTCCTTGAGGAAGGAAGATAAAGCTTCATACTTGCATCTTTGCGTCTCCACTGGAACCTTCACACGTTACACCTGAATTACTGCAAGTCAGATAAAGGTTGAGGTGATAAAGGTTTCCCTCCCCATGTGCCCAAGTGCCTGGTACAGAGCAGCTCCTCAACATATAGGTATTTACAGAGTGAAGTAATACAAACGTACATTAATCAGATAGCCCCCATTTTATCTAGTTGGAAGTTGAATTTTAAAATATTCTCAAGGAGGCTTATTTTGTTACTTTCATATGTGCAGATATTAAACAGAGCCACTCTTGAAACAATGCATCTTAAAGGAGTTCATAAGGAAACTACTTAATAAAGAAAGAAGAGTAACTTCCAATTAGAATGCCAAGTGTTTACAAGTAAATAGATGCTTCTAGACACTTGAAGGTGCTTGAAAACAGTGTTCATCTAAGCACTCTGAGTATTTGCTTGAAATATTATTTCCACTACAAGTTTGTTTAACAGGTGCTCTTCAAATGAAGTACAAAATTAAATGTCAGTCCTAGCTTTGACTCGAGCATTCAGTTCAGAATAACAGTAAGATTCTCACAGTGGAAGACAAACAGGGATATTACAAAGTCCCCACTTATGCATTGCGCATGGAGATAACTGGTCCAAGTGACCAAGAGCATAGGCAAAGAAGCATCAATTGTCAACAAGCGTTGCATATTGAAAAGAAAAACTCTGTCCCATAGGCTATTGCATCCAGAACCAGAACTGATAATTCAGTTCATTTCACGATATAGAAAAGGAGCGGGAGAAGGCTAGGGGATAGGGCTTCATGTCCCTGATTTCAGCTATGCAAACTAAATTTTGCAGGAAAAGGTTGATAATTAAAATATGTCTGGTTTCCAATCACTGTTGTTTAGAATTGCCTATTACAATGCTTATGCTATGATGGCAAATTTGCTAAGAACATTTAATCCTAGAAAGAGCAGACAAAAGTAAATTATGGGCAGAGCATGCATTAATACAATTGCCTTCATTTGCTATATGTTAATTTCAAAATGAGTAGACATTTATGAAAGCAAAATATTTTCAGGTCTTATACAATTATTTATGTCACCTTCCATGGAACTATAGTAATGAATGCTGAACCAGCGCAGAAATGGTCCTATTAAAGAGCTCATAAGTGCCAACTTGTAAATACTGCTGACACTGACTTCTCTTTAGAGACTTTCTGCTTATTTTATTCAAAGATATTTTTAGGTACCTGAGATCTGTTTTATTTTACCACACTCTTTTAGTTCTGTCTGCTCTATTAGTTGGAATTCAATGTCCAAAAGTTTTACAGAAAAAAGGATATCTTAAAACATTCATTTTATTTTAAGTCTGCATTAAGAACTTTGTTATTTGCTTCTTGCTCTCTGTCTTAGTTAAATGACTTCTTGCTGCTTATGTTCAAATATGTCCAGGAAACTTTCTGCTTATTTTGAACATATTGTTTGCTTGTTACGGAGATCTTTATTGTGCTAAAAAAATGTCAGCATAGGGTGGTTCACATTTTTAATTAAGCAGGTCTCCAAGATGAGCTTTGCAAGCCTTCTCCACATGGCCACGCCCATCTCACGACCTTTGTCCACTGCTGCATGAACTTCTACCAGTACATCTGTCTCTTGTCCCAAACCTGTCACCTCACCAGGTACTCCCAGGTATCTCCTCACTCTTCTTTATCAGAGTCAAGGTTAAGCTTGCAGAAATTAACCCCTACCTCCCAGGAGACATGAACAGCATGGAGAAGAGCAGAGAGTGGCATCCGTTGCATCACTGGTCCCGCTTCCTGAGTCTCCTCATAGCACTCCTGGACATCCCCCGTCTTGCTAGGCCAGGAGCTTCTTCCCCCAGCGTGGTTCCCAGGCCTTGTCATCCCCCTAATTTTGGACCAAACACTTGTCTTGACCCCAGTTAGTTCTGCACATCATCTCACCTGATTCTGACCCCTGACTTTTTCTAATTTATTTCTAACTTCCACTAAATATTTCCCATCCGCAACCTTCATTGGACATTTTGCCTTAATGCTCTAATGCCAGCTCTCCTGTTTCATTTCATTCCCTTAGTGATACATCATCATGAACTCTACAGATTCCACTTTTCCTTCTGAATTGCTCTAAAATTAAAGTAGGAAATAGGCTTCTAGAACATATATCATATCTATATCATCTGTATCTATATATCTCACTCCCCAAACAAAAACTACTTTCTCCTTGAAAAATTCTAGCGTACATAAATTTCTCCCTCTACATCTCCCACAATCCACAAGAACTTGAATTTTAATATTTTTCAAATGACAATACGGTCTCTGTGGGGAGAGGGGACAGGGAACAGAGTGGACATTGGAATTTGAGGAGAAGCAGAGCCAGTGGCCTAGAGTCTGTAGAGATTTTGTAATAATAAATAAACAATAATACTAATAAATGTAACTGGTTGAGTATTTGCTCTTTAAAAATGGACCATAGCCAATATTGTTTTCCTTTAGCTTATGACTTATTATTTATTATAGTGAACACAAAACATTATTAAGTTTCCCTACCAACTTCCTCTGAGACGTCTTCAGTTCCTCAATCCATTCCACTCTGCTTAATTAAATTCACTTCAGCTAATATTTATTGATTATCCATTCTGTTGTTCTCACTACAGTCAAAACATAACACTGAATAAGACATAATACCTGCCCTTTAGAAGTTTAGAGACTACAACTTGTTTTGGAAAATTGGGCAACTGGGATTCATGACCATGAAATGCCACATGTGGACAAGGATGAGCAGCCACAGAACATGTGAAAGGGCAAAGCCTGGAGGACATAGTGTCTGAACCAAGAGGACATACTTTGCCCTCCTCTACCTTTCATCCAGTTGATTTGGAAAGGGGCTACTCTGTTGTCATACTTCTGTGAACTTTTAATAAAAGCTTAATTTCTTTGTTGGTCCCCTCATAGCATCAGTGTCTCTGCAGCACTACATCAATACACCACTAATTCACACGCCTGGGATGTTCTGGCATGCCAGTTCCTGTGAGGTAAAAGATGAATCACAGTTTTCTTGGGGGAAATTAAAAAGCTACATTAAATAATACACCATGGAACACACTTGCATTTGTTTCTTATTGCTGCTGTAACACTTGCAACAAAATTAGCGGTTTAAAACAATGTAAGTGAGAGTTTACTGTGTCAGTAGAAGGAGGGTGGTCAAGACTCATATTTCTTTTCTTTTTTCTGAATGCCTGTCGGAGAAAATCTCATGTATCCTGTGTGAGTCAGTCGTGAGTGTTTCTGCTTCTGAAAGAATACATCTGTGACTATGTTCGAGTGTATCAGATACAGAGACATTGAATTTTACCCTCTCCAGAGAATAAAATTCCAGACTTCTGCCAGGGTGGGTGATGAGCAGCTGGCGCAAGTATATGGCATAGGAGAGGGGCTATAGGGACACAACCACTTTTCACACATCCTTCAACCAGTCTCCTTGTGTCAGCATTCTCTTCACCCCCCACTTTCAGAGGGTTTCATCAATTCTTGGACATTTTGATGAATCTTAAGCTATCTTTCTCCACAGTTGGCTTAATATTCAGCTTTCTTCAGTTTTCCAATTTGATTGCCAGTTGACTATTTGTCTTCTTGTCTCCAAAATTCTGTTTTTTAATTTCCTTTTCTGCTCCATCATTATAATTTTTTAAAGGAATTTTGCCTTTTTAAAAAATTTTATTTATTTATTTTTATGGCTGCGTTGGGTCTTCGTTTCCGCGCGAGGGTTTTCTCCAGTTGCGGCAAGCGGGGGCCACTCTTCATCGCGATGCACGGGCCTCTCACTATCGCAGCCTCTCCTGCTGTGGAGCACAGGCTCCAGACACGCAGGCTCAGTAATTGTGGCTCACGGGGTCAGTTGCTCCACGGCATGTGGGATCTTCCCAGACCAGGGCTCGAACCCGTGTTCCCTGCATCGGCAGGCAGATTCTCACCACTGCACCACCAGGGAAGCCCTATAATTTTATTTTATTGATGCTGCAGTCAGAATTTAAAAGGACTGTGTTTGACATTATTTTGGTGACCAAATATATTCCTGGCTCTGCTCACTGCTGCTGAAAAGATTTATTGCAAAAATAAAAGCTATTTTATCAAGACTCTGGGAGGGCTCACACCAAAGAGTACTTCCCAGAACTTCTTCTGCCAGTGTCCTTGTCCCTGCGGTGAGCCACAGCCACCCCCCGCCTCTTCAGCAGACCCTCCAACACTACCAGCTGTGCAACGGGCTGAAACACAGATGGAAGTAGAACTGTGGCAAATCAGAAGAATTAAAAACTGTGGCTGACAGGGTCTTGGTGCTCCAGCAGGGTGACAGGCCTGAGCCTCGGAGGTGTGAGAGCTGAGTTCAGGACATTGGACCACCAGACACCTCCTGGCCCCACGTAATATCAATCAGCGAGAACTCTCCCAGAGATCTCCATCTCAATGCTAAGACCCAGCTCCACTCAACAACCAGCAAGTTCCAGTGTTGAACACCCCATGCCAAACAACTATCAAGACAGGAACACAACCCCACCCACTAGCAGAGGGGCTGCCTAAAATCATAATAAGGTCACAGACACCCCAAAACACACCACCGGATGTGGTCCTGCCCACCAGTAAGACAAGATCCAGCCTTACCCACCAGAACACAAGTACCAGTGCCCTACACCAGGAAGCCTACACAACCCACTGAACCCACCTTAGCCACTGGGAGCAGACACCAAAAACAACTGGAACTACAAGCATGCAGCCTGCGTAAAGGAGACCCCAAACACAGTAAGTTAAGCAAAATGAAAAGACAGAAAAACACACAGCAGAAGAGGAGTAAGGTAAAAACCCACCAGACCAAACAAATGAAGAGGAAATAGGCAGTCTACCTGAAAAAGAATTCAGAGTAATAATAGTAAAGATGATCCAAAATCTTGGAAATAGAATGGAGAAAAAAGAAGAAATGATTAACAAGCACCTAGAAGAACTAAGAGCAAGCAAACAATGATGAACCACACAATAAATGAAATTAAAAGTTCTCTAGAAGGAATCAGTAGCAGAATAACTGAGGCAGAAGAAGGGATAAGTGACCTGGAAGATAAAATAGTGGAAATAACTACCACAGAGCAGAATAAAGAAAAAACAATGTAAAGAATTGAGGACAGTCTCAGAGACCTCTGAGACAACATTAAATGCACCAACATTTGAATTATTGGGGTCACAGAAGAAGAAGAGGAAAAGAAAGGAACTGAGAAAATATCTGAAGAGTTTATAGTCAAAAACTTCCATAATATGGGAAAGGAAATAGTCAATCAAGTCCAGGAAGTGCAGAGAGTCCCATACAGGATAAATCCAAGGAGAAACACATCAAGACACATATTAATCAAACTATCAAAAATTAAATTAAAGAAAAATTGTTAAAAGCAGCAAGGGAAAAACAACAAATAACATACAAGGGAATCCCCATAAGGTTAACAGCTGATCTTTCAGCAGAAACTCTGCAAGCTAGAAGGGAGTGGCAGAACTTATTTAAAGAGATGAAAGGGAAAAACCTACAACCAATATTACTCTACCCAGCAAGGATCTCATTCAGATTCAACGGAGAAATTAAAACCTCTACAGACAACCAAAAGTTAAGAGAATTCAGCACCACCAAACCAGTTGTACAACAAATGCTAAAGGAAATTCGCTAAGCAGGAAACACAAGAGATGGAAAAGACCTACAAAGACAACCCCAAATCAATTAAGAAAATGGTAATAGGAACATACATATTGATAATTACCTTAAATGTAAATGGATGAAATGCTCCAACCAAAAGACATAGACTGGCTGAATGGATACAAACACAAGACCCATATATATGCTGTCTACAAGAGACCCACTTCAGACCTTGGGACACATACAGACTGAAAGTGAGAGAATGGAAAAAGATATTTTATGCAAATGGATATCAAAAGAAAGCTGGAGTAGCAATTCTCATATCAGACAAAATAGACTTTAAAATAAAGACTATTACAAGAGACAAAGAAGGACACTACATAATGATCAAGGGATCAATCCAAGAAGAAGATATGACAATTGTAAATATTTACGCACCCAACATAGGAGCACTTCAATACATAAGGCAAATGCTAAAAGCCATGAAAGGGGAAATCGACAGTAGCACAGTCATAGTAGGGGACTTTAACACCCCACTTTCACCAATGGACAGATCAACAAAATTGAAAATAAATAAGAAAACACAAGCTTTAAATGACACATTAAATAAGATGGACTTAAATGATATTTAGAGGACATTCCATCCAAAAACAACAAAACACACTTTCTTCTCAACTGCTCATGGAACATTCTCCAGGACAGATCATATCTTCAGTCACAAATCAAGCCTTGATAAACTTAAGAACATTGAAATTGTATTAAGTATCTTTTCAGATCACAATGCTATGAGACTAGATATCAATTACAGGAAGAAAACTGTAAAAAATATAAACAAATGGAAGTTAAACAATACACTACTAAATAACCAAGAGATCACTGAAGAAATCAAAGAGGAAATCAAAAAATACGTAGAAATAAATGACAATGAAAACACAACAGCCCAAAACCTATGGGATGCAGCAAAAGCAGTTCTAAGAGAGAAGTTTATAACAATTCAATCCTACCTCAAGAAACAAGAAAAATTTCAAATAAACAACCTATACTTACACATAAAGCAATTAGAGAAAGAAGAACAAAAGTCGCCAAAGTTAGCAGAAGGAAAGAAATCATAAAGATCAGATCAGAAATGAATGAAAAAGAAATGAAGGAAATGATAACAAATATAAGTAAAACTAAAAGCTGGTTCTTTGAGAAGACAAACAAAATTGCTAAACCATTAGCCAGACTCATCAAGAAAAAAAGGAAGAAAACCCAAATCAATGAATTAGAAATGAAAAAGGAGAAGTAACAAGTGACCCTGCAGAAATACAAAGTACCATGAGAGATTGCTACAAGTAACTGAATGCCAAAAAAATGGACAACCTGGAAGAAATGGACAAATTCTTAGAAAAGCACAACCTTCCAAAACTGAACCAGGAAGAAATAGAAAATATAAACCGACAAATCACAAACACTGAAATTGAAACTGTGATTAAAATTTTTCCAGCAAACAAAAGCCTAGGACCAGATGGCTTTACAGGGGAATTCTATCAAACATTAGAGAATAGCTAACATCTATCCTTCTCAAACTCTTCCAAAACATAGCAGAGGCAGGAACATTCCCAAACTCATTCTATGAGGCCAGCATCACCCTGATACCAAAAACAGATGTCACAAACAAAGAAAATTACAGACCCGTATCACTGATGAACACAGATGCAAATATTGTCAACAAAATAATAGCAAACAGGATCCAACAGCACATTAAAAGGATCATATACCATGATCAAGTGAGGTTTATCCCAGGAATGCAATGATCCTTCAATATACGCAAATCAATCAATGTGATACACCATATTAACAAATTGAAGGTTAAAAACCATATGATAATCTCAATAGATGAAAAAAAAGCTTTCGACAAAATTACACCCATTTATGATAAAAACTCTCGAGAAAGTAGGTATAGAGGGAACTTACCTCAACATAACAAAGGCTATATATGACAAACCCAGAGCCAACATCATTCTCAATAGTAAAAAACTTAAACAATTCCACAAAGATCAGGAAGAAGACAAAGTTGCCCACTCTCACCACTATTACTCAACAAAGTTTTGGAAGTTTTAACCACAGCAATCAGAGAAGAAAAAGAAATAAAAGGAATCCAAATCTGAAAAGAAGAAGTAAAACTGTCACTGTTTGCAGATGACATGATACTATAAATAGAGAATCCTAAAGATGCTACCAGAAAACTACTAGAGCTAATCAATGAATTTGGTAAAGTAGCAGGATACAAATTTAATGCACAGAAATACCTTGCATTCCTATACAATAATGATGAAAAATCTGAAAGAGACATTAAAGAAACACTCCCATTTACCATTGCAACAAACAATAAATACCTAAGAATAAACCTACCTAAGGAGACAAAAGACCTGTATGCAGAAAACTATAAGACACTGATGAAAGAAATTAAAGATGATACAAACAGATGGAGAGACATACCATGTTCTTGGATTGGAAGAATCAACATTGTGAAAATGACTCTACGACCCAAAGCAATCTACAGATTCAATACAATCCCTATCAAACTACCAATGGCCTTTTTCACAGAACTAGAACAAAAGTTTTTCACAATTTGTATGGAAACACAAAAGACCCCGAATAGCCAAAGCAATCTTGAGAAAGAAAAATGGAGCTCGAGGAATCAGGCTCCCTGACTTCAGACTCTACTACTATAAAGCTACAGTAATCAAGACAGTGTGGTACTGACACAAACACAGAAAGATAGATCAATGGAACAGGATAGAATGCCCAGAGATAAACTCACACACATATGGTCACCTTATCTTTGATAAAGGAAGCAAGAATATACAATGGAGAAAAGACAGCCTCTTCAATAAGTGGTGCTGGGAAAACTGGACAGCTACATGGAAAAGAATGAAATTAGAACACTCCCTAACACCATACATGAAAATAACTCCAAATGGATTAAAGACCTAAATGTAAGGCCAGACACTATACACCTCTTAGAGGAAAACATAGGTAGAACACTCTATGACATAAATCACAGCAAGATTTTTTTGACCTACCTCCTAGAGAAATGGAAATAAAAACAAAAATAAACAAAATGGGACCTAATGAAACTTAAAAGCTTTGACACAGCAAAGGAAACCATAAACAAGATGAAAAGACAACCCTCAGAATGGGAGAAAATATTTGCAAACAAAGCAACTGACAAAGGATTAATCTTCAAAATACACAAGCAGCACATGCAGCTCAATATTAAAAAAACAAACCACCCAATCCAAAAATGGGCAGAAGATTTAAATAGACATTTCTCCAAAGAAGATATACAGATTGCCAACAAACACATGAAAGGATGCTCAACATCACTAATCATTATAGAAATGCAAATCAAAACTACAATGAGGTATCACCTCACACCAGTCAGAATGGCCATCATCAAAAAATCTACAAACAATAAATGTTGGAGAGGGTGTGGAGAAAAGGGAACCCTCTTGCACTCTTTGGTGGGAATAGTAAATTAATACCACCATTATGGAGAACAGTATGGAGATTACTTAAACTAAAAATAGAACTACCATATGACCCAGCAATATCACTATTGTGCATATATCCTGAGAGAACTATAATTCAAAAAGAGTCCTGTATCACAATGTTCATCGCAACTCTACTTACAATAGCCAGAACATGGAAGCAACCTAGGTGTCCATTGACAGATGAATGGATAAAGAAGATGTGGCACATATATGCAGTGGAATATTACTCAGCCATAAAAAGAAACAAAACTGAGTTATTTGTAGTGAGGTGGAAGCACCTAGAGTCTGTCATACAGAGTGAAGTAAGTCAGAAAAAGGAAAACAAATACCGTACGCTAACACCTATATATGGAATCTAAAGTTTAAAAAAAGTGGTTCTGATGAACCTAGGGGCAGGACAGGAATAAAGAAGCAGATGTAGAGAATGGACTTGAGGACATCGGGAGGGAGAAGGGTAAGGTAGGACAAAGTGAGAGCGTGGCATGGACATATATACACTACCAAATGTAAAATAGATAGCAGCCACATAGCACAGGGAGATCAACTCTGTGCTTTGTGACCACCCAGAGGCGTGGGATAGGGAGGGTGGGAGGGAGGGAGACACAAGAGGGAGGGATATGGGGATATATATATACACGTATTGCTGATTCACTTTGTTATGCAGCAGAAACTAACACAACATTGTAAAACAATTATACTCCAATAAAGATGTTTAAGAAAAAAAAATTGCCATTACACAATATAATGATGATGGTAAAACTTATGCAAAAAAAATAAAAAAAGAAACCTTGGGTCCCTGTATCAATAACAGTTAAGATAAACTTTAAGACAAAAAACATTTTAGACAAAGAGAGTCACTGCAAAATGATACTGAAAAAATCCGTTCAAAAGAGAATTTGACAAGGTAAAAGCTCTGTGAATGTTTTCAATTTGCCTAAATATTTGAATTAAATATTGATACAGATACAGGAAGAAAATGAAAATCTATTCTCACAATGTGATCTTTCAACAGACCTTCTCAATTATCATTGGCTCAAAAAGGGGAAAATATTCAAAGATTAAGAAGATTTGAAGAAAATAATTGTGATTCTTAATTTTATGTCAACTAGACTGGGCTGAAGGATGATCAGATAGCTGCTAAAACATTATTTCTGGGCATATCTATGAGGGTGTTTATGGAAGAGATTAGCATTTGATTCAGTAAGGAAGATCCTCCCTCACTAATGTGGGTGAACATCATCCAATCCAGTGAGGGCCAGAATAGAACAAAAAGGTGGAAGTAGAGAGAATTATCTCTCCTCTTCACCTGGGATGTCCATCTTCTGTTGCCCTCATCTTGACATCAGAGCTCTAGCTCTTGGACCTTTGGACTCAGGGAATTATACCATCAGCTTCCCTGGTTTTCAGGCCTTCAGGCTCAGTCTGAACTACACCACAGGCTTTCCTGGACCTCCAACTTGCAGACCACAGACCATGGGACTTCTCAATCTCCATGACAGCATGAGCCAATTCTTATAATAAATCTCCTCATATATATATATTTATATATAAATATATATAAATATATATATATATATTTATATATATATACCTCCCACTGGTTCTGTTTCTCTGGAAAACCCTGACTAATATGATAATTAACCAGCATGTCTTAATGGACTTTACAGAATTCTGCATCCAAGAATTAAAGGATCACATTCATCTCAAGCACACACGAGACATTTACAAACTTGGCCGTGCTCCAGGGCATAAAACAATCTCAACAATGTACAAACTATGTACAAATAGTTTGTATTGTACAGATCATATTGTGTGACCATGATGCAATTAAGTTAGAGGTCAGTAGGAAAAAAGAGAAAAGTCAAAGTTCTCTACGTACTTGAAAAATAAAAGACCCACTTTTTTTTTTTTTTGCTTTATAACAAATTTAATCAGTTATACATATACATATGTTCCCATATCCCCTCCCTTTTGCGTCTCCCTCCCACCCTCCCTATCCCACCCCTCCAGGCGGTCACAAAGCACCGAGCTGATCTCCCTGTGCTATGCGGCTGCTTCCCACTAGCTATCCACCTTACGTTTGGTAGTGTATATATGTCCATGCTGCTCTTTCACTTTGTCACATCTTACCCTTCCCCCTCCCCATATCCTCAAGTCCATTCTCTAGTAGGTCTGTGTCTTTATTCCTGTCTTACCCCTATGTTCTTCATGACATTTTTTTTTCTTAAATTCCATATATATGTGTCAGCATACAGTATTTGTCTTTCTCTTTCTGACTTACTTCACTCTGTATGACAGACTCTAGGTCCATCCACCTCATTACAAATAGCCCACTTTTATTTTATTTTATTTTTTGCGGTATGCGGGCCTCTCACCATTGTGGCCTCTCCCGTTGTGGAGCACAGGCTCCGGATGCGCAGGCTTAGCAGCCATGGCTCACAGGCCCAGCCACTCCGCGGCATGTGGGATCTTCCCGGACTGGGGCACGAACCCGTGTCCCCTGCATCGGCAGGCGGACTCTCAACCACTGTGCCACCAGGGAAGCCTAAGACCCACTTTTAAATTACTAATGGGTCAAAGATGAAATTATAATGACAATTTAGAAATATTCAGAAATGTATGATAATGAAAATACTACATTAATACTTGTGAGATGCAAATAAGGTAACACTTAAAGGGAAGATTTTAATTCTACATTCTTGTTAAAAAGAAAGAACTCTGAATGTTAATGAGTTAAACGTCCAACTTAAAATGTTAGAAAGTAAATTGCTGAATAGACCCAAATAAAGTAAATGTAAAGAAAAACATAAAGAGGGAAGAAATAAAATAAATAAATATTCAGTAGAGAAGATAGAGCCAGAATTCTTTTTTGAAAACATTAATAAAACAGATAAACATCTAGTAAAACTGATCCAGAAAATAAGAGAAGTCAAAAATAAAGAATATTAGGAATTAAAGTAGCCATAACTACAGATACAGCACAGATTAAAATAAAACACAATTTTACACCAACAAATATGCAAACTTAAACAAAATGGGGAAATTTTAGGAAAATATAACTTGGCCAAACTGAATCTAGAGAAAAGTCTGAATAGCATTAGAACTACTGAATAAATTGAAGTAGTAGTCACAAATTTTCCTACAGAGAAAATTCCAGGCTAACATGGTGTTACAGGAGAGTTCTACCTAACTTTTAATCTTAAACAAATTCTCCCAGAGCATAGGAAGGAAAAATATTCCCCAATTCTTCTACGAGACCAGTATACCTTGATATTCAAGCCAAAACAGGAACATGGAAACAAAGCAAACACAAAAGAAAAAAAAAAAAATCACAGGCCAAACTCACTCCTGAACACTGCTACAATATCCTCTAAATAAAATATTAGCAAACTGAAACCTAGCAGCGTGTTAAAATATGATAATCCATATGTATACAAGGCATTTATTATAAGAATTGAAGTAGGATTTGACATTAGAAAGTCTGTAAATGTTGTTCCCAGCATTAATAAAGGACAACACCAAGTGATTTTCTCAAGAAATTGGGAAAATCATTCAATTTTTGTATAAGAAAAATACATAGCAATTCACCGTTTTTACCTGCATGTTTTTAAGGTTCTATTAGATTTAATTTATAAACATACATTGTGGGAATTGGGGTGAAGATTATCCAAACTCGTTTGTGTTTATATGTTATTGATTTACAATATTTTACTAAAAGCAATGCCTGTGGTGAAGCAGATAATTAAATCTAATAGATTATCTGCCTTTGAGGCACCGGTGCTCCATGGGTAGGTGCTGAGGACCCCAGGACCAGCCCTGAGCTGGCCATGCAGTCCTGCATCCTGCTACCCATCCAGTCCTCAGAGCCCCCCAGGCACCTGCACCCCACCTGTGACCTGCACCTCATTGCCTGGCGTGTATTCTCATACTGTCCATATCGCTGCCCTGCCCACTTCTGTCAGGATGACCCTCAGTTCCTGCCAGCAGCTGAAATGAATGGAATCACAGTTCCCTACAGGGTTTCTTCTGCCTCACTCTCGTCTGTAATGAGGACAGGCACTGCAATTTAAAGCTCTCAGCTCTGTCCTCCGGGGGTCCCAGGACATGTGGGAGAAACTCCACCTCCCTACTCCAGGGAGCCACTCAAGAGAGCACCCTTGCTCTCCCGAGACACCGGAATTGTTCCCTCTACTGACCCACACTCAGTGAGGTACTGCTGGAACACCCAGTGTGTGGTTTACTGAACAAAACAACACCTAGGTCAGGATGGGCAGTGGGTCCCCAAGGCACTTTATAAACCTGTATTTTTTCTTATGGCCTGAAAAGTTTCAAATTTTCACTTAGACTTAATGTAAGATATGGATTTTATGTTACAAAAAACCAAAGTTGTCATATATTTTTTGTCATATCTTAGAAAAATGTAAATCCCCAATTAGAGTCTAAAATTCAAAAGTATTTAGTGGAAGGAAATTTCTCTAAAAGCCTTATATTCTGTCCAGCAGTGTCCTAGGAATAGCCATGATGATAATACAACTTACATTTTTCTTCTTTAAAGGATAATGGAAAATATTTCTTGTCAAGATTCCTCTCTACTCACCTTTTGCTCCAAACACAAAGCAGAAATAGGTAAAATGGAGGAAGAGGAAACCTGAAAGACACATATAGATTCAAATACGGAAGAAGTAGAAGGAAGGGAGGGGTCAGGGGGAAAGGAAGATGGAGGAGGAGCAGGAGGAGGGAAGGAACTAGAGGGTGGTGAGCGGAGAGAGGCAGGAGAGAGATGAGAAGGGTTGAGGCGAGGAGGGAGAGATGCATAAACAATCCCCAAACCTTCCCCTCTAAACGGCCTTGCAAACCAAAATATCAAAACATGTGAAAAAATATACCGCCAAGAAATACAGCCCACAAAATCAACAACTGGAAAATGAATTCACTCCAAATAAAATTAACGCCTGGAACATTCTAAGTCTAAGTATACACAGGCTCCTCAAAGGGTAGTTTTAAAAGTCCACCTTTTAAAAGAACGAGAAATTTTGAAAAAAGTAACTGACATAAAATGGATGAGATAGACAGGTAAAAAACTAATTAGAAATATTCAAAATGAAACATACACATTGAATTAATGGAAAATCAGTTAGATTATCTCAGGTAAAAACCTAATTAGAAATATTCATAATGAAACATACACATTGAAATAGCAAAATCGGTTAGATTATCTCACAGTAAAAGAGAGAACTAGGTATAATAATTAGAAGATATTCCTGAAAAGCTTACCTAGAATGAAGCATGGAGAGATTGGAGACAAGAAAATGAATGTGTGATTATGTGCTGTGTATGTTATGTGTGTGTGTGTTTACAGTTAAGTGACCTGGAGGATAGAGTGAGAAGGTTCCAGCTACAGATAATAAGTGCTCCAGGAGACCATGTAGAGGAAACTGCAAAAAAAATGGTCCTGCTGAGCACCTTCTTGATTGGAGACAGGCATTGGTCTTCAGATTGAGAGTGTACTCTGATTTCTGAGTGTATATATATATATATATATAATTACATGTAATAATAATATTATCATTATATACAGTACATTATATAATTTACATAATCTCAAAACTTTGAGTATATGAGTATATATAAGTGTATATATATTATACACAATAATACATAAATAATAATATACAATAAATATCATCAATAATCATATGATTTATATTTATATATTTATCATTTATACAGTATAATCATGTAGTATGTAATTTATTATAATATATAATTTTAATATATAATATATATTAATGATATATATACTAATCATGCTTTTAAAAGACACTTCATGACACCAAAGATAAAGAATCTTTAAATGTGTCAAAGAAAAGACTGACTACCTATCTCACAATAACAATTAAATTCCTAGCAGATTTTGTTCTTATCAAAGAAGACACCAAAATGCAAAAGTATAATAACAAAAACACCTAAAGAAAATAATTATCCTCTTAGTATTTTCCATCTAGCTACCAAAAGATGAACTTTAGAAAAAGAAAAAAATCAAATAATAACTCTGAGGGAAAGTGTGGGATACAAGAGAAACATTAATGAAACGTGTAGTAAATGGAATTAGCTATTTTAATATAAAATATTAATAACAAGCTTTGGGGTTAAAAGGTTAAAAATAAAACTCCAAACCATGTTAAGAACACGGAGGTGTCCAATGGTGGTTAAAGCCTGCTAAGGTCCATATTGTGTTAAGAGGAAGGCAGAAATAATAACTAATTATTGTTAGACAGAAAAAAATCAAAGACAGCAACTAAAAGAATAGGAAGGTATAGCCACAATATTACAAGACCCAAAAATATCCACAAACACAATCTTTTCTTTGCCAGGGAAGGAGGAAAAGAATAGTTCAGCAAGATTGCTGTATAACATATAAACATACAAAAATCAATTGTACTTCTGTTTTTACCAATAACCAATTACAAAATGAAATAGAAAGAGAAATTACGCTCATAAGAACTAAAGCTACCGAATGTCTAAGAACTAATGCAGTCGATAGTGTGCCAGACTTCCCGTGGGTCCCAGGGAAGCCTCCAGAAACCACTGTGGTTCAGAGAAACTCGCAGAATCTAAGTCCCTCCCGGTGTTCAGAACCCAGACTGGTCACTAAGGCAAACCAGCCATGCATCTTCAGCGTTTTTGTCTTGTCCTCCTGTTGAGCTCCAGTCTCTCACTGACCACTTCCACAGTGCTCTTCCGCTCCCACCTGGCACCTCCTCTGATGTTCTGGAAGCTTCCAGGGCCAAAGCTGTAGGGTGTTTTCTGTATTTTAGGGTTCCCCTCAGCTGGCTAACTCATGTCCTCCAAACAGGCTTTAGGAGAAAGAATCTTCGTTTAAAGCTGCCCTTTTCCCTTGTGGGACAGAAAAGCATCTAACATTTTCAAGCAGAATATAGATACTAGTACTTGACTATCCAAAATGCAACTTAAGGGTGAATTTATGTTTCATAGTAAAGGAGTTGTCCCCTTGCAAAAAGACAGCAGGGCTCCCTTAAATATTGTCTTCTCAAGTGTTTATTTTGAGATCTTTAAATAGAAGGAGAAATTAAAAGCAGAAATATCTTAAATCCCTGTCGATCGGGTTTATCAGAAATTAGGATGAAACCAAAAGTAGTATAATAAGAAGGAACATGACTCCCTCCGGGTGTTTATTTCAGTTTTGTTTTCTAGGCAGGAGTCTAGAATACCAGACTTTCTGATTCAAAAGTCAGGATGCCTTGATGATGCTGTTAGAACTTTTCATTTTCACTTTCAGCAATGGCCATGTCTTCCACGGGGCCCACACAAGGTGAATGTACTGGTACGGGACTCTCAGAATGGCGAACCCCAATGACTACCATTGCTTTGGCACCGGGTCGAGTCTGTCAGATTATCTCTCCCTTCTCTTGGGAGAAGCTCTCACTTAGAACAATCCTCAGTCACTCCTGTCAGTGGCCTCCCCCCATGTTTTCAGTGGAGGACAAGGTATCCTCACCTCAAATCCCGCCAGCCCTCTTCAGAGCTGATCCATCAGAAACAGGGTCAGCTGCCCATCTGCACCACAACCTTCTGAGTCATGGAGCAGAACAAGGGGTCTGTTTTCATCACATTCCTGCTCCTCTCCTGAGTCTTCTCCTTATGTGATTGTTCGAGAGATCGAACATGCCAGGTCCTATAACATTTGCTGGTGATGCAACCATGGATAAGACAGGAGTGCCGGCCTTATGTTCAGAGTGTATCATAGGGAAACATAAATCAATGCCTAGATTGCAATCCTGTGTTGTGACTGAGGTATGTTCCATAAACACTTGGGGCCTCACAAGGGAGGGTCCAGTCTGCCTGGGGCAACTGTGGGGCTCTCCAGGAGGATGAATAGATGGGAAGAGAAGAAAGAGTTCAACGTATGCGTCCACTCATTTATCCATGGGCCAGGTGCTGTGCTAGGTCAGGGGAGAGGGGCGGAAGAGGCAGGCAAAGGTGTTTCCTCATGGGCATCTCAACCTCAGCATATCTGCTGCTCAGCTGTTGGTTCTTCCAGAACGGTGGGAATGTTCCAGTTTGAAAGAGGTCCTGCTGGCCAGTCTGGGATAATTCCCCAGCATAGATTCTAATCATTCCAGACTGTAGCCCTTGTGGTAAAAGAGGAATCCATCAATCTACATCTTCTAGTCAGAGAGAATAGTAATGCAAACCCCGACAGTAGGATGAATTTGGCATGTTTGAGAAACACGTGAGGAAAAGGTTCACATCTGATGGAAACAAGAAGGTGTACATATCCTTAATATGTAAACGTCATCCACGTATATAGGAGGAAAACAAAATTATCCAAAGGAAAATATGACTAAAAATAAGTAGCTCACAGAGGAGAAAATGCAGGGGAAGGTAAAACCTAAAAAGATGTTCATTCAAAGGAATTGTCAGAGATCATCAAATAAAAATGAGGGGTTTTACCATCAGAGTAGAAATTTCGCTTATATTTTAATGCTTAATTTAATAAGTTAAATGCTTATTTTGACTTCAGAAATGTTTTAAGAATATTATGTGTGCTTCTAAATAACTTTTACCTGGACTGTGCCACATTTACAGAGAGATGGAGAAAAGGGGAGAGGTAGGGAAGGAGAAGGATCCCTCCTCTGAGACACCACAGTGCTCACACTGCCTTCCCTTGCGTTCTAGAACTGGTGTCTGGCTTTATTTCTCTCACTCCCATCTAGACCTTGACACTTTTTGGTGGCATCTATTCCTTACTCACTTTTGTATTTTCCATATTAGCACAGTGCCGGAGACACAGCCTGGCTAACAGTATGCATGGAATGAATACTGAATGCATACATGAGTGAATGACATTTCTAAAAAGTCAGCAGTACCCTGTCAGAGTCTACTGGTGTGGCACTCCAATACTTTTAAGATACCTTATAGCAACTTCTAAATTTCTACCAAAGTGAGGAAATTTTCCTGTCACAAGTATTATTTTCTAAGAGTCCCAGCTATTCTTCTAAGTAAAATTGGAACCCATAAGTGTTGCCTGTAGAACTTTGCAGCAAAACTTGATCATTCCTGCAGGAGAGCCTCTTAAATTAGAAATCAGAAGAGTCTTAAGTTAACACCCAATGTTGTGCAAAAGATGCATTGTATCCTTGATTCTGTAAGAAAATGAGCAGTATATACATAAACATCTGAAAATTAGAAATTAGTATTTATCACATTGTCACAGCAGAGTCATCTGCTAACCCTTGCCTGGGCAGGAGCCAAGTCATCATCTTTGTTGCTTCAGTCACTCTGTAACCCCTAGGAAAGTTCTGCGGGCTCTGGCTACAAACACTTCGGAACCCTCACTTGAAAGTGGGTGTGATGTGAGTAGCTCCTTCAGTCTGGACATTCCAAAGCCTTTTAATTGGCACGAGCCACACTTCAGAGCCAGCAAAGGAGCCGCAGTCAACAGCTTCTGTTTCCCAAAGTCCATTGTCTGATCAAAATAAAAATCCTCATTTGTACCAAAAGGTGTGATGCCCAATGAGGTAGCTTTCGGGAGCTCTGGCTAAACACAGGAGTGACCGGTCGATGACCTCAAGTGAGCCCTCCTCTGTCCCAGGTACTGAATTCCTTATCCTGTCAGATCCTGGACGCTGGGTTCCATCTTTCCCATTTCAAATAAGGGGACAGAGACTAAGAAAGTCAGGTATCTCATAAGTCACCAGAGCCAGAATCCCATGGTGGGACCTCTGATTATAATGTATCCTCTCTCTACATGACGTTGAGCCCAACAGGATGCAAGATACCTAGTGATGAACTTTAGTTTGCTGAATCTTCTTGGCTTTCCCTACAACTTTCTGGTCTGCCATAATTACTTTCTGTTGAAATAATAGTACCTAATCATCGCTAGTGATGCCTCCCTGTGTGCCTGACCTAAGTGAGGTGGTAAGCCTACCTGAGTGGGGTGATCTGTGATGAAGGAAGAGGGGAATGACATCAAGGTTCGTGAGCAGAAAAGAAAGAAGTTAAGGGCTTCCCTGGTTGCGCAGTGGTTAAGAGTCCGCCTGCCGATGCAAGAGACATGGGTTCGTGCCCCGGTCCGGGAGGATCCCACATGCCGCAGAGCAGCTGGGCCCGTGAGCCATGGCCGCGGAGCCTGCGCGTCCGGAGCCTGTGCTCTGCAGCGGGAGAGGCCACAACAGTGAGAGGCCCGCATACAGCAAAAAAAAAAAAAAAAAAAAAAGAAGTTAATCAACCAGGAGCACACTGCTTACGTCAGCTCCGTCTGGAGTAAAGAAAACAAAAGGGGAGAAAACATCTATTTACGCACAAGATTCAGTGTAGCCAGAAAGATAGGAGGATAACTGAATGGATAAAAAGGTCTGCGGCAGAGCTGACCTCTTCTTTTCCACTCCCCAAAGCCCCATTAACAGGACTTATGGCGGGGCTGCTCTAATGAGATGTCACCCACTTAGGATGGAAGGAAACAGTCATTGTGGATGGCGTTATCGTGGTCTCACTGGCCTCGCCCAGAGAACGTGATGGATGTATCCAGAGCTCCTTGGTCCACGGTGATGAGTGATGACACAGGAGGAAATGCGAGGCTTCCGCGTGCTGGAGAAAGCTCCTGGGCGCCGCCGGCCACTTTCTTCTCCTGCTGCTGACGCGCAGTGCCTGTGCGGGTAAGTCACATGAGACAACGTCCAAATCGCTTCCCCATCCTTTCTGGTCTCACTCTAGGAACTTGTGAGGGAGTGAAAGCCCTAGAGCGAGGCTGTCTGCACTGCCTGCATCATCCCCGCTCACGGGCGGGTGGAGAGAACAGGGCATCACAGACATAGTGTCTCTGACTAAGACATCACAGACATGCCATTTCACAGATGAGGAAGCACAGAGAAGTTAACCTGACCAAGGTCACACAGGACAGAGAAAGCAAAGCCAGGGACTGCAGCAGGTGTGCTCTTAAGAAGCAGGTACCTATAATGACGGCAGTAACAACAAACGTCTCCCCAGCACTTATGACCACCAGGCCCTGCTATCAGCACGTTCACATATTACTGCCCTTATGACAGGGCTTGGGACCATGTCGCAGACGTGCGTTCTGACTCACAAAGGAATCAGGTCACCTGCCCAGGTCACACAGCTCCTTAGGGACCAAAAACTAAAGCCTTCAGCCTTGCAGTCAAGGCAGCTGTTTCTGTCCCCATGAGTCACCCCGTGGCTCACACAGTCTGCCCGGAGGGGCCCTTGATCAATACTGGAGGTGAGGTTAGGGCTCACCACAGCCTTGGCACAAGGAATCCTCACCCCAGATCTGTCGTTGCACCTTTCTGGCACTGCCCTGCTCACCGCCGCCACCACGCACCCTAAGGAAGGTCTGAACCAGGTCGCACTGGTCGGACGTCTCCTACCCGCCACCCCACCCCCAAACGTCAGCAGCACTTCTGGCACCATTCGCAGCACCTGAGAAGAGCCTTCTCCACCTGCTGGTGGGTGTCCCTCCTCCCCACACCTCTGATTTAGGGATAACGTTCTTAGGATTTTCAGTGAGGAGTACCTTCTATTCCTTCTTTTTTAAAAATGTTTACTGGAGTCGAGTTGACTTACAATGTTGTGTTAGTCTCAGGTATACAGCAAAGTGAATCAGTTATACATATACATAGATGCACTCTTTTGTAGATTCTTTTCCCAAATAGGCCATTACAGAGGATTGAGTAGAGCTCCCTGTGCTATATAGTAGGTCCTTATTAGCTATCTATTTTATATACAGTAGTGTGTATTTGTCAATCCCAGTTCTTCCAATTTATCCCTCCCCTGCCTTACCCCTGGTAACCCTAAGTTTATTGTCTACATCTGTAACTCTATTTCTGTTTTGTGGATAAGTTCATTTGCATCACTTTTTTAGATACCACATATAAGGAATATAACATATTCGTATTTTTCTGTCTGACTTCACTCAGTGTGACAATCTCTAGGTCCATCCGTGTTGCTGCAAGTGGCATTATTTTGCTCTTTTTTATGGCTGAGTAATATCCCATTTCCTTGTCCAATGACTTGTCTCAATGCTCACAGTTTTGTTCATCCTCTTGATGACCTCATTAACCGGGCAGGCAGAGGGTCCACCCAGGGCTGCTCCAGCTTTTGTTCCCCACCCATGGCAGGTGACATCTGTCTGCTCTTATTCAAAACAGAAAAGACCGTCTTGTTTGGGGGGTCCCCATCACTCCCGGCTGTGGACAGCCCCTTCCCAGCCTTTGCTAGGCAGCCTTGCTCATCCTGAATGTGAGGACCTCCGTGTACAGAGCTTAGGGTGAGAATCTTATTGTTTTCTTTTTACATTGCAGTCAGTGAATTAAAATCCTGTCTTCTCTGCACCTTGTTTTATTTTTTGCCTGGAATGATTTTACAATAATTAATTATAATCTTCTCTAATCTTTTTATAAAATAGGAGAAGTAAATGATAACCTGAAGCATATATATAGAAAATGCCTTTTATTCATCCTTCTCAGAGTTCATTAAACATTTAGTTTCTAGCTTTTAAGAAAGGCTTCCTCATCCAATAAAGACATTAACATAATCTCATTGCATTTATTGCTCCCGAAGATAAACTTACAGGGGAAGAAAACCTCTCTAACAGATGTCCAGTAATAGAAGTCACTGCCAAGAGAAGAAGCATCAATGCTTCTTCTTATTCCAGGGGCGGGAGCAGCTCTGAAAGGCTGGTAGCTGTTCTCCCCAAAGCCAAATATTGGAAGAGTTTGTGGTGTCTGTTTATCCACCAGTTTTTTCTCAGATTTCTCATGCTCTATAGATGTGTCTTTGCAAACTCAATCCCTATGTGACTGACAACATGGTTTGTGTTGCCTGGGAGGGGCTGCTTCTTACTTTTCACCTGATTTTAAAAGGATAGCCTGGGATCTTCTCATCCGCCTGTGACCTGAACAAATTGGTGGTGGGAGGTGGGTGGGAGATAGTGCAGGAAGCATGGGCGTGTCCTTGGGCAGATGATGCCGAGGTCCCAGGTGGTCTCCCCAGCTGTGCGCCTAAAAAGCATCGTGGCCCTGGGACGTAGAAGATGCCAGGTGGCTGACACCATTTCTCCTGTCTGGAGTGACGGGGGTAACAGTGTTCACCGCCCACACTCTTCACAGGGATCCTGGGAGGAATGAATGAGACGGTGTTTATGTAATAACACTTCCCTCCATGGCTCAGAACTGTGTGACTTAAAATAGAAGAGCTGAATGCTGCTACCAACTATTTACTGGGCATCTTCCATGCTTTGCTCACTCTGCGTTATGGCCCTAACAGATGTATCATTGTGCTCATCTCTGAACATCAGGGAGAGCTCTGCACATATTTACCCATCTTAATGAGACACCATTTGCATAAGATCAATGACTTCTGCTGAACAGACACGGTACCAAGATTCACCAAATAACCCTCCTTTGGAGGACCCTAAACAGCCCACATTTGTGTTCTGACCTGCTGTGCACCAGGGCTGGCGGCAGCAGAAGAGGAGTAAGACAGAGAGATCGAGAGATCCATTCAACCTGCTCAACGCACCCAGACAACTATGATAAGCCTACAATCCAGGTAAAAACAATGAACTCGCAACTTTGAAGGGTGCCTGTCCCCTCTCCTATCCTTCCACCAGAACAAGCCTCTATTATATAAAAAATCAGGAGTTGCCGCTGGGTAAAGACTTTATCAACTATTGGTTTACTGATTTATGACTGTTGGGCTATCCAGATGTTTGGGAAGCAGGAAGGAAAATGAATATCTGATGAAATTGCCAGGAAACCCCTCCAGTATAAAATGAAAGGTTGGCTAAGTGGGCCAGGAACATGGAAAAGTAAAGTGGGGATTAGGGAATCCTTATCACACAGGAGAATCCAGAAACGTGCAGAGTCATGCCGCAGTGTGTAGGGCATATCAAGGCGAGGTCACATGTCATTCAGACTCTGTTCTCTGTGTTCTTGATGCCACAAGCTCTGACACTTTTGGGGGAAAGAGAATCAGAAACTCTGGGGAGGGGCATATAAATTCCACGCTCTGATTCTTTCAACTGGAGCACATGTTCATACCTCCACCTACGGAAACTGTAATGTACAAGTCAGGAGGTCCTGCTGATGGAAACCATACAAAACTCTGGACACAGAAAGTCTGCTGATGCCATGGTCTCTCCCTGGGGTCTTATGCCGTATCTAGTGTTGATGGTGCCTGATTACTGAGGGCTTTCTGGAGGTCAGGTGCCATGCTACATGCTTAATCCACGTTGTCTCATCACATCTCATGGAGACCCAGACCTGGGGTACACAACTCACCAGCCCTGTAGCAAGGGTCTTGAATTGAACACATGTGATTCTAAAACACAAATTCTTCCAGATTGCCCTCAGACTGATGGGGAGGCAGGTGCTCAAGCAAGGTTGTTTGCTTCCTCTGAGATCAAGAACTGTGTTCCTTCTTCCACCATAAACTTTTGTTCTCTAATTTTCTGTGTTCCATTGGGCACCTTACAGTCCTGGAACCCACCCCTTTTTCTTAAAATTAGGAGTCAAGACAACCCAATCACTCTCCAAGGTTATATTTCCACTGAACTACTAAGCTTAGATCTCCTTATGGCTGCAGTGTTCTGTGTGTATTAACATTATTTTCTCCCTGTGGAAGACCTTCATGGTTATCCCTGATTAGAAAGAAATGCATGCTCATTATAAAAACATTTTGGAAAATATAGACAAAGAATAAAAAGAATAAAACACACACTAATAAAACACACACACTCTCATATTCTCATACATGTTCTCACACACAATAAATATCACAGTCCTGTACACACAAATGCACTCATTTAGATATGCTATATACTGTATACTCACACCCATGAACAATCACACTCACATATACAATCACACAGAGTTACACACAGACACAGTCACATACATATACACACACAAACATACCCATATTTATAAAGGGGATTGTGCTATAATTTTGTTTGGATGTTGGTCTTTTCACCCATTATTGTTTAAGAGAATTTTCCCATATCAAACAAATATATAGGCATCTTTATTTTTATAGTGACATAGTATATTATTTTATTGATAACCACAGCTCATTTATTGAATGTACTACTTTTGGACAAGAGAACTTTATTTAATATTGACTTTATCAACAAAGTTTTAAAGTCATCCTTGTAATGTGAACTTGGTTTTCTTTTCATTAGGAAAAATTCCAGTAGGAAAAACTAGACTAATGGGAAATCACATTTTTAAAACTTAAAACACACACACACACACACACACACACACACACACATATTTATAACCAAATATATGTATATACATAACACCAAATATGCATATATATTTGGCTGTAAATACACATATAACCAAAATGGTACCACATCGTTCTCTCCTGAGCATTGTGTAAGGTTGCTTCTTTCCTCATAAGTTCATCAACAGTGGATATCTGCACACTCATTGCCAAGCTGAGGTAGAGGAAAACAGGATTTCATTTATGTGTACATCTTATTTGCTTAAACATTATTGAGGTGAAGCATTTTTCTTTTTGCCCTTTGGCCATTTGCACTTCGGCTTCTCCCAAAAAGACCATTTATAAACATTGCCTATGTTTTTTGTCTCTTTTTCTGTCTAAATATGCATTCACAAGTCCTAAAAACTTTTCTAATAAGAAGAATATTAACCCTATTCCTCTGATATAGTGATATATTGTAAACACTTTCCCTGGTTTTCCATTATTTTCTGAATTGTTTATGGTGAGATTTCTGCTTTCATTCTAGATGAAGTAACAGGGCCTGGATTTACTCTCTAGTCCGAGGAGAAAAAAGACTGACATACTATATTAAACAATGTGTTTAATTTTTGTTTTATATTGGAGTAGAGGTGATTTCTAATGTTGCATTCATTTTGGGTGGACAGCAAATTGATTCAGTTATACAGGTACATATATCTATTCTTTTTCAGATTCTTTTCCCATATAGGTTATTACAGAATATAAACAATGATTTTTAAAACACTGGGCATGAGGCAGCAAAAGGGCAGACATATCTGAGAGAGCACTGAGGTGAGCCCTGTGATCTCTCAGCTTACTGTCCGCAGAAGGCACTGAAGCTGCAGCACAGGGAGGGGACCAGACAGAGCCCACATTGAAGACAGGGCTGTGAGTTCAAGGAAACCAAGGTTAGTTGGAGCTCACGGGGCAGAGGGTCAGCTCACAGGTGAACAGTGATCAGCCTGTATGTGAGGAAACTACCAGAAAGAAGGGGTAAATGATGTGGTAGGATTGGGGAGTACAGCATCCAGGTCTTGTACTGGTGGCAGAGTGCCTCTCCTCACCAGACAGAGTGGAAAATCTCAGTGTGTGAAGCATCCACTATAAGACTAAGAAGGGTCACAACTAAGCAGTGGGGGAAACTAACACTAGACTAAGCACTGTCCTGACCCCACCCAAGTCAGCTTACAAGCAAGTTCTGAAAGGATCACAATGTCTCTGGCTACTTTTACTGCTTCCAAGAGCACAGATCGAGAGTACTTACAGGAATACAAAACTATACATCGCCCAAAGTAAAATTCACATCTGGCATCCAACCAAAAACCACCAAGTCTACAGAGAAGTAGGAAAACACAGATCTCAATGAGGATAAAAGTCAGTAGGTCAAAAACAGCACAGAATCAAAACAGGGGTAAGACTCTATACCACACGTTCAAGAGCCTACAGGGAGGATTGAGTGTGTTGTAGAGACATGGAAGTTATAAAAGAAACACCCAAGTCAAGCTTCTAGAGATGAAAAGTACTAGGAATTATATAAAAAAATATAATGGGTGGTGGTGTAAAGATTAGACTTTGCAGAGGAAAAAAAAACAGAGAATCTAAACACAGAAAAATGATTAAAAATGAAATTCAGGTACAAAGGAGAATTTTAAAATAAATGAACGGTGGGACTATGTTAAGTCCTCAAATAGACATCTGACTGGAGTCTCCAGAGAAGAGGATGGGCATTTGAAAATTCATTTGAAGTACTAATGGCCAAAACGTTTCCAAATTTGATGGAAACTACAAACCCACAGTTCCAAGAAGTAAATCTTAAAGGCAGCCTGAGAAAAAAGGCACTTTAGGTACAGAAGAACAAAGTAAGAGATGACAGTAGATTTTGTATCAGAAGCAGTGTAAACTAGGCAACAGGAGAGAAGCAGCTTTCAAGTACTAAAAGAAAATTGTCAACTTAGAATTCTTATTCCCTGAAAATACCTTTCAAATATTATGGGGACATAAGGACTGTTTCAAGATATACAAAAACTAAAAGAATTCATCATGAGGCACCTTGCATTACAGAAATGTTAAAGATGTCCTTCAAGCAAGGGAAAGATGATACCTGATGAAAGCTTGGACCTACACAAAGGCATGAAGATATCAGGATGATCATTACATGGTTAAATATAAAGAGTTCTTTCTTGTTTATTAGTTACATCTCTAAAAGAGATAACTGATTATTTAAAGTAAAAATAGCTATAATGTTTATCATGGGGATTATACCATACATAACGGTAAAAAATATGCATATCAGCATGAATTCCAGGAGAAGAAAAATGGAAGTACATACACTGTTGTAAGGCAGCATGGGATTATTTGAAGACAGACTGTAGATATGTTATTTTCCCTCTTTTTTTCTTTCTTGGTTTGGAATTAATCAAATATTTTATGTTTTTCCTCTATTTTTTCTGTTTACATAATCTTTTATTATTCTTTTAGTAGTAACCCAAAAATTAAAATATGCATGCTGTACCTTATAAAATTTAATTTAAATTATTATTTTTACTAATTCCCTGATAATGCTAAGAATTCAGACAGAGTTCCATTCATTTTCTGAACATTTAGTGTTATTGTTGTCATGTGTTTCAATCACAAATATATTTTAAATCTCATCATATGTTATTATTGTTTTATACCATCAATATTCATTTATACTCACTCACATGATTCACTCTTTCCATTCTTCTACATTTCTTTCTGTACTTCCAGGTTTCTATCTGTGATGAGTATCCTTCCCTGTGACCAACTTCCTTTAGAATTTCTTCTAGTGAAGATCTGCTGGTAATTATTTCTCTCTGTTTTGTTTTTCTGAACAAATATACATATATTTTGCTTCAGTTTTGAAGGGTGTGATCACTTGGTAGCTAATTCTAGGTTGGTATTTTTATTTTGGCACTTTTAAGATACAGATGGAATTGCATTGTCTTCTGGCTTCCACTGTTCCTGTTGAAAGTCAGCATTTAGTTTGACTGTTGTTCCTTTGAAGATAGTGTGTCTTATATTTCCCCCCTCTGGCTGCTTATTACATCCTATCTTTGTTTTTTTGTTTGTTTGTTTGTTTGTTTGACCATAGTATATCCAGATGCTTGTTTGTTTTGTTTATCTTGCTTTGCTTTTTTTTTTTTTTTTTTTTTTGTGTTACACAGGCCTCTCACTGTTGTGGCCTCTCCTGTTGTGGAGCACAGGCTCCGGACGTGCAGACTCAGTGTCCATGGCTCACGGGCCTAGCCACTCTGTGGCATGTGGGATCTTCCCAGACTGGGGCACAAACCCGCGTCCCCTGCATCGGCAGGTTGACTCTCAACCACTGTGACACCAGGGAAGCCCCCTTGCTTTGTTTTTTATTTTGTTGTTGTTTATGTAGAGATTTTTAAATCTGTGGGTTGATGTGTTTTATCAGTTTTTGAACAAATCATGTTTCTGCCCCATTCATAAATACCTCTCTGGAATCTCAATTATATATGACAAACATTTTTACTTTTATAGTTCTCTTATGTTATTTTCTGTATTTTATAACTTTTTTCTCTCAATTATTTTAAAATATCATTTTGTTGTTATTGTTCTCAGACCAGCAATAAAAGTTGAAGGTAGAAATGCATATGGAGTTTGGGCATCTTGATTCAAGCACACACTCTTCCATTGGTGCAGTTAAATGTACTTCCTTCCTCGCTGCCTCCTTCCCTTCCTTCCTACCCCCTTTGCTGGGGGCAGGAATTGGCGTATTATAAGACTCCTTGCTTCTCTTGTGTTTCTGTAAAGCCCTTGCTTCACCTCTTGCTCCCCTCTTTCCTTCATCCCTAGGTCCCCACTCCCAGACACCCTACTTCTCCTTCAGAAGTGGTTTTCACTATCTCCCCACCTAAGTGGACTTTCTCCTCCCAGGCATCCTTTTCCCTCTCCACTTTTCCACAAACTCTTACCTGATAGTTTGCTCAGGATGGGCTCCAGAGTACACATCCTGAGTCTGGCTGTTTATGTGAAGTTTATAGTACCCCTGTCTCCTAATTATATTATAGGTGTGTTTTGAGTAACGTTGTTTGCTTTTCTTGTGGAACTGGATTATTTTATTTGAAAATGTGTAGACAGATATGGATTCCAATGGCCACCAACATTCTATGGGCTCTCTTCAACCAAACCCTCCAAGTGGCTGTTGGGAGTTATATCGAATAGAAATCTCCAAAATCATTTATGTGAAAAAATTCCTTTTATAATGTATTTCCACTTGCATTGTTCAAACTACTATGTTTTTAATCTCAAGAGAACATCCACTTACTCCCTCAAAACTCTCTGGACAAGGGCATATCAGTGATCCATAACACCTCTTTCCTGTGTGCCCTTTTCTCTGATGCAATGTTCTATATATATCCCTGGCTCACACTCTGGTGTGCATTCTAATCTCAATATGCTAAACAGCTTGTTTAAATGCTAATTATTGGACTATATCTCCAAAGATTATGATTCAAGAAGGCTGTTGGGAGGGGAGAATGTCTGAATTTCTAATAGGCATCCCACATGATTCTGACTCAGACAGCCCCATTACTGCCCTTCCAGAAGCACTGACATAGACTTACCTCATAGGCCCACCATCAGAAAATGAAGATCCCAGCTGTATAAGATTTGTTCCAGGAATCTCAGGATAATCTCAAGGCAACCAGGAACAGGACGTGAAACAAGCAGAAAGACTGAGAGCTTCAAACAGGATATAATGTTCAGTAGCAGAACTTTGCAGACCCTAAGTTCTTGAAGAACTTGGACAGGTGCTTCATCAATATTTTTCAACATATCAGCTCTCTTTCAAAGATCTGAGACACTCATCCAGAACTCAGGTTTAACGATGATAACATGTGAGGGCACAGACATGGGAGAAACAGTAGGAGTCACATGACTAGATCAGAGACTGGGGATCAGAATAGAATCAGAATTAAGTCTAGTCAAATTCTCCTGACTGTTAACATTGGTCCTGAAGTCAAGGATGTCCTTGAGCTCCAGGTCAGAAGAGATTCCCTCTGCATCTACAGAACAGAGAGAACCCAAGGAAGATATGATAGTTTTCTCTTCATTTTAACCCATTTTCTTTGTAAAAGCCAGGTCCCTTTCATGACCTCCTGAGATTGTTATTAAGTCACAAAATAGTAAAGACCAAAAATGTTCATATGGAAGTAGGAAGTACCAGAAGAAAGAAAATGGGCCAGTGGTCCTGGAATGGAAACCACTTTGTAGGGGAAAAATATACACTTCCTTGAAGAAGAAATAAGATCATGTCCTTCTTTCTTATGACACAGAAATAAAATTTGTGTTAGTCAAGTAGGTATTTTACCTTTCCAAGCTCCTCACTCTTGAACATGAGCCAATGATTATCAAGACAGTGAGTCTGAAACTTACTGTACACACTCCACTTCTCTGCTAGTGAGCCCATTAATTTAACTCATCCATTGGAGATTGCAAAGGATTATATAAGACCAGGGTTTTCCTACTAGGCATGGAATGGGATAGCTTAGTAATTTGGGGATGATTAATAAAACCAATAGTCCTTAAAAGGCAAAGCTACTATCTGTAAAAAAATTACAAAAAGTATCTTCATTAGTGGTTGATGGGAATCTCTCAAGCTTTTCCCATTAATGTTTCATGTGAAGTGTGCTTGCCAAATCAACCTCAGTTTTTAAAAGAGAGAGCAAGGAGGTGCTTTGTGACCACCTAGAGGGGTAGGATAGGGAGGGTGGGAGGGAGACACAAGTGGGGGTATATGTATACATATAGCTGATTCACTTTGTTATTCAGCAGAAACTAACACAACATTGTAAAACAATTATATGCCAAAAAGATGTTAAAAAAATAAAATAAAATGTCGATTATTATAATAATAAAAAAAAGACAGAGGAAGGAATTAAGCCTATATTATTTGAACAAGCTTGTGAAACAGATTGGAACTCTGTTTATTCATTCATTTTTACCAAGAAGTTAAAATTTATGTACCTTTTAGATTATGGGAACAGTTTCATTTTAGAACTGGAGTTTCCTAAGTTCCAGGGACAACATTGATTTGGTTCAAATGAGCTTTTATTGCATTGCAATCTCACTGTTGGTCTTTCCGTTGTCCCTACCAAGAAATTATTATTTGTTTCCGGAATTTGATTTACTTTCTTTACAAAGGAACTTTTCTCTTAAAAACAAACAAACCAACAAAAAAAAAACAGGGTCAAAAGCCTTGATTGCTGGGAAAATCTAAATGTTATTTAATTGTACCACAGCTATTGTTATAACTTAATGATAAAATTAAAAAAACAGCATAGTTATTTATAGTGCAAAAGGTCTCAATATGCTTGGAATATTTTAACCAGCTACTTCTCCCAGTGGCATTATAAGTTGTGTTTTCTTTTTGATCCTCCAAATACGTAAGAGCAGTATGTTCTAGAGATCACAGGGAACTTGACCTCAAATCCAGGGGACCTTCACTTATGGTCCTCAATTTTCAAGTCTTTAGATTAACCTACTTGCATTACTGATTCTTGGCGGCTATAGCAGCTCTGAACACTGTCACTGTTCAAGACAAATTGGGCCCAACTTAGTCCCAATTTTAGCTATAAAAAGCTGACAGCAAGCACTATTTGTACGTGGTTAACTAGTAATTTTTGTAATGCAGCTTTTCGTTACTATTTGGGGTGCTATAATTAATACCATTCCGGTATATCAGTTTTAACTCATATTTCACTCCAAGCAAAAACTTGGCAGCCATGTTAGGGATATAAAAATAAGCAAAGGGATAGATTATTTTTAGAATGCAGAGAAGTTTTTAATTAAATTCCGGAATGATTATGTAAATTATGTGGCAGCGGTCAAGACCAGCAGATCATAATGTACTCAGGGAGGCAATCCCACATAGCTGAACTCACTGGGAGGCCAAAACCAGTGAAAATAACCCAGGATGACAGCACATAGACTGTGCTTATCTACCAGCAATACAATTTCATGGACTCTCAGGATAAGCCTGGTGCAGGTCTCTGAAAAGCCATCATTACCCGAAGACATGGCACGTGCGGTGAGAGGGAACATGTGCATTAAGTAATGCATAATTTTCCATGTCATCTGTGTCTTTGTAGTTGAGGGAAATTGGAACTTGGAGAGGTTAAATGAATTATCAAGGTCACATATGTGAGGATATAATAGGTTAGGGTGGAAAATGTAAAGCAACACCTGCCACACTATAGGCACTCAATATTGATGGAATAATTCAACAGGAAATGAATCCTGAAAGGTCTAGAAAGACTGGCTAGGGCTTTGATATTCTCTGGAGTGAGCAAGAAGTCAGCCTCTCATGGATTAGTCTAAGATTAAGGTAAATTCTAAGGACAGTCCAGGGACCAATTTAGTCCATATGCTCTTTGAAGGGGACCCAAATGTAGGCACAACAAAAAATTGGTATCTGTCTCCTTGGATTTTTCCCAGGAATCATTCCTATTTGTACAAATGTGACAAAACTAAATCCAAGTGAGGAGAAAGAGTGAGAGATAGAGAATTGTTCATCTGGCCCTTAGCATCTGGCCAGCTGCATCGTGCAGGGTTGCCAGTACACCTGACTGTCATGCTTAGCTGATCACTGTGTACTAAATGTGGCATAAGTTAAATGGAATAAAAATGAGGGACCAGGACATTTTCATTTATTAAACCTAAGCACTCTTAAGAAGAGGACATTTTTTTGTGTCCTCAGCAAAACATGTCTTACCTAAAGAATAGCTAAGCTTCCTGTTTCTCTTGGCCAGATGGATTTTATGGAGCATCTGTGCATAATTCTGTTAGTAGATATCCACCCTTCCATCTGGATAAAGCTTAATTAATACCAAACCTAGTTACACAATGATATAAAAAGCAAGGGGGAGAGGAGGGAGAAGGGAAGAGTTCATATCAGACATTTTTTAACGTCAGTTGTTTTCAATAATGATATGTTAGATAGCAAATAAGACTAGATTAAAACCAGGCAGGGTAAGTGGAAAAGAGTCTTGAAACTAAACACAAAATTATCTCTTCTTTCAAAGAACATGTTACCTTTGAAGCAGGTGATACATTTGGTTGCAATTTTAGCATCTTCCATGTATGTCCAGATTTCATAAGACACTTTCCTGAAACGTGTACTAAAAGATATTTATTTTAAAAATGTGCAAAAGTTTTATCTTCTTGATATTTTCTAAGTCAAGGATAAGTTCCAAAACTTCTAAGACATTCCTATCCTTGGAGTAAGTTTTCTTCACACACACACACACACACACACACACACACACACACACTTCATTTACTTCATCTAATCAACTTTGGTGGCACTGCCATTTGGAGTTGGATAATTCTCTGTCAAGAAGCCTGTTCTGTGCATTTTAGGATGCTTATAGGCACCTCTTTCTCTACCCACTATATGCCAGTAGCACCCTTCAGTTGTGACAAGTGAAAATGTCTCCAGACATTACTAAGTGCCTCTGGATGGCAAAATCAACCGTGGTTAGGCACTCTTGTTCTAAATCAGTGTCAATAATAAAATACCATTTAGATTAAAACTCTCACTCTGGTCCTGGGGAAGCTGAAGGCGAAAGGAGGCCCAGCTGTGTCACACATCCCCATCTAATGGCAGAGGGAAGTCTTCAGCCCATTACTTAGACTTCTGACCCGTGGCTTCATCCACTGTTAACATTATTACAGCAATTCAGGACCAGGTTCCTCCCTGTTCCATCTCCTTTCCAGTCTCAAAAATAAATCTCCCAAAGTCAACCTTATGAGAAGACATTTTTTTTAAAGATGAACTAATCATATTTGAGGGAATATGATCAGCACTGCCATCCATTTCAAAGTGTCCACTCCCATAACTTGGGCGCCAGCATGGGGGCTCATGTTTATCTATGATTCTCCGTGTATCACAAAACTGCCAGTCATGCCTTGTTATCCCCAGATGGCAGATGAAAACTGAGGATCAGAAAGGGGAATAACCTGTCCAAGACAGCACTGATCCCAAAAGGCTGAGCAGAATGTGGGGCTGCTCTCTGATTTCAAACCCCTACTTTCCCTTAGCACCTTGATGTTAAGTTCTGTTAGCTGTTCTGAGCCCTTCGGACATGGCCGTGGTGGTGAACCTGGAACAGGGCACTTCAGGAACCCTCTGCTCCAGCCTCCATTGGCCCTATTTTCTGCACATGACTCTCATGTCCTCATTTGGGTTCAGACTTCGGTTGCCTCTGAAAATATCTACTTGATTTAGGATATGCCCTTTCCTCAATAAGCTATCCTCCCCAAAGGATTTTTAAGTATTCACTGAATAACTGACATTACCCCCACCCCATGCTTCTGCAGTGGGAAAGCAGGGGTGGTGGGAGATGCCATGAGCTCAGGTTCCCCCCACCCTGCCTTTGAAGCTGGGACTCAGGGTCACCAGGAAGGTCCAGGGAAAGGAGAGTTTCCCCTTCTGCTTTCAGTCAGTGGTCATGCAGCCTCTCTCAATCCCTTTTGCCAGCAGCTTTAAAAAAAAGAAGAAAAAAGCTGTTTTTTGTTTCCTAGCTCTCTCCCAAGAGGCACAGAGCCAAGGCCTATCTGCTGGAAAATAAACTCCCACATAAAAGCATATGCCATGCATTCCTGCGAAGACTGTCGAGCTTGGTTTTGACAGAGTGTGCCGGCTGCAGAGAGAGCAGGGCAAGGCAACAGGGCACCAGGGGACATTTCCAAAGAGCCTGGACAACCATGATTTGCTTTGCCTCCGCTTCCTCCGGAGGCGGGGAGGAGGCCTGCTGAGGCCCGGGGTGTTGGGGAGGAGTGTGCGCATCCTTCACCTCTGCAGTGCCTTCCAAGATGTGTTTCAGGGTGCCGTCTCTCTGTCTCTCTCTCTCTCTCACACACACACACACACACACACTCCCAGATGTTACACTACAGCACACACACTCTGCCCCTTGCTGTCTATATGGGATTTTGAATACCATGACTAATGAGCAAAGAATATAATATAGACAGAGCTATTAGGTACCAAGTACCAAGACCCAGGGACAAATGAAAAAGAAGCCCAGAACCAAGGTGAGTGGCAGCCTTGAAGATCTTCTGAAAGGATAACACAGACCCAGACACATGGCCTCTGCTGTCACAAGGCTGGGAGAAGGGTTGGTGACAAATGTCCTCCCACGTGGAAGGTCTGCCCTGGGACACCCTCCCTGCAGGCACAGGGCACACGGTGAGCTCTGGGTCCCCAGAGGCAGTGGGAACTAGATGGCAGGAACTGCTCATCAGGAATTGATCTCCCATGGATGCTTCTAATAGTCTGATCACAACCTTTAATTTCTTTGCCTAGGAGCAAAAAAAACCTACCCTCTGTTTAAGTGTCAGCAAGAACTAGAAGCAAGAGAGAAGTCAAGTCCAGCACCAAACCCATGAATGCCTGAACAGGTGTCAGTGTTCAGAAAAATCTAGACATAACCCTAACTCTAAGGTTCAAATGAGAACTTTGGGGTGATTTCTTCATATCTCTTCTGATCCACCCACTGAAGTATCAAGGTAAATGCTCTTCTCACATTTAAGGGTTTACTTATATATAATGACAAATACAGGGGTGGCAGAGGAGCGGGGAGGGGAACAGGATGGGAGTTTAAAAATACAGTGGGACAAAAGTATAAAGTAGGCGGGAAATATATCTGGGTTTAATTTAGGGAAAGAATCTCATTTATCTGTTTGCAAAGTATCCCTATTTTTACCCTCTCTTTACTGTGAAGTGAAGCACCTTGGATCCCCTGAGCATCATTAAATACAAATATTCTTATAGAACATGGAGCCACGGTGACCCGTACTAGGTGAGGAAGGAAATTACCCTGGAAGTGCCCCTCAGGGCATGTTCATCACTCAATGGAACTTGCTGAGATGACAAAATAGAGAAACTCAAAATGACGGTAACTCACGTGGCTGCGAGAATGGGCTGGGAGAGTTTTGATGTAAGACAAGGTTACAGAGAAAATGTGTGTGACACACCGGCCTGCCCTCTGAGTAGATTAGGGCTCTGTGTCACCCAGGTCACCACACCTGACACGTCCTACTTGAAAATGTGTGTGACACGCTTGCCTGCCCTCTGAGTAGATTAGGGTTCTGTGTCACCCAGGTCACCACACCTGACACGTCCTACCTGGGGCTCCAAAGCGTTCCTGTCACTCGGGCTTGTTCTGCTGGAAACTCACACCATCTGAAGGCCCCCTTCCCTCCCCCACCTGCAGTGCTGCTCAGCGACCTTAATCTACCAAACTCTGAGTTTCCAGAGCGTGTGTCCCACCAGCTGCTGTACATGTTGCTCTTCCTTCAGCTACCCTACCCCCACCCCCAGTGGCCTCACTCAAACTGCCTTAATGTGTGCTTCTCGGAAAAAGGGCAGGGATGCTCTGGCTTCTCCCCACTTGTAAACGCACTTCTGTCCTCACCCTCCTTCCTCTCCTTCCCTCCTGCTTCCCTCTTTGCTGAGTTCAGCCTTCTAGGACTCGATCCAACAACTATCCTCTCTTCTCTCTTTGTTATTGTCACCCTCTCTCTCTGAATAGGGAATTGACTCCCTCACTTTGTAAACATGCTCAGGTCTTCACATCTTTTAAAACAACAACAAAAACCTTCTGTCTTTGTTTTTGAGTTTTATTAGAAGTAATATTATCACCAACTGAAAACCTTTTCTCGACTGTATCCTCCAGTTGAGTATTACCTTCATTTCACATTTATTCACAAGGATACTGGATCCGTCAGGGCTCGGTCAGGAAAACCGGCAGCATGCCAGGTATCTTTACTGTGGGAATTGAATGCAGGGGCTTGACTGCCTCAATTCTGAGGGCTGAGAAGGCAGCAGGACAGAGATGGCACAGGGGTGGTAACTGCAGAATCAACCAGCAGGGCTGGGGAAACAAAGATAAGAAGTTGACCGTATTGGATCATAAAAGCATGGGGAGAGTCCTGCAGAGCTGAGACCCAGGTTTCCAAGGAAAGGGTATCTCAGATGGTGCTGGTGCCACAGAACCTTGGAAGGGACCTCATAGGGCGCAGATTTCGAGGAAAACTGGAAACTGGGTTCAACTGCACATCAGAGTGTAGATCTGGAACCATGAGTGAAAGGAAGGAGCTAAGTCCCTTCTCCTCCTCCAGCCCTCCAGGCTTTCTTGTCCTTTGGGAAAAGCCTGAAAGGAGGCACCTGACACAGGAGAAATGTGGCCCGCAGAACACAGAGGACGGTTCTGAAGCTGACAACAGCAGCTTAATCCCAGTCCACTCTCTGGCTATGACTTAGCATCCACACATACCCTTCTTCCCATGCATGAACTTGGATGCACACCACTGACAGCTTTATGCCTTCACCTAAGAAACCAGAATTACCCTTCACCCAATGAAGATGCTGTGTCCCAGAAGAGGAAGACATGAAGTCCCCCGAAGTATTGTGTCCTTCTCTGAGCAACAGCTGTGCAAACCATCCTTGGGACATATGAATTACCCCCCAAATTCCTCCATAGTCTCACCTGAATATCTTCTTACCTAAATACTAAATGGATTAATGACTGACTAATGATAAATAAATAAAATCACAAAAGAAGGAAGGAGGAAAAAGAGGAAATGAGTTCACACACACACATATAATCATAACAAGCTAGAAGGAAAACATGCACAATTGACACCCTAAAGTTGCTCCAGGTCTGCAGCTGATTTGGACCATCTCCTTCTAAGCCCAGGCTGTGTTCCATAGCCCTCAGCCAGAACCACCTTCGTTCCTGAGGGTCTGATTATCTGGCCCTGTCTTTCTTCTGTGATTTTGCATTACCGTTTACCATGGGAGATGAAAACATCACATGGTGCCCAGGGGAGGTCTGGGCTCTAGATTTCACCCTCCGTGTCTGCACCATGAGGCAGCAGCCCAATTCCCCCTTATTGTCTGGATCAACCTCACCAGCCCGTGTGAAGCTCTGGGTAAATTCAGGGGTCTGAGCTCCCCTGAACAGGGCCATCTGCATTTCCTGTTTATGGAACACTTGTGGTCCAGGACTCCAAACCAGCAGAAGTCACATCGCAGGGGCAGGAGGCAGACATTCTGAGAGTGCATCACAGGGGCCACAGTGAGAGGACTCCCTGCCCTATTCTCCTCTGAATTCCCAGACCCAGGGCTCTGGCTGTGGGGAGCTGGCTCCATACAGGTGTCTCTGATTCAGAGCACACGCTGTGAGAGAGAGCCCGTCCTTTCAGAGCATGGTCTCCCAATATTGCTGTAACAGTGTCCTCATTTGGCCATCTACATCCTACGGGGCCCATTACTCCCGGGGAGGGCATATGGTAACATCGGTGAGTGCACATGGCTGCTCTCCCTTATCCAGGAACTTGGGTCTCGGTCTGAAGCAGTGCTGTCCACAATGTTTCGGTGGGGAAGAAAGGCAACATTTATGTCTCATCTTATCCTCATTCCTTCATTGGACTAACGTCATGTGGCTTCTGTCACCATCGCTTGATTAAAACCTTTCTCTGCAGGTTTCCAATCACCCAGACTTGCTAAAGTGCCTGTGTTCCGGGCCATTTGTGCTATAACTCCCACCTCCCCGGCCTTCCCAACACCGTGACCTGCTCCCCCTCTCACAGACAGGCCCCTCCCAGGGTTCTTTCTCGCTTCCCCCTCTTCTGCCATCTGTTATGAGCACGATGGATAGAGACTGGGTGTTGAATGAAGCCATGGGTATGAAGAAATGGCCAAGAAAGAGAATTGAAAAGGAGGCAATAAAAGGGTCTTAGAGTAGAGGTCAGGGCACCTGTATTTGGATATGAGCCTTAAAAGAGAGAGAGAGAGAGAGATTGAGGATCCTTTGAGCCTGGAGTCCCAAAAAGGGAAAAGAAAGAAAGGAAAAGGATAGTCTGCACTGTTCAGCAAATCACAATGAGTAGATTTCACAAATAGAAGTATAATAATAAAAAATACAACCGTGACAACCTTAGGATCCAGCTTGTCATCCCTTCTTTCTTAACTAAAATCTCAAAGGTGCCTTCACATTCTGCAGAGACTGAACATTCAGGATGCATTCTAGGGCACTGGCAAGAGCAGCTGTCAACCTGCAAGTCAAGCACGCGATCTCAGGAGCTTGCTAGGAGGACGTGTCTGCTAGGAATAGAGACGGTCTGAAAACAGCACCGTTTAGTCCCTCTGGGGCACATGCTTTCGGAGAGAGCATGTAAAAGTGGCAGGATGTGAGCACCGCCCTAAAGGACGTGGCCTTGTGGAGTGCATGACTGTGGCTACACCTGCCTCTCAAGGGTATCACGGACCCTCCTCCTTCCTCCTATGAGAAAAGTCCTGGGAACGATTCCGGGAGGGTAACTGCTCACAGGGATGACAGTGATTTAGAGTGAACATCAGGAAACCCTGTGATGAGAAGAGCTGAGCCACTAAAACACCTGCCAGGGGAGCTGTGAGTCATCTTCCCCCACAGATATTAGAGCCAAGTCAGAACAAACACTGCCTGGGCCAATTTGGGCAAAGTCTGGCCTCAGAGACAGCGTTCCAATGAGCTCTCACGGTTCCTTTCAAGCCAGCACCCCACAAGGAGGTCATGCTTCCAAACTAGCAAATTGTGTTGAATCAATTAATAATGTTTCTTTAATCCTCAGCTAGAATTTTGCAGCTGGCCTTTCACAGCACATGGTACCTCCGGGCTCTGAGAAGCCAGAGGTGGATGCGGGATGGAGATTTGCAAGGGGCCTGGGCTTTGCTTCTTGAACCTGCTTTTCCAGGTGTAAATGAGGATGCCACTTTATGCCACATCTGCTCAAGAAGTAAATATATACTCCCTTATTGTTTGTCACTAAAGGGAAGCCCATGAAGCCTGGTGTGTCTGTGTTCATAGTTAAGTCAGAGCAGCCTAGGAGTTGAGCCAGGGTCTCAGTATAGCTGTCCCACACCACACACAAGTGCACGCACGCACACTGCCATGCACAAACGTGTGTATGCACACATATACACCATGACACACTCACACGTGAGCACGCAAACATAGATACACACAAGCATATAGGCACACAGACATACCCAGATGTCTCCACCTGCATAGGGGAGCATGTACACAAACAGTCACACTCAGCACACACACACACATGCATCTGAGGGGTGAGGGCCTCAGTGCAGAGGCAGGCCCGTCCACCTCCTCCCCTGAGCCCCCCAGCTGTGTGCCCACCTCCACTCTGCTCTTGTACGTGGTGTTGTCTTGTCCCCAACCAGGCTGGGGACCCTGGGGGCAGGGCCTGCTCTTACCTCCGCACCACCAGCACCTCTGTCCTGGCCCGTGCAGGCTGTCCTGTGTTGAAGATCTCCCTGGACCCGCTTCGCCAGCCACCCTCAAGCACTCCTTTCTTCACAGCAAAGCAGTTTACAAAAGAGGTAGGCAGGGCTCAGGCAACAACGAGAAAAGCCAGACAAAGTTTTCAGATGGTCTGTTTACTGAGCTCAGAAGCTGAGGTGGTGGAAGCATCCAGAGTCTTTGTGAAGACTAAAGAGAAATGAGCATTATTACTTTCAATAACCTGGAAAGGGCCCTTCTCCAGGTTGGCTGATGCCCTAAACCTTGGTGCAAAGGTGAGCATGATGCTGCCCCAGGGTCAGGGATCCAGCCTCCAAGCCCTGTGGGCTGCCGAAACGGCCCCTGTTTACTTCCTCTGGCTACTTTCCACCGCATGTGAAGATTCATTCAGCTTGTCTGCTCTCCCCAGGTGTGGAGGTTGCCAGATGCCTGACGGGACCTAAGAGTTACAAACAAAATGCAGCATCAATGTCCCTGTAACAGGGCAAAGCCAAGTCCAGCACCTGGAGCCGAGGTCAGCCCAGGACGCTGCATGATCCACCCTTGTACCCTCCTTCTCTGAGAGGTTTGCATTCTTCGGGTGCTTCTGGAGCCTCAGGAACATCTACAGGAAACCCTAGATCATTGCAATCACCTGCTAAGTGGTGATTCCTGTGGCATTGGCCCACCTTGCAACAAGCTGGGACAGCACCAATGAATAGGAATAGGAGGTGCCAGGTGGGATGTGTGACTCAGCCTTGTGCATTTTCTTTTGGAAAATGGAGACTGGACATGCCCTCCACGGCCAGTCCTGTCTGACACCTCTGCACTGTCTTGTGTCTAATTAGGAGAGGATAACAGAGGAGGAGAGAAAGCTTACAGAGGATGTACTGATATCTCTGCGCCCCAGGGAATGGACAACTTATTTGAAATAGAAAACGCTGGAATACTTGACTCTCATTGTCATCACAAAGGCAGATATGTACAAGACTCAGAATTAAATTTCTCCATAATCAGAAACATTAGACTGGTCATGTGTGTGACCAATATTCCAGAAGAAGCCAGGGGTCCCTGGTGGAGCTCATTGTGCATTTGCATGTTATTTACCACAGGATAAGGCATCGTATCCTATCAAAAATGGACCAACCACATTGCTGGAGATAAATAGCCCTAGAGTGCGGGGCTGCGGAACCCTGGTGGGTCCCAGAAAGTCCTCAGGCCTGTGTACAAGGCCATCAGGCTCTGTATCCGTAGACTCTGACGGGCATGAAGAATCAAAAGCATGAATGAATGAAGTCACAGAGTTGCTGGCTATGAAAAAAGGCTCTCCCAGAGCCCTACTTGTTCCCACTGCTCAGGCTGCTAGGCCACCGGGAAGGCCACTCCCTCCCTCCGTCCCTCCCTTCCTTTCAACTTAATTTCTGAAAACAGTTTTAGGTTCGCAGCAAAAGTGAAAGGTACAGAGAGTTCCCACCGCTCCTGCTCAGCCTCCTCCACTCTTAACGCCCTCCACCAGATGGAACATTTGTTATCATCGATGAACCTGCACTGACTGACACATCATAATCCCCCAAAGTCTATAGTTGTCATTAGGGTACACTCTTGATGTTGTACGTTCTGCGGGTTTGGACAAATGTTTACTGATGTGTATCCATCCCTACAGCATCATAGAGTGTTTTCACTGCCTTTAAAATCCTCTGTGTTCCACCTATTCGTTCCTCCCTCCCCCAATCACTGAGCTTTTTACTGTCTCCACAGCTCTGCCTTTTCTAGAATGTCATATAGCTGAAAGGATACAGCATGTAGCCTTTTCAGATTGGCTCCTTTCACTTAGTCATATGCCTTTAACCTTCTTCCATGTCTTTTCATGATTGATAACTTGCTTCTTTTTAGTGCTGAATAGTGTTCCATTGTCTGGATGTACCAGTTTATCCATTCACCTACTGAAGGCCATCCTGGTTGCTTCAGAAAGACCTTTTACAAACACAGATGTATCATTTCACTCCACGGTCTGGCTGTCTTCTTGCCCACATCCTCAACACCTCCCTGGCTGCAGCCACACTGGCCTCCAGCTCTCCTCTCACCCTCTTCTTTCAGCCTGGGATGATCCCCATCCCCTGGCTGGGCAGAGCTCTTCAAGTTTCAACCCACATGGGCTTCCTTAGTGAGGCCTCCCTGACCACACAAAAAGAAGTCTCCTTTCCACCCCAGTTTCTCAGGGTCCCCTCTTGTTTTTCTTGGTGGCAAACTTGTGACCACATGATTGCTTCGTGCTTGTTGAGTTCCCATCTCTCTCCCTACTGCACCCTAACTCCGTGTGGGCAAGACCTTGTCTTTCTCAGGCACATGGCAGGTCATGCAGGTCATGTCCCCGGCCACACAGAAGCTGCTAGTGAACCAGGGCTTGGGGTGGAGTGAGTCTGTGAGTGGTCACAGTCTAAGGGAACCAGCAAGGGCCAGGGATGGCTTTTCCAATATGGAAGCTTAATGAAAAGGATTAGAAGGACTCACCAGTACATTTATATATCATTACTTAGTAATGTATAATATAGATAAAATGTATGTGTAGTGTACATGTATATTTATACAGTTGTATAATGCCATTTATGATATAATGGGGAGAAAAGCAAAAAATAGAGGAGCGCTTCCCATTACATTTCCACCTCGACTATACTCATTATCATTTGTTACCATATTTCATCATATCTAAGATGCATTCTAACTTCAAAGTTGTTAAAATGTTAAAATAAAAAAAGTAAGATGCCATTAAATGTCAGACTCATCTCAATTTCAGAGATGTTGTTCAGTGATATAAATAACCACCATTGGGCTTCCCTGGTGGTGCAGTGGTTGAGAGTTTGCCTGCCGATGCAGGGGACAAGGGTTCGTGCCCCGGTCCAGGAAGACCCCGCGTGCCGTGGAGCGGCTGGGCCCGTGAGCCATGGCCACTGAGCCTGCGCGTCCGGAGCCTGTGCTCCACAGCGGGAGAGGCCACAACAGTGAGAGGCCCGCGTACCGCAAAAAAAAAAAAAAACACAAAACAAAAAAAAACACACAATAACTACCATTTATTACATCCCTGGACTCTGTAGGTCAGAAACTTGCACAGGATGCAGCAGAGAAGGCCTGTTTCTTCTCCACAATGTCTGGGGCCCCAGCTAGGAAGCCTCAAGCTTTTGGAAGTGACTCGGACAGCCAGGGGCTAGAATAATCGGGAAGGATTTTTACTGGCCTGGAGTCTGGCCTGGGAAGACTTAAAGGCTGGGTTGAGCTAGCACAGCTGACTGGATCACCTGCATATAGCCTTTCCATGTGGCTTATGTCAACTGGGTTCTGAGAGGGATCATTCCAGAAGGAAGCGTCTTAGTCAGATCAGGTTGCTTATAGTGGCAGTACCAAAGACAGGGCCATGTAAAAAACAGGCATTCATTTCTCACAGTTCTGGAGGCTGGAAAGTCCAAGATCAAGGTGCCAGCGGGCACCCTCCTCCTCCTTTGCAGATGGACTACTTCTTGTTTTGTTCTCACATGATGAAGATCAGAGAACTCTGGTCTCTTCATCTCCTTATAAGGACATGAAAGCCATTCATAGGAGCTCCCCACCCTTCTAACCTAATCACCTCCCAAAGCCCCCCTCCTCGAAATACTGTCACAGTGAGAATTAAGCTTCAACATATGAATTTTGAAGGGACACAAACATTAAGTCCAAAGCAGGAAGAATCCAGGTTAAGACTCCAGAGAAACAGGCAGAGGCTACAGGGGTGTTTCTGATCTATTCTTGAAAGTCATACAGCATTGTTCCTGCCCCCTCTATTGGTGACAAGTGAGTCACTAAGACCAGCCTATATTTAGGTATGGGTGGGAAAACTCTTGTGAGGGGTGAGGATGGGGCAACCTCATGGCAATGGGAGTCTACTGAGGCCATCCTCAGAAAATGCAATCTGCCACCCATGTTAAAATATGATAGATAGCATACAACTGATTAAATATAGCCTGTACACAAAGCTTATTTCAAAAGAGAGGGAGCACACAAAAGAGAGCACCCTTATATATATTTATTTATGAATAGTATATTTGAAACCTAGTGTGATAGACCTATTAATTATCCATTTGCTTCACAACAGTTCTCATTCCCCTGCCAAAGTCCAGTCTCTCTGGGCCACATAATTATTTCTGGACAATAGGATGTTCGAGCAGTGATGACATCAGCTCCAGCCTAAAGCAGGCAAAATCATCAGAAACTCCAGTTCCCTCTCTCCTGCCATGGCTGCTACAACGGCTGTTTGTCCTATGTGTGCAGCTCCACGTAGGTGTAATCTAATTCAACAGACGACCCTCAAAACCTGCCATGCATCATCTCACTTATTTGCATAGTATGTGTTCTGCAGGCAAGACATCAAGTTTCATTGTGTCAAACCAGTGTAACTTGAGGATTTATCTACTAACATGGCAGACCACAGTGCTATTATAATACTATAAATTTTGGTGCAAAGGTGGAGTGCTGCAGAAATAAAAACCTAAAATACCTGACATTGACTCAACCGTAGGATAGTGTATGGCAAGAGAACTAATTCTAGAAGCTAAAACAAGGGAGATGCATATTACAAAATAGAAAAGGGGTAAGGTGTACTAGCTTTTAATTGGGTTCAAAAGAGTATTACAAGAAAGACAGTTGAGCCGGAAAGACTTAGCTAATTTGCAAGCACAGATGAGAGAAAATAATAAGTCCAGAATTTGGGGCCCTTGGAACGTTGGATGACCTGATTATTTCTAGACTCCAAAGAGTAAAACATGGGACTTTAAAAGACTGAGGGGTAAAAATACAATAAAACCTCAAAGTAGCCTCCATTAGGGAAAGGAATATTCATTGTGTTGATAAAGCAAAGAAATATAGTACACACAAGAGCTGTGTGCCCTGACAAGAATGCCCTCATTGACCAAACTCTACTCAGCTCTTCTGAGCCCTCCTTTTACTTGATATCTAATCAAGTTCCTCTTTCCCCACCCTTGATATCTAACCAGTTCCTCTTAGTGATTTTCCAAATATGGACCCTCCCAGTCTGCCCCTGGACTTTAAATCCCCAGCTAGACTTGGTGTATCCCGAATTGAGTCCAGTCTCTCTCCCTGACTGCAATAGTCCTGAATAAAATCTTCTTTGTCTGTTTAACTCTGTCCAGTGAAATTCTTCCATAGCAGGCTAGAAAGGAAGTGTGACTATGTTTACAGAAAAGAGACCAGGAGTCCACTAAGTTTCCACAGGAATTACGTTGCCACATGTACCATGATCCTGCCTAGAAAAGCAGGTGAATGTTTGAAACTTGGGGTCCACACATTTTGAAGGCTGACAAAGCTCTGCACCGCCCTAAATAGACATAGTCCCCAAAGCCCACATATGATTTTGTGGGATTTCAGAGAGAATTTGTTACTGTAGCACATATTAACTTTACTTGAATATATATATATATATGTATATATATATATATATTTGTTTATACATGCATATTTGTATATGTAATTTGAAAAGAGTTTCTGGTAATTAAATCTATTGGAAATTATGTCCAGAAAGTCATCATGCTACTGTGTGCATTTGTGTGTGTGTGTGTGTGTATGTGTGTATGTGTCTGTCTGTTTGTTGGGATGTAAGAGGGAAGGAGACCATGGAGTTAGATTATACCTGGAGCAAGTTTGCCCTAGAACCTGACACTCTACATTCAGTACTATTCATATACTATGATTACAAAAATATTTAATAAGTGGAAATGAAGTAATGAAAAAGAGTAATTAGAAGACACTTAGGGACTTCCCTGGTGATGCAGTGGTTACGAATCCACCTGCCAATGCAGGGGACATGAGTTTGAGCCCTGGTCCTGGCAGATCCCACATGCCGTGGAGCAGCTAAGCCTGTGAGCCACAACTACTGAGCCCGCGTGACACAACTACTGAAGCCTGCCTGCCTAGAGTCCATGCTCTGCAACAAGAGAAGCCACCGCAATGAGAAGCCCGCACACCGCAATGAAGGGTAGCCCCCGCTCACTGCAACTAGAGAGAGCCCGCGCACAGTAATGAAGACACAACACAGCCAAAAATAAATAAGTTTATTTAAAAAAAAAAAAAAAGAAGAAGACACTTGGCCTCTTGGTCTCTGGGATGCATCTGCAAGTTCATCTTGCTTCCTTAGCATCCTCCATATGTCAGGTACAGGGACCCGATGGTGAATCAAATCCATCATGATCACTGTACCTTCAGAACTGAAGGCTAGCAATGCAGACAGGCATGAATCAAATGTTCTTATGAAGGCCCCAGTTCATGGGTGACACATGCTTCTATCATGAGGGGAATGAAGTCAGCAAGGGCCAGAACCTGCCACATCACAATGTAGGGTGGCCATTGGTCCCAGTTAGGAAGGGAAATTCCTGATTGTGTCCATTGCTCTGTGTTCCCATTTGACTTAGTATTTGTCTCAAATTTTACAGTTTTTAGCAATGTATCTCTATTGCTATTTGCACCAAAATAAAGTTAAAAGGGTTCTGTATCGCTCTTCTTTATAGTTCCAGCTACAGGCGTGATCTAGTCAGAAAGCACATGAGATTTGCATGACCTTCCTTTCAAGAGCAGCATGCAGGGCACTTGCTGGGAAAAATGTTTAGATACAAGCAACCAGGAGTGGCTAAGTCCTTCTCTCAAACCATAATGGGAGCATTTTTAAACCTGCTGCTCCTGCTACCTGTTGACTTACTAATCAATTTTGTCACATGCTTGCCGAAGCCTGCAAGATGCATCCTGTCACCAACCTACCATCAGCAAGGTTAGTGATGAATGTGGGAAATCATAGATTAGGGCTGCAGGAAAAGGGAGAATCACATGACCTAGAGCATCAGAATGCTCTTGCTACTGCAGCTTCCTACTATATTATAAAAATCTACAATTATCTGTTTATTTTATTTCACTATTTTTTGGTTTGTTTTATTAAATGCATCCAGCAGCAATGAGCTAAAAAATAGAAGTGCATGTCTGGGGAAAAATTATTCCTATTTTTCAAGAATGTTGCTGGTAAATGTGTACCGTGCATGACATATCTGCCAATATTTATCACCCACATGCTCATGAAGGACATGGTGACATCACAGCCCACGTGAAAATCAAAGACACCTACCTGCTGGGGAGTATCAGTGATTTTAACAACATGATGCCTGAAGGTGCCAATTTAACACAAGCAGCTGCAGAAAGTAACTTTTCACTCTGAGTAGCTTGACTTTAAATTGAATGGCTGTTTTCTAAATTAATTTTGCCCATTTTCAATTCCAAGTTTTCTTATGCCTGGGCAAAAAAGTGAAGAAATATCTATTAATAGGTTGGCTCCATAACAGAAAAGCTTTGCAAACAGCTAAATGATGCAGTATTATATCAGAGTTATCAGATGATTCAAATAGAAAACAAAGTAATTATAATAACTGTTAAACATTTTATGCAACTTATGAAATCAATAAAAACATTTTGGAAGTTTATTTTGATGAAGGTGAAACATTATTATTAATGTTCTGGTATATTCAGTTACAAATTTAACACTGAACATAGAATTATTTTTGTGTTATGATGTGAAGACAAATTTTGGGGAAGGGAAACATCATGGCAAAAGCAAAATTCTTACTGAAATAAAAATCCATGAATCAGAATTTCACTTTGAACAGATTATAGTGCATCCATAATGCATAATTGCATTCAAAACAGCTGAGATATTCTACTTCAAAGAAGGAGTTTGATTATTAGATGTACAAATTTTTATTATATGCACAGAGAAACTAAACCATATATTTTTTGGTTAAGCATGATGTTAAATGTGAAAAAGTGTTAGATATCTAGGGAAATAAAAACAAACCTTGACCTCTACATCATGATGTGTAAAAAAAATTAATTCAAGTTCTGTAAAAATGTCATTGGTAGTTTGATAGGGATTGTATTGGATCTGTAGATTGCTTTTGGTAGTATAGTCATTTTCACAATGTTGATTTTTCCAATCCAAGAACATGGTATATCTCTCCATCTGTTTGTATTGTCTTTAATTTCTTTCATCAGTGTCTTACAGTTTTCTGCATACAGGTCTTTTGCCTCCTTAGGTAGATTTATTCCTAGATATTTTATTCTTTTTGTTGCAATGCTAAATGGGAGTGCTTCTTAATTTCTCTTTCATATTTTTCATCATTAGTGTATAGGAATGCAAGAGATTTCTGTGCATTAATTTTGCATCCTGCTTTACCAGATACATTGATTAGCTCTAGGAGTTTTCTGGTAGCATCTTTAGGATTCTCTATGTATAGTCTCATGTCATCTGTAAACAATGACATTTATACTTCTTCTTTTCTGATTTGGATTCCTTTTATTCTTTTTCTTCTCTGACTGCCATGGCTAAAGCTTCCAAAACTATGTTGAATAATTGTGGTAAGAGTGGGCAACCTTGTCTTGTTCCTGACCTTAGAGGAAATGGTTTCAGTTTTTCACCATTGAGAATGATGTTGGCTGTGTGTGTGAACAAGAATTTTCACAATTTGTATGGAAACACAAAAGAACCTGAATAACCACAGCAAACTTAAGAAAGAAAAATGGAGCTGGAAGATTCAGGCTCCCTGGCTTTGGACTACACTACAAAGCTACAGTAATCAAGACAGTATGGTACTAGCACTAAAACAGAAATATAGATCAATGGAACGGGATAGAAAGCCCAGAGATAAAACCACACACATATGGTCACCTTACCTTTGATAAAGGAGGCAAGAGTATACAATGGAGAAAAGACAGCCTCTTCAATGAGTGTTGCTGGGTAAACTGGTCAGCTACATGTAAAAGAATGAAATGAGAACACTTCCTGACACCATATACAAAAATAAACTGAAAATGAATTAAAGACCTAAATTTAAGGCCAGACACTATAAAACTCTTAGAGGAAAACGTAGGCAGAACACTCTATGACATAAATCACAGCAACATCCTTTTTGACTCACCTTCTAGAGAAATGGAAATAAAAACAAAAATAAAGAAATGGGACCTAATGAAAATTAAAAGCTTTTGCACAACAAAGGAAGCCATAAACAAGATGAAAAGACAACCCTCAGAATGGGAGAAAATATTTACAAATGAAGCAACTGACAAAGGATTAATCTCCAAAATATACAAGCAGCTCATGCAGCTCAATATCAAAAACACAAACAACCCAATCAAAAAATGGGCAGAAGACCTAAAAAGACATTTCTCCAAAGAAGATATACAGATTGCCAACAAACACATGAAAGGATGCTCAACATCACTAATCATAAGAGAAATCCAAATCAAACCCACAATGAGGTATTACCTCACACCGGTCAGAATGGCCATCATCAAATAATCTACAAACAACAAATGCTGGAGAGGGTGTGGAGAAAAGGGAACCCTCTTGCATTGTTGGTGAGAATGTAAATTGATACAAGCACTAAGGAGAACAGTATGGAGGTTCCTTAAAAAACTAAAAATAGAACTATCATATGACCCAGCAATCCAACTACTGAGCATATACCCTGAGAAAACCATAATTCAAAAAGAGACATGTACCACAATGTTCACTTCAGCACTATTTAAAATAGCCTGGACATGGAAGCAACCTAAGTGTCCATCAACAGATGAATGGATAAAGAAGATGTGGCACATATATACAATGGAATATTACTCAGCCATAAAAATAAATGAAACTGAGTTATTTGTAGTGAGGTGGATGGACCTAGAGTCTGTCATACAGAGTGAAGTAAGTCAGAAAGAGAAAAACAAATACCATATGCTAACACATATATAGGGAATCTAAAAAAAAAAAAATTTGTTCTGATGAACCGAGGAACAGGACAGGAATAAAGACTCAGACGTAGAAAATGGACTTGAGGGCATGGGGAGATGGAAGGGTAAGCTGAGACAAAGTGAGAGAGTGGCATTGCTATATATACACTACCAAATGTAAAATAGATAGCTAGTGGGAAGAAGCTGTATGGCACAGGGAGATCAGCTTGGTGCTTTGTGACCACCCAGAGGGGTGGGATAGGGAGGGTGGGAGGGAGGCTCAAGAGGGAGGGGATATAGGGATATATGTATACATATGGCTGATTCACTTTGTTATACAGCAAAAACTAACACAACATTGTAAATCAATTATACTCCAATAAAGATTTTTTTTAAAATGCAAGGAAATAAATTAATTCAAAGTGGCTTATAGACTTGAATATAAAGCTAAAACCACAGAGTTTGTACAGCAAAATGTACGCTTTTATCCTCATAATAACTACAGACATAAAAGCACTAAACAGAAAAGAAAGAAAATGGTAAATTGGACTTCATCAATACCATTATTTTGTGCTCTTCAGAAGTCACAGTTAAGAAAAGGGAAAGCAAAGACATAGCCGGGGAAAATATTCACAATACATATATATCTGACAACAGACAAGTATCCAGAGTATATATATATATATTTTTAACTCCAACAAATCAATAATAAAACAAACAACCTAACCTTAAAAGGAGGCAAAAAATTTGAACTGACAACTCACCAAGGAAAATATATGCTGGTCTATAAACTTATGAAAAGGAACCCAATATCATTAGTCATCAGATATAGGCGTGTTAAAATCACAGTGAGGGGTTTCCCTGGTGGCACAGTGATTGAGAGTCTGCCTGACGATGCAGGGGACACGGGTTCATGCCCCGGTCTGGGAAGATCCCACATGCCACGGAGCGGCTGGGCCTGTGAGCCATGGCCACTGAGCCTGCACGTCCGGAGCCTGTGCTCTGAAACGGGAGAGGCCACAACAGTGAGAGGCCCGCATATCGCAAAAAAAAAAAAAAAAAAAAAAAAAAAAAATCACAGTGAGGTACCACTCTACACCTACTAGAAGGGCAATAATTAAAATGACCGACAATATCAAGTCTTATGAATTTAGAGCACCTGGATCTCTCATACATGGCAAAATACAGTCAGTGTGAGAAATAGGCAGTTTCTTTTTAGGTTAAACATACTTTTACCATGCAACCCAGCAACTCCACTCCAAGGCCTGTATCTAAGAGAAAGTAAAGATGATGACAAGAAAATGGCTTGTAAAATAATATTCTTGGAAGTTTTATTCATTATTGCCCCAAACTGGAAACCATCCAACATCCACCAACCAGAGAGTGGATAAAACATTATGCTAAGCAAAGGAAGCCAGACATAAAAAAGTACACACTGATGATTTCACTTATATGGGGTTCAATAGCAGGCAACATAATTCATGGTGATAGAAATCAGAGCAATGGCCTCTCTGGGGGTGGGGATAGGGATTAACTGGAAAACAACTTGAGGGGACTTTCTGTGATACAGGAACAAGTCTATGTCTGATTGGGATGCTGGTTACACAAGTGGATGCTTGTGGTGCTGGTTGCCAACTCTTATCAAAATGGAAGCTTATAATTTGTTCATTTTACCTAAAGTTACACAGGAAAGCAAAAACAAGGTAACAAAAACAGATTGATTTAATATATGGAATATATAATAGGCTATATGTTTGTGTCCCCCCAAAATTCACATGTTGAAACCAAATCCCCAATTTGATGGTGTTTGTTAGGAGGTGGGTCTTTGGACGGTGATTAGGTCATGAGGGTGGAGCCCTAATAATGGGATTAGTGTCCTTATAAAGAGACCCCAGAGAGCTCTGTTGCCCCTTCCACCAGGTAAGGATACATTGAAAAGACAGCCATCTGTGAACAAGGAAGAAGGCTCTAACCAGACACCAAATCTGTCAGTACCTTGATCTTGGGCATCCCAGATTCCAGAATTGTGAGATATAAATGTCTGTTGTTTTTAAGTCACTCCATCTATATTATTCTGTTATAGCAGTCCAAACTGACTAAGAAATGGTATACTAGTTTTCTATTGTTGCTGCAATAAATTATCACAAATTTAGTGACTTAAAACAACATAAATCTTGGAGGTCAGAAGTCTGATGGGTCACCCTGGGATAAAAATCAGTTTGTTGTCAGAGTTACATCCCTTTCTGGAGGCTCTTGGGGAGAAGACATTTTCTTCTAGCTTTTAGAGGCTACCTGCATTTCTTGGCTCCCAGCCTCTTCCTCCATCTTCAGAGCTGGTCCTGGCCTGTAATCTTTCTCACATGGCACTTCTAACTCTGACTTTCTGCCTGTCATCCACATCTAGGGACCTTCATGATGACATCAGGCCCACCTGGAGAACCCGGGATCACCTCTCTGTGTCCAGGTCAGCTGACTAGCAACCTCAATTCCATCGGCAATCTTAATCAGTCTTTGCCATGTGACATACACATTCACAAATTCCAGGGATTAGAATGTGGACATGTTTGGGAGCCATTCTTATGCCCACCATGAGGGAATAGAGATCAAATAGGGGACACCATTGTGGGAATGTTGACTGGGAGAGGCATGGGCTATGAGGAGTGCGGGGGTGGAAATACTCTAAATCTTTACCTAGGTGGTGTTTATACAAGTGTGTTAATTCTTTAAAATCCATCAAGATCAAGCTGTACATATAAAATTTATGCACTTTATTATTTTCTTTTTTTTTTATTAGTTTCTGCTTTATAACAAAGTGAATCAGTCATACATATACATCTGTTCCCACATCCCTTCCCTCATGCATCTCCCTCCCTCCCACCCTCCCCATCCCACCCCTCCAGGCGGTCACAAAGCACCGAGCTGATCTCCCTGTGCTCTGCGGCTGCTTCCCACTATCTATCTACCTTACGTTTGGTAGTGTATATATGTCCATGCCTCTCTTTCTCTTTGTCACAGCTTACCCTTCCCCCTCCCCATATCCTCAAGTCCATTCTCAAGTAGGTCTGTGTCTTTATTCCCGTTTTACCCCTAGGTTCTTCATGACATTATTTTTTAATTCCATATATATGTGTTAGCATACGGTATTTGTCTTTCTCTTTCTGACTTACTTCACTCTGTATGACAGACTCTAGGTCTATCCACCTCATTACAAATAGCTCAGTTTCATTTCTTTTTATGGCTGAGTAATATTCCATTGTATATATGTGCCACATCTTCTTTATCCATTCATCCGATGATGGACACTTAGGTTGTTTCCATCTCTGGGCTATTGTGAATAGAGCTGCAATGAACATTTTGGTACATGTCTCTTTTTGAATTTATGCACTTTAAATATGACATATATCAATAAAAAGCTTTCACAAAAGAGATCTGTGCCTTTGAAGCACTATGTTTGTCAATCACCAGTGTCCTGAAAAAAAGATTGAATGTTTTGAAGTCCTCTAAACAAAACTGAAAATTTCTAAATCTGAGTATTTATTAAAGTAGAGCAAGAAAACCTCAACTTTTGAAGCTTTTAGCAAATGTATATTATCTAAAACAAAGCTAGTAAAAAACAAAAAACAAAAACAAAAAAACAATGTTAACCCTAAAGAGGAATTGAACAACTAAACAAATTAAAAGATGAGAGTTTATATGATGCTCAAAATATAATTGTGAAATTTTATGTCTCAGCTTTTGTGAAGGATTTTTGGTGGAACTTTTAATTGCATAAATATATATCTAGTACTGGAGTGGGATGAAATCAGGCCTATAATTTTCAACATCAAAATTTGGTGAAACATTTAAAAGATTCCTAAATAAGGATAATTTATCAATATTTAATAAATTTTGTCTCTTAAAAATATTTATCAGAGAATAATACTCTGAATGGAGGAAGAAAGTCAAAAACTATGAAGGTATTTGACCTGAAACATTTATATATTTCAAAATAAAATTAGAATTGAGAATTTCCTCCTTTGCTAAGGAATTTGCTTTGAACTTACCAAGTATATCAGCATCTGTAGGAAGAATATTTTCTCAATTAAAAATGCTATGGTTATAGAGAAGGGTCAATTAAGAATATCAACAACTTCAAATTTATTAACCATAAAATGAAGCTTTGAAGTATTGCAGCTAAGTTTTGGAAAATATTACAAAAAATAATACCATATTAAAAATACATTGTACAGAAAAATATCAGTGACCTAATATTAAAAACAAATATCCTAAATAACCAATAAAATTTGTGAATAAGTACCAAAATAATAATTCTACTAATGTTATTTTAATGTTCAGATTATCAATATGAAAATTAAGTTTTCCTTTAGTGTATATGTTATAATGTTTACACAATTTTTCATAGCTGTTTAATAGAATTATTTTAGAGGGCCATCAATGTAATAAAATCAACTGTCATTCAATAAATAAGCATTTAAAAATTACTTAAATTAAGTTATATTTTTTCCTCTCTTGTTTTCCCAAAACTGTCCCATTTTGGATGGCACATTTGATCAAACTACTTAGCCACATGAAGGTGGTTGCTGTTTGTCCCTAAGAACGAAAATAAACCAGTGAAAGATTCCAAGTAAGGGACGCCATGGTCGAACTAGCATTTTACAAATATCACTAAGCTACATTTGGAAAACAGCTGGGGACTGCATTTTTTGAGGTACAGACCTCGAGCTAAGAGCTGGGGGAATGCTATGAGCCATGTCCATTGTTGTAGGCTGGGTTTCCTAGACATGGCTTTGGGTAAAGGTCAGCACACAAGCAGCTTATTAGCAAGTGTTCCTGCAATCATGACCTATAGCAGCTGTCCCCAGGCTGTTTGGCACCAGGGACAGGTTTCGTGGGAGACAATTTTTCCACAGACGGGGGAGGGGTGGGTGAACCATGGGGAGCAATGGGGAGCCACAGAAGAAGCTTCACTCGCTAGCCCACTGCTCACCTCCTGCTGTGCGGCCCGGTTCCCAGCAGGCCATGGACCAGTACGTCTCCCAGGCCCGGGGGTTGGGGACCCCTGACCTATGGGAAGAATTGGGCTGAGGGATAAACTGGGATGAATGTGGTCCCTGTGGAAACCCCAGCCCACCTTTAGGGAGGGAATCCTGCAGCTGGGAATGCCCTTCATGGTTGCCTAAACTTGGAACATCTCTAAGCCCTTGAATGCAGGTCACCACAAGAATGGGTGTGACCCTGGGCAAGGCAGCTCTCTCTGGTGAGGTATCATGGGAGGCTGCTCCAAGCAGCATGTCCAGCACCTGAGATGGGAGGTCGTTTGGTCCAGAAGATGGCTCTTGGTCCTACATCCCAGCATCTACCAGGCTCATTCAGGGCTGCTTCCTACATGTACACAGGCTGTGTGCGCATCACAGGACTCAGTCCTGGTGCTAGAGGAGATTGTTTTTCTGGTTCACACAAGGGCATCTCTTGTCAACTAGTGGCAGCCCTTTTTCCATTTAAGGAGGAGGGAACAGAAGCAATTGATTGCACACTCCTCCCAGTGTGGCTGTGCTTTCTAGCTCACTGACCTGGGAGGACACCCAGACAAGAGCCTTCTAGATGGGACCAACAGAACCTAGGGTCTGTGCATGCCCTGATGGCCTGGGAAAGAGCTCCAGGAGCTCGGTCAAGAATCTGGTTCCCCTCAAGGAGACAGGAAAGTCTTCAGTCTGCCTGTATCCCTGAGCTCTGCTTCCTCAGCTCTGGAGTCTTCACAGAGATGGGGGCAGGGGAGGTGAAATCGGGGAGCACATGCAGACACACAAGACATGCACCTCCCTGGTGGACATTCTCCCAGAGCCGAGGCAGGACTACAAATTGACGTTGGCCATAATTACTAGTCTATAATAGCTGGTTCTTCATCACTCACATGTCTCTCTCACAGTAAAGGTGTTTGGCTGGTTATAATTCAGAACAATCATTTTCTAATCACATTTGAAGCCAGCAATTTACCAAAATGCCATTTAACAAAATGCTGTGCACAAAAAGAGAGAGAGAGAAATGATAAATTAACCTCATAAAAGAAAAAAAAATTCCCCAAATAGCCCTTGCTGTAAAAGTTTTTTCTGCTTTCTGTGCTTCATCTGCTGATTCATTCTCCTTTCAAGGCCTGTTCTCTCTGTTCACTTTGGTGCGAAAGGAAAAGAAAGTCCAATTTTCCAAAGCAAAGATGGTAATGTAGCAAATATTGTTTTCCAAAACTCAGCCCTATAAATCCCATTTATCGATCACAAGCAATCAAAAACATTCACATTTTTAAAGAGTTCTGCTCCCAGCCCTAAAACTGTCTAGTTTTTAACCTATAGATCATTTTTTTTAGACCCAAATCACCAATCATCATGAAGGATGATTCTGGATCAGAATCTAAGGAAGAGTTCTATATCAAAGAGAGCAGTCAGGAAAGCATTTGGTAGACTGTAATCTATTTGAATATGAGGTCAGTCATCCCTCAGTATCCTCAGAGGATTGGTTTCAGGACCCGCACAGTATCCCAAATCCACGGATGCTCAAATCCCTTATGGAAAATGGTGTAGTATTTGCATATAATCTACACATGTCCTCCTCATACATTAAATCATCTCTAGATCACTTGTAATACCTAGTACAATGAAAAGACTATGTAAATAGTTGCCAGCCTGCAGAAAGTTAAAGTTTTGCTTTTTGGAACATTCTGGAATTTTTTTCATATATTTTTGATCCAGTGTTGATTGAATCCATGGATGCAGAACACACTGTGTTGGTGTTACTCTCCTTATTGGCAGTAATAATGATGGTGAGACCACCATCAAAGTGGAAAGGCAGAGAGCAACGGTGAGAAAGTCTTCAAGTTTGATGCAACACATTGCACACACACGACATTCCATAAATATTCAGTGTGTCCACTTACCTGTATTGTAAGGACCTAAATAGAAAGACCCAGCTCTCAGAGTACCCTGACCAAGCCAGCAGAGAGGGAAGGACCCCAGGCATGTCGTCTTTCTGCCCGTGAAACTGAATCCAGGAGGCTGTACAGCATCCAGGAGCTGGACTGGAAGTGGCTGACTTAAAGGCAGAAGAATCCCCCTAGTCCCTGTGCACAAAACGAGGCCGATTCCTGCCGCCATGCCAGGCCCAGATGCGGGCAGTGCTGACGCCCCAGGCAGGCATCCTTGGCTGCAACCTCTGGGATGTGGCTTCTGAAAGAGGGAAATTAATGACTTACAGATCCAGAGTTGCAGGAACCCTCCAGTCATTGCCTGCGTGAACTTGGGCGCCTAACCAGACTCTCCTGAGCCTCGAATGTGGAGCTTCCCTCACCTGCCTCCTGCTGTCACAGAGAGGACTAAAGGACAAAAGTGACCAAAGGCACCCTGCCGACTCTTAGCGATCAGGAGCTCTCAGTAACACTTAATGCCTGTCCCTTCTCTCTCCTTGCTTGTAAAACCTGATGATGTAGCTTCTTTCCCCACCACAGACAGCTCCCATCTCCTTGGTTTATTGCTGTCTCTAAATATGCTCTCAAAACACCCATGGTCCCCTCATAATTGGTCACATCTTCCATGGGTTGCCCTCCTTATACAAGCTTGCACTGGTCAAAAGGGATATTCTTGGTCCAGTGAGAACACTGTTCTTTCCAAATCTGCTCAACCTCCACCACCAATCAGCCCCTGCTGATACATGACTCTCAAGGAAAGACTCAAGGATTGTGATGTCTTACTCGCAGGTTTACTTAAAATAAAGTCCAATACAATTAAAGTTCAAGATAACTACATAATTAGGATGCCCTTAGGAATGTGTTATAATATACATGTTGTCTAAATCTCATTCAACTAAGTAAACCAGAGATTACCACTCTCACAGGGGCTCTGAGCTGTCACCCAGCTTGTTGCCTTTCCTTAGAGTGAAAAGACACAGAAGTTCTTCTTTGTGATGAGACTGGACTATGGGCTGTGCATGCACCGTGATTCACTCTTACCCAGAACCTCAGGTCAATGTGCAGATTCACGGGGAGGAGCCCTGAGAAAGTCCAAAGGGTGTGATCATAAGAGGAAATGTTGATTCTTTAAGCCATCCGGGCCTGGGCAACACTGCGCCCACTGCCAGAGGTCCTGAGGGAGCTGTCCACGCAACGAGCCCAGGCAGTCAGGTGGCCCTTCCTATGCCTGCTGGGGCTCAGCTGATGGCAGCTTTCAGGAGGGAGCCATGGGTCCACATCAGCACGTGGAGGAGGAAGGAAGGGAGACCTTGCCCCAAGCCACTGGTCACTGTCTTTGATGCCGCATCCAGTCAGGGCTGCCTGAGGGCGTCCTGGGGCAGGTGAGACCTGACCATGGTGGTGCTCCAGGGGTGTGGGAGGTTTGAGGCCACCACAAGTTCGCTGGACCCAGAGATGAGCTCCAGTCTGTTTCATATGACGACCGCAGCTTGAATGCCTTGTCTTCATCCTCCAGGCTAAAGGGAAATAAACATTTGCCCTATTTGTACAAAGCAGGCTGCAATGCAACCAACCCCCTTACACCTAGATGCAGAGACAGACAGGAGAGGCTAGACCACTAGTCACATCATACCCCCAAGATGCCATAAAAATGTGCAGCGGGAAGAAAAATTATCAAGTTTCACATGCCCAGGGACCTTTCCATGCTCTGGGGCTGTTGTGTATGGGAAAGGATTATCTGTTCTCCACATGCCTTTATAGAAACCTGCTACAAAGGAAGGTTGACAGAAGGTCTTGGCCAACGGAACACCCGTGTCTGGAGGAGTAGGTGATTAGGTGATGGGATTAAGTGGAGCCAGATGGAATCTGAACCCTCAGGGGCAACATACTCACAAAAATGCCCACGGACAGATGAATGGACAAAGAAGATGTGGCACATATATACAATGGAATATTACTGCACCATAAAAAGGAACAAAATTGGGTCATTTGTAGAGATGTGGATGGATCTAGAGACTGTCATACAGAGTGAAACAAGTCAGAAAGAGAAAAACAAATATCGTATATTAACGCATATATGTGGAATCTAGAAAAATGGTACAGATGAACCAGTTTGCAGGGCAGAAATGGAGACACAGATGTAGAAAACGTATGAACACCAATGGGGGAAGGTGGCGGGGGGCGGGTGATGGTGGTGGGATGAATTGGGAGATTTTGATTGACATATATACACTAATATGTATAAAATAGGTAACAAATAAGAACTTGCTGTATAAAAAATAAATTAAATTAAATTTAAACAAAATGTCCATCCTTCCTTTTGTTTTGTTTTGTTGTGTGTTGTTTTTTAGTTTTGTGTTGTTTTGTTGTGTTTTGTTTTGCTGTGTCCACAACAGCAGACAGACCCTATGATTACAAATTTTGAGAAGGCCCTGGCCTCCGTCCACTGCACTGGATGCAAAGTCAAATATTCCTGCAAGTGCAGTACTCTCAGCAAGACAGCTGTGACTTATGGAAAGAAAAGGACTTCCTCTGCTGCATAGAAGCTTCCAGAATAGTGTGTGTGATTCCTGGAGCAAGGAGGTTTCTCAAAACATAAACAACAATGTATCACCATGCCCACAGAAACAGTATGCATTCAATACCACACATACACTGTACTGTATTATTTAAGTTTGGAGGTTATCATTCTTTATCTTCCAAAGCTGCTAGAACTTATACAAAGAAAGCCTGTACTGTAAAGTGCTTTTTAATGCACTGAGAAAGTGTGACGTTAAGAAGGGCATCTGAGCAGACCTACTAGAGAATGGACTTGAGGACACGGGGAGGGGGAAGGGTAAGCTGGGACAAAGTGAGAGAGTGGCATGGACATATATACACTACGAAATGTAAAATAGATAGCTAGTGGGAAGCAGCCGCATAGCACAGGGAGATCAGCTCAGTGCTTTGTGACAACCTAAAGGGGTGGGATAGGGAGGGTGGGAGGGAGGGAGATGCAAGAGGGAAGAGATATGGGGACATATGTATATGTATAACTGATTCACTTTCTTATAAAGCAGAAACTAACACACCATTGTAAAGCAGTTATACTCCAATAAAGATGTTAAAAAAAAAAAAAAAAGAAAAAAGAAGGGCATCTGAGGAGTCAGTGGACCAGCGTAATGAGGCCAGGAAACCATGGCAATACATGAATGAAACGTGCTTTCGCTTCTCATTTATTTCGGGGTTAGCCAGTGATGGGAAATTGTCTTCCAGATCACAGCCATAAAGCTTCCTAGAGGGGCCAGAGTCTACACTCTTCCTTTCCAGAATGTCTTCAGACAAGACAGCAGCACGCCTTTCTTTAGGGAAAATTGCATCTTAGAAAAAGCACACATTTCAGGGACCTCCGAACACATAGCCACTGGAGCTGCTGCTGTGAGTCACCCAGGTTCCTGGGGTGCATGGGTTCATTCCCCTCCTTGGGTCTGAGAGATGGAGCTGAGACACTGACACCAGCCATGCAAAAGGAGTCTTACGACTGCTGATGAGCCTGGTTAAAGGCCAGGGAGAAGTTTGACAGCATCTTGAATAGATCTGTGAGGAAAATCACTGCAGTACCTGAAAGAGTTGAGGTTGCCTGGATTAATAGCTTCTTGTGATGAAGCCCAAACACTCCTTTTGAAATCAACATCTCTGATACCCACAAGAGCTGCTTGCTTACCACAAAGGCAAAGGAAGGCATTCTTGCTTTATTTCTTAACAAGCCCAGCTCCCATCTTATTTAAAGCACTTGCTGTCCATACTTTGATGTCATTTCATAGTCAGTGCTCAAAAAATAAAATCAAGGTCTTTTAATTAGTGAATGATTACATAATTCCATGTACATATGACTACATATTTGACCTATCACAATTTTAATTTTAAAAAATGCAAGAACAGATCAGTCTTCAGTAGCAGGAAGCTTCTTTTCAAAAATGGAACTGGTCACGAATATATTTTCTCAGAATATATTCAGAATATATTTTTATATATATATATATATAATAAATATATATTATATATATATAAATATATCTCAGAATATAATCAGAATATATTTTCTGATTTTAAAAATAAATTTAATTCTTATTGCACAATAGTACACATGCATTTGTATAAATTTTTTGCACTGGCAGGCAATAAAATGGAAGAAATGAAGATGAGCTATACATATAACTTAGAAGTGGTTACTGTGATAACATAATTCATATTTCTAATCTTTGATCCATTCATTTTTTTCTTTTTTTTTAATTTTCAAACATTAATTTCTATTTTGCCTACTGTTTGGTAAATTTTACTACTTAATGTGAAACAAACATGTTTCTCATATCATTAAGTAGTCTAGTAAAAAAAAAATTAACTGAAACTATCAAGTTAAAATACATTCAGAATCAGCCTACAGAAGAGCTACAAAAATGGTCTCTGGAGCAACGAGCAACATTGTGAGTGAATCAATATGAACCCATGAAAAATATTTGATTAGGAAGCTCTCGGTGCTTCCATTCTAACTCAGACCAGGAGGCTTGAATCAGAGAACACTTGATACTTTGCAGAAACCCAGGTATACATACCCCTATTTTACGTTCAAGAGATAACATTCACCAATAAAACATTCAATAATAAATAGAGGAACAGTCCAATCAGAAGGGCACATTTTTTATAGACACTTCACAGAAGAAAATACACAAATAATTAGTGGCACATTAAAAAGTTTTCATTATCAGTTAAATGCAAATGAAAACCACAAAGAGATACTACTCAACACCTCCTAGAATAGCTAAAATTAAGACTGACCATATACATGCTTGAAAGGATTGTTCTAATGGGAACTCTCATACACTGCTGGTGGGAATGTAAAATGTAACAAACACTTTGGGTGAAGATCTGTCAGTGTTTTTCATAAAACTAAACATGCTTATTGTGGGAATTCCCTGGTGGTCCAGTGGTTAAGATTTGGCACTTTCACTGCCATGGGCCCGGGTTCTATTCCTGGTCAGGGAACTAAGATCCCACAAGCTGAGTGGCATGGCCAAATAAATAATAAATAAACACACTTACCACACGACATGATGATTCCACTCCTAGGCGTTTATCCAAAATAAAATAAAACAAAATATCTATATTGTGTTTGAAAAGTTAAGTCAAAAAGGTTTTCCACAGCAGAAGACGCATTAGAGTGTAAGTTTCTTGAAGACACAAGGTTTATCATCTACACAACTAGGGATTCTCACCTGGTCCTTTGCCCCACCGACCCCAGAGCACAAAGTGAAATGTCTTCCATCTAGTGGCAATCCACTAGTAAAATATTACACATTTCAATGAATAAATAAATGAATAGAAAGTATTTAGATGATGGAAACTTTTAATGACTCGGCTTCATTTATCAGCTCATTTCACAAACGATGTGTGATGAGATGGGGGATAAATCAGTGTTTCACACAGCAATAAACTTGGCAGGGAAACGGTGTCCTGCTTTCACTGTCCAACAGATAACTTTCAAGCAGCCAGTGAGGGCGTTGTGGGAATTCACCAGCTGGCGTAATTTGTTCTGGTGGCGAGTCCCAGTGGTGGGCAGTCAACCAAGGCCAGCAGCCTGTGTCTGCCTCAGACGTGGTTTGGTGCCATTTAGACATACTCTTCTAGGCCAGTGCTATGAGGATTGATTTGGTCAAGACAAGCGCATTCTCAATTGCACCTCTGGTTTTCCAAAGGGCCTGAACGTTGAAAATTGACATGTATCCTGCTCACAAAAGTCTTAGATGCTAAGATTAAGGATTGTGCCCTCTGCTGCAGGGGAATGAGGTTTACTGGCTCTCACTCCCTCAACAAGCTGAGACCTTCTCGCAAAGATGCTGCTATTATAATCCCTAGACTAGAGGAATGTGGGGAAGTAGGATTTTTTTTAATCAACAAAGTTGCTTTATTCCATCTAGATTCTAATTCTTCCTAGAATGAATAACTTAAAATGATGAGAGAAAATGTAATCTTTAAAGTAAAAAGTAACTTTTCTAGTGCAGAGATTCCTTGAAAGAGCAGTCATTTCCCAACCTAACGTATTATTAGCAAACACTTCAGCACCCTAATTATTTTCACGGTGACTCCTGGAGCACAAGTGAAAATGTCACTGTTAACGTCTTTCTGCAAGTTATCTGGTACTGAAGACAGTCTAACTGGCTATTACAGTCCTGAAATAAGATGTAAATTCTACAAGTAGTTATAATCTTCAAAGTCTGTGCAAACACATTTAAGTGAAGTGCTCACCATCAGAAGGTCCGGTTGCCCAGCGAGGCCACACTGCAGCCTCAGACGTCCACACCCGCCACCCACAAAGCTGGGAAGTGAAACAGCCTGGACCAGCTAGCTGTGTCTCGGGACACAGATGGCTCACACTCCTTCCTCTGTGCTGACAGGGCAAGTGGGCCTGTGTGCTTATTTGTTCCCAGTCCCGGAGTCTTTGAGTTTCAAATTATTCTTTGAGTTTCAAATCTCTTTTTTGACTTGTTCTTTGAGTTTCAAATCTGTGTTTTGACTGCGATGGAGCTCACTCTAAAACCCACCTGGGAACAATGTCTGAGTCAGAAGGAAGCCTGGACCTGCATCGTGGGTGACCTGCGGCTTTCCTGGTGATGGCGGTGGGTAGCCATTGGAAGATTTGAGGCTGCTGGTCAGTGGTCTGCCCACAGCTCAGAGACAGTGCCATGACTACCCTCCGTGGGCCCTCACCTCAGCTCTGCAGACGCCCCATCCTGCCTGAGTCCCACCCAGCACCCCAGCTCCTCCCGAGGAAGGGCCTTGGAGAACAAATGGCCTCTCAAACCTCTGTGTTTTCTCACCTGTCATTCCTCCTTCCCACCCACCTCCCACCTAACCTGTCACCAGGGGAGTGGTGGACTCCGTTCTGGGACAAGGTGAAGCAGGGGAAATGGGGTTTTATATTGAACTAGTCCAGGTTATACAGGGCAGTGGTGTGTAGGGTCCACAGAAGGGAAGAGGGAACATCCTCACAAGAAGATGTGAACTAGACAAGTGTCCCAGGGGAGCTAATGGGCCAAAGGACATGCTAATCACATGACTACACACAGATGACTACACACTCCCATCCAACCAGCAGGCAAAGGGCCCGATGGGGCAGGGTTAGCACTGCAAGTCACGCTCTTGTGCCTTCTCCAGGGTAGAGCTAACGCACCTGGGGGACAGTCCCAGTCCTGTACGGCCAGCCCCCCTAGAACCTGAGCTGTGGGAACAGAATGCCCTCAACCGCTTCCCCTCCCCATGGCAGCACTGCTCCCAGATGAAACATGCCACGTCTCCCACCTGCCTCATCCTGCTCTGGGATGGCTCCTGTAAAATGTAACCGACAAGCCCGTGAGGAAGTGGTTTCCCCTGGTAGACGGCCTCAGTCTACTACCTGCTGCAGCCAGAACTCCATGGCGCATCCTTGGTGGCTGCCATTCTCTCACACCCACCTACGTTCTGTATAACCCGAGTCCTCTCACTTAGCATTTCTGCCAGAGCTGCCCTCTGTCCCAGACTCTGTAGTCACCGCCCGAGTTACCACCAGCTCCTTAACTGGCCTTTTGGCTTCACCCTTGCGCCTTCAGCCCATCGCCACAGAGCAGCCGAGGGATCGTCCAGAGCAAGCATCAGGCTGTGTGTCCTGCCCTCCGCTGACTTCCCAGCCAGTTCAGAACCAAATTCAAATCCACAGGCCTTCCTTCAGTCTCCATGTCCCTCAGGAAGTGCCTGTCTGTCCCACTCATCCCCACACCCCAGCCTCACTCTCCCCTCCCCTTCCCCTGAGCTGGGAGACCCTTCCTACCACAGAAGAAAGGTGTCTCTGAGTAGGGACCAGTTAAGCTAAACCTTTAGAAAGACAAAGGATTGGACAGAGAGAAAGTATAGGGAAAAACACAGCCTCCCAAGCCTGCACACGAGCCGGTATGGGGGATGAATTACATGCAGTTTGGGTAAGACTTGAGAGGTCATATATGTAAGGCATTTTTTTAGCATGTAATTTGGTAATATCCATCCACATTTTAAATACATTTAAAATTTGCTTGGATGCAGCACTTCCTTTTCTCATAGACATAAAAATAGTCTTACGGGCTTCCCTGGTGGCGCAGTGGTTAAGAGTCCGCCTGCCGATGTGGGGGATACGGGTTCGTGCCCCGCTCTGGGAGGATCCCACATGCCGCGGAGCGGCTGGGCCCGTGGGCCATGGACGCTGAGCCTGCGCGTCCGGAGCCTGTTGCCCTGCAGCGGGAGAGGCCACAGCAGTGGGAGGCCCACGTACTGCAAAAAAAAAAAAAAAAATAGTCTTACATATGTGAACTAAGCTACTAAGAATCAGGTAAATCCTTCCCTCTCCTAAGGGAAAGGAGGATATGGAATGCCAGGTTGTTGTTGCTGTTTTTTCTTTTCTTTCTGTATCCTCTAGGCTATAAGTTACAATGCTCCATTTTGGATGTTTTTCCCTATCCTGCAGGCAGTCACTGATAGAGATCTTTCCTGGAACAGTAATAGGAATATAATGTGCAACAAATCTGACATGCCACATGCTGGGCTGTATTGCAGGTTCAGTCATAACTTTTAATCAAAAAAGTTTATTTTGGTAAAATAATATCTTTCCAGCTGTCCTAACAGATACCAGTGAGAAATGCCCTGTGTGGACAGGATGGTGGTGGGAAGCCACGCCCTTAGGGCGGAAGCACAGAGCAATCACATAGTATAGTAGTGAGACTGCCGCTCTACCAGTAAAACCGGCTCTGTAGGACTGCAGCAGACTAGATTTTTATTTGTGCTTTAGTTTTCCTGCAAATCACTTTTGAGTTTGTCTCTCAGGTCTGGAAGCAGCAGGCCTGTCACTTTGGCAGAAGCTTGCGCAGGGTCCTTGTTCTCTGTTCCTTCTGTGTGGCAGGTTCCCTCTCCTGCTGCTGCCTGGGTCTGCATCATCCTCAGCACCGGGGTCTCCTCGGGAGGGCCTCCCCGACCAGCTAAATCAGCATCCCCAAGTCACTGTTTACCACTTCACGATAGCCTCTCCACATAGTCCAGAGCCCTGGGAGTGAGGGTGTGTATGTGTGTTGTCCATGCTAATCATGGCTCACCTCACCTGGCCACACTCACAGATGTGCAAAGCCCTGGGAGTGAAGGTGTGTGTGTGTGTGTGTGTCCATGCTAATCATGGCTCACCTCATCTGACCACACTCACAGGTGTGCAGAGCCCTGGGCACACTGCCAGCCTCACAGCGAACACTTACTTGGCAAATGCAAATCTTTCCTTTTCTTCCTAGAAAATCAGGGGACTCTGGAGAAGAGTGTAATTTTAAATGCATGTAAGGTAATTAATTTTAAATGTTAATCCTAAAGCAGCTACATCCTGGGGGGTGGGGACTAGAACATTCCATGCCTGCTCAGAAATGGGATAGACCTTTATGGACTGAAGTGAGCAGCACATTTTAGGAAGTAGTGGAGGCTGTTTGGACTTGAAAAGTGGGTAAAAACTTGGATTAATGCAGGGAATGTGGGGAAGCTACTAAGCGGGTGAGAATAGCCAGGACAGTGAAACTAGCATGACTTGGGGCTCTGTCTGCGTGGAGCGCTGTACCCAACGCACATTTCTCCATTCAATCCTCAACCGGCCCTTCCTTCTGCAGGAGGGAGGCTGTCCTCAGATGGAAAATGAGTCTCACATGGACTATAAACCATCCCATTCTACCCAGATGTGGTTTTAAACTCCCATTTGTCAGGCACCGAAACCAATGTCCTGGTGGAGGATTCTGAGACATTCTGAAGGCATCTTAGAAATAATGGTAGGAAATAAGCTGGTTTAAAATAAAATCAAAGGGGCCCTGGGGTATTTGAATGCCAGACCAAGGGACTTAGACTTTAACTGGTGTGGAGAAGAGGGAGCTGGGAGTGATGAGCAGGATTTACATAGTCAACTTGTTTTAGAGAAATAAATATTCATCAGTAGGCAGGGTATATTAATAATATAGAAATGTTAGTTACAAGACTTGTAAATCCAGGTTCAAAAAGATGTGTTTTCCTAACTTTAGAACACCCCGTGGTGTATATTAAATATCAAAATCGTACTATTAAAATTTTGACTAAATTTTATTAGCTCAGATGTATCAATTAATCCAATATTATTCTTTAGGTAAATGAAAAGTTGATCTTATTTCTATTAAATGAATTTCTAAAAATTATTTTTATTAGAAAAGTCATTTTACAAATATAGTCAATCAAATCATCATCTGTAAGGATACATCAGAGTCCTAGGTAATATAGCTTTATTACCACTTAGACCCTCGACTGTGGTTTTGAAATTTCATCTTCCACTAAAAGAAACCAAGATTTCCTGAGATTACAGATTCCAGATCTGGGACAGAAAATGCACAAGATGATTCTGGAATACCTTGTTATTTTAGAAAGCAAAAACCTTCTAGAATCAAAGACTGACAAGGTCACATCAAAAGACTCAGAAACCACCTTGAGAGTCTTCCATTGGCCAAAATCAGAACAACTTGATCTTCATTGAGGGTCAGGTGTGAAAGGGACTGAACTCTTTATAAATTCTTTATATTAACAACCTAACTTGATCACTTTCAGAGCCTGGAAGGAAATGATTCATTATCTAATAACCTGGTAAGTAAAATGGGAAAAGTGAGCATATATCTTTCCTTTCCTATGTGAACAATACCATGTAGAAACATCTATTTATAGAAGTATTCCAGCTAATACATGTGGGAAGCAGTCAGCCATGAGAGCAGGCTGCGGACGTGCCAGGAATGCCGCTGCTGCTCGAAGGGACTGTCCCTACTTGTTCCCCTCCTTGTTCCATTCCATGGGAGATAAATCACCAGGGCCCAGAGATCAGAAAGAATGTAAAATGAGATAAGCAAAGCTGTCTCGCCCCTGCACGAGCAGGTTATTTTGGATGATTCTGGGCTTATGGGTTTTCTCCCAGGGAATTTAACCTTGAGCCGAGACAGTCATTAGATAATGTAAATCACCATCTGGCAACCTTCCCTTTTCTAGTCTATATAATCTGCAACTGTAGTGCAATAAAATTTGCCTCACAGCCATCAGTTGTCTTGGTCCCTCTGACCCCATTCGTCGGTGCTGTTTCAGTTCCTTACCCCTTCCCTTCTGGCTCTGGTCAGTTTGGTCTGCTTTGTCCGGCTGGTCCATGGCAAATACATAAACAAAAAAATGATGGAAATAGAATAACACCATATTGCAACCCCAATGGATTATAGATCGAAGCATTGAGCATTGCCTTAGCTGACAGGACAAAAAGAGAGAACCCAGACCTTATGTGTCTGCTGCTGACAGACCACATCACCCACGTCCTGAGCTCTTGCCAGATGGATCCGATTAGTCACTTATGGCTGTGTAACAAAGTGCCACAAACTTAGTGACTTAACCAACATAGTTTATTTCCTTACAGTTCTTGAGGTCAGAAGTCTTATGAAGCTAAAACCAAAGTGGCAGCAGATCTCTATTTCTTTCTGGAGCCTCTAGAAGAAAACCTGTTTATTTCTCTTTTCCAGCTTCTAGAGGCTTCCACGTCCCTTATCTTGTGGCCCCATTACTCTGACCTCTGCTTTCGTCATCACAGCTCTTTCTCTGACCGGCTCTCCTGTTCCCTCTTACAAGCACTCTTGTGATTACTTTGGTTCACCTGAATAATTCAGCGTACTCTCTCGATCTCAAAATCCTTAGTTGAAGCAAATTTGCAAAGTCCCTTCTGTCATGTAAGGTAACATATTCACAGCTTCCAAGGAGTTTGACATGGACATCTTTGGGGAGGGGTCATTATTCTTCCTGCTGCCAGGATAGAATCTGAGTCTCAGCAGGTCTCCAAATTCAGTTGCCTATTTGCAGAGAACAAGAAGGACAGAGGAGAATGTTAACCTGCAAGACAAGAATGCAATTCTCAAATTCCAGACTGTGAATTTTTGTTTTCAAAGAGACAACCGGTAAGAAAATGAACGGGATGGTGGGGAAAACTGAGACTAAAATAAATATAAAATACATATAAAAATACTCAGTGTCTAGATATGCACACAGGTGATATACTATCAAGAAATGTAAGGACCTGGTTACCATAAAGGTCAAGGAAATAATTACCTCTGAAAGGATGGAGAGCTGGTGATTAAGACTGGGGAGCTCCAGGTGAGCATGTCAAGCTCTGTTGATGGGGTGGTGCTTGCTGGCTGTTTGCTTTATAATAATTTGTTATGATGATTTTAAAAAAGACAAACTGAGAGAAGTGTTCTAACTATATTGTACTTTGTTTATTGCCATTTAAGATCACATTTTATTTTTCATCAACCTTATCACACTGGAGATTCATAAAATTTGCTGTTGACCAAAAGCCAGAGGCTTTGTCTCAATACTTACCTCCTGCCATCTACGGAGATAAGTGTACATTCTCATGTGCAAAGTAGCCACTGCTTTCCTCACTCTGAGAACATTACCTGAGGGAACATGGTACTTGATATGTACAGATGTCTTGCAAAGAAAAGAAAGTGTTTTCTTGTTGTTTTTTTCTGCAGAAGAAACATAATCTACCTTTCTTCTTGAAACCATTATTAATCAGAAATGGAGCAATTAAAAAAAGATGAAAAGAAAAGAACAGCTATCAAAAATTCATGTCTCATTTTTTTCAGAGGCTGTGTTTATGATGTTGCACTGATGGAAAAAAAAATATCATGAAAGGGATGGAAACCACCAACACCTAAGACCAAAACTAACAGATGAAAAAAACTTGATTAAAATTATTATGTTACACATAAGCAGAAGACTCAGAATGTGCTGAAGAGCTAAGCTTTGTTTCTGGCATTTATCAATAATGTAGACTGACATCCAGGGCCCCCACTTCAAGATGGCTAAGCACACAAATCTACCTCTGCCTCTACCAAAATCCTATCGAATTAAAGAAGGAATTCCAAAATAAGAATAAATGCATATTGGTCATGGAAAATAAAATGATTTCATGAGAAGATCAGAACATTGAGGAATTTCTGGAAGTTGTGATCAACTGTGATGAGATTGACAAGGAAAACCAACAGAACTAAAGACCCCCTATGCAATATAAGCATAAAGCAGGACGATTCTAAAAATTAGAGTTTTCCAAGAAGTATTTCAGAATAACCACACGTTCTGAGGCATCAAGAGTAAGGATCTTGATGGGATCCTTGTGGGATCTTGGGGCCACCCATGGAGTAATTAATTCAAGACTTGTAGAATAGCTGTGTCACTTCTAGCTCTTGAACTACTGGGCCCTACTTTGCCCCAAGTTAACACTAGAAGAACTATTTCCTGTATGTAGGGAAGATCTGCCTTGGGAGACCCAAGAATGAAACAGGCAAAGATGAGACGTAGGACATTGTCTCAGTGTACTCCAGCAGTAAACAAGGGCCCCTGATAGGCAGAAGGCAAGCTTCCCAGGCACCCAGAAGAAAAAGCTGCTCAAACAGGCTGGTGTAATGACAGTCTCCTATCACAGCATGGGGATCAGTCATTTTCACCCATTTCACAGAGACACCAGCATTGGTAAATCCTAGAAGAGGTGTGTTGGACATGGGCTCTCATCCACAGCACCTGAAGGAAATCAGGTTGAGTTCTCCCAGCTCTGCCTTTCCAATTGCAGACCTGGGAAATTAACCTAATCTCCCTAAATCTGCAGAATTATAGAATGAGCTCATCTACCTATGCCCAGCAAGATTACCAAGAAGAAAGCAAACAGCACAGTGACTAGCACATAGAATGCTCTCAAAGCAGAGCTGGTAATCAACTTTATTTGCTGTGCTTAATGTCATACACCAGCTCACATCCCATTCACAGCCCTGAGCAGGACTGTCGGGCTCCACCCCATGGACCCTCTCCCTGCTGCAGCAGATTTGACCAGATCAACTGCCAATCATATTGTCTCTTGAGGATTTGATCTAAGAGACACAGAGACTGAGAGTCTTAGAATTTGAATTTTATTTGCAAAGAATCATAACAAACATCCCTGATGGCAAGTTACAGGATTTGAACTCAATACAATTAAAATAATCTCCCTTTTCTTGAGCTAGTTTAAATGGGTTTCTGTTTCTTACAACCAACCAGTCCCAGGTTTAGCTAACACTCAAAGATGTCAGCTTTCTCCCTGTCCCCATTTAATATGACAGCCTCAGGGGGATGGAGGTGACTGTCATCTTCCCAAGGTCTTTCTTACAGTGAGTCAAGAATGGATATGGACATGGGACCAAACTCTCCTCACCTATAAACCAGACCTGTTGATATATCTCATGTTTATCTCCTATGTGTATAGAATGAGAAATTCCATTCAAGAGGCTATTAATTATTTTACTTAGCATGAGTATTGAGTAATTATATCATCTTATAAGAACAAATGAATATAGGGAATTTTAAAACTGACCTTGTATTAATTGTGCCTTTAAGTATTCAGCAGTACATAGTAAAAATTCATCCATTTCTTAATCTCAAATTTTTAATTTTTCTTAATTTCCCATGAATTAAAATATTGGTTCATACTCAGCATTTTGGAAAACTCCATTAAATGAACAATGAATAGCAACAATGCCAATAAAAACAAGTAACAATAATCACTAACATTACTGAGAGCTTATTGTGTGACATTTTATAGAATTGGTACAGAGATTAACTAATTTGCCCAATTCACACCATCAGTAGTAGTGTAATTAGAATGTGAATGCACACAATGCGGGTTTAGTAGGCACTATGGAGCCTCACCCATGTCCCCCTCATCAGTCTGGTACCAACTTACCACCTGCTGTGAGTTTTGCTGCTGGTGGGATGTCCCCCAGCCCCATGGTCCACAGCCAATGGCTTACTGATACAGGGCACAAGACATTCCCCTGCCTCAAAGGGGTAGCAACTTGATGATGTTATTTAGGTTCCAATGCCCCACCCCCCAACCTGGATCTTTCCCTGAAACCACACCCTGCTCAGTTTCTCCTTCCCTGTTCTGAATCCCGTACTCTTTTATAGATTTCCCCCCTGAGGATCATTCATTCAACGTTTTCTACTGTGGCCATCAGTGTCCGTGGTGGGTGCAATTTCTCCAGCAACCTGACTCTGGTATGTTTCCCGGAGACTTGTGACCACAGAATCGTAGGCGGAGAGAAGCTAACGGAGGCAGTGGATTTGAGTAGTGCATAGGGTAGATTGTCCTAGGCAATGTGGTGTCCCACCAGACCCCCTACCAGGCTGAGCTCCCATCCCCCAGCCGCTGTATGTGTCCGCCGATAGTTCACAGCTACCCCCTGCACTGAGGACGTATCCTCTGCTGACTGGAGCTGCTCCATCTGGGAAGCTACACAAGCCCCTCCCGGGAGCAGCCCTTAACTAATGCATGATTGATATGAGGGAACAGGATCTGGCACCCTTGGCTCAACAGGGTACAAGTCAGCAGCTGATTTATGCTCCAGAATGAATACCCCACCCCAAGGTCAGACCAAAGCTAGACTTTGCCCGGGACCACAGGCTTGGTGGGCTCTCTCTCCCTTATCCTGCTTCACTCCCTTGCTTCCAGATGTTCCTGCAGACCACTCCCTCAATAAATCATGAGCACCCAAATCCCTGTTTTGAACTCTGCTTCTAAGGAACCCAACCTAAGCCATTGGGTGTGAAGCTAGTCCATGTTTAGTAATCATCACTCCCGTAAGAGGAAAAACACTACTTTTGATTTTGCAGTTGGTTTTTACAATTTATCTCAAAGTTTTACTGAGTCTAAAATTCCGTAGTCTAAGACTCACAAGAGAAAAAGACAGAATGATGTTCTAAACAACTGAGATAGCAAAATTAAGGTCACCAGCATGACATAATTACTTCATAAAAATATCAATACCTGCCTACACATAGCACTGAGTCATCAATAAATGGCTTTCTAATTACCCAAGAGTCCAAATGGATTGTTCTAATTCTTTCCTGTTGTCACTTGCTAAAATGCTGTCCTATTGGAGGTGTCAGATCTACTTTGGTCCATCTTCTCCAAAAGGTAAGTGGCTCTTATTCCCAACTGACAAGATTATTTTCCTCATGATCTCCAGAAACTTGTCATCAAAACCTGAAAAGAGGGCTTCCCTAGTGGCGCAGTGGTTGAGAGTCCGCCGGCTGATGCAGGGGACACGGGCTTGTGCCCCGGTCCAGGAGGATCCCACATGCCATGGAGCGGCTAGGCCCGTGAGCCATGGCCGCTGAGCCTGCGCATCCGGAGCCTGTGCTCCACAACGGGAGAGGCCACAATAGTGAGAGGCCCGCGTACCGCAAAAAAAACAAAACAAAACAAAAACCAGAAAAACAACCTGAAAAGAAACATTTTTAATTATATTTTTAAAAATATTTTCTCTCTTGTCAACCATAATGGTAACAACTTGTCAGCTATGTAATTTTGTTCATGGCTTAGAAACATGGAAATCTTTGCAGAAAGTCCCCCAGACAGCCAGGACATGGATGTATTTGTATATGTGTATATCTGTTTTCAAATTACCCAAATCAAAGACCAGAGGGTTGTGTTGGGGTCCCTAGGTCATTATGAGTGAAATAGAAAAAATGACAACAGAGAGATTTGATTTAAGAGAAAGGCTATTAGAAAAGACTCTGCAGCCTGAAATCTCCAAGCCCCACACCAACTCCTTCACATTTCCTTCAAGTGCCTTTTTTTAAAATTTTACTAAATTGTGGTAAGAACACTTGATAAGAGATCCACCCTCTTTTTTTTTTCTTTTTTTTTTTTTTTGCGGTACGCGGGCCTCTCACTGCTGTGGCCTCTCCCCTTGCGGAGCACAGGCTCCGGACGTGCAGGCTCAGCGACCAGCCACTCCATGGCATGTGGGATCTTCCCGGACCAGGGCACGAACCTATGTCCCCTGCATTGGCAGGCGGCCTCTCAACCACTGCGCCACGAGGGAAGCTCGAGATCCACCCTCTTAAATGTTTAAGTGTGCAATACTGTATTGTTGACTATCAGTAAGCTCTAGAGACATTACTGATCCTGTTTAACTGAAACTTTATGCCCCTTGGTTAGCAATTCCCCATTCCCCCCTCCCCCGGCCCTTGGCAACCACCATTCTACTCTGATTCTATAAATTTGACTATTTTAGATGCCTCATTTAAGTGGAATCATACAGTATTCAACTTTCTGTAACTGGCTAATTTCATTTAGCATAATGGCCTCAAGATTCATCCATGTTTTCTCATGTTGAAGCACTTCCTTTCCGTTTAAGGCTGGAATTAGCATTCCATTGTATGTATAGACCACATTTTCGTTACCCATTTATCTGTGGATGAACATTGCGGTTGTTTTCACATCTCAGCTTCTGTGAATAATGCTGTAATGATGTGGGAGTGCTAATATCTCTTTAAGATCTTGATTTCAATTTTTTTTGGAAAGATACCCAGAAGTAGAATTGCTGGATCATATGGTAGTTCTATTTTTAGTTTTCTGAGGAAACTCCATACTATTTTCCACAGTGGCTGAACCTATTTACCTTCCCACCAACAGTGCACAAGGGTTCTGGTTTCAGGGACAATACCTCAGTACCAGGAGATGGAGTAAGGATTGTGCAGCAGGGCAGGGACACAGACCTAAAACCTCTGACCTTAGTCTAGACTTTTCCTGAGGTCAACATTCAAAGGTAGGGGACAAGGCTAGGAGTTCATCACACACAGAATATACACTCTGCATCCAAAATAGATTCATTTATCCATCCAAGTGCTGGCAATGTCATAAAATCAGTCACCACATGAAGGCTACAGTGCCTTTCCTCTACCCAAGGCTGGGAAGGTGGAGACCATGTGACAGTGATGTACCTGGTGGAAATCACCACTGAGCTACTTTCAGCCATTTTTAGATCCCAAGGACAACTGCCAATATAACCAAGGATTCGCGAGCAGCTTAATGACTGTTCTATCACAAAAGGAAAAACAAAGTTAACCCAAATATATGGGCGCTTTTAGTATTTCTCTGTCTTTTTTAAATATTAGAACATTTTAAATATAAAAAAGTAGAAAAAAACATAGCAAAACCCATTTAACATTATTCTATCAAGAAATATTGACTAGTTACCATAATTATTTAAGATTTTTTTTAAAAAATCAATATATTTAATACCAGTTTTTAAAACTGCTTTTTGATTCCAATTGTAAAAGTCACTACTATTCTGAAAATTATATTTATCATTCATGGTATTTAAATTTTTTATTTTATATTTTCATGTACATAGATGATAGAGTGGCCTTGTTTGTCACTAAATTTACATGAATAGCAAATTATTCTAAATGTGTTCTTCTGCAATGTGTTTCTCCATTCCAATAGAACAGAAAAACATTTTTTTTCCTTTTTCTTAAAAATTTGTCCCACCCTCTACCTCCCACTTCTGGCAACCATCAATCTGTTCTCTGGATCTATGAGTTTGTTTTGGGAGGGTCTTTTTTTTGTTTTTTGTCTCAGATTCCATATAAGTGAGATTATACAGTGTTTGTCTTTCTCTGTCTGATTTATTTCACTTCGCATAATACCCTTAAGCTCCATTCATGTTGTCACAAATGGCAGGAGTTTCTCTTTTTATATGACTGAATTCAATTGTGTGTGTGTGTGTATACATCACACACCTTTTTATCCATTCATCCATTGAAGGACATTTAGGTTGTTCTATATCTTGGCTATTGTAAATAATGCTGCAGTGAATATGGGAGTGTAGATAATCTTTTTGAGTTAGTGATTTTTTTTCCTTTGAATAAATATAATAAATTGCCAGAAATGGAATTGCTGGATCATATCTTGGTTGTATTTTTAATTTTTTGAGGAAACTTCATACTGTTTTCCAAAAACAATGCTTTTTCATCCTATTTTTTTTTCTTTCTTTTTTTTTTTTTTTGTGGTACACGGGCCTCTCACTGTTGTGGCCTCTCCCGTTGCGGAACACAGGCTCCGGACACACAGGCTCAGCGGCCATGGCTCACGGGCCCAGCCGCTCTGTGGCATGTGGGATTCTCCCGGACCGGGGCACGAACCCATGTCCCCTGCATCGGCAGGCAGACTCTCAACAACTGCGCCACCAGGGAAGCCCCTTTAATCCTATTTTTTAAGATAAATCCACATTGATATCTGTGGATATAATGTATTCATCTTACATGCTCCATAAAAATTCCATCACAAGGATGTATCTCAATATCTTTAGCAAATCCTTAATTGATAGAAATTTAAATTGTTTTAAAATACATACTTACTCCTTTTGTCCGACATCTTAGTGAGGTGCAATGGTAGCAGCTGCTCTCCCGGCTTCACTATGCCACCCAAGGACGACAAGTAAAAGAAAGATGCTGGAAAGTCGGCCAAGAAAGACAAAGACCCAGTGAAAATATTTGGGGGCAAGGCTAAAAAGAAGAAGTGGTCCAAAGGCAAAGTTCAGGACAAGCTCAATAACCTAGTCTTGTTTGACAAAGCAACATATGACAAACTCTATAAAGAAATTCCCAACTGTAAGCTTATAACTCCAGCTGTCGTCTCTGAGAGGCTGAAGATTCGTGGTTCCCTGGCCAGGGCAGCCCTTCAGGGGCTCCTTAGTAAAGGACTTATTAAACTGGCTTCAAAGCACAGAGCTCAAGTAATTTACACCAGAAACACCAAGGGTGGAGATGCCCCAACTTCTGGTGAAGGTGCATGAATAGGTCCCACCAACTGTACATTTTGAAAAATAAAACTTTATTAAATCAAAAAAATAAAATAAAATAAATAAAATATGTACTTATTTGTAATAGCATAACCACAATTTTCTAATATTTACCATACTTCATATGTAATACACTTTAATGGGGTATGTGTATATGTGTGTGTGTCTATGCATACACATGAATGCATGTATTTTAAATTATTTTTAGATATATTTATTTTATTTATCATTTTTTATTTATTCATTACTGAATTTGGTTTTCTAATGTCTTATTTAAATGCTTACATCTATGATCTTTGGTGACTCTTTTGTCTATACTCTCCGTGTTTCCTTTAGAAACAAGGCTATCCTAGATTTAGAAAAGTTGTTGAGACATTTTCCTGCTCTTTTAGTATTCTGGAACAGTTTGTACATGATAGGAGTTACCTAATTCATGAAGGTTTTGTAAAATTGCCAATAAAGTCAACTGTCCCTGGTACATTTTTGTGGGTAGCCCTGAGAATTAATTCAGGGCCTATATAGGTTTTTTATATCTTCTTGTGTCAATTTGGGGTTTTAGTTTTTGAGTTTTGTGGGGGTTTTGGTCAATGCCATAACATTTTCTCTTGATATTGGCTTATAATTTTAAAACTCTGCTGTGTCTATATTATGTCCCCATTTTACTCTTAATATTAATTTACAACTGCCTTTGTCTTGATTGAATTTGCCCAAGATTAGTTGATGTTTAAACGTTCTTTGTAAAGCACCAGATTTTTGTGGTTGTTGTTGACCTTCTGTAATGTTATTTATTGTATATTTTATTAATTTCTTATCTTTTGTTTTATTATTTTTTCCATCAATTTATTCCACTAATTGCTTTCTCCTAATTTAAGTTCAATACTTGGCTTTTTAATTTTCCATCTTTCTTTTTTTATGATATACAGATTTGAGTCAATCAAGTTCCCTACAGGAACTTCTTAAACTGTACCTTAAAAGTTGAAATATATACCTTTCCATTACAGTTTGGTTCCAAATTTCTTAAGTTTCATTTCCTTTTCTGATCAATGAGATATATAAAATTTTTTAAATAGTTATTTCTAATGCATAGGTCTTTTATCAGGGTATTATTTATTGATTTTGAATTTTTATATTTGTCACAGAGTCAGAGAATGTGTGTTCTGTAATGTCAAAAATGTTTCTATATTCAGAAAATGACAGGATTACTGATAGTCAAAAAATTAATTTTCAAAGAGCTTGAAAAATACAAAGCAACTTCAGAATTCTCTAAAGGGTCAATGGAACATAGAACAAGTCACATCAGATGATGCACAGAACTCGTAACAGGACAAAATCCGCTGACACAATTCATCATCAGGAGCATGAGGACGATGCCATGTTATGGGCAATTTTAAAGCATTGTTCTCAATGTCCTTTTAAACATTTCCAAGGCCAGCTGAGAAATTCTGGAAGAAAATACTTCATTGTAGTGCAGCTCTAGCCAAGATAACATTTATCTTGAAGTTCAAAGATTTTAGACTCTTTCCAGGGTTTAATATTCACCATCTAGCAGGGGAAGTACCATCTGGATCACATAAACAGGCAGTGGGTATGAACTGGGTAGTAGAGTCTCCAAGACCCCTTATCAAGTAGGTTCTGTGTCACAATGCACTGCTGTGTGACCGCAGACAGACCCTCTGCTCCTGGGAGAGCAAAGCAAACACAGCAGGACCACAGTCTAGGACTAGGTGAGGAGGAATATGCACGATTGGTCATTTAAGGCCAAACCTGAATAAGGACTGTCCAAAAAGAAGGGTCCTATCCTCCCAGGAAATTTGGGGTCACCTTCTCCCATTTTCAGCACAAATCAGATGCCTTGTGGACAACAAGGAACATTCCTGGACTCTTCCCTAAAACAAGTACAAGAGACATGGATGACATTATCATAAGGGAAGAAAATGAGACCTGGAAATGGGTAAGAGACAGAACCATCCATTCTACAGAAGGAAAGAGGAAAGCCTGTGTTTACGATGAACAGTGAGGATATTCTTACCCCAGAAGCACAGATCTATCACTGAGTTAGTCCTTGTGAGCACAGCAATATGCCTTCCCCCTACAGCCCACCCCTGTGCCCATGGGGGCGGGGTGCTCAGCCAGCTATGTGACCCTTTTTGTCTCTTGTTCATTAAATAGTGGTTCAGAAAGTAGTTCACGGGATGAAGCTAAAAATCATAAAATTAGGGCTTCCCTGGTGGCGCAGTGGTTGAGAGTCCGCCTGCTGATGCAGGGGACACGGGTTCGTGCCCCGGTCCGGGAGGATCCCACATGCCGCAGAGCAGCTGGGCCCGTGAGCCATGGACGCTGAGCCTGTGCGTCCGGAGCCTGTGCCCTGCAACGGGAGAGGCCACAACAGTGAGAGACCAGCGTACCAAAAAAAAAAAAAAAAAGAAAAAAAATCATAAAATTAGGTTGCACAGAGCAGGTTGTATCCACAAGGAAACATTCTCCTGGAAATATCTACATTTTAATTTTTTAAGTTAAAGTATAATTTAATATAAGGGGCTGCCTAAGAGTTGACCTATAAGAGTACACAGAGGAGGGAAGGAAATAGCCTTGAAATGAGCTATTGTGACATGAAGCAACATTTCCTTCATTGTATCATGTAATACTCCAGCAAAACTGAATGTTTGTATAAGGATCCATTTTTGCAGGAGATTATCATTGCAATTCAGAAAGATCAACAGCGTTCTCCCAGGAATGGCCTAGGTGCAAACTCGCTTCCCTGCCTCCAAAAGCCACCATCCCAGGCTGATACCCAAGATTCAGAAAAGTGTGAGCCAAATCTAATATCAAGATGTAGAAAATAAGATCTCCCAAGACTCCTGGCAGTGCTAAGATTTCCCACAGCGATGTGTTGGAGAGAGAAGTTGTTTCAAGGGGAGTGCTTCACTTCCACACCCTTTCTCTCCTCCTGGCCTCTGCATGCTCTGTGTGCCTTGCTCACAACACCCTGCTCACCCCTTCTCCAACCTCTGTCAACCCCCCATGGACTTCCACAGCTGAGAGGCTGCCGTTCTGAGAAACCAGCGCTTCCTTGGTGCTTCCATTGCACCCACATGCAGTGAGATGAATGGTGCCCACATGGAAGATATGCCCACCTGGAACTCCAAACGTTACCCTAATAAGGGTCTTTGCAGATGTAGCTGATGTAAAGATATTGGGATGAGACCATCCTGGATTGGGGTGACCACTGTGACAAGTGTCCTTATATGAGACAGAAAAGGAAGGCATGGGGAGGGGAAGGCCATGTGACAACAGAGGCAGAGATTGGAGTGATGCATCTACAAGCCATGGAATGGGAATGCTGAGCCTTTACCAGAAGCTGGGCTGATTCTCCCTCATGGCCCTCAGAAGGAAGCCCTCTGCCAACACCTTGATCTTGGACTGCTGGCTCCCAGAACTGTGTGAGAATAAATGTCCTCGTTTCCAGCCACCCAGTGTGTAGTCCGTTGTCATGGCAGCCCTAGGATCCCAGGCATCAGGCTCTCCACAGTGCACCTCTTGCTGTCTGGTAACACGCAGCTCCCTCACATCAGCACTCAGGCCTTCTTCTTGGGCATCTTCCCACAGTTCAGCTCAGTGCATGGCACATCCTGGATGCTCACAAAATGTCCACGGATGGCCACCTTCACTGCCCTGGACTCCATTACATTAAACCACCCTCTTCTCTAGCCGGCAGACCACAAGAGCAGCCTCTCCCATTTATTGTGAACTAACCACATGCTTTGTATTTTACAGTTCAATGTCCCACATCACTCCTTTCAACAACTCAGGAAAATTATTGCTCTCCCCACTTCACAGATGAGAGAACAGAGAAGCAATGAGGTCAGATACCTGAGCCAGAGTCTCCCAGCGCTATGCCTGTGGAGGGTCTGAGTCACATGAGCCCAGTTCCTGACCACGTGGCTCCCCAGCTCGAGCTGTAACTGATGACAGAGTTAATGAGCTGTGCTAGTCACCTTGTGCTCAACACACTTTCATCGGCCGCTTTATCTTACATGGACTTGTTCAGAGTCTGCCTGATAGGAGATGGACGGGTGCAAGGTCAATGCAATGCACCAGCGGGAGCCAAGAGGAGGCGACCAGAAAGGGAGCGATACTGCCCCCTCCTGGCACCAGTTGCTGATGTCCCTACAGCTGCATCAATCTCTGAAAAGCCACCAGGACTAGGGAACGGTCTGCCCCTAGACAAGGACACTTTGGCCTGCCCTCTCCAAGTCCCTCACACCAGGGAGCAGCTGTCAGCTTCCTGTCCAGACCTTCCTGCAGAATCCTGCACTCCTTGGAAGCATTTTTCCTTATTGTGAATGTGTCAGACTCTATCTAACATGTACAAATCCCAAGACAACTGACAGGATCCATTGCAGTTAAATCAATAATTTATTCATGGTTTGCACATCATTTGTAGGGGGGGCAGCCACCGAAACAAAGCATTAGCCAATTTTTTTTTTTAAAGAGGATGTTGGGGGTAGGAGTTTATTAATTTATTTATTTTTGCTGTGTTGGGTCTTCGTTTCTGTGCGAGGGCTTTCTTCTAGTTGTGGCAAATGAGGACCACTCTTCATCGCGGTGCGCAGGCCTCTTACTATTGCGGCCTCTCTTGTTGCGGAGCACGGGCTCCAGACGCGCAGGCTCAGTAGTTGTGGCTCACGGGCCTAGTTGCTCTGCGGCATGTGGGATCTTCCCAGACCAGGGCTCAAACCCGTGTCCCCTGCATTAGCAGGCAGATTCTCAACCACTGCACCACCAGGGAAGCCCTAGCCAATATTTTTTATTAGATGATAGCCAGTGTGGTGAGAAAGTGTGTTTCAATTTTTCTTTTTTATGAGTTTCCGAGGAGACCAGTCAGATAATGAAGGGCTTGTTCTATCAGGCATGTGCTCCTCCACCTCTCTTGGTTGGTTCACTATTAGATCACCACTCACACATCACTCTCAGTCTCTGCTGGTTGTAAATGTGTCTTTGGTGGTGCCCCTCAGACTACCGTGCTGTCTGGTGCCCTGAGCTCCCAACAGTGGCTCCAGAAGTAGCAACCACACTGTCCTCCTAATCAAAGAAAAAGATCCAAAAACAAATGAATCAGACCAGAGCTGTCATGGGCAGTCTGAGCCTCATGTGGTCATTATTTTTCCCATTCACTTTCAAAGCAATGACAAATACCAGGCATCTTTCCTAACTCTTCCAACACAAAGTCCATTTCAATCCTAGCCACAGACTACAAAACTTCTCCTCATCTCAAATGTACCAGCGAACATCCTTGTCGACCTTGCTCAGCAGGATCAACAAACAGCTCTGGTGCCAGATTGTCACAACAGATAAATCACCTCCCCACGGGAGCTGACAGTTTGGGAAGCTGCGTGAGACAACAGATCAAGCTGCCCTTCTCCACACCTGAACGTCTGTCCTGAGTTCCAAACGCCCAGGGCTCCTTTGGGACTGATCTGAAGTCCCTTCAAGCCCACTGTCCCCAAGGCACGTCACTGTGCACGGCATCCAGTTCTCAAACTTGTAGGGGCTACTCAGGCACAAATATGGGATGAAGACTCTGAATGGATGATTTGAGTAAATTAGCTCCCCACTCACACTTCCCAATGAGGGCTGGCAACCAAACTGTCCAAACAAAGAGCTGCTTCTTTGATATTTTTTAAGTGGAAAGACCCCTGTCACATGTATATTTCAAAAGCATAATCTATTCCACTTGGATTATTGCTACATTTCTTATCATGAGATTAGCTACCGTTTTTTTTTTTTTTTTTTACAGTAGGTCCTTTTTGGTTATCTATTTTATTTTTTTAAAGGGATTCTTTTTTTTAATTTTTATTTTATATTGGAATACAGTTGATTAACAATGTTGTGTTAGTTTCAGGTGTACAGCAAAGTGATTCAGTTATACATATACATGTATCTATTCTTTTTCAAATTCTTTTCCCATTTAGGTTATTACAGAATATTGAGCAGAGTTCCCTGTGCTATACAGTAGGTCCCTGTTGGTTACCTATTTTAAACAGAGCAGTGTGTACATGTCAGTCTTAAACTCCCTAACTATCCCTCCCCTCCCCACCCTTCTTCTTCTTTGATTTTTAGTTCAAATTATCCTCTTCGCTTTTCTTAAAACATTCTTTAATCAACAATTCTTCTAGAACAAGACACAGCAAAGTAAAGATGTTATTGCTATTTTAGTGGGGATTAGGTATATTTGTCCTGGTGGTCATTGACATAGTCCAACCTAATGTGAGAATAGATTCTTGGGTTAGGATTGGAAAGAAGTAGAGAAGGAAATGTGCCTCCTTGACCTTCTATTTCCCCAACCTGTGTCCTTTTTCATGTCCTTTCCCTTCATCCACTTTTTTATTTTAAATCATCACTGTTTCCATTTCCTACTTAATCTTTTCTCAATAAAAGGATCAAATTCTTTTTTTGAGAAAAAGATAATAGGATTAACTTTTTGACTTCAAATGTTGAATGTTGAAGATGCCACAGGAATGGCCAAACCAATGTCACTTATCCATGCGGCCTTAGCCTCTCCCAGGTGTCCCACCTTGGACCTCCTCCTCTTTTCTCTGATGCCAGATGAGCTCTCGGTCTTTTCTTCCCACTTTGGTCCTTGGACACTGGCCTTAGGGCTCTCCCACTCTCCTGGTGAAATCACTCTCCCGAGCTCTGTGGCCATTCCCCTGCACACCTGTGATGAAGCCAACACTCAGCTCTGTCCCCACCTTGCTCCTTTTTTTTTTTTTTTTTTTTTTTTACCTGGGAAACATTAGTGTTCTGAATTATTGGCATTCTCAGAGTTCAGGCCAGAGACACCCTGTGTATAAGCCAAAAGAAGTGACCCCTGTTTGAAGAAATTCAAACACCAGCTGGTCAATTCCTGTCCTCGAGGTCCCCTCCTACTTCCCACTCCCACCTCAAGTCACAACCTGCAGGTCCACTCCCAGGGTCAGCCTAAATGGAAGGAATCTGCCTTTCCTATGATCGTGGGTAACTTCCAGTTTCCTTAGTGCATGGTGGCTCTGGGGGATCAGAGCAAGATAGGGCAGGTCGCAGTAGGTTTTTTGGTAATGAGTGTTTTACTCTTTGGGAAGAGTATGGGATTAGTGCCCTTATAAGGAATGGGATTAGTACCCTTATAAGACGAAGCCAGAGAGAGAGTGAGCTTTCTTTCCACCATGTGAGGACACAGTTGAATGGCAGCCATCTGCAACCTGGAAGAGGGCTCTTACCAGAACTTGACAATGCTGGAACTCTGATCCTTGACTTTCTGCCTCCAGAAATGTGATAAATGAATATCTATTGTTTATAGGTCACCCAGTTTATGATGTTTTGTTATAGCAGGCCGAGCTTTCTAAGACACTAACCAAGTAATCAACCAACTCATAAGATGCTGAGTTCCTCATCACTGGGATCCTGCATCACGGATAGAGTAACCGTCAGCAGAGACATCTCTGAATCACCAAGCCTCTGAATTGACAGCTACCCACTGGGACCACCTGAGTCTTTTAAGTGCTGTTGCTCTGATTTAATGGGTCTGGGGTATAGCCAGGGCACTGAGATTTCTAAGAGGTTCCCAGGTGATTCTGACATCCAGACAACATCAAGACCTATGGCCTTGAGGATTCCTTCTTTTCCTGGACAGCGAGCCAGGTATGCTTCCTGGATTCCTTTCTATTCTAAGACCTCACTATTCTCTGAGTTCCTTCTCTAGTCTGTTGGGAATCTTTTTTAATTTTAGTTCAAAGAAGGCTTCCAAGAACAGACAGAAAATGTATCTTTTCCAGCTTCACTGAGATATAAGTGGCATATAACATTGTGTAAATTTAAAGTGTACAATAGGGACTTCCCTATTGTGGTTAAGTGGACTTCCCAGAGTGGTTAAGAATCCACTCTGCCAATGCAGGGGACACAGGTTTGAACCCTGGTCCGGGAAGATCCCACATGCCGCAGAGCAACTAAGCCCCTGCGCCACAGTTACTGAGACTGTGCTCTAGAGCCCACGTGCCACAACTACTGAAGTCCACACGCCTAGAGTCCGTACTCCACAGCTAGAGAAGCCACCACAATGAGAAGCCCGCAAACCAAAACGAAGAGTAGCCCCCTCTCACCACAACTAGAGAAAGCCTGCACGCAGCAATGAAGACCCAATGCAGCCAAAAATAAATAAATAATAAATTTATTTTTAAAAATAAGAATAAAAATTAAAAAATAAAGTGTACAATGTGCTGATTTGATACACTTACATATTGCAAAATGATTACCACTATAGTGTTAGCTAACACTTCCATCGTGTCACATAATTACCTTTTTTTTTTTTTTTTTTTTTTTTTTTTGTGGTACGCAAGCCTCTCTCTGTTGTGGGCTCTCCCGTTGAGGAGCACAGGCTCCGGACGTGCAGGCTCAGCGGCCATGGCTCACGGGCCCAGCTGCTCCACGGCATGTGGGATCTTCCCGGACCGGGGCACGAACCCATGTCCCCTGCATCAGCAGGCGGACTCTCAACCACCTCGCCACCAGGGAAGCCCTACCATTTATTTTTTTGTGGTGAAAATGTATTCTTTTTGAGCTTCTCTAATTAAAAAGAAAAAACATCACTGATGAGATTAAAATTGCAAACTGGTCGAAGTAGTATTTGTATTTCAATGGTAACACTGAATTGACATTTGGGATTAATTATTTGGAGGAGGGGGCGTCTTGCATCTTGAAGTAGCTACTGTCAAGGATGATGAGAGTTTAGTAAGGTTAAACAACCAGATAGTAGAGCTTTATTTACATAGGTTTAAAACATCCATTGGACCGTGAGTGACAGATGGAGGAAAGTTAAAGTACACAGCATTACTTTAATGATAAATGGTGGATAAGCGTCTCTAAATGGACCACCTTATTTATCCCTATACCACCACCAAGATAGTGGTAGAATTTTTCTCAAATGGCAGGTGAGGAACTAGAAACCTTGACAGGTTAAGTAATTTTCTCATGATGAGATGGCCAGGAAGGGACAGGACTGAGAATGACCCTTCCAAAGTCTAGGCTTTGGTCATCGTCCTCTCTAATCTGCCTGGGGTGGGGAGAGAACTGCACAGAAGTCTGTGTGCCCAAAGAGCTGCCCAACTGGTATCACTCAGTTCCACTTGCTCACCAGTCTCATGACCAGAAAGAAGCATACAAGTATGGAGCCCATGGGACAAGTGAAGGGGCGGGGCCATAGGGAAGGAAGCCAGCTAGGTTCACAAGACATACTCCTCTCCCAACCATGAAAATATCTGCTTATGTACAGTCCTACCACCAAAATATCCATCCCACTTCTTTTGACAGGAAGAGACCTCCACGGAGAAAGTCCACACGCCCCCATCATACCTTGTTGCTCCTGTCTTGCAGGCAGCTGGAAGCAGAATTCACACAGATGGCTTTTCCTGCCTGCTCTCAGCATCACTCTGTTCTTAGTACCAAAAGTCTGAGATGCAGCCAATGGACATTACATACCACCTGGACATCCCCTGGCTGGTCCTGAAATTCCAGCCATCTGTGGCCCTTCATGCATCCAAAAGCACCCTGAAGTAAGCATGGTAACAAAACATGGTGGCCTGGCTCCTATCTTGCCCACAATGAAGCAGTTACTCAACCACTGTGTCTTCAGAGATTAGGCAGAATGTGACACTGGGTAATGTCACTTGTGATAGAAAGTGTTGCTTCTCAGCATATGGTTGGCAAGTACAACACAAGGAATTTTGGAGGACACAGTAATTTGTCTGGCTCTTTGTACAATAATCACATTAGAAAGATGCAAGAAATACATGATGTAATAAATGTAGGCACAGCTCGGTGAACTATTTATCTCTTGTGATGGCAATGCAATAAAATAGGCAGGAAATTTCCATCTAACTAGTAGGAGCAAACTCTACACATGGTAAGGAACCCCAAATTCTGAGATGTTTGAAACCCAGGATGCCTCTGGGAAACTAATAGGAGATGAAGTGAAAGGGTCAGCAGAGCCCAGAACATGAAATACCTTGTGTATGTCATATTCCACTTGCTCACTCCTTGGTCTCCTCCTCTGTTTTTGCATGAATGGTTTCTGTAATATGACCATCCCAGTCTGATATGGATGCTATTTCCAGTTCATCCTTCTCTCTTTTATCTGGATATCTTTGGTCAAGTAGAAAATTTTTCCTGATCACCTGGTGTATGAACAAGACCCCACAATACCACATAAGATATTTGTTTGGGGTTTCATTTTTTCAACAATCCCCTCCACTAATTTCAGCAAGCCAGATGCACCACTTCCCATGGGAGATCAGGTGGGAGGCTTGTTACTGTGCTGCATACAATGAGCATTTTAGATAAAACTGCACTCTCTGACCTCCCCACACTTGTACTCCTTGGGCTCCAGCCCTCCTGATCGCACCCAAATCCACTTGGCCTTCTGGGGAATGAAAGTGCATCATAAGCCCTCAATAACTAAGTTGTACTTGATCCCACTTCTGTTGGAGGGAAGGTAATCATGAGTATCGTTATTCATTCTGGTGTTTATGTCTTTTTAGCTTCTTCATACATAGGAGGAGTATGAGAGTATTACTATAAAGTATCAAGAGAATAAGTTATCAATGAATTATAGCCCACTCCCCACTGCCAGTGCTTTTATGAATCCAGATTATTAACCAGTCGTCAAAGACAGAAGCACTTCATACATCAGAACAACTACAGAGTGGGAGAAGCCTGAAGAAACCAACAGAGCCCCAGCTGCCATGAAGGCCTGGGGAGTTTCCTGGATCTGGGAGGGGAGAGAACCATCTCTGGGGAGAGATAGAATCACCATTCAGAGAAAAAGAGGAACCAAGTCCCAGTATAGCACAGTCATTAATCTCTTGACTGAAACTAAATTCTAAAAAAAATTTGCTCTTGTGGGCTTACTGTTCTAAAACAAAACAAAACAAAAACAAAAACAAAAAAACAAAAAAAACCCTCACTTCTTTTTTAAAGTCCAATTATAAAGGTTCATCCAAGTGTATCACAGGTGGGAAAACTAGCTCCAAGCTCAGTTTTATAAAAGGGTAATGGAGCCCAACCTATTTTCCTACTTCGGAAATTCAGCAAAGCACTGGGAATATTTCCATAGGTGCTTTAAAAAAAAGTTTATCACTTGGTATCCCCTTCAAAGTCACAGAGCTTGCCTGTAGGAAACAACCAACCACCACAACTACAACAAAAGGTTCACCAATGCCCATAAACCTCAGCAGGTGGAGACCAGGTCAGCACCTGGGACAGTTCCTGGCCTCTCAGCCTCTCTCCTCAACGTAGCACCATCTGGGAGTGTCACTGCAGCTCCCAATCCTTTCTTTGACCAACCCAGTGGCCTGTCCTTATTCTTCACTTCTGAGCTTCTTTTCACAGCCTGGACAGTATTGGGCACCACCTCCTTTCTAGCAATTCTCTCTCTCTGGATTCCCCTCAGCTTCACTGTTGTCATGGAGTTCTTAGCCTCTGCTCTTCTCTGTCCTCTTCCTTCTCAGAGTTCCCATTTATTCATGTGGCTTCAACTGTTGTGTTGAAATTTAAATCTGAATATCCTTCCTTGGAATCTCTCCTAATCATTAGTCCCCACTCCAAACTTTCTACTGTTCACCTCCAATGATGTTGCATAATCATGTCTAACTCAATACACTCTGAAAGTTGAACTTAGTATTTCCCCAGTTAACTCTACCTCCAAATACTTCCATTTTTCACTCTTTTTCAGTCTCCTAATTGAAAGTGTTTCCTTAGTGATTCCCTCTCGTATTTTCACCAAGCAGTTTGGGGATCTCTTATGTTAAATTCTCTTCTATCTAAATTTTGTTTTGATTTTGCACTGCCACATTCATTACTCATGCATCGACTTTTGCAATTATGTCCAGTCTTGATCCTCTTTCCCCTCCAGTTCACTTTTTTATACTAGTACAAAATTAGTCATCATACAACCATGTTTTGAACAAGTCACCCCCTGCTGAACAACCACAAATGACTGTTCATTGTCTGTCAGATAATGTATAACCCCTTAGCCTGATACTCACGTGATATTACCTATGACCCTCCCAACAGTTATATTTTCTTTTCATTATTCCTTCATTTATTCCTTCAGTGCCTACCATGTGCCAGGCACAGAACTACATACTGTCCATTTACTATTTCATTGAATTGTCACGACAACCTGCCAAGGTTGACGCTAATGTTTCTTTTTGCAGATGAGAGAATTGAGACACAGCAAAATAAGGAAGCTGCAGCAGTCTCATGCACTGAACTCCACAGCTGTGGTCTTAACCTTGTCATCTGTGTCATCAATAGTTTTGTCCTTATGGTTAAACATATAGCTCCATGTATGTGGCTAAACAAGCGTTTAATGAATTTAATATATTCAGATTTGCTGCAAACTTCTACTCCATTTCACATCATTTTTACAATAATGCTCAGAGTAATAGCTTCACTAAGCTTATTAAATCACAATGTCAAGATTTTCTTCTTTTAAATGCTAATTTAGTCCCATCAAGTCCCCCACTTCTTATCATTAAAGGAACTATTAGGTAACAGACAATAGTGAGAACAGCAGTTTCATATTTTCTTTGTTAAATCAGGTACCAGCCAAGGGACAGCCCCAGGTCTTGGTTGTGGTCAACACTGTGCATTGTCAGACATGTGAAAGTTAGAGATGGAGACCAGCTTCAGAATCCTAACACAGGTGGTAAAGGGCTGGTTCTCAGAGAGAAAACACTAGGTCCAATTGTTTTCCAATTGTTCTCTTATTTTAAACACAGAAAGGCATGATTAAAACACATCAGTGGATCTTGTTAGTTCAAAGCTCAAACATACACCCCACATCTTAATGAAAAGTACTTTCCCCAAATAGAATATGTATATTTAAACTGTTCATTGTACTTTTATATTTCTGTATAATTCAGTGTCTGATCTTGGGAGGCTTGAGACACTTAACTGGTAAGCCTGATGACCTAAGTACAGTATTAACCTAATCATTTCTCAGTGCTACTCATTGAGGAAATCCTTGAGTAAGGACAGATCTCCCTCAATAATGCAAACATTAGTTAGGTACAGACTCTACTCTTGAGTAACTTAGGTCTAAGTAGACAAGAGAATCTCCTTGACGCCAAAGAGATGTTGGCAAGTGATACAAGAGAGGTCTTGATGCTTCCAAGAACATGGCATACAGATGCCATGAGACTCATTTGCAAAGATCAGACAGCAGTTTCTGGAAATGCCTTTTTAGGTACGTTGATTAACAAGAAGTATTTAGACATGCAAGTGGAAAGGCAAAAAAAAAAAAAGTGAGTCAGATCTCAGAGATGGGATCCCACATGGCAGGTGCAGAATAACAGACTGTTTAATTTGACCAGAGCATAGATTAAGCAGAAAGGTGAGAAGGGAGAGAAAGGGCCAAAGTAGCTAACACCTGAAGCCAAGCATTTAGGATTTAATCATCAATAGTGAAAAGTGGAGACTTTAAATCACAAAGTGATTTAAAGAAATTTGATAGAAAGAATTCTCTCCTATTCAAACATAAATAAGAAGCTGTATAACATTTTAGCAAGCACAAGCTTGATAACCCGAGGACTTAGCCCAAGGCCTACATCACAGTAGGCATTCAGTAAAAGCATCATAGTTACTAATGTAACTAGTAACACTCTGGAGGATCAGAGGATGTTTTCATTGACATAAACAGGTAAGAAATAAGGAAGAGCAGAGATGAGAAGAATGGATAGGTTCCATTTTGGTTGGTGAGGTTGAAGATACTAGTGGGAACCACGTGGAGGTATTGACTAGATAACATGAGTGCAGGCCTGGATTTAGGGAGAAAGACTGGGGCCAGAAATCAAGAACTGAGACCCATCCACACAGGTGGGAGCTGTCTGCATTGGATGAAGTGAGATGTCAGAGAGGTGACCAGAGGCTCAGGCATAGAGTCCTGGAGAAGACCCCATCATAGGGAACAGAGGAAGGGAGCAAGCCTGAGAAGGACCAGTAGAGATGGGGAAGGAAAAGCCGAAGAGCTCATGGTACAGAAACCAAGGATGAGACAGGAGACTGACTTCTCACAGGTCACACAAAGGTGGCAGCCAATGAGTACTGAGGAGAGGCCTATGGCTACCATTACTCTTAAGCCAGACTGAGCCCAGAGACAGTTGTGAAACATTTGTTACTTGGATAAAGAGTATAGTCATAAGAAATATGTGAGAGAAGTAAATAAATTCAAATATTTAAACTAATGGAAAACCTCTCTTAATTTTGAGAGGCTAGAAAAATAAAAGCATGATGCATTAGCTATTTCTGTACCAAGAACCTGCTTTGGCCACAGCAATGCCCCAAGGATGAGTGCTTTGGGGTTCTACACCTGTCAATTCTTTCCTTTAAGAAATGAGATCCTTTGGAAGATCTCAAAGGTGATGGGTTTTCGGCAGAGAAGGTTTTATACAATGATGCTTACACACTCACTGATCTTTTTCTCACTGATTCACTTTACGTCTTGTTCACGTGACCCTAAATTAAGGATGTGATTATTTAGCAAAAGTGAAGAGGAGAGAAAATCTATTCTTACTTTATTATCTTCATTTAAGACCTGTATCTAATGAGGAGTAAACCAACAGGGAGGCTAATTTTGCTAAACTTCTGTTTACACTCCTATCTCCTGTATCTCCTTCTACTCGCTGTGCCTCCCTGCCACCCATCCCGCTAAATCAAGTCTGTCCTCTGTGATCAGCTTAGAGAAAAAAACGTTGGTATTTCTAAACTTTAGATCTCATTCAGATGTTGTTTTTGTTTTTAAATAAGGAAATAGCCTTGAGCACCTTGAACACTGCAAACTGAATTTTAAGAAAAAGTATTACCAGGGTACTTTATTAGCGCTTTATGAATCAGTGCTTTATGAATCAGTGCTTTATGAATCAGTGCCTTATGAATCAGCACTTTATGAATCAGTGCTTCTCTATGAATAACTTGAAAAGCGAGGCTAAGTGCCTTACTTCCTTCCTTCATGCCTTTCTATGTCGTTTGACTTCCCTCAACCACTAAGAAGCTACTGTCCAAGGACCAAAAATACCCATTACATGGATCAGGCAGCATCATGCTCCTTCTCACCCAGACCACATCCCTTTGACCCCCAGAAGCGCCACACTGCCCCCCTGGGACTGTAGGACTTCCACTCAGTCGTGAGAGCCAGCAGTCCACACGGTGGGACGTGGACACACGTGTTCAGTATTGAGCAGGTTAGGAGCATGCAGACCAACTCTGTTCCAGTTCTCCCAGAGGCCAACTCTCTCACTCTCCTGTCTTCAACCTGGTGACATCACTAGACACAAATGAAGACAAAACTTAGGCTATATATTTATGTATAAATATGTGAGCAGTATTCTCTCACAATAAATGGATTTTAGCTTCAGTCCTAAGCTCCAGAATCTGATGTTGAGTTAAATTAAACAGATATTACATTAAGAACATTTTGTAATTGAAAATTAATATGTATTTTCACCATGGAAAATTTGGAAACTGTGGCAAACACGCAAACTAGTTTAAAATCACTTTTACTTCCTGTATCTAAAAAGAACCACTGCTAACAGTGTTTTGATTTAGTCTTGATATATACAATAAATATATTATATAAAGTATAATATATATATATATGAAGTTGAAACAATGAAATGTTAGCAGTGGTTCTCTCTATATATATGTAGTATATATACATATATGTATAAATAAATATATATAACTATATTTTATAGTATGTATATATGCACAGACATGTCTTTGTCTGAAAATAGAATCATGTTTTACTTTATTATCAAATTTACTTTCTTATCAAATTTATCAAATTACTCCTTTCACTTAAAAATGTGAGCCTTTTTTTAATTCAACAAAGAATCAGCATCACTTTAACAGCTCAGTCCTTGGTCACTGTGTCACCCTCTGTCTAACCAATCATATCAACAGCAATAATAATAGACTTCCTGCAGGGCAGGCATTGTTCTCAGCACTTCCCATGCATCATTTCACTTAAAGCTCAAAGCAGCACTATCCAGTTGCAGGCGGGGAAACTGAGGTACAGGGTGGCCACTGGCCCAGTGTGACACAGATAATGCACTAGGCTGTTGTGATTCTGTGACATAACAGGAGATGTGTGTTTGGTCTTTACCTCCAATTCCTGGCACAGTTTTCCTAAAACCCTTGTCATTTCATGAGTGGTAGGAGCATTTTTTGTCCTAATGCCGTGACTCTGCGTGAGCCCCTGTATAGCTCCAGGATGTGGGCTGGTCACCAGAAAGACCAAGCTTTGACTAGAAGCCTGACTGTCCACCTCCTCACCCTCCAGGAAGGACAGAGGGGCTGGAGATTGAGTTAGTAATCAGTCGTGCCTACCTCATGAAACCTCCATTAAAAAATCACTTCACTGATGAGGTGCAGAGAGCTTGTGGCTTGGTGAATGCATCCACACGCAGGGAGGGTGATGCACCCCAACTCTACGGAGACAGAAGCTCCTGTGCTCAGACACTTGGGACCTCGCCCAGCGTACCTCCTCACCTGGCAGTTCATTATATCTTCAATTCTACCCTTTAAAATAAATATGTATAAATATAAGTAAAGTCTTTCCCTGAGTTCTGTGAGCCTTTATAGCAAATTACCAAACCTGAGGAAGGGGTTGGGGAACCCCGATTTATAGCCAGTTGGTCAGAATACAGGTGACAAACAGGGGCCTGCGATTTGCACGTGAAGTGGGTGCAGCCTTGTGGGTCAGGCCCTTCACCTGTGCTAACGCTCAGTAGTTAGTGTCAGAATCAAACTAAATTGCTATCCACAGAGAATTGGAGAACTGCTTGGTGTGGAAAACCTATACATTTGGCAGTTTCTTTTACAAAAATCCTAAAACTATAGCTGTCCCCAATTTTTTACTAAAATTCGTATAATGAGTATCTTTATGGCCAAATACTCATGCATATCTGTGATTATTTTTCTACGATAACATTTTTATAAGTGCAGTCGCTTATTTTAAAGACTTTGGCTGTGCATGTGCCCCATCCTGTTCTCTAATTTTGTTGGCTGGGGGGGAGATGCTCCTATTTATGCTCTTCCTAACCCTATTATGAACAAGAATAAACTTGTTCTTAGTCCAGTGGAAGCCCCTTCCCAGAGACTCAAGACTCCTTCTCTTCTTGAGCTTCTCAGGTGGACCACAGGAACTTCAGCACTGCTGCAGGTAAACAGCGTGAGGGGCTTTTATGGGGCTGGGGTGTTGCACCCCCTGAAATCTGAACCTGGACCATCAGCAACACCACGTGCAAATGCACCGTGGGAAGCTCCACCAGCTTGTGGGAAGGGCTCACCATCAGGGTCTGTCAGTGTCTTTATTTGAAGAGCTACTTGCCCCAGGGCAGCTGCTGCTGATGCATATGAATCCAGATCAATATGTAAACTAACACGAAGTCTATTTTCATTCAAGTTCCAGCATAGAAGCACCTTTTCAATTTATAGTTCTGCTCAGCAACTCTATTTTTTTCATGTCTCATTTACTAGAAGCTTCCAAGTATAATGTGCTCAGCACTGAATTAAATCAATATCCACATTAACGTTCTTTCAAAGGCAACAGCCCATCATCCAAAGCTCTCACTTCCTGTGACCTTGCTCTACACGCAGGCTTGGCATGTGCTTAGCACCAGCTTTGCGACGACCCTCGCCAGCGCAGACCGGGCGTCATCCCCCAGGTAATATCCAGGTTAATTAACCTTTAGGTGAAAATGCCGGGGATCCCTGTGACACTCACTTCCTTCCTGCTCATTACATTCAGTCCAAAAAGCAGCAATAAATGTATTAATTAGGAAAATGATTAAATGCAGTGCCTCTATTACCTTGGCAGTTAATCTTCTCTGCCAGATGCCTGAAAAGTCACCCTCATGAGAGGGGCTTCTGCACAGGAGAGAGGAAGCTGCTTGAAGCCCTGGGCCCCCCACTCTCTTGCTAGAAGATGAACTCAAACTTCCACCAGGTAGTTGCCACAAAGTGCCCAAAAGGAGTGCGTGTTCACCTCTTCTCCCAAGCCACCCAGCTGAGGGAGCTCTTAGAAAAAGGCATGGGCATTGTCACCTTTGCCACCAGCAGAATGTACAGACCCCATCCCACAGGTGGGGATGCTCAGTGGCTGTCTAGTGTCTCATGATGCTTGGACAAAAGGTTCCATGTGTGGCTTGAATGGAAATTAATAACAATGTTCAGAGCTTGTAAGATGGAGCAACATTTCCAAAGAGAAACAGAAAGGTGATTAGTTAACATACCCCTCTATCAAGGTTACGTGATCAAAGCTAAACAGGATGATTCCTCATGCCCTGCTTCTCACCCCAGATGGGTGTGTTGGAGCCTGATCTGTTAATATCTTGCTCAACCAGGAACATTCTTGGGGGTTGAGTTAACCTGAACTCACTGGATAAATGTCAGAGCACTCACACCCTCTTCTCTGGTCCAGGCCACCCTGGTGAGCCCCCAGGACGCTCTCCCTCCTTTTACTCACTTCCAAAACCCAACTCAGCCATCATCCACTCTTCCTGACTCTGCCAAGCTCCCTCTTCACCCACGGGCTTTATTCTCTCCTCCCCTATGTCCTACTGACCTGCTTACAAACCACACTGCTACACTCTCCCCAGTAAATCTAAATCCATCACATTCATGCCCGCATCCTCACACTCCAGAAGGCTGCCTACTGCATGGTGGGTGCTCATACATGTCTACAGAATCTGACTTAGAAGCATATATACGATATCTTCTGTAGAGATTTAAGGGAAGAAAACCAGGTAAGCTACAGATTCAATGTGCAATGTTAACTAAAACAAGTGAAGCTCTCTGACTACCTGGTGTGGGACAGAGGAGAGAAAGGAGACAAGGAACCAACGGCTGTTTCACAGCAAAGGTGCCGGACGCTTCCAGGAGAATCTTGAGCTCCAGTTCACTGCCAGCCAACTTCCTTATGCAATAACTCTCTGTCCCACTCCCTGAAAGGCCTCACAACTTTCTTTCCATCCTAGCATCTGTATGACTTACTGAAAAAATACAACTAAAGCTCATGAAAAGTGAAGTCCGAGAGTCCAGTATTTTGACATTTTCCACTTTCTATGAGGAAAGCAGTTATCAAATTATTAAAGATTAAAATGTTACCCAAAGTGACTGAAACTCTAATTTCCTCAATCAGTTCTCAACATTTGCCTTTGACAGAACCGTTACAAGCCCTCGTTCCCTCCTGCTTGGTCCAATGCCATCTGCACACCCAGGGCCTCTGTCCTGTGGGGCTGGGCTGTGTACAGGCTGAAAAGGTAAAACTGCATTTCTCAAGGAACTCTGCAAGGGAACTCCAATTCTCAAGGCTGGTCTTCTCTTCAATCTGAATGAGGAAGTTGCTGACGTACTTAGCTACTTCCAGAGTAATTTGCTACTCTATTTGGAGAACAGTGTAAGGTCCCAGAATCCTCCAATCAGCTCCTTAAAAACTGAAGTTATTTCACTTCCAGGAAGCTCATCTACCTTGGACCCCACTTCTACTCTTATGGGAATTAAAAGTGATGTCATTTCTCTCTCTACCGAGGCCAGTCCAACCGGTTCACTTAACAGTAGGAAACTCCCAGCCCTAAAATCTGCCCTTGGCTTGTTATGGGTTGAGTCATATCCCTACAAAATTCACTGAGGTCTTCATGCCCAGAGCCTCACATGGGAATAGGGTCCTTGTAGTTGTGGTTAGTTAAATTTAGATGAGGTCTCAGTAGAGTATGGTGGGGTCCTAATCCATTATAACTGATGTCCTTATAAAAAGGGGAATTTTGGACATGGAGACATGCACACAAGGAGAGCACCATGTGAACATGAAGGCAGAGAACAGGATGATGTTTCTACAAGCCAAGAAACTCCCAAGGTTGCCAATAAACCACTAGAATCCAGGGGAGAAGCCTGGATCAGATTCTCCTGCACAGTCTCAGAAGGAACCAGCCCTGCGGACACCTTGGTTGCGGACTTTCAGCCTCCAGAACTGTGAGACAATAGAGTTGTGTTGTTTAAGCTGCTGTTTCTCTGATGCTTTGTTACAGCTGCTCCAACCCTTCCTGAGATCCCTAAATGCCTAAACTTGGCTTCTCCTATCCTCTTGCACCCGGTGCTGGCTTCCACGAGGAGACAGGAAGCAGTCCCTCTGTGTGTTTGCTGTGTCACTAGAGCATGGGGCTGACTTGTGAATGTGTCCTGAAGAGTCCCTGCAGAACAAGCTGCCACCCTGCAGGTTTAGCCAGAAAGTGCAGTGAGAGCTCAGAGACGGAAGACAACAGGAATCTGGGGATGAGAACTGTGCCCTGCATCCTGGCCCCACCTCCCTCCATGGAGATTGAGGATTGAAACTCAGGATGAGGGAACATGCTGGTCCAGGATGCAGGTCAGTATGGACACAGAGCTGGTGGGGGCGGGTCGCTTGGTCGCTGGCATCATCAGTACTGATGCTCGCCCTTCCTGCAACTGCAGTGCCAACGAGTGCCTGAGACTGCCTTCTGTCTGGCAGAGATCAAGCCTCATCTCAGCTCTGCTTAGTGAAGACCTGGCAGCTCCAACCCCTTTGGGAAGTTCAAGCACCCAGGCGCTGCCATCAGCTAAGATCCCAGTGCACCTGCCCCTTGGAGTTTCCAAAGCGTGATGTGGGGCATTGTGTCTGCAAAGTCCAGAGGTGAGCACGGCCGTCTGGCCACCTGTCCCCACCATGGAACCTCACAGCCACAAGGAGCAGGCTGGGAGTGTCTGCCATCAGGGGTTAGAGCAAGAACAACACCTCCCCATCCCGTCAGACCACACAGCAGAGTTGCCGCTGGACCCCAGGCCAAGCCTTCAGGCCATTCCCCTCTTTCTCCACGATGGCCCAGCACCCAACTCCAAAGCTGTCTTGTCTTTATCCCAGAACCAGTTCACTGGCAAGAGGAGACCCTCAGGACTGTATCCTCCATAAATTCCATGTTGAGAGTCGGGTTGAAGCACCTTGAGATGGAGGGCAAGAGTGTGAGGGAGAGAAGGAGCTGACATAGACTGTCCCAGCAGGGAGCTGTCCCCAGATGGCCCTGTGCAGCCAACCCTCCTGCCACTGGGCCCACCACGGCTCACAGCCAAGAGAAAGGCATGCTTCTGCCTTTGACCTTCATTTTCCTGGCCCCAAATCTCACAGCTCGGACATCCTCTCGGGAAATATTTCTACCCTGCAACTCACCAGAGTGGAAAATTCCCAGGCCCCACCTCCCATCGTGCTAAACCAATGAAAGTATTTCAAAAGAGGGTTACTTTTGAATGCATAGGAAATGTCCAGAGTTCACATCTGCAGCCTCAGAGTGATTGTGTCGATACCACAAGGTGCTGGCATGCAGCCCCCATGGGACCATTGAGCTGCTGTGCCTTGAGCTTGGAGAAAGGGGTGGAAACCTTTTGACCTTACTCCAGGGTACAGGCATCCCCTCTTTCTGCTGTCTTGGCCCAGACAGTGCTACACCACCCATGATGTCTCCCCACCTCGGCTGGAGGACAGTGTGGGCTGTGAAGCATAGAAATGAGTTCCCTTAATCACTCAGTGCCACCGTGCTGCTGCTCTGACGTCCCCGCATTGAGTTAACCTTGACACGGCACCATCTGCACATCACTTACCCTCTCCGTGTCCCTGTTCCTTCTACATCAGGGGAGTCTGTTTGCAGCACACTCACCTGAAGCAAGCATCACTTCATCCTGATATTCACACCTATGTATTTCTGACCTCCTAATGACTCTTAAATATGCATAATCATTTCCAAGAAAGGCATTCCACACTTTTTAATCACTTGCATAAACCAACCAATTTTGAGAGCTCGCCCCTGGAAAGGGGCACAGGCGAGCTGTAAATTTAATTTGCTCTCACATCTGTTGTCATTACAGCAGGGCCTCCTGGGCTCGGCGATGGTCTGGGACTCATATGTTCTAACTCCTCGTTTTTGTTGTGACTGTTTTTAATTATAAGTGCTTCCACCAAAATGAATCACCTTTCAGAATTCCAGCCAGGAAAGCAATTTTTCCCTACTTAGCTAAACTGGACCAAAGCACATTCGGCCAAGAAACGAGGAGGCTGAGAACAAATCCATTTCAGGAGCAGTCAGTGTCTGCTGCTGTCAGTTTGTGCTCACATCAGGGAGGGCTGGGCACGTTCTGGGATTCTGACCAGCGTTTCCAAAATTTTCTCAGAAAAAGACTGTCAAAGGTTGAGGTGAATGTCAGTTTCAGGGATCCAAACACCCCCTAACTTTACACAGAGCCACCTGTTTGCTTAGAGGTCACCTCTTGGCTCTATACTTTCCCCTGTATTGTTCGGTAATTAGTTAGTATCACGGAGTAAGTTTTCTTAAGAAGCAAGGCTGTGGGTTCAAACTAGGTAGCTTGGCTTGTTCCTGAGCCCCCTGTTCCACCCCAGACAAACCTCTGTCGGTGTGATGCTACATGGCTAATGCCCATCAGGAGAGAAAAAGGATATGTGACCCTGGGGACTTTATAGTGGCTGGGGGTCCCAAGGCAGATGCTCCAGGGAAAATCCAGGGGAAGGTGACATTCAAGAAGAGGATGAAAATGGAGGTGGCCAAGGGAGGGGGTGACAGAGTGATGGGAAAAATCGTGGGATCAAGTCGTCTTTGATATTAGAACTCTGCCGTAAAAAGCAGTCCGTGCAGCCGTTTCATTCACCTGACAAAAGTCAGGGTTGCTGACGGACACAGGCAAAACAGGTCTCGGCCAAGACACAGAAGGACTTGGTGCAGCTCCTGCCCAGGAGTTGAGCGTGTATTTCCGTGTCCTGGACAGACTGCGTGGGTTGACTTTTTCTCCTACAAGCTGGTCAAAAGCAAGTAGAATAACCCTGTGTATCACGTGTGTGAACTTCAATCCTCCTCATGACCTTGGGAGGTAGGAACCATGAATATTCTCTGGGGCCAGATGAGGAGCCTCAGCTCCCAGAGGGCTTTGTCACCCAGTGACCCCACCTGTGACCCCATCAGTGACAAAACCCTTCCCACGTCCCGGTCCAGGATCTTGGGCTTTCTGAGCATCAGCGTACAGAGTCTGCGAGCCTGCCTCATGCCACAGGTGCTATTCTGAGCATCCGCATTTAGGGGGCCTCTGAGGGTTTCCCAGCAACTTTCCTAGGTCCCAGGGCTAGGAGTTGGCCCTGGACCCTGACTCCATCCACCCGTCTCCCCTTGTCACAGCAGTAAGATTGCTCTTTTTGAAGCACACGGACCCAGACAGACATGGCTCAGAGGCAGCTCAAGCATCACAACCCAAACACAAGACAAGAAAGTAGGTCTCTCACCACCGGCTGCATTGCCACCACCTCCCTGGCCTTCCGAGTGTGCCCAGGGCAGAGCAATGGGCGTCCACACCTGCCCTGGAGGGACACTCAGCTACATCCTTGGTGGCTCCTGGCGACTCCGGTCCCCTGACCTGGTGTCAGAGAGCCCAGGATCGGGCATGCGGCCCAGTCTAAGCTGTAGGTGCCCCTTGAAGCACCAGGCAGGGCGGCGGGAGTGGGCAGGCAGGACACCATGGCCACAGGGAAAGGTTGGAGCAGCAGCTGCCCATGCAGCTCCGGTCAACATCCTCGAAGGCAAGGCACACGCCTCCACAGCACAGGTCCTGGGCGTGGACGCTGCACTGCAGTTCTTTGTCTTTAGCTCAGACACTGTCCAGGGTGTCTTTGTGGGGGGAAGCAGGGCCACTTCTCAGTAGAAAGGGACTCTTTCCTCTCCCATATGGTGGGGGGTCCTGGGGTCCTCCTGTTTGCCTGGTGTTTCTCCCTGTGTTGTCTCCAGATTGGACTGGCTGGCTTTAGCAGCAGGAGGACAAGTCCTCCAGGCCCTGTACTCGGGGGGCTCCACAAGGGCCTCCTATGGCCACCTACTCTTAGCAGAATGAGGAGGCCATAGGGCCAAGGGGGTGGGCCCCCCGGGAGCCTGTGCACTTCCTTCTAGAACAGCCTGCAGAGCCCAGAGCCCAGCGTTCCTCTCCTAAATGGCCCCAGCTCCCTTTCCCCCGAGGCGTTCTCCTAGCTCTGTGTCCCCAGTCCAGCTCAGCGCCCACTGTGAAGCCCCAGCAGGAGATGCAGGAAGGGATGGATGGACAGAGCACAGACCCTGGGCTAGGTGGCCCTGGGCACGAGCAAGGCCCCAGGGGCTGTGAGGACCGAGGTGGGCTCGGAGCCAGGCTGCGGGCCTAGAGCTGTTCTCCCCATCCTGGAGCATCTGAGAATCCTGTATTCAGACCAGCCTTCCATCCAGGTCCCTGGAAAGGCACAGCTGCCCGCAGGAGTTAGAATCTTCACTGACATCCGGCCTGGGCAAAGGGCGCTCCTCAGCAGTGCCCGGAGCCCTGAGTGCTGGCCTGTCCTGCCCATGTCCAGTAAGTCCCCCAGCATGTCCTGTGAGGTTTGTAAAGCAGCCAGAGCCCCAGGTTCCACCTAGAATGGACATTTTCCTGTAGTTCTGTCAGAAGGACCCTCACTCCGGCTCTCCTGTTCAGGGGCCTGAGGGGACCCCGGTGTTTTGTATGGTGCAAGGGGGTGATTTTTTTTCTCTCAGAACCCAACTTCGAGGGTTAGGAAAGAGAAAGGTTCTATTAGAGGAGAGTTTGATGCTCCCACAGAGCCAGAATCCTGACACAAAGCAGCAGCCCAGCTCCACCTCCATCTCCCTTTACATTTACAATCCTTCATTCATGCTTCCTGCCCTGCAGGGCCCCTGGGAGCTCATGGAGAGGTGGTGAGACTGCAGGAGCAGCAGCACTGGTTGGCAGTAGGGGCCACGAGGCCTCTGGCAGAGGAAAGACTTGGGGTGGGTTTTAGGGGTGTGAAGTTTGGCCGTGTGCATGGATGGAAGGTGAGAAGGCCTTCCAGAGGCGGCTCTGGGTAATAAAGGGCTGAGTGCACGGAACAGGCAGGAAGTGATTGAAGACAGAGAACTTCTGATACAGACTGTTATGGATAAACGTGGGATATGACTGGAAGCGTTCATGGAGGCAGGTGGGGAGGGCTCTGGAGACCCCTGAAGGTTCTGGGCTCTCCAAGGCTGTGGAGCCAGGGCACTGCCTGATGGGAGCGGTATTTCCTACGTAAGATGCCCTTGTCCCCGTCACTTTTACAGGGTGTGGACGAGGAGGCGGGTGCTGAGATGTGAGGAACAAGGGGAGGGCCGGTGTGCACAGGGGCTGGGGACCACGGCAGCACGCCCTTCACACGTGGCATTTATCACTGCCTCATGGTAACTCCACATGCGTGGGCTGGACTCCCACACAGAGACGAGGGTGCAGGTGCATATAAAGTTCAAGTAATTTGCCAGGAAAAGCACAGGTAACACACCAGGATTTGTGCTTGGGTCTGACTCCAAAGACCATGTCCTCCTATCCATTACTTCATAGTGAGGTATTAGAAATTAAAAACAAAACAAAACACATATATCCATACAGCTTGGTGATGGATTAACACAGGAGGCAAAAAAAAAAAAAAAAAAAAAAAGAGAAAAAAGAAAAGAAAAATGTCTTAAGTTTGAATAATCACTCCATGTATAAAGCCAGGGAAGTTCAGGGTGGGGATTTATTTGGGGAAAAGATCGTAAGCTGGGTATTAAGGATGTGGGCTTCTTGACAAAAGAGGAGCGTCTGCGGTGGACTGACCAGGATGGAGTTCAGGGTGCGTCTCTACAGCTTAGGAAGGAAACCACATCGGGGCCGGGGGCTGCATGCTGGAGACGGGGTCACAGAGGTTAAGGGTGCAGATCTCTGCAGAGAGGCACTGCCAGGGTCAATGACACAAGGTAAGATAAAGTTTCCAGAAAGAGGAACGGGTCCGTTGTATCGAGTGCCTCAGGGTTCAGGAAAATTTTATAAGTATGTTCTTAATTGGTGATTTTTCTTTTCTCTGAGTAGAAAGAATCCTTGACCACCAAAAAAAAAAAGTTAATTTAAAAAGGATTTGTATATCACGGAGAAAATCAACAAAGCCAAAGTTGGTTCCCAATATTATATCTGTAAATACTCCCCTTCCATGAGTGGGACTTAGCCCCACCCTAACTGCCCATCTTGAGTGTGGGCTGCACTTAGTGACTCACCTCCAAATACAGAGGATGGACAGGGAGAAATCAGGTGTGAAGGGTCTCCTCCTTGCCCTTATCTTTGGGGAGGTCCCCATTCCACAGACGAGTCAGCAGTGGCCAAGTTTGGTGGGTGGGCTGAGGCCATGTGTATCTTCAGGTGGGACCCCTTTACAGGAACTCACTCCTTCCCTCAGCCCTAGGTCTCTGGAGCACATCCTTGGGCTGGGTGTCTCCATGGACTGATGAACAGGCAGACCAACCTCACTTTCACTGAACTAAAACCAACCCAACGCATACATTCCAATAAAAACACAGATGACCAGAAAGTGACGCCTGGCTGCTGGCGGAGGTCTGACCCCTGAGAGAGTGAAACCAAATAAGTCTTGGCAGCATCCACAGTGTGTGAAGAAATTTCAGCTCTTAATGGATCGCACTACATTTCCTCCTGTTGTGGTCAACTGCAATGATGCTAGGAAATAATAAGTGGCCCCATCATCTCCACTTGCCAGCCTGTCACCAGCTTTGCTTTTTTTTTTTTACCGATACTGGGTTCAACTCTACAAATTCCAGGGACCCTTGTACAAATGGCTTTAAAATGCCTTATCCACAACTGAGCTGCAGCCTTCCTTTCTGAATGTCCCATATCATCTGTTCATCCTACATGTGGGGTCACAACATGTTTTGCCAGCCTTGTATCTCAGACCTCTGTCTCTCTCTGCCCAGGAAAGAGGGCTTGCGGATGGATAGGTTTCCATCAGGTCCAGTAAGATGAAGAGGAATCAGCAAGCTTATCAGGGTGGAGGTCTCAAGTGGGCACATTTGCCTGTGTCTGTGTCAAGGAAATGACACCCAGAGGACACCCCTTTCCAATGCCGTTTCTTCAGCAAGGAAGAAATCACAGCAAATAATGTTTTGAGTTCTTCCAGCTTCTAAACTTCTTTGGGGTGCAGCAGAGTCCACAAGAGGCATGGCTAGAGCTCAAATCTTTAGTCCAGGGGGTCCCAGGAAGGAAGGAGCTTGAGAAAGCTGAGACAGAAGATGAAGATATTTCAATAGCCTCTATACCCACTGCAGGATTACTCTGGAAGCAACAACTTCTAAGGTTCTAAAACAGCTCACTAGTTACACTATTCATTTAAGCAAACTTTTCCTAGACTTGTCTGATCATGAAAATCTCCTGGGAAAGTTTTTAAATTCAGAATCCGAGGCCCTCACATGAAAGATTCTGATTCAGTCTTTAATCATCACATGGAATCACATGATCACACGAGTTTGGGAATTTAAGTATTGATCTTTGTATTTGGAGTGATGGCTCTTATGCTGAAGACTTTACTGAGGATTATTTTCCATATTCCGATCAATATCGAGTAGTACAAAGAGCAATAGAGGACAACACAGAATCCCATCCCTTCCTATCACCCACTGTTTGTAAAGGCCGCTGCCTGACCCTAGATGCCGTGCACAGGCCTCCCGGAGGACGTGGGTCGGGGGGAATGCAGTGATGCAGGAATGGCCAGAGTGGAAAGGAGAGGCAGACAAAAGCATAGAAGCATCAGAAAAGGGGCTCATGTTCCCCCCAAAGGGCTGCAGGGTCCCCTCCTGCTCACCCACAGCACCAACTCTAACCCATCATCCTGCTTAATCTTCTCAGGAGATGGTCTTCTTTGTGAGGGATGGTCTAATGGGACCAGTGATTCGGAAGCCTCTTGCCTAGTAATAATTACCTTATCCTGACTCACCTATCCTACACTAGCAAGGCTGCCACCACTCCCCAGCCCAACACCTGCACAGACATCACCAATCAATAAACGAGCACCTTCTGAGTGAACCAGTCCTTCTCCACAGTGCTCCAGGAAGCCAGAGCTGCCATTCTGAGTGGACACATGAAAAGAATCCAGTTGGCCATGTCAAGTCTAGATGTTGCCCTCTCCAGGTCACACAGGATTGAATCTCTCCTTTTCTCCTTGTCCTTGTCTCTCTCTCCTCATATCCATTCCCTACAAAGGAATACACGAGAATGAGAGAGAAGAAGATGATGGCAGAGCTGGATATCTTAGTATATCTTCTTGTCATGATTATCCTGCTCGTTGTCCAGGTGGGGATACGCTCAGTAGGTATATCTGAAGGGAAACTTTCCATCCAGAAGAAGGACCATCCATCTGAGTCACGTGGGCACTTTCACTTGAGGGGCATTTGTTCAAGCCACCAGTACCAGGGTACCAGGGGTGTCATTCAGTACCAGGGACATTTCAGAGTGCAGAGGTTAAGGAGTGTACATTTATTTCCATGCACTTTAAAAAATATCACACAAAACAGCTGAGAAACTGGAAATAAGCAGAAATTTAAAAGATGCAGAAGCAAGTAAGGTAATGAAAATGTGCTAGACAGAGTAATAGGAGAAGTGGTCTCTGATGAGCTCAGGAAACAAGGTAGGTACAGAGAAATAGCGACACGACTTTCCATTTGTACTTTCACCTCACAGAGTACTTTAAAAATCATCTCACACTCTCGCATCAATGCCTCAGGGGCAGGTAGCATCAGCCCTTTTTGTCAGGTGAAGCAATGAGGAGAGACCCACCCTGTGGTCTGAACAAGGTCACAGAGCTCATTAGTGGCAGGTCTCTGACTCCTGTTGGCTCATCAGCTAAAAAGACAAAAGTACAAGAAAGCACCCAAATTGGAAGCAGAGTGGAAGGGAGTAGGTAGAATGGCTTGGAGCAGAGGCAATGTTTAAACATGGAAGGAAACAAATTGGGAAGAATCTCTGAACAGAGGGAAAAAAGACAAGTTGGGACAGGAACAGGTCTTCATTCTGTAAGTTAATGACACGACTCTGTGGATGTTAGGAAAATGACAGCTGGTAGAGGGAAACAGTTTAGAGTAGGTGGTTGAAGACACAGAAGCCAAAGTTCAGAAGGAACACTGTGAACACGACCGGTGTTGGGGAAACTTGTAATGGAACACATGGAACAGATAGCTTTACAGAGGAGAACAGAGCTGTTTCAGCATGGAGAACACCACCAGAGGGAAACCAAAGCAGACGTGACTCACACATCCAGGACTTTGATGAAACTTTTTAATATTTTGTGTTAAAAGAGTTTGCTGGTATGTGTTATTTACCTATTTGACATTTATCCTCCAAGAACATTTTGAGCCAAAGACATGAAAGTTAATCCAAGGACTTCCATATAGAGCTATCGGATTGGCCATGACCAGCTACTTCTAGTATTTTTATTATAGGGGTTTGCATTCACAAAGCATGGTGATTCATTTTCCTTGGAGAGATATCAGAAGAGGGTAGCTTTTAGTAGCCATTAATCCTTGTGACCTCATTCACTATCTCTTCAAAGAAGGCAAAAAACAGAAACAGATTTCAAATGGAAGCTCTTTTCATGAGCAGTGACAGACAGGCAATTTGGGTGTAATGATCCCTGAGTCTGTAATCAGTCACTTGGTTAAAAAGTGTCCCCTGATAAGACAGCCCTCAGAACCTAAACAAGCACACGTCTCACCTGGTATGGCTTTCTCTGTGCAGAAGACCCTTCTCTACCTGTAATTTCCTGGTGTTTTATCTGTCCCCTCCTTCCCACCAAGAAAAAGGCTTAGAGGTCTTGGGAATAATGAGTCTATTTACTTTCTCTGACCCAGTGGTCCTCAAGCACAGTGATTCTGCCTCCCTGGGGACATTTAGCAATGTCTGGAGACGCTTGATTATCATGATGGAAAAGGCAGAGTGGTGCTATTTGCATCTAATGGACAGAGGCCAGGGATGCAGCTCACCATCTTACAATGCATGGCCCCTAGGACAATAATCTGGGCCACAAAGTCAATAGAGCAGAGGCTGAGAAACCATGACTAAATGAAAGATATGAATAAATCAGAGCCATCCTCTGCCACCTCTGAAACAGCAACTGGTTCACACTCAAATCCTGGGGTCTGTCTTCTTTCTCGCAGATACAGGATTCCAATACTCATGTGTGTAAACATGGGTATGTGTAGGTGATGCCTTGTTTCTGTCTCATCTACTGATGAAGCACTGTCTTCATGTTCAAGGGGGTAATTACACGGAGGTGTGAAGCATGGGTGGTTCCAGAATGTGTGAATGCAGGGGTGTGGGGGCGGCAAGGGACACGCTGCAGAGAGTTAACTTCATCAGAGTCACGTGTGTCAATTTTTCAGCATGAATTCCAAAGGCTGACATTCCTATCTACATCCTACATTCCAAAGTCCCAAAGTCTTGCATGACTTTATAGAAGTCAGCTACCTTCTGGATGCCTTACCCTGTCCTGACTGTCAAAAGGGAAAATGAAGGTCATTCTTTAATTCTAGACAAGAGGCTACAGAGAAAAAGGAGTCTAGTATGAATCTAGAATAAGAATGAGTTGTGTAATTTTTTAAAGTTGTGGCAAAAGCAACAAGAAAAACAAAAACCTTTAAAAAACCTGCCTATCGCAATAGCCAAAAGGTGGAAACAACCGAAGTATTCACCAAATAACTGAAGGATGGATAAACAAACTCATTAAATCCATACAATTTGGCCATAAAAGGAATGAAGTACTAAAATATGCTACAACATGGATGAGTTTTGAAAATATTATGTTAAGTGAAAGAAACCAGACACAAAAGGTCACATGTTATGTAATTTCACTTATACAAGATGTCCAGAATAAGCAAATATACTGAGATAGAAATATGTTAGTGATTGCCAGGGGTACAGGGTCTCCACTGGGCTGATGCAAATGTTCTGGAACTGGATAGAGGTGATGATTGCACAACATTGTGAATGTACTTAAAGCCACTAAAATGTATACTTTCAAGTTGCTTAAATTGTGAATTTCATATTATATGAATTTTATCACAGTTTCAAAAAAAATGTTTTGGGGACCTTCACTGGGGAAATCTGATGTAATGAGTTCTTTTGAATGGAAAGGAAGTTAGGTATGAAAAAACATTCAGAATCTATTGACTTATGAAAAATAAAGCCAAACAAACAGCAAAAATTATCAATACGCCAGGTGTTTGTGGATGGTAAATTAAATAGCTCATTCCCCTTGGTGCTGGGCTGCATGATTCTAGGACAGGGTAAATGAATACACGACATTGAACATAAGTCATTCCCTGCTCATTAGTCAGGTGTATTGTTCTGCCATTCCCATGCTTAATTGTTCTATGCAGCTTCATTTCATTGTGACTCAGAGAGAGGTGAGTGTCATCAAGGTCAGTGCCAGCCTTTGGCACAGGCTGCCTGCTCATCAGGACTCTGAGCTCTTCCTCCCAAAGCGGATCTCCACCACTGGCATCTATGGGTCCCCAACCCTGGAGACAAAACCTTGTCTTTAGATGGTCTCAGGGAGGAGACAGAGTGTCATGCGATGCCATCTGTTAAGTCTGCATGACACTTAGCAAAGTGAACAAGATCTGGGATGAGTGACCAGCAGCTGAGTTACCCAAACCACAGTGTGCTTCCTACAAAGGCCGGGGTCAAGCTGGGGAGCCCTGAGGCCCTGAACAGACTGAGGACAAGAAGGAAAAGACACAACCATTCTAAAGTAGGTGGTTTTAAGCAAAGGAAGGTAGGGGTGGGCTAGGAAGGATTTCCGATGAGGAGTGGTGGAGCTCTGACCATCGGCTTCATTGGTTCCACCTGTGCACAGGCTCCACACTGGCCTCAGCTCCATCCTCCTGTGGTTGGCCCTTGACCTTTGCCCAAGCACTCCAACATCTCCTTTCTTTTCGAATGTTGCCAGGAAGGGCAGACTTGAGGCTTCCAGAATGTTCCAGCTACTTGTCAATCCCGTGATCAAATTCATAGGGTCAGAGTCACTGCAGAGATGAAAACATCCCACCCAAGGCGTTCTCTGCAAAGGAGGACAGGCGTGTCTAGACAGTCAGACTTTGGACCCAGTTGCTCCTGTTCATTTCTATCCCTTAATTGCATGCAGATATATTCTTGGCGTTTGGCAGTGTTAAAAGATAAACTGAAGCATCTTAAAAAATGTGAGAGCTTGAGCAAAAAAGGATTTGAATCAGGCAGCCTCCAATCCAGAAGAAAGAAAGGAGCTCAGAGGAGCTGTACAAAATGAAACACTTTTATAGGCAGAAGGAATGGGGACAAGAAAGTTATTCTAGGCAAAAAAAAAGCAGTTTAGTTATTGCCAGGTTACTTTCCTTGAGAGGATGGCAGGGTCCATCAGGCAGAGTCCTAACTAGCACTGATCAGGAGATTCCTGATTGACTGGTTTAAGATACGTTTTCAGGGAGAGACAGAACTGTAATTAAATTGTCTTGGTTGGGGCCTTAGCATAAGCAACTCCATTTGGGGCCTGTTGTCTTGTTTTTAACAGCTGACTGGGGTATTTTCTTCCATGATTTGGAGCAGGGTTTAAAAATCACCATGGCCAGTTTGAAGCTTTCTAACCATGAAGAAAAAAACGATTTCCCTTTTAAGATTGTTTTTGATACTAAAATGGGTTTTGTTTTCAATGTTCAAACAACAGCAGGAGGCTTTAATGAAACTGAAAAGAAAAACAAACCGACTAATATATAAAGTTCTGAAAACTGAAAATTTCTTTCTAGGTGCCCAAGGTGTGCACCCCATGCTTGTCTGGAGACACATGGAGGAGATATGGAGGGCCACCCACTCCTCTCGGCTGTTCGTTGATCACAATATCACATAGACAAAGCCAAAGGCCTTTGTTTTATTAAATGCCTGGGCCTATATGCTTAAGAGAACACAGCGGTGGGCACTCACCTTACACACACCCTCCACTGTCTGTTCACACCCACATGCCCATGGGAAATCCCTTCCCATGTCTTGTTATTTCCTCCTTAGGAACCTGATCTATTAACTTTTTTTTTAATTGTTATTTTATATTGGGGTATAGTTGATTAACAATGTTTTGTTAGTTTCAGGTGTACAGCAAAGTGGTTCAGTTACACATATACGTATACCCATTCTTTTTCAGATTCTTTGCCCATATAGGTTATTACAGAATACTGAGTAGATTTACCTGTGTCATACAGTAGGTCCTTGTTGGTTGTCTATTTTATATATAGTAGTACATATCTGTTAATCCCATTCTCCTAATTTATCTCTCCCTCTTTCCCCTTTGGTAACCATAAGTTTGCTTTCTACATCTGTGGGTCTATTTCTGTTTTGTATATAAGTCTGTTTGTATCAGTTTTTTTTAGATTCCACATATAAATTATATCATATGATATTTGTCTTTCTCTGTCTGGCTTACTTCACTTAGTATGATAATCTCTAGGTCTATCCATGTTGCTGCAAGTGACATTATCTCATTCTTTTTTATGGCTGAGTAGTATTCCATTGTATATATACACCACATCTTCTTTATCCATTCCTCTGGACATTTAAGTTGCTTCCATATCCTAGTACTGTGAATAGTGCTACTATGAACATTCAAGTCTCTCCTGGTAGAGCTGGGGTCAAAGGAGTTTCCCCAGGTTGAGGATAGGACCATGTCAGTGCCCACAAGCAGGCCCTAGCGGGGCTGTAGGGGCACAGTCATGCCCCACCAGGGCTCTCATCTCACTCGGATCTGATGGGAGGACGCATGCCGGGCACATATGAGAAGAGAGAGGGAGGGGTTGGTGTGGAGGCCGAGGTTGCTTACGGATCCCAGGCTGCTCCTCGGCCTTCAGGGAAGGAGACAGGAGGCCTGCAAGGACTTGGGGTGCCAGGGGACATTGTGGGACATTTACACATTGGAAGACTCACTCGATATGTGTGCCTGTGTGTGTGGTATGCGTGCATGCACATATTTATATACATATAAACACAAAGATGAATATATAAAATGCACAGCATGCCCGTACCAGTCAGCAAGGACTGTCACACAAAGCATCACACACTGGGTGGCTTAAACAACAGAAATGTATTCTCTCACAGTCTGGAGGCTAGAAGTCCAAGACCAAGGTGTCAGTGGGGCTGAGGCTGTGAAGAAGGATCTGCCCCAGGCCTCTCCCTTAGCTTCTGGGTGTTTGCTGGCAATCGTTGCTCTTTCCTGGCTTCTAGAAGCATCACCCTGATCTCTGCCTTCATCTTCACATGGCCTTCTCCTTGTGTGCATGTCTGTGTTCAAATAAGGACACCAATCATAATGGATTAGGGGCACACCTGCTCCAGGGTGACCTTCTCCTAACTAAATACATCTGCAAGGTCCCTATTTGCAAATAAGGGCACATTCTGAGTTCTGGAGGTTAGGACCACGACATATGAATTTGGAAAGAATGTAATTCAGTTCCTGACTATAAACACATATGTGAGTGCAACACGTACTCAGACATATTCAACCCACATCCTGTCTGATTTCTTTCTAAAAAACATATATCAATTTCCACTATGGGCACACACCTCTTCTGGGCCCTGTGTGGGTCCCTGTGCCATGTGGTGACAGGTACAAATGTCACAGGGAATGACAAACCTGGATTAATCCAGAATACACAGCTAATTCCTGGCTTTCTTCTTCATTGTCTTATGTCTCTGAGTAAAACTGCCCGCAGATCCAACCACCCATCAAGGGGTTTCTGCAACCCCAATAATTCTTTGACTCCATGGAGACAGGGGTTAGGAGAGACAATTTCTGGCATCAGAGGTCCCGGACATGCACCCTGACTCTACCATTAATTAATGTAAACAGAACCACTTTCCAACTTTGTGCCTTGATTTCTTCATCTAATACAATTTATGCATTGAATGGAATTCATTCATTCCATTACACATTCAGAAGGCTCTAATACACTCACTATGTGTCAGTTACTGTGCAAAACCCTGGACAGCAGAGAGAAAGGAGAGGCAGCCCGGGGGCCCCAATCCTCCACTCTCCTCCATCTCCCAGGTCCAGTAATTCTGAGCTGGCAAAGTGGGAGCAATGGGTTTCTAACAATCTTGTCCTGCAGTGAACACGGCCACAGGCATCCTGCAAACTTTGCTGTTTAAAGGCTGCAGATATTTCTTTCTATGCAGGAATTGACATATACAGCCCACCCCCTTCCAGGGACCTTGCTAAGAGACCAGATTTGTGGGTTGCAGAGAGGAAGAACACAAAAACCTCCAGCCGGTTGGAATCTAATGGCCATGCCTATGCTGGTTGTTCTCTCTTTGCGCCCCCATCACAAGTCCCTGTGGGCTGTTTGGACAGGACTTCCTTGTGCACTGGCTTCCTTCTGGGTGTGGCCAGCAGGAGGCTCCAGCAGGGGATTGGAGGGAAGGAGGGAGGACAGGCTCTCTCTCCTCCACTTCCTGTTCTAGGCCCCATTTTCCAGCGGTGACTGGGGTCCCTTCCTCACAGCTCCCACTCAGCTCGGATAAAACCCTTTCCTCCTTTTTATTAAAGAAAACCTTCTTCATGACACTTGTTAGAGATGGCGAGGCAGATTCACTCAGAGGGACTATGGCAATAGCTGTGGAAACTACACAGCAGGGTTTTGCAGTAGCAGGGAGAGAGCTTGGGCTCATCTCTGACTATGATGAGGAAAAGTAGGAAGTTACAGCCAAGGAGGGATTCTGGCTAGACTGAGCTAACAGTGTTCCTGAGGAAGGCAGGCTGGGGGATCCTCCCATCACCTTGGAGATGGAGAGGGTGAGGACCCTGATCAGAGAGACACCATGTTCAGACACGGAGCGTAGGGGATCCTGTATACACCAACCTAGCAGGAGTGTTACTGAAATTGGGTGATGTGAAGGTGGACACAAAAGTCCAAAGGTCAGGGTGCAGTTGGGAAGAGGGTTCCGAGAACCCTAAGTAGAATTTAGTCAAAGAGAGACACTCTGCCACCTTGGCCCTCTGGATCTGGGAGAGGAACAGTAATCTTCCTTTGCTGTTTCCTTCAAACAAGGCTGCACTTCTGAGACCAGGCCTTTCCTTAAGTGCTCTTGAACCATCTGAGACTGATTCTATCTTCTGCTGAGACCCTGACGGACACAAGCCTTGAGTCCGGTCCAGAGCTGTGTGCATCCTCAAGTCCTTGCAGTACTCAACACGACTTACAGTTTTGTTTCTGATGTTACCCTTCAACAGAAATCTCCCAAAGATCTCCTAACAACAGACAGCTCCCTCCTTCAAATTGGAGCCTGTGAAAGGTAGACAGACATTCCCCCTGATCTACAATGTGCTTGCAAACCTCTCAAATGAGTGGCTTGTGAATAGGAAGGGTGTATCCCTGTCAGTTCTGCTCTAGACACAGTCTGCCCCTCACATCAGAGAACCCCAGCTGGAGAGAACAAAGTCAGACGAAATCAGACCTTGAAGACAGCTGGAATGTGGTTCCCAGCCAGAGTGAAGGTTGTGTGCATCCTTCCTCCGATGCATGTTGGTTGCTTTCAAAGACGGCTCCTCTGTTCCACACAGCGGTGCCCACACTTCCATTCGGAGCCTCTTTCTGTCACTGAGAACAATGCAAGCACCTGAGCTCACTACGAGGAGTGAGCCATCTTTTCTTGCTGAAAGGGCCCATCAGGAGACTCAGGTTAGGTACACCAGAATCGGGGAAAATGTGAATTTAGATGCTTGCTGGTTTTCTCACACCCAAAAAGTAAAATAACATCTTTCTTCTATTAATCTCTTTCTTTACTGCTTCCAGAGACCAACAGCAGTAGAACCAGAGTAGTTGTTCAAAAGCCACCTAATGGGGGTGCCTGAAGCCTGTATTTCATAGTCTGATGGCCTGGTGCTGAACCTTCAAGTATACATTCTTAAGAGGAGCTGACCAGGATCCAGTATTTTTTCTTGTCTGAGTGGTCATCCCAACCCCTTCCGTCCCCGTCACTCATGTTCCCTGGGTGGCCTGTCTCGTTTGGCTGTACTTTCTGTAACTCAGAGTCAGGCATCTCCTTCTCCTGGTGACAGCTACAGTGGTTGCCAGAACGAGACAGCACTTAGCCCCCAGCCTCCTGCAACACTGACTGAGAACTGAGCCTGGAGAATTTATGCTGAACATCTGAAAGACAAATCACCTTGAAAATAAAAACACATAGAACTGGGCTTCCCTGGTGGCACAGTGGTTGAGAGTCCGCCTGCCGATGCAGGGGACACGGGTTCGTGCCCCGGTCCGGGAAGATCCCACATGCCATGGAGCGGCTGGGCCCGTGAGCCATGGCCGCTGAGCCTGCACATCCAGAGCCTGTGCTCTGCAACGGGAGAGGCCACAACAGTGAGAGGCCCACGTACCGCAAAAAAGACACGTAGAACTGTACTGAGGTTACTTCGTGTTCTAGGAGTCAAATATGCAAGGCTGAACGATGCGTCTACTAAAGGAAAAAACTGTTTGTTGAAAGGAAGGCTTAAGTGAATAAAAGCCTCATGTTCTCAAGTTTAAGCACCCTGTTGGCTGGATAGTATCTATCTATCCACGTGCTGGAGTTTACCCTGCATTCATGTGTATATAATGTGTATTCATACAGTCAGGAGATGAAAGCATACAGCTAATGTTGACCATCCTCAAGGATAAGGTGATAGATCAGGGGTCAACAAACCATGGCCCATGAACCAAATCCATCCCACCTCCTGTTTTTGATTTGATTTGATTTTTAAATATTTGGGGGGGGGCCTTGTATTATTAACCTATTTATTTACTTACTTACTTACTTACTTATGGCCTCACCACGTGACATGCAGGATCCTAGTTCCCTGACCAGGGATTGAGCCTGTATCCCCGCAGTGGAGACACAGAGCCCTAACCCCTGGACCAACTTGAAGTCCCCACCTTCTGTTTTTGTAAATAAAGTTTTATTGGAACACAGCTACTCGCCTGTGTTTATATATTGTCTATGCTGCTTTCCCACTACAGCAGTGGTATCGAGTGGTTGTAACAGTCATATCTGAGCTTCAAGGAGGAAGGGGGTGTGCAATGGGGACCAAGACTCTGCAGAGTTTCTAGGGCAGCTGGGGACATAGGAAGAGCAGCCAGGTAGTCCCATACAGTATTGAAGGGGGTGACCGTCTCCATGCTAACTTCACAGACCATTAACAGAAAACACAATTAAGTTGGCAGGACATCCAAGTGCCATGAACATTTTAGAGCAAAGGGATTGCAGCACTGAGTAAAAGCTGTCATTTTGAACATGACCACAGTGGTGGAGAAGGAGATTGGTGAGAAAGGACCTCAGCTTGGTGGGTAGATTTAATTACTTTCTCACACGTTATGTGCAAAATTCCGGTGAAACAGAGTTCTCTAATATATGGTGAAGATATCGCTATACAGATGAGTTCCAACTCCACTGACACCAGATGAATCCTTCCCAAAGAAAACAACCAGAAGATCTGAGAAAATATTGTTGAAATGTATTTAAAGATGTCAGAAAACTAATACAGCAATAAAAAATTTACAGAACCAAGGTTTGAGAGAAGAATCAAAAAGTGAGCCTGGCATTTGGGACCATATTACCCTAGATGCTTTTCTTCAAGCTGAAATGAGCTGCAGAACGTGTAGAGATGGGCAGAGCCTTTGACAGATGCCTGGGGTGGGGACAGCATCTAGAATTCAGGACATCCCAGGCATGGAGGGCAGCTCTGCTAAATACCTCAGCATTGAGTCGGGATGTCAAAGGGGGTAAACCTAGGAATAAGGGTGAACCAGAAGTAGATGGAACCTTGGAAACAAACTGCAGTCAAGCTCTGAACTATGCTCATCCCTGAGAGAGACAAGGTAATCCCAGCTTTCTAACTCCCCTAGTCTAGTTACCTTCCAGAAGTAGACAAACTCCCAGTGTAGGAAAAGAGGTCATCCAGAGCCTCAAATTATCGCTATGACTTTTCAAATACAACGCCTGAACCCAGTGAAAAATTACCATTTATAGGGAGTAAAGAAAACATTATTTAAAACAAAGAGAAACAGTCAACTCATAAAAGATTCAGACACAGGCTTTAAAATGTCTTAATATGTTTAAGGAAATAAAGGCTAGACAGAGAATTTTTGTGAAGAGCTGGAAAATATTTTGGTACAGAATTTTATAGAGAACCAGAAACCGTTTTTAAAACCCAACTGGGCATTCTAGAGCTGAAAACCTACAATGACACCATGTTAATGTATTTAACACAAAATTATGAAAAGCTGAAGATGAAATTAGTAAACTGAAAGGTAAGTCAGAAAGAATTGTCCAGACAATGTAATAAAAACAATAGAAAGAACATAAGAGATACAGGGATGTGGTGAAATAGTCTAAACTACCTATAATTGAAGTCCCAGAAACACAAGAGAAATATAAAAAGGCAGAAGAGATAATGACAATATGGTCATTTTACCATGGTAATTTTCCAAAACTAATGAAATACACAAAGCAATGTATTCAATAAGCTTTACAAACCCCAAACGAGATAAATGCAAAAACACTACACCTAGACCCAACATAGAAAAAATATTAAAAACAAAAGAGAAGGCAGGCAGAGAAAAAAGACAAATTACTTTCAAAGTGTTCTCATAAGAGTTAAAGCTGACTGTTTGCTAGAAGTGATGGAATTCTGGAGAAAATAAAATTATATCTTCAAATAACAACAACAAAAATAAGAATTTAAATTCATGTTAATCCTAGAAAAATGTATCTCAAAAATGAAAGTGAAATGAAAACATCTTGAGACCAAAAAGGAGAGAATTTTCAACATGAGAACCACACTAATGGAAATGCTAAGAGCAGTTCTTTAAGTAGAAGAAAAAAGACTCCAGATGAAAACTGAAAGAAGAAACAGGAGTGCAAACTTAAACATGTGAATAAATCTAAGCAGAATCATCTGTACAAAATAATAATAATGTAGAATTCAAATCAAGGGCAACAGTAACACATGTGGTAGGAGGATGCTAAGTAGAGTGAAGGCATCCTCAATTTCCTGCATTGGGTGGAAATAAGTAAAAGGATTGATTTATATTAGACCTTGTAAATCAAGGCTGCCTGTGGCATCCCCAAGGGTAATCATTGGTTTAAAAAGAGTACTCTCCTATGAAGCTAATACGGGTGGGGAATGTAATTGATTAATAAAAACTTAACCAATCCAATAAAAAAGACAATCTTGGGACTTTCCTGGTGGTCCAGTGGTTAAGAATCCAGCTTCCAATGCAGGGAATGCAGGTTGGAGCCCTGGTCGGGGAACTAAAATCCCACATGCCACAGGGCAACTAACGCGTGCTGCAATGAAAAATCCCACATGCCACAGCTAAGACCAGATGCAGCCAAATAAATAAATAAATATTTTTAAAAAGGAAAATAAAAAAGGCAATCTTAAGAAGAAAAACAAGAAAGAAAATCTTCTCTTCCAGACGTCAAGACTTATTATAAAGTTATAATTAAGACACACTGGTAGTGACAGAAGTTTAAACAAAATGTTTAAAAAATGGAATAACATCTTTGGAAAACCATTTTGCATTGGCAGATAATAGAGTCACTTGCTGCATAACAAAGTGGCACTGAAAGCAAGGGAGACACGATGGGCTTTTCAATAAATGAACCCATTGGACAGCCATATGGAAAATGTGAATTTGAACCCCTACTTCTCACAATACAATAACATTAATTTCAGGTGGTTATAGATACACCTGTGAAATACAAAACAATAAAGATTCTGGAAAATAACATCAAAGAATATCTTCCTGACTGAGGAGTAGGAAAAGATAAAAATGAAAAGAGTGATAAAATGACATATGTTAAACTTACGAAAGTGTATTCATCAAAGAGATGTGACTAAGGAAGTAATGTTATTGTATGAGCTTATTAGTGTATTATATTAGGTATGTTATTTACATCCTATCTAACTGCTAAAGATCTTGCATCCAGCACCCCTAGAGAATAACAAGAAAAAGACAGACAATCCTATGGAAAAAAAAAACAGGTAAGAGATTTAAACAGGCAATTTCACAAAAGAACGTATCTAAATGGTTCATAAACACATGAAAATGCATCTAATCTTATTAGTCATCTACAGAAATACATATTAAGACTATGATGGAACACCATGACACACCATCCAAAATAGGTGTGTCATGGATTGACAGTAACAAGCATGTTGCTTGGAAATGTTTGGCACCTTTTGAACAAATGCCTGCCCTATGTCTCAACCATGGTGGTCTTTGGTTTGTACCCAAAGACATGCATGAGAATACTTGTGGCAGCCTTGTTCACAATAGTCCCAAACTGGAAGCAACTCTAATATCCATCAATAGCGAATGTATAAATAAATGGTAGAATACTAATACTGATGAAACATCACAAAGCAACAAAACTGAACAAACTACAGCCACATATGACAACACGGCTGAATCTTACAAACATAAGTTGAATGAAAAACAAACAATAACAAAATAATTATACTATTGTATATGATCCTACACAGATAAACTCAAAACCAGGCAAAACTGATCTAAGATGTTAAAGTCACATGGTGGTTATTTGTGATTGGGAGGCAGCATGAATGGCACTTTTGGGTGCCTGGCAATGTTCTATTTCTTGACCTAGACATTAGTACATAGGATTATTCAACTGATAACAATTTGTTGGCTGCGCATTTATGATTTGTACCTTTTATGGACATGTGCTATATTTTATTTAAAAAGAGGAAATGAGTGCTTTCAAATGTCAAACTTGAAAGCACAAGAACTTCAAAATTTGATAGCTGAAGTTAGAAATAAGTTCCTTAGGAGCCTCTAACTTACCCTTTTGACCAGATTTTTATATGTAATTCAAAATAGGTTCTGTTTACAGTACCAGTATTTGGTACTCTAAAAGACACAAAAGTTTATGGAATAAATAGATAAATGGAACTTTGAACATTTAACAACAACAACAACAAAAGAATATAGCTATTGTTTGGGAGTAGAGGGCAGATGCACTCTGAAAAAACAAGTCCTTTATTAAGTCATCCCCTAAGGACTGATACTGAGCAGGACCTTATGGGGCTCTTGGTCACAAAAGCCTTTCTGTGTCCCGCCATTTCTTGATTATAGGAAATGGACTTCATTTAGCCTCTTTGACCTTTCCTGAGTTCCAAAGAGCAGGTTCAAACAGTTGCTAATCAGAGAAGGGAGGGGATGCAGAGACAAAGGAGGAACAGTCAAAAGAAACGATAGTGTAGCCTTGGGACAGGGTCCTGGTTCCCCCTCAAGGGATACACACAACAATATCTTTGAGCACTTCTGCAGGTACTGAAACCCTACCAGGTGGGAGAAGTTAACTGTCTGATGCCTACAAGCACGGAGACCCCAGACCGGTTGGAACCAGAAGGTTGATGATGCTGACTCCCAATTACCTCATCACCAACCAATCAGAAGAATGTCCATGAGCTGATCACGCTCTGTTTGAACCATGACTATAAAACTCCTCACTATCCCCTCCAGGTCGGGACACACATTCTTGGGGGCATTAGCCTACTGTGACCCCCTTTGCCTGGCAAAGCAACAAAGCTATTCTTTTCTGCTTAACCCAAAACTCTGTCTCTGAGATTTAATTCAGTGTCGAGGTACAGAGGTCAGATTCGGCTTCAGAACCTTGTAGATTGCAGAGCAGGTGTGTCTTTTGGCCCAGAGATCAGGGCCTGGTAAGAGGATCCCAGGTCCTTCATAAAGTTGGACTCTTTCTCTTGACCTCTGCCAGAGGAAGGTCATCTTGAACTATGATATGGATATATGTGAGACAAAAGTACATGGAATTTGAAATCAAAACACCTACAGTTTAGACTCAATGCAGCCATTAAACTAGGTCATTTTTGTGGCATTTTAGCAAAGAAGATCTGGAAGATAAAATATAGATTATTTTATTATTCTGTAAAGTAAGCATGAAACATTACAATTCCATGGGCTTTTTCATATAGATTTTAAATAAAATGTAGATGATTGTATAGTCATAACTCCCATTGGGGTTGGGAGTGAATGAACCACAGAAAACAAAGATCTGGTAAAGAATCAGGTGGGTCACACTCTCCCTGGGAAGTTGCCCCAGACTAGGCATTTCTGAGATCTTGAGTGATTGAGGGATCTTCAGAGAGAAAGCATAAGGAATCCCAGTACATCTTACAGCTCCAGCCTTCTCAGGACAAGTATGTAAAGCTGGTTCTGCTGGTATCTTCTGGAGAGTCAGTACCCTGAGTTTGGACATCTCTCTGTGGTCTGTCAGGAGAAGCTCTGTCCAGTTCAGGTAACATTAAAATCATCATCAGCAATGACTCCTACAGCAGTCCACATCCTCACTGTTAACTCTGAGAGAGCCCATCTAATCTTGGATGGCATAAAACACTGTGACATTCCGGGCAAAGGCTGGTATATTAAGCCCTTTTCATCTGCTCTCACCCTCCTCTAAACATTTTTGTCTTCAATCTCAACCTCTACACCTCATAGGGTCATGTGATGGATGACACCCTGACTTCAATATCACACGTGTGAGGATAGGTCCATGTGAAAGCCCTTCTGAGAATCCATAGCATAGCTTTTCCAAAAGAATTACCCCAAACAAGAAAAGTAAGACTCCATTAAGAAGAGTTTCCAAGTTGACCAAATCAGGCTAATAATAGGAACTACATCCTAGGGCTTTAGGCTTAAATTAGATTAAATTAGAGGTAGGCGATTGAAATAGAGTGTTCTCTATAAATGATAGGCATCACCACCATTATCATTGTCCTCATCACCGTCAACACTATCACCACCACCACCATCATTATTGTCATCATCATCATCACCATCATCATCCCCATTATTGTCATCACCACCACCAACACCATCATCACCACCATCATCATCCTTGTTATTATCATCATCACCAACCCCACCATCATCATCACTATCATTGTCACTGCTGTCATCACCATCAACACCGTCATCAACACCATCACCATCATCAACATCATTCTGGAGCTAGTAGACTGCTTCTGTCTTTTTTTTTTCCCAACTCCCACACTCCTGAATGCTCCACTCCAGACCTGTGGACCTAAATGCACCTAACTGTGCCCATCACAAAGGCACCGGTAAAATGGTGTGTTCTCTCCCCCTGACCATATGAAAATGGCAGGGATACATGTCAACATCCAACTGAGCACTGAGTGAGTCAGATACACCACAGACAAGCCAGGATGCATGTCTTTGAGCTCAATGGACACAGAGCAGGAGGACCCCAGTCCCAGGAGATGATGTGACCAGATGGCTGAAAATAAAGATATTAAGAAACTGGCTGCCTATGATCTTGAAAATGCAATGACTCGTGGTCTCAGGGAGCATTTTTTTTTTTTTTTTTTTTTTTTGTGGTACGCGGGCCTCTCACTGTTGTGGCCTCTCCCGTTGTGGAGCACAGGCTCCAGATGTGCAGGTTCAGCGGCCATGGCTCATGGGCCCAGCTGCTCCACGGCATGTGGGATCTTCCCGGACCTGGGCATGAACCCGTGTCCCCTGCATCGGCAGGCAGACTCTCAACCACTGCGCCACCAGGGAAGCCCAGGGAGCATTTTTGAGACGCTTTTGCCTTGCTGTTTTGAGTGAAGCTCATTTGATGCTTGCCTGTTCCACTGATTTATAGTGAGATGGAACCCAGGTGACTTATTTGGCAGCAGGGAATGCTGCTGTTTTTAATCAAAGCAAAAAAAAAAGACAGTCTCTTTATTGAAAAGATGTATCCTCAAGGCCTTTTACAGATGGCAGATGTGTGCACCTTAATCTTACATTCTTTTGAAAAAAGAACTCTCTTGAAAAGCAATCTATATGTTCTTAATTTCAAAATAAAACACTTGAATAGGTCGGTCTTTCTGAATCATGAAAAAAAAATAAAAAGCATAAGTCCACTGTGACTCAGAAACCATCGCACAACACAAGCCCCTGGAAGATGGCGATGCTGGAGTAGTAGTGTGTTCGAGACCACCGAGCCTTAGGCTGCTAAGAGGCAAATTTGATTTTATAACATAAACATGAGAAGTCAAGACAGTGAATAAAATGTAAGGACACAAAATGTTGCATAGAATAGCAGAGCCCAATGTGTCTGAGGAGGCTGTAAGTGTAGATTTACTTAATGTCTGAAAAGACTTCACACCCAAGATTAAAGGAGACGTTGCATGCCACCTGGTACTACCTTCCACACAGCAACAACGGAGAGTGGAAACAAGTGGATAATGATGCTTAAAAAACAATCAGAAACACATCAACCTCTATGGTTTCCCAGGGAGAAACCTGAGAAGGCAAATGTCCAGGAAATAACTCCTTCCCAGGCTGGAGCAGACAGGAGCAGCATGATTTTTCATACCAAGCAGTGGAGAGAGATGACTTGCTTCATGATGTTGCTAAGGAAAAACATTTGAGTTCTTAAAATATTTGGGTCTCATGACTTCATAGAAGACAATGTATAGAAAACATATGTTACCTCTGGATTTCTAATATGATTTTTTCAGCCAACTAGATGAGGGAGAAGAAAATCATCTTTCCAAGTTACTCTTTATTTTTTTTAAAACTGGTTTGTATGAGGGCAGACATAACTTTGCCCTCTCTTCAGTTGTTCTACTATTCTCAAATGACTCGTACCATAAAACCCATTAATAGCTGAAGGAAGTCTTCATTATAAAAATAATATGTCAGTCAAGTGAGATGAACACAGCTGAGGGGCATCAGAGCTTGGGACCTGAGCTTGAGAAGATAAGTATTTACAAGATCTGGACTGGCTAGGAAAGTGTCTCCCCAAGACTCGAGTCTACCTTGAATCTCTTAATGTGACTTTATATGGAAAAAAGGGCCTCTGCAGATGTAATTAGTTAAGATGAAGTCATTGTGAATTAGGCTGGGTTCTAACCCAATGACTGTTGTCCTAATAAAAAGAAAATAGAGACACACCCGGACGAAGGCCAAGTGATGACAGGGGCAGAGACTGGAGTGATGTGTCTGCAGGCCAAGAACTGCCATGGACCCATGGCAACCGCCACAAGAAGAAGAGGCAAAGAAGCGTCCTTCCCTGGAGTCTTCAGAGGGAGGGAGGACCTGCTGACACCTTGATCTCAGACTTCCGGCTCCCACAGCTGTGAGGGAATAAACCTCTGTTGTTCTAAACCATCCAGTTTGTGGTGCTTTGTTGCAGCAGTCCTGGGAATCCAAGACCAGGTCCCCTAGTCTGGAGAATGGAGCCCACAGACCCAGAACCTTGCCAGGAATCCATAAATGCCAAGCATTTTAAACCAAGCAGGACCCTGTGGGGCTCCTGGGCACAAAAGTCTTTCTGTATCCCCCCCATTTCTTGATTACAGGAAATAAGCTTCATCCAGCCTCCATGACCTTCCCTGAGTTCCAAAGGGCAGGTCCTAAAAATTACTAATTAGAGAAGGGAGGAGATTCTGAGACAAGGCAGGAACAATCAAAAGAAACAATAGTACAGCCTTAGGGTCTCAAGGCTGTGTGTTGGAGTTCAGGGGTCAGAATTGGCATCACACTCAAGTGTCCTCTGAAATCTGTGACGGGCAGAAACTCCTGGAGTAGATTAAACAGTGCTGGCCTCAGGTTACCCCACTACCTGACAGACACCGTTTCCTTCCGTGAGTTCTGTTCATCCTTTGAGTGGGATGTATTCTTTTTATTCTTGATCAGGCTTAGAGAAAACTCGCTTTTATCATCTAACCTGCATTTTCAAAGGCCTGGGATGTCTTTCAGTGGGTAGTCAAACGTTTTTAGCTGAGATTGTGGAATTTCTGCCAGGCGTTTCCGGCTGCCCGGCCGTCCCTCCCCTGCACTGCATCCCCTCCCTCCCCTGGCCCCTTCCTGCTCTGCCTGAGCTGCACCAAGGCTCCTCCCATCGTACGTAAGTCTTCCCGGTCCTGTGCCCAGCCCCCTCTATCTTGTATGCGTCTCCTTTGCCTCTTCAGAGCGTGGTGTGTCCGTTCTCTAGGGCTGCAGTAACACAGTGTCACAAACTCAGTGGCTTAAATCAACAGAATTGTCTTCTCTCACAGCTCTGAAGGCCAGAAGTCTGAAACCAAGGAGTCAGCAGGTCCCCAGAGGCTCTAGGGAAGAATGCAATTCCTCCTCCTAGTTTCTGGGGTTGCCGACCCGTGCCTGGCATTCCTTGGCTTGCAGCTGCATCCTGGTGACCTCTGCCTGTCACCACACGGAGTCCTCCCAGTGTGCCTCTCTGTCCCTGCCTGTCTCTCCTCATCAGGCAATGCATTAGGGCGGATCCTGTACCTATTTCTGGACCTCACTCTCTCATAGGTTCTGGGTTCCTGGCCTCCTCTCTTTCTGGTCCATCATTTATCTCTGCGTCTCCAACAGAGGGATCTCTCCAGACAGAGATCCACTCACTGCCTTCACCTGCTGGGTCTCCACCGACTCAACAGACACGGCAGAAAGCCCGAGCCTCTGAGCCTGGTTTGTACAGTTCTCCCAAACCTGGGCCCTTCCTGCTGGCCCTCTCCGCTGTCTTGATCAACACCCAAAATTTACGTCAGCAAAGCAGAACAGCTTGGAGACCGTGGCCCAGAGTGGCATGTTTCATTTGGGACATTTACTTTTCTTTTTTCTTCCCTTTGCGCTGGGGGTAGGACACTAGCATTCTTTTCTGCTTTTTTTCCTGGTTAATTGTCACCAGTCAAGACCATGTTCAAGGCCAATCTGCAGGAAGGCCTCTCTCCCCTCCACCCCACCCCGACCCAGGCTGGCAGGGCAGCTGCCTCTGGGCCTCCAGAACCCAGCACACCCTGCACGGTCAGCTCTAAATGTGTGTCCTTCTGTCTGTCTCCTCCCCTCATCTGTGGGCTCCTTGTCTTTCCCGGGAGGACAGATGAAGCCCCTCACAGGGACTGAGCACCGGGCCTAAGGTGAGCTGAAGCACAGTCCATTTCTCCCCGGCCCCTCTGCCCGCACGCTGGCCCCAGGGCCTGTGCACGGCCTTCTCCTTTCGATGCTGTGAGTCTCACCAAAGAGTGTTCAGCTATTCCTGGTGGCATCTGTTTTTTTCTTTCCAAATGAGGATTTTGATTATTAGTTACTTCAGAACAGTCAAGAAAAACCAGGCCATCCTCACTGCACTCGGCTCTCACTCAGCCTCTCTTCCCCTTAGAAGACACAGGTGTCCATCTCCACCCGAGGACCCACCCCTCAGGAGGTCAGAGTTCACCAGAGCCCTCGGCTTAAGAAGAAAGCAGTGGGCACAAGTGGGGCTTTAACGGGATCAGGCCACAGGCTAAACAGACCCAACTTTAGACCTCAGGGGAGCAACCATCTATATCCTGAAATGAAATAGTTATCTAGAATGCTGACAGCTGCCGCGGCCTATCTGGGTGACGGCTGTCCCAGACCGCATGTGTCCCCAGCCTGAGCCAGTGTGGCCAGGGCTGCTCAGGCCCAAACGGGGCCCAGCCAGGGTTGGACTGGGTCAGCAGCCTGAGTGGGAGTCAAGCTGTTGAGACCCTTCCACACGCTCCACGAGGAGGGCGCCTCTGCCCTTGGTCATCCCTGGGTCTGTGTCTTCCAGAGTGATTCCCATGTGCAGGGAATTCCCTGAAGAACAGAAAAGAGAAACAAGCCCTGGCACGTACTAATAAAAGGTAAAAGTAGCCCCCGTTATTAAAGACTCATGATGGCAGGGCAATGTCATAATGGCCTGAGTACACGCCTGGGCTACGTTGTTAAAACCTCACAACAGAGGACTTCCCTGGTGGTCCGGTGGTTAAGAATCTGCCTTCCAATGCGGGGGATGTGGGTTTGACCCCTGGTCAGGGAGCTAAGATCCCACATGCTGCAGGGCAACTCAGCCCTCGTGCCACAAACTACAGAACCCATGCACTCTGAAGCCTGCATATGCCACAACTAGAGAAAAGCCCACGTGCCACAATGAAGAGCCCACGTGCTGCAGTGAAGACCTAACACAGCCAAAAATAATTAAAAAAAAAAAAAAAACTCACAACAGCCTCGCTGGGCTTGTCGGTGCCCATGAGGAAGCTGGGCCTGAGGAGGTAACGTGACCCAGGTGAGGATGCAGCAGAGCTGGGGTCGGAAGCCCGTCTGCTGACAGTCACGCAGCTGCACCTGTGCCCCAGGTCAGGGCCAGCTCCGGGGACGTCTACGTCTGCCTCATTTCCAACTTCTCTAAAAGAGTTTCCATTTCAGGGGCCAACCCCTTGCCTCTCCCGCTGCTTGGAGCACTCACCGCAAGCTCCCTCCCAGGCAAAGAGGCTGCAGCCGGAACCATGAGAGTGGATGGAGTGGATCCAGGTGACGGCCTGAGTTCCGGAGCTGCAGACCGAGGCTCCAGAACAAAGCTGAGAGCTTCTGGCTGAATGCTGACCCAGGTGCCAGGGGCCGCATTTCTCAAACTCTAAGACTCCAAACACCCGCTAGTTCAAGTGCAGCTGGCCAGGAGGAACATGTCAAGAACATGGCCGGGCAACCAGCCAACTGGACAGCTCAGGTGGTTTTGCTTCTCACAGTGGAAGCAAACCTTCACGCTTCCCCATCGCCCCCCCAGGGGGTGGGGCTCCAGGCGCCTCTCTGGGCCTCAGCCTCCTTGTATGTGAAATGGAGGGACTGGATTGTGCAATGTTGACAGAGCTTGTGGCTGTATTTGTCTCTTGACTATGAAATTTCCATCAAGACTAAAGCTGGCTTTGCCTCAAACAGCAGCAAACAAATGCAAATCGTGTGAACTGGGCCAAGCTCAGCGCCAGGCACAGCCTGAAGGACCCCATGCCTTGATCCTAACATGGAGATCGCCTTCTCCAGCAGGGGCTCAGGCTGATACCCATGTTCCGTCAGGCCGGCTCCACTGGCTGACCACCGGATATCACAGACCTGGCCAGGCCTGGGGCAGCAAGCACCCACCATGCCGGGAAACAGGTGCCCAAGCTCAACGGCCCAGGGAATATGTCTCCTTTCTAAATTGTCAGCTTGACCCTTAGAGGGCCAACTCGGCCCCTGACCTGGGGGAAAGACACTTCTGATAGCAAATCCGGCTGGATGCTGGTGCTCTGGGCACTTCCCACGAGGGTCGGGTGCAGAAGGCCCTGAGAATCAGGGCCAGCCAATCCCCTTGGCCGATCGCTCACCTCCTGCAGAGATGCTTTGAAGAGGAAGTGAAGGGACATGAAATTCATAGATGCCTTCTCCTCCTCAGGACCTTTATAATCATCCTTCGTTCACTCAACCAGCCTTCCTGGGCACCTACTTATGCCACACACAGAAGACCGCTGGAGAGCCCGCCCTGAGCCAGCCAGAAAAGCGTCCCCCATCATGGACTTTCTCTTCTAGGGAGAGAGGGAAGACAGTAAGAACAGAGAGAAGTATATCGTGTGTTGGGTGGTGAAGATGGTCAGGGGAAAAGCAAAGCCAAGGAAGTTACCCTGAGGTCCAGAGAAGCGTCCCATAGGAGGGGAGGGCCTGGCAGGGCAGAGGGGCAGAGGCAGCCCGTGCTGCTGTCTGGGGGGAGGTGGTAGAGCAGCACAAGCAGGGGCCCAGGTGCGGGTGGAGACAGCAGGTCTGGAGGCCAGTGCAGGCAGAGTGCAGTGCAGGAGGCCCGTGTGCAGGAGGCTGACGTGCAGGACCTGAGTCACGCAGGGGATGGTGGTGGTGGTGACGTTGGGGAAGACACAGGCCCAGATGCTACGGAGCACTGCTGCTCAAGGTAAGAACTTTTGCTTTCTCCGCAAGTAATACAGGAACCCCTGAGCAGGATTAGGGCCAGCAGGAACACGACAAGGCTCGGCTTTAATAGACTTGCTCTGGGATGGAAACAGAGTGGGAGCAAGGGGAGTGGCAGGCAAGCAGGCAGGAGGCTTCTGCAAGAATCCAGGCAAGGATGACCTGGATCCGGGAGGGGAGGTAGAAGAGTGGCCGGAGTCGGGAGCCCCATGACGGGCCCAGCTCTCAAGATCTGCTGGGGGACTAGGGGTGGAAGGGAGCAAAAGCAGCGGGAAAGGATGGAGCTGCCGTACATGCGATTAGGAGAGCAGAGGGCAGGGAGCAAGGACACGCACAGGAGCTCTACCTGGACGTGTCATGTCTCATGTGCCCGTTAGACTCACAAGACACTGCGTAGCTAGTTAGATATGAAAGTCTGCAGTTCAGGATATTGGTTATGGCTGGAGATATAAATTGGGAACCAAGAGTGAATGTATATGTACCACCAGTAGACCCAAGTGTAGCTAGAGAGGGAAGAAGTCGAGGATAGAACCTGAGGCATACCAACTCTTGGAGATCGGAAGGAAAAGTAAGTTCTGCAAAGTCCGCTTCCTGGATTCAGGAGGAGAGCCAGCTGTGTGTTCCGGAAGCTGAGTGAAGGCAGCCTCGCGGAAGGAGGCTGTGGTCCACTGGGACCACCTGCAGCATGAGGGCCAGGTGAGAGAGATGCCCAGAATTAACCGCTGCATGTAGCCCTGGGGTCGTCACCTGTGACCCTGAACAGAGACCACTGGAGAGGTGGGGGCAAAAGCCTGATTGAGTCATTTCAAGAGCAAACACTGGGGCAGCTCCTGGAGGGAACAGTGGACTGAAAGGAAGGTCGTTTCTTCACTGTTGGAAAGAAGAGCACGTTCACTTGCTGGTGGAAGGACCCAGCAGGGGAGACGTTGATCATGAAGGAGAAAGGGGCTGAGACGCAATGGGATTGAGGGCACACGTTCATGCCAAACACAGGAAGGAGACAGAGGCATGGGCACAGCTGGCGGAAGGCAGTGGAAGAGACAGCTGGAGCTCGGAACAGTTCTTTTCTGATCATCCCTGTTTTCTCCATGAAACTAAAGAAGCAAAGACATCAGCTAATGTGGAGGATGGAGGAAGAGGTGGTGTGTATTCAAGAGACAGGAGAAGGTATAAATGGTGATCAGGGAGTGTGGTATGAAGGCCAGGCAGCTTTCAGAGCCACTAGAGGTCAGTGCTCATGGGTTTAAGGATAGAAGCATTTGGGCAATTGTGTTTTTGCCCAAACTCAATCTTCCGTCCAGGTGAAGGGGGACTACGGTGTCACCAAGCGCATAAGATGCAGAAACAAAGGAGCAAGGCAGCCACTGTGTTAGTGACACCACCCTGTGAAGTGTAACTCCTTCTTTAAGAAAAGGAATTGGGGGCTTCCCTGGTGGCGCAGTGGTTGAAAGTCCGCCTGCCAATGCAGGGGACGTGGGTTCGTGCCCCGGTCCGGGAGGATCCCACATGCCGTGGAGCGGCTGGGCCCGTGAGCCATGGCTGCTGAGCCTGCACGTCCGGAGCCTGTGCTCCGCAACAGGAGAGGCCACAACAGTGAGAGGCCCACGTACCGCCAAAAAAAAAAAAAAAAAAAAGAAAAGGAATTGGGTAACTTGCCAAAGATCACTGTGCTAGTGAGGTGATGATTTGGGATTAGAATCCAGGTCTAGCTGACTTGAAAAACATTGATCTTTCCACCAACTCTATTCACTCAGTACTTAATACAGAATTTAGCATTATATATACCTATGTCTGCTCTGAGTTTTCTGTGCCATTATATCACTAATGCCACATTGAATTGCACTGTTTTTATTATTCAGTATTAGTTCTTTGTTTTTCCAAGTGTTTTAAATTTAATTAAGTTATGTCCTAAACACAGGAAAATCAGAATTCAGACATGTATGGTTTGATGAATATCACAAAATGATAATTACCAATGAGTTTCTTATACCTGTGAATTGACATCTTCCATTGGGTTTGGAAAATTCTCAGCCATTATCTCTTTCAGGATTGCCCCTGGTTCATTCTTGTTTTCTCACCAGTTCTAGAAGTGTCACTCAGTCTCTTCTTTCTTTGCCATGTTTTTCATCATTTATTCTTTCTATGATTCAGTCTGGATGTTTTCTTTCAACTGTTCCTTAGTTCTTTGATGAAATTCCTAACTTGGCTTTTAATTCTTGAACATATTAAGCACAGTTATTTTAAAGTCTGGGTCTGATCATTCCAATATCTGCATCTTCTGTGGTTTGGTTCTTAGTTTTTTCTATTTGTCTTTGGTCTGTCCTTATTTGTTTTCACCCCTGTTGTTTTAATCTGCATTTAGAACTTTAGGCATGAGAAATTAGAGCTCCTGTGAGGTGCTGGTTTGTGCTATCATTCTTCAGGGAAGGCTTATTATCCCTTCAGACAGGCAGTCGGAGGTCGAGGGGGCTCTAGGATTCATTCTTTGTGAGACCTCATCTATTTCTGTTTCACCCTTATTCTTAAGTGTGACCCTGCAAGATTCCCAGCTGAAGGCTTTCTCCCTTGTGTTGGGCTCTGAGATCCAATTTTTGCTGAAAGCTCTGAAGATACTCAGACTTTTAGTCGATACAAGGGCCTTGAGAGGAAAGTGGCACCTCCCTCAGGGTTTCTTCCGTGCCTCTCCTTCCATCCAGCATCCTGGACCTCAAATCCTTGCTGTCTCGGGAGCTCTGCAGTGGCTATAAACAGATGGGCCTTTTCTCTTTACAATGTGTTCCATTTTTCCTGTTATTCTTGGTGGAAAATTTGGTCTGAATTATCTCATCTTCCAATACTAGAAATGCAAGTCTCTTCTTAACTGCTTAAAGCATTTCACACGGATTCTTTTATATCCTCCATAGCCCATCAGCAGGGCAGATTCCTAGAAAGACACATTTCACTGGGCAGTACCCACAGATATGAAGTCAAATGGTGCAGTGCATTCATTACATTCTTTAAAGTCGTCTCCTTAACAAAGTTTTCTTTCCTTTTTTTTTTTTCTTTTCCTGCCTCCTTTGGTTTCAGGAAGGGCCTAAAGAGTTAATTTTTTATGAAACTGGGAAATCTGTCTCAGGATTCATCATATTGTGTTCTTAGAAATTGTCCACCTCTCATTAAAGCATCCCAGGTTATTTAATTATAAGTTTCAAGTAGTGCTTGGGGCAGAATAAGGTATTTGGAACATGTACAACCCAACCTTAAACTTAATAATGTGTTCTCAGGAAAACAAAAAACAAAAAAAAAAACACTTTAATTAAGAAAGCCAGATGACAGAACAGAGAAATGTAATCAAGCAACTCAGTCTTCAGTGGAAAGAAATGGGAGATTTATTATGCATTTCCTCTTGAGATCCAGCCTGGAGAGTGAGGGTCAGGGATGCATTTGAATGGAGGAGGTGCTCAGGGTTGACCAGTGCACAGCCCCAGGCCTGGTCACTCTTACGACCCCATCAAGCAGCCTGCTAGGGAGGGCAAAGAGGTGAAGAAGTGGGGTGGGGAGCCACCTCTGTAGGAATGAGCAGAGTTGTGCTCACAGACATAGAAAAGCTGCAAGCCCTGTGCCCAGTGAGTATTTCTGCTCACTCAAAAACCACACTCCCTAACACAAATTTATCTCAGGTGCCAAATTTAATCTGTCAGCACTGTGTTGAGAAAGATCCTGACGCTGAATCAAGATCAATGACAAAGGGCCCTACTACAGTGAATGGTACCAACCTGAGGCTTGGGGTGAGGAGAGCCACAGTGCCGGTGTTGTGTATTTGCCACTTCTCTCATTGAAGTATGTGTACAATGACAATTATCCTGTACGTTCATTATTTTTTCACTTGTTCTTAAACAACCTCATGATGTAGGTAAGACAGGTATCTTAAATCCCGTTTTTCAGGTAAGAAAACAGCATTTTAGAATGTAACAGGATTTGACCACATAATCCACAGCTTCCTACTGAGCTTCTGTTCCTATTCAATTTTCCCATAGCTGCTAGGAAGACAGTCAGCACCCGGTGACCAAGGCATCAGGTAAAAACGTGGACGATGCAGTAATATTCATAGCATTGCCCTCAGAGAACACAATAAATACTCCCCAAAGAACAGAAAACGATTCCGTGCATTCATGTTAAAAAAATTTTAAAAACATAATTAAAACGTAGAAGTTATGAATAATCATGAATTTAGACTTTTTATATTGCAAATGGAATAACATAAGTATAGAACAACATGAACTTGAATTTATGCACGGATTTTTTTTCAGTAAATACATTCTACAGTACTAAACAATCCATGGTTGGTTGAACCTGCAGGTGCAGAACTGCATATACAAAGGGCCAACTGCAAAGTTACACATGAATTTTCTATTGCACTGGGGGTCAACGCCCCTAACCCCCTCGTTGTTCAAGGGTCTACTGTAGTTGATGCCCCAAACGTGTAAGGAAATACAAAAGGGGTTGAAAACTTTCACTGCTAATTTTTGTGTATACCCAAAAATAAGGCAGGAAAAGAGCCATTTAACTAAATTAAAAATATATATTTGGGCCACATGCTAAATGCATAAAATATACTAGAATATAATCTAGTATGGGTTAGATTATTGTATAAGTAACTATAATCCAAGACAGGATATGATAGTACTTGCCATTGGAGAGATACAAGAAAACAGAATGGGAGATCATTGAGTCAGGAGATTTGGATATAATCATTCAGCATGATTATTGAATGAATTACATTTTTATAGCTATATAAAATTTACTGTCAAATTTAAGAAAGCATAAAAGAGAGAGGGAGAGAAAGAGAGGAGTATTTCTTTCAACCTTATAGATTGACTCTGATCCTGTGTGTTCTTTTTCCTGGACCCCTCAGGTGGGTATGAACAAACCCAGTCTATAATGTATTCACATCTATTTCCTGGAAACTTTCTAGAATTGTATATAATGAGCATCTGATAATAAACCAATTTATCTCAGGACTCGTGGCATGGATTTTAATTTCTGCTTACAAATTTTCAAAGGTTAATAAAAGAGAAAATAGAGTTTCTACAAGTGAACATAGAAATCAATAATTTGTTGTAATTCCTGCCACCTTTAAATAGAAAGGTTTTTATACTATCCAACATGGACTACTATCCCTCTTATTACTTAGCTCTCCTGGAAACAAGATCCGAAAACCCCTCCGCATCAAGTGTTCCAGCTTCTCTGGAGGCTGAACAAGTCTGCTGTAGGCAGAGGCAGGGTCTTTAGTTGCATTATCAATTTCTAAAATCTCTGTCCATGGACACTCTTAGCAGTGACATCTGCTCCATCCACTTATACCTTGGTGCTTAGGTCCTTGTAGGCAAAAAAAAAAAAAAAGGTCACAACTTCTTTGACACTCCTCTAGTTAAGGGGCTGAGTCTGTGTCCCCTCCCCTTAAGTGAGAGCAGGCTTGTGATTGCTTCAGTCAAGCAGAATGGTGGAAGTGACCCTGTGTCTTCTGAAGCAAGGTCATAAAAGCTGTGCTGCCTCCACGTGGTCTCTTGAACCCAGCCCCATGCAGTGAGAAGCCCAAGCTGGGGGGGAGAGACCACGTGTGGGTGCCCCACTTAACAGTCCCAGGTGAGCCTGGCCTTCAAGCCATCCCAATCCAGGCAACAGATGTCTAAGTGAGGAAGCATCCAGATGGATCCAGTCCCCAGCCTCTGGTCTGCCCAGTCATTCAAATATTTCCAGATGAGACCTCGAACCTCCCTCCTGTGCTCTATACAATTTCCTGACTGATAGGATTTGTGAACATAATAAAATGATTGCTGTCTTACTCCATGAAGCTTGGGATCATTTGTTATGCAGTACTCAACCAGAACGCCCACCATTACATATGCCCATTGTCACTCAAACTTGTCCTGAGTCCCACCTCTCAATCTATTTCTATCCTGATCTCAAATTCTCTGCCAGTCCTTATGCAAATTTTCCATCTTAACACTCACCCAGCTTTACACTAATATTCTTCTCATTGTACAATAATATTTTGTTGTATTTACTTCCATTTTTAAAACCATTTTACTAACACGGGATGTTTCCATTCTTTTCACTTGGGATAATTAAGGATGATGCCACCATAAATATCTTTGTATGTGATTTTATGCTTGAGTTTCAGGTTAGTTTTAAAGGGTACATTTTCAGAAGTTCAATTACCAGGTTAAAGAGGATTAATGACTTTAGTCTCTGGAGGCATATTGGCAAACTTATTTTCAGAGTTATAACAATTTAGAGTGACACCTGTAATCTATGAGCGTACCTGTGCCTCTGTGCCCTCTCCAGCTAAATTAAGTTTTATAATTAAGAAAAATACTAATTTGAAGCATAAAATTCACAGTTTTGTTTATCTCACAAATTCATGTAGAGGTGAAATGACAAGGGCAGCTAGAATCATGAGCACATTAAAGCACGAGATACAAAAACAGACGGAATATGATTTAGAAGAAGAGAGAGAAAGCAAAAGGAATGATTGTCAAGTCTAAGAGCGAGAGAGAGAGAGAAAGAGCAAAAACGAGATGGAAGAGGTAGCAGAAGGGACCCTCAGATCATGGCAAGGCCAGATACATAAAGAGAGAGAGAACCAAAAAGAGAGATTAATTCCAAGCAGCTGCATGGGTCACTGTATTGAGTAGGGCTCTGAGGCTCCACCAAAGCTCATGGATGGGGTGGTGGGGTGGGAGGGGGAGGCTTCCCTGGTGGTGCAGTGGTTACGAACCCACCTGACAATGCAGGGAACACGGGGTCGAGCCCTGGTCCGGGAAGATCGCACATGCCGCGGAGCAGTGAAGCCTGTGCACCACAACTACTGAGCCTGTGCTCTAGAGCCCGCGAACCACAACTACTGAGCCCGCGTGCTGCAACGACTGAAGCCTGTGCACCTAGAGCCTGTGCTCTGCAACAAAAGAAGCCACCACAATGAGTACCCCCTGCTCGCTGCAACTAGAGAAAGCTGCACACAGCAACAAAGAACCAAAGCAGCCAAAAATAAATGAATAAAATAAATAATTTTATTTAAAAAAAAAAAAAAAAAGCTCATGAGGGGTTGTTCTCCATGGGGTTTTCCGGACAGCTGTGTCCGAGAATCAGACTAAGGTATTGGAGAGACCCAAACCCAGAGTCGTTAAGAGAATGAGAAAAAAAAATAATCTTGATCAGGGGTGTCACTATGATAGAATGAACACCTTGTTTATCATCCCACAGTTTCCTCAGAGGGTAGCAGGAAGACAGAGAACAAGCTTTAGATAAATAGCATTAGGGAAAAAAAAATATTTGGAAGGGGAGTGAATTTGGCCAAACAGATTCAAATACCCTTACTGTTATTTTCCAAAACAACTAACAATTCATCTTCTCTCAGGTAAATGTAGCTCCTTGAACTAAGAAATGTATAAGAATATTCAAAACACCCTTTTCAAGAGTGTGCTCCTTGGGCTCCCCTGGTGGTGCAGTGGTTGAGAGTCCACCTGCCGATGCAGGGGACGCGGGTTCGTGCCCTGTTCCGGGAAGATCCCACATGCTGCAGAGAGGCTGGGCCCATGAGCCATGGCCGCTGAGCCTGCACGTCTGGAGCCAAAAAAGGAGTGTGCTCCTTGAAATCCCACTGTTTAATGGTCAGCTCGCTGTGCTGTTTTATTTTTTTTCACAGATACCAAGGGCTTACGACAAAAACATCTGGTCTGGGTGAGCTTGTTTTTAGAAGCAGCACATTATGTAAATAAATATCTGCTTAAAAATGCATCTCACAATTGCAACTGATATCATCAGCTCCCCAGTTTTCCAAGAGCAATATGAGATAAACCACAATTAAGTCTTCTAAACAAGAAGAGAATGACAGATAAAATAATCATTTTCGCTTAAGCTCTGTTCTGGGCTGGCATCAAGGACCTTTGTAATTCAGGACACTGCAGGCTACTGGACTTGCAGAAAGAAACACTTCTTCCCCCAGACCACACTCAAGTGCTTGGCATATACATTTCACATATACAAGCAAATTAATATTTTATTTTCTGCTTAGCCGGAAAATAGGCAAACTAAACACTAGTTTATAGTATCAGCAATATTTACATGTCAGGTGTGACCACTTATATTGGTACACTGGCCTACGATATGCAAAGGTGATTTCCTTGTATTATCCCATGTCATTAGCACAACAATTCTGACAAAAAGATATTAGTATGTCCATTTTTTTCAAAAACTGGTCTTAAATAAATCCAACGGCTTGCCCACATGTGGGGAGCTCAGTGCTGAGGAGAGAAATTATACAACTGCCATTTGATGCAATTTCAAACCTATGTTCTCCTACTGTACCTGGGCCCTCAGACCCCACCACACCTGGACCTTCAGACCTCCAACCCATGCCTACCTCACCTCCCACCTCAGCGAGGGGTTCTGTGCTGTGTCCAAGGGCTCACCAGGTGCCCACTGCCCTCTCGTACCGCTCCACTACAATTATCAGGGCCACCCCATGAATTCCACCACCTGCATTTCTTAAAGTGAACCTAACACAGGCCAGTGAAGAAGAAAAGGCTCTGTAGTGTCTCAGGGAGCCCAAGGACAACCTTCAACTCCCCTCTTGTTTACACTGACATTACAAACTGAACAGAAAGGACTCTTTCTCATGTCCAGATGCTCTTTGAAGAGCTGACTGGTGTCTTGTAACCTGCTTTCTTTCCATGTGGACTTCCATGCCATTTGGGAAACAGGGATTTATTTTCTGGGCCTTTGAAGAGAAAAGAAAGCAACACAGTGGCTCTTCACAAAGTTCGGCCAGAGCCTGCAGAGGTGCTTGTGGAGCAGGGACCCCAGGCCAGCCCCACGAGGGACACGCAGTGGGTCCCATTCTCTGCAGCTCCGCAGATTTTCGCAAGTGAGGACCGGAAATGCGATTGGGCAGGGAAGGGCCGGCGGGACACAGGACAGCACGGCAGAGCAGGTCCAATCTCAGGGTCCTCCTCTGGGAGCTGGTGGCCTTTGGTGATGTTCATGGTCAGGTTCCTGAGAAGCAGACCTGAGACAAGGAACAGAGTGTGTGTGATGAGGAGGAGGTACAGGTGGGAAATGGTGTGAAGTCGAGGTTGGACCAGGAGGAAAAGCCAAGCCGGATACAGCCCCAGCCTGACCCTGGAGGGGCCGTGGGGTGTGAGTTATGCCTCAGCGCAGTTACAGCCCGGAACAAGGATGCCGCAGTCACACTCCCACACCCAGGACCAGGTCACCAGCCACTCGGGTGGGGTGGCAGGACCTAAACTCTGGGCATTTCCTGTCTGTGCACGTGGACGACGGGTCAAGGTCAGTGCCTCAAGGAAGAGCTACAGCTCCAGTGGGGAGGTGGATGCAAAGGCAGGGAGGGATCTGAGGGGATTTAGGTAAAATACTGGCATCATCCTCCACAGGTAATAACTGTTTTATTGTTTAATACTTACCACTGTGTTCCAGCCAGTGTTGTCAGCACTGTATGTATGTGGATTCACTTAGAAGGATCTAACAATCCTCACTGTCCTGGTTTTGCAGATGGGCAATTTGTGCACAGAGGTTGATTCAGCGGCCCGAGGCCCGATTCCCTGATGGTCATATTCCTACAGGTGGCAGAGCCCTGCCCCGGGGGCCATATTATAAGCCAGTGTCTGCACTGCCCTTGTGTAAGAGCCCGTTTCCTCCTCTGTAAAATGAAATAATAACTAGATGGTAGGGTTATGAGAAGATCCTTCTTGATTATGACACAATGGTGAATTACCCTGACCAGGAGCAGGGAGAACCAGAAAGGGAACCAGCTGACCCAGACAGCCACAGCCCTGGTCAGATCCAAGTAAAGTGAGCCTCTGGCACCCATGATCACTTTGATGCTGGAGGGGATGACCACACACGTTTAACTCCACTCTCATAGGACCTCAGTACAAGGGGACCTACACCATCCTCTTTCATAGGTCATAACCAACTAGCTCCTATGTTGCATTTAGTCATTTTTAAAAACTGGCAGTTTTGTTTTCTCACCTAATGAGAATTCCAGAGGCAGGTGGTTGCTGGCCTTGGTTCAGTGGCTCAGTGATGTCAGGAGCACAGTGTCTGCTATTTTCTTGGCTTTCCTTGTGGTTACAAGATGGCTGTTGCAGTTCCAGCCATCACATCCAAATTCTAGGCAGCAAGAAGGATGAGCAGAAAGGGAAAGGGAAAGTGGTAAGTGCCAGCTGAGTCTTCTGCCTTTTAAAGCTTTCCCAGAAAGCCCACCCAAGGGCGTCTCATTTGTCAGAATAAAATCACATGGCTGAAACCAAGTTCCCCTAAAACTGAGTTTCTCTGCTGAGTTTATGATTAACCTCTCTATCAAAAATTGGGTTCCCTTTCTTGTCCCAAACTTGTTCCCCTCAAGACTGAGGAGTATCAAAGTAAAGGGGGAATTAAAACCACATAGAGGCCCCCGTGTCCCTGTCCTTTGTAGTAAAAGGCTTTAGTCTCTCAGGTCTTCCCTGAGTCTCAAAAGGCTGACTCGAGAGTTAATGATCAGGAAACGTGAAGGTGTCGAAACAAAGAGTAGCTTTTGGGCCAGGAGACAGGTAACAATTTAGACTATAGACCAGCCACATCCCAGAGTCACTGAACTCCCAGTTCCCTGAAAGATAGAGATAAGGGCCTGACACATCTTCCTAAGTTGTTTTGACAGGGAGCAGACCCACCAGATGGAAACTGCTGCCGCAAGCACAGAGACTCCAGACCGGCTGAAACAAGAAGATTGGTGATGCTCAAAACTCAACCTTGATACCAACCAATCAGAGAACTGTGCACAAGCTGACCACACACCTGGCAGCTCCCTCCCTCACACTGCCTTTAAAAAACCCTCCCTGAAAGCCATCAGGGAGTTTGGGTCTTTTGAGCATGAGCTGCCCATTCTCCTTGTCTGATACCCTGCAATAAAATTTGCACTTTCCTTCACCACAAGCCGGTGTCAGTAGACTGGCTTTACTATGTGGGCAAGCGGACCCAAGTCCAGGTTCAGTAACATGGCCACCCCATGTTCAAAGGAGGCTAGAAAATATACTTCCTTAATTGGGCTCATTGCTGCTCCAAAATGAGAATCCTATGTGTGTATCAGTTTCCTATTGCTACTGTGAAAAAAGTTAACACAAGCTTGTTGGCTCAAAACAATACCCATTCATTCTCTTTCTGTTCTAGAGGTCAGAAACCTGCAGTGTCTTAATGGGCTACAGACAAGGTACAGGCAGGGCTGCAATCCTCCTGGAAGGCTAGGGGAGAAGGTTTCCTTGCCTTTCCCAGCTCGCACAGGCTGCTTGCATTCCTGGGTCTGTGGCTTCCTTCTATCTTGAAAGCCAGCAAAACCCAGTCAAGTCTCTTTTGAGTTTTTATCTGTCTGGTTCTCCCTCTTCTGCCTCCCTTTTCCACTGTTAAGGACCCTGAGATTACTTTGGTTCCATCTTGATCATTTAGTATCATCTCCCATCTCAAGATCAGTAAGGAATCAGAAACATTAATTTCCCTCTGCCATTTAAGGTAATGTACCCACATGTTCCAGGCATTAAGATATGGACATCGTTTTTGGAGGGGAGTAATTTTTCCACCTACCACAGTTGGAAGGGAAGAAAAAAAAATGGATATCAGGTGGGGGGTCACCAGCAGCATCTACCATTTGGGTGACTATATGCAATGCTGAAGTAAAAAGTTCAATTAAATAATGCCTTTTCACTCAGCATGACAATCTCTAGGTCTATCCATGTTGCTGCAACTGGCAATATTTCGTCCTTTTTATGGCTGAGTAATACTCCATTGTATATGTGTACCACCTCTTCCTTATCTATTCATCTGTTGAGGGACATTTAGGTTGCTTCCATGTCTTGGCTATTGTGAATAGTGCTTCAAAGATAAGTCAGACAAATATCATATGATATCACTTATATGTGGAATCTAAAAAAAGGGTACGAATGAACTTATCTACAAAACAGAAATAGAGTCACAGATGTAGAAAATAAACTTATGGTTACCAGGGGGAAAGGAGGGAGGGGAGGGATAAACTGGGAGGTTCGGACTGACATATACACACGACTATATATAAAATAGATAACTAATAAGGACCTACCGTGTGGCACAGGGAACTCTACTCAATGCTCTGTAATGACCTATATGGGAAAAGAATCTAAGAAAGAGTGGACATATGTATATGTATAACTGAACCACTTTGCTGTACACCTGAAACTAACACAACATTGTATATCAGCTATACCTCAATAAAAATTTTTTAAAAAACAAACACACACGCTTTTTCCCACTTTCAACAAGATTATAATATCAAGGAATTTAAGAAACAACACTTAAGTATCTGATTTTTAGAGTGGAATTAGGAAACTGAGGGTCAGGAAGGTTGAGCAGCCTGCCCTAGGCTGCTGAGCAGCAGAGCTGGGATTTGAAATCGGGGGTCAGGGGTCAGGGGCAAGTTGGAACCAGAGCCTGGGTCTAGGGTCTCCTTTACCAGGAAGCCACATCATGTGTGTATACAAGGTGGAGAGATTTTCTGTAAGGGACCAGATATTTAGGCTTTACGGCTGTTTGGTCTCTATCACACAACTCAAGTCTGCTGACAGCCACAGAGGGTAGCAAACAAACAGCCTGGTGGCTGAGTTCCAGCAAAACAAAAGCAGCAGGTGGACCCAGTTTGGCCCAAGGGCCTAGTTCACTGAGCCCTGGTCTAGGCAACGATATCATTGATGGTTTGTTTTATGAAACCTCCTTGAACCCTGAGTTAGTGCTGAGTCATGGCTCCTGTGGAAACATGGAGCCAGGCTCCTGCACGTCTCTGGCCACACATTTCTGTGAACCGCTCAATACAGAACCTGGTTTTATGTGTGTTTCTGTTTGAAGACACTTGTTTAATGTATAGTTGAGTTATTAACATTGAACTCATGCCAGCATCTCTGTAGCTCATGATTGAGTAAAGCTCATCTAGCACATGTATTTTTCCCAAAAGGCACATCACAGCCTTCTTGTCCTTAGGACCCTGGGCAGCATTTCAGCATGATGCTTGAGGGCAATTTTAAGCAGTAGAGTCAACAACGAGAAGCACAAGAATGAGAAAAATGTGTCACTAAATAGACTGTGAAAAGGACGCTTGTTTACAGGGTGAGAGCCGAGACCAGGAGGCAGAGTCCCTTGGTTCCCCCTCAGCTGGGACCATGTGTGTCAGGAACTCAAATTTCCCACTGCTCTGGGCACATCTGCCAATGACCATAAAAGCACCAAGAGTATTGATTTGGGGTTACAGATCAATGTTAGCAAGTGGGTGAATGCACAAATATGGAATCCGCAAATACTGAGGACCAGCTGTGCATGATGTTGGTAACCAGGTTACCTTCACAACGACAGATGTCGTATTTGACATGCTTGGTGACCGTATGATGCTGACATCACCAATGAGAACTGACCCTGGTCTTGCAGAACTGATGCCCGCCTGACCCTGAACAGCTGTAGGGAACACCAGTACTTCTACCAGCTGAATGCCAGTTTCCCCACTAGAAAAGCATCAGTGGATGGCTGGTGCTGGCCAGGCCCCACCCACAGCACCTGTCAGCATCACTGGTGGGAATCTACAGTTCTGCAGATCAGAGTATTATGACACGGTGCTCAGAGGAATAGCATGTAAGTAGCCATATTATCCACAGAAATGGGATACTAAAATCCCTGCCCAGGCTGGAGCAGTGGCCCATGTCCCACACGATGCCTGTGAATCCTGGTGCTAGCACAGGGCCCGAGGTGGGGATCGGGGGAACTTCATACATATCAACCAGACAAGTGACCAAGGTTGGGCCCCCAAGTCCTGGTGTCCTGGATAAGTGACCCACGGTTCTAGTGTGATGTGGCCTTGGGCAGGCTACTTAACCTTCCTGTGCCTCGGTTTCCTGACCTGAGTAGCCACCTCACGGGAGCTTTGGGAGAACCAGAGTTGTCTTCTCTTCTCATCCTGTAAAATCCCAATAAGATGAGCTATGTCTGCGCTTCTGGATCTCTCTATCTTGTTCCATTTCACACTCAAAAACCAAACCTGGATCATCGTGTCCAGTTATGGATCCCACATAGTAGAAGACAAACTAAAGAGATGCCGTTCGCGACGATACGGATGGACCCGGAAGATATTAAGTGAAATAAGCCAGACACAGGAAAACCAATACTATATGACGTCACCAATATTGAGAACTTCATAAAGTCAAAGTCATAGAAGCAGGGAGTAGAGAGGTGGTTGCCGAGGGCTGGAGGGGAGGGGAGAATGGGGAGACACTGATCAAAGGGTACAAAGTTCCAGTTATAAGATGAATAAGTCCTAGAGATCCACTGTACAGCATAACGGCTACAGTTAGTGGTACTGTATTGCATACTTAGAAATTTGCCAGGAGGGTAGATCTTACGTTAAGTGTTCTTATCACACACACAAAAATCATATGAGGAAGTAGGAGGAGGAAGAGGAAGAGGAGGAGAAAGAGAAGGGGAAGAAAAGAGGGAACTTTGGGAGGTGATGGATACCACCTATTACACTTAGGTGGTGATGATGGTTCCATGGGTGTTTATCTCCAAATTTATCAAGTCATGTCTGCTAAATATGTACAGCTGTTTCTATGTCAATCATACAGCAATAAAGTGCTTAAAGGTACCAACTGTCCAAAGCATAGATGAGAGTGGAAGCTCTATTCTATCTCGCATGGTTTCAAGCTTCAGAATTCTAGCTGGTTCTGGTGGACAAGGAGATGTAATGGTTGTGTGAGGTATAAATTACAGCAAAGTCAGAAAACAGATTAGAAGAGCTGCTTCTTACAGTGGAATTTGACCCCAGAACAAAATGGCATACAACCGTGCCGCATGGTTTGGGGTGAAATTCTCTCCCAAACAGGCAAGGTCCACGAGCCAGGCTCCAAGACAGTTGCTGAGAAGCTTGACGTTTGTCAAAACGAGACGTGCAGAGTTTTCTTGAGGACCTTTCAGAAAGTCCTCACCAAGTGCAAGGGGCCAACAGCTCAGTGACAGGCAGCAGGATGAGCCAGTCAGTTCTAAACCCCGCCGGCTGGGCCTTTGTGGCTTTCTGTGCATCAGGTGGTAATGCTGTGACCTTTCCCAAATGTGTGGAAATAGAACTTTGATTAACATATTTGTACTCCTCGTAGAGACCTTTATATATACAGGGCAATCTGTTTGTTGGGTGACTACTTTGTACTTATTTATTTATAATAAATTTATTTATTTATTTGGGTTTTTTTTTAATTTTTGGCTGCATTGGGTCTTCGTTGCTGCACGGGCTTTCTCTAGTTGCGGCGAACGGGGGCTACTCTTCGTTGCGGTGTGCAGGTTTCTCATTGTCGTGGCTCTTCTTGTTGCAGAACAAGGGTGCACAGGCTTCAGTAGTTGCAGCACGCTGGCTCAGTACTTGTGGCGCATGGGCTTAGTTGCTCCACACGGCATGTGGGATCTTCCCGGGCCAGGGCTCGAGCCCATGTTCCCTGCGTTAGCAGGTGGATTCTTAACCACTGCACCACCAGGGTAGCACACTTTGTTCTTATTTGAAGACTATTCTGGATCCATTTCTCCCATATGTCGCAAAATAGTGAAAAGTGTCTCCCTGGGAACAGCAGCAGGTCAGGCCCAGGTCAAGAGCAGCTGGAGTCAGTCCTTCCAGACCTGGACAGACCGGAGAAGGGGAGGACACCAGTGGCTCTTATCAGAAGGGCGCCTGCGGGGCCCCGTGGTGGAGGGGCTGGGCTCTCCTTGCTCAGATCCTGTGGCGTCTACACTGGGCAAGGCTCATGCAGAGTGCACGCTCCTCAGATTGCCGTGAGGCTGAGCATGAAGGTCTGGTTGGTTCCACAGAGGGTAGAGCCCAGCCTCCTGAAGTTGGTTCAGGTGAGGCGTTTGCTGTGGACCAAGCTCCTGTGCACACATCGCATCCATAAGATGCCTTCCTCAGAGCCTCTCTCTGCCACTCTCTCCAGGCCCCTCAGCGCTGGCTTTGCTTGAGCCACAAGGCATCTCCTGAGCCTCCTGGGGCCCCCAGCTGCCAGAGGAAGCCCTGCTTCAGCACCATCAGTGCTGGCCTGAGGCTGAGCGGCTCCCTGCCCTTGTCTCTGACACTGGTACCACTTCTTGAACCTGTTAAAATGTCAAAGGCTTGGGACCTGGCTCCCGAGCCGCTGTCCCAGAAAAGTGCAGTCCCATTAACTTGGGGGAAAATTTGGTCAATATGACCCAGGACACAGGAGCACACACTCCCCCCTTTTCCTTCTGCCTGGGGCCTGCTTTGCCTGGAGCCATCCTGCACAGCAGAGCAGGTTCACCTACTGAGCACCTACCTGGCTGTGGCTCTCCCTGGCACTGCTTCCCTGCTGCTGTGGACTGAATGTGACCCCTGCCCCCCAAATTCATATCTGAGATGGTATTTGGAGATGGAGTCTTTTGGAGGTAATTAGGTTTTCATGAGGTCATGTGGGTGGGGTCCTGTGATGGGATTAGTGTCCTTAAAAGAGGAGACACCAGACCTTACTTCCTCTCTCTCTCTGTCACATGAGGACCCAGCGAGAAAACCACCATCTGAAAACCAGGAAGGGCATGGCCCTTGCCAAATCTGCAGACACCTTGATCTCCAGAACTGTGAGAAATAAAGGTCTGTTGTTTAAGCCCGCCAGTCTGCATTTGTTAAGGAGCAAATGAAAATGGCAGCCCTGGTGTCTCATGCCCCAGTATAGCACCAGCACACAATCCTTTCCCCAGGCTCTGCTTTCTGGGGAATGCAGGGTTGGTTTCAGTTATTCAGTTTTTAAGACAGAGATTAAGAGATCTCTCTCACAGGCTTGTTATGAACATGAAATCAAACATATGGAAGGTAACATGTATTGTGCATTAACTGTTGTTGGATATTGTGCTAAGACTTTCACATTCACAATCTCTCAAACAACCTATGGGGGTCGTCCTATTGTCACCTGTTTCCCAGACGTGGAAAGTGAAGGATTCGAAGAGATATGGCCAAGGTCAAATTGTGGTGAGGTCAGGGGCTGCACAGAACTTTGTACCCAGAGGTCTAGCACAGGGATGGCATCTCCTTACCCACCACCTGCATGATCTGTAATCTGTCCAGGAGGGCGGGCCAACACGTGGAAGGGGTTCACAGACAAGAGCTTCCCTTTCCCTCCATCCGTCTTTACAATTATTATGGAACATTGGCTGTCTTTATTTCAAGATAGTTTTGTGACATGTGGTAATCCCCAAATGTGTGTTTCTAGCTGTGGGGAGAATCATTCCTGTAACATCGCTATAATCACTTGGACCGCATTGGGAATTGAGGTCCAGAAACAACAAAATGAATGGACTGTAGAACATACACCATTAAATCATTCTGCAAGATCCTTAAAATGCATAAGCACCCATCCTGATATTTATTCTTGGAAGCTGGTGGTTGTTTCTGAAACTACTTGCAGCATTTTAATTTGTATTATAATACCAAAACGTTATTCAATTTTATTATATTGGGTTCTTTTTGACTTAACAATTTTACAAGCAACTTTCTGATCCCAGAAAAACAGATAAATTAAAAGTTGGCTGTGGGGACTGAGTCGCACTTGAGTTTGGAGCATGGTGTCCTGTCCACCAACTGCTTCCCTTTCGACCTTAGAGGACATTATTATTGCTCACAGGAAGCCAGCCGTGGTGGGCTACTTGCAGATAATTTGGAACCATTATTGGAGAAATTCATACTCTACATGGTTCCTGGGCAGTTCTTAGGCACATGCCTGGTGCACACAATCCAACTGATGCTACAGGAGAGAAGCAGGTGGTGGGCCTTCAGGCCAGAGACGAGGGGCCAAGTGCAGGGCCTGGGGGGTGGGGGGCAGTGGAGGGGCGTGGGCAGGAGGCAGCCTCTTCAGGGCAGGGCAAGAGGAAAGCTGCAAAGAGGGTGAGCTTTGGCTGTGTTGGGAAGATTGGTCCTTGTTCAAGAGACTAACGGGAAGGGAATCCCTGGATATGGAATACGGGGAACAAAGCCAGGGGGATGGAGCACACCCAGCAGCGTGTTCAGTGCAGATGAGTCGGGGTGGGAGTGGGAGGGGACGAGACTGGAGAAGCAATGGGCAAGTGATGGTAGTCTTCCCCTGGTCCCCCCAGTCAACCACAGCGACAGGTAAAACTGAGCAGGTGATTGTAGAGGCAGTGAAGTAAACACACCAATGATGAGCGAGAAAGGACCCAAGGCTCCCTGTGCCTCAACTCTAAGGCGGGGGTGTCAGGCCCCACCTGGGTCCCGTCTGTCTGTGCCTTTGATGAGGAAGGAAGAAAGGAGAAGAGGCGGAGGGGGTAGAGAGGCAGGAGCACGGGCACCTCTGTCTGGTGGTCGGCAGTCGGTGTGGGGAAGCATCAGGGTCTACGGTGGAATAACGGAAGGTCCTGGTGAGGGCAGCTCCTCCTGGCTTCCTCCGCAAGCCGCCACCTTACACTCCTGCTCTGGAGCCTGTGGTATATCCCAGTTTGGATGTAACTGTCTTTTTAACTGTGTGCACATGACAACCCCACAGCCTCTCATACCCTGAGGATCTCAGGCTGCAGCTGGGATTCATCGTGGGATCTTAGGGTCTGTACTGCGCACCACACACTAGATGGAGGATGCCATGGCTTTCAGAGGCAACCATGTGACCACAGAAAGGACCTTCTGATCTGGGGACACAGAAGCAAAGGGCTTAATATATCCTGAGGGGCAGGGTGGGGCGGGGCTGCCCCCTGCCTGCACTGTGTGGTTGTGTGGGTGTGGTCCAGGTGGGATGGACAAAGCGCCCTGTCCCCTTATCCCCTTCATTCTGGGTTTCCCGTCACACTCAAGCAGCTACTCCCATGACAACTATGAGATGCTGACCTTCACCCACCTGCTGAGTTCATGCTACAGCACTCAACAATGGAATGGCCCTCAGCAGAAAGAGGTACATTGTGATTAAAAAGCCCACAAACACCAGGAGAAAAGATTGTGGTTTAACAATTTTGCATCTGACCACTATTTTTCATGGGGGAAATAATGAACAGGTACATCAGGATGAATTATGTGGTGAGCAGTGCAACACCCCATTCCAGGGATTCTGGATTCAGAAATATGAATGCCCCTGTCCCCAAACATGCCAGCTGGAAGACATCCTCATCAATCACTTCAAGAATGCTTCCTTCCAAATAAATGACCTTTCACATTGGGCCACCTGCTTCCTCTGACTCAGAATACTGGGCTGGGGCGGAGGGAAATACAGCTGGTGTGTTAGCCTGGGTTCTCCGGAGACACAGAGAATAGGACATATACGTCAGGGAATGTGGCTCGGTGTCTCTGGAGGACGGTGATATGATGAATGTATGGACAGATAGACAGATAAGTATGATTATAATCTCTCTATACATATCTCTGGATATATAGATATATGTAGAGATATCTATATAAAATATCTATATATTTACATATGTCTATATATAATCTATACCTCTAGCTATACATATATAGAGATAGAGGGATTTATTTTAAGGAATTGTCTCACATGATTCTGTGGGCCAGAAAGTCTGAAGACCATGGATCAGGCTGGGAATTCAGGTAAGATTTGCCACAGCAGTCTCGAGTCTGAACTCCCCAGGGCTGCAGGCTGGAATGAAAGGCAGGGTTTCTGTGTTGCCAGCTTGAGGCAGAATAGCTTCTTCTTTGGGAAACTTCACTCTATGCTTTTGGGGCTTCAACTGATTGGATGAGGCCCACTCACACTATTAAGGGTAATCTCCTTTATTTAAAGTCAATTAACTGTAGATGTTAATCACATCTAGAAAGTACCTTCACAGCAAGAGGTATACCGGTGTTTGACCAAAGACACAGCACAGCCTAGCTAAGCTGACACCTACAGTAAACAACCCCAGCTGGCGTCTAGTCTCTTCTTTCTGGAACTCCATCAGGATGAACAGTCATCTTTTCCCAGAGAGCAACCATGCTGCTGGGTCAGCTACCTCGCTGTCCATGGGCCGGAGAGAGCCGCGGTGGTAGGAGATCACAGAGGGAGGAGCATGGTTTCTTTCTTTCCCTATAGAAATTTCCTTGTGAAGGCAACTTCAGGTTTCAGGTCTGCTCTCTCAGCCAGGGGGTGGCAAAATGATCCAAATTCACACAAGGAAAACATTTTTTTAATATAACTTACACACATAGACATGCTCAGATATCAAGTAGACTATTCCATGAGGTTCTATGAATATTATGAAGGCACAGAGCGCTTTCACCAGCACACATCTGCTGCCTTGCCTTCCCAGTCCCTCCCTCCCACCCAGAAACCAAGGGTCTCTTGTTTCTTCTAGACATTTATACCTATTGAATTATACAGTATGTGCTTTTCTGTTTGGCTTATTCCAGTCATCCTATTATTCTGAGAGTTACACCTATTACATGCTTATCAGTCATCTATTACTTTTTATAAAATTTTCACTGAGTACTAATCAACTGTATGAACAAGCAGAGCTTATCCATTCTGTTGATCAACAGTCCAGGTTTGATGGTTATAAAAGTCTTATAAGAGGTTTTGCATGGACATACATACACATTTATTTTGCACACACACCAGGAGTGGAATTACTAGGTCATAGAAATAGATTTAACACTTCGAGAAACTGACACTTTGACAAAATGGCTGTATGTTTCACAGTCCCACCAACATGTGCAGGGTCTGGCTGCCCCAGAGCTGTTCCAGATTTGCTGTGGTCAACCTTGTACATTTTACACATTCTAATGGAGCATGTGGTAACACCTTATTGGGTTTTTAATGTACATTTTCTTGGTGATTAATGAAGTTGAACAGTTTTTCATGTGCTTATCGACCACTTATATATCTTCTTTTGTGAAGTGCCTGTGTGCCTTTGCCTCTTAAAATTGGGCTGTCTCCTTGTTATTGAATTTCAGGAGTTCTTTATATATTCTGGATACAAATACTTTGTTTTATGAACATATTCTCACAGTCTGTGACTTGCTTTCTTATTTTATTGATAATGTTTTATGATGAAGTTTTGTGTATTTGATGAAGTCTAATTTATCATTTTTGATTTTATGGTCACACCTTCTTGTGAGAAGAAATGTTTTCTTACCTCAAGGTCACAAATATATTCTTCTATGTTTTTTGTTTTGTTTTGTTTTAGGCTTTACATTTAGGTCTATAATTTGTCTCAAATAGGTTTTTGTTTGGAGTGAATTAGCAACTGATGTTGTTTTTTGGTTTTGTGTTTGTTTGTTTGTTCTATTGGACCTCACACAAGCACATTTCAGACCCTGATTTACAAGGTGTTAATATTAGCAACTATAAAATCTTTCCCCAATTTGGCTATTAACACAAGTTTTGACAAGTGGCTTTAATACACCTGGGAGCATTAGGTGACCTCACAAGAGCCAACTCCTCTTCTTGCATTTTTAAGCTTCTCTGCATGGGACCCCTCTGACTTACCAACCATATTTATTTATCACTGTCAGACTCCTGCTGTCAAAAGAGCACTTTTCACTCCTCCTGTGTGTAGCATAGCATGTGTGACAGTCTCCAGATGGTATTACCTCCCTTGATTTTTTTCTCTACTTTTTTAAATTATGAAATTTACTATTCACAGATACATATGTACAATTCCAAGAATCCACATTCACATTGATAAGGTCTTTTAAATTTATACAAATTTGTACATTTTTGGTGCTCTTCATTGCTTCCTACAGATTTGGGATTGAATCTGATATAATTTTTCTTTAGCCTGAAGAAATTATTTTGGTATTTCTTGTAGAGAAGTTCTGATGGGGAGAAATTCTCTTAACTTTCATCTCTAAAAATGGATTTATTTTGCCTCCAATTTTTAAAATTAATCTTTTCTTTTTGGGGAAATAGTAGATTCATATGCTTTGGTAAGAAATACAGAGATATTCCATACACCCTTTACTCAGTTTCCTCCAATGATAGTATCTTACAAAACTACAGTATAATATTATAACCAAGATATCAGCACTAATGCAATCAAGATACAGACTCTTCCGTCACTATAAAGATCTCTCGTGTTGCTCTTTTTAGTAACTTCTCTCTCCTCTCTGTCTCCATCAGTGACCCTTGGTAACCACTATTCTGTCTCCCCAGTTTATAATTTTGCCATTTCAAGAATGAAATTATTGAATAGAAAGTTTGAGATTGCTTTATTTTTAAAGCTATTTTTGTAAGATATGGAATTCTAGCTTGACATTTGTGTATGAGTGGAATATGTGTGTGTGTGTGTGTGTGTGTGTGTGCTTTGTATTTTTCCAGATCGGTGTTTCCTGAGCTTTTTGGATTTGTGGGTTGATGTCTTCCATCAGTTTTAGACCATTCTCAGCAAATATCTAATTAAATATTTCTTCTTGTTCTCTTTTTTCCTTCTTGGGCTCCAATTACAGATATGTTGGACGATTTGATATTGTCCCATAAATTAAGACACTCTTATCTATTCTGTTTTCTGGGGTTTTTTTGTTTACTTATTTTTGGTTTGCTTTTTTTCCCCCTTAATTCACCTGTCCTCAAGTTCACTCATTATTTCTTCTGCTGAGTCATTCTGTTATTAAAACCAATAAAATATTTATTTCTGATACTCTATTTCTCATTTCTAGAATTTCTACTTGATTCATTTTTGCAGTTTCTTTGTGTCTGCTGAAATTCACCCTCTCCTTATCCATACTGCACACTTTTTTTAATAGATCATTTAGCATATTTCTAGTTATTTTAAAGCTCCTGTCAAATAGTTCCAACATCTGGGCCACCTACAGTTCTATTAACTGTTTTCTTTCTTCATCATGAGATGTTAGAACAATAAAGTCTATAATATTTCCCTTTAGAAAAGAGTTTTTTCTTGTGTCAGGTCACTGGTTTGGAGTGATGGAGTAAATTTGTTCTATAGTTAAACTGGGTCTGAGCTTTTGGGCAAGTTTAGTTTGTTTCAGTTCACTACTAGCTACAGATATTTTGAGAGTCGGCTCAGAATTTTCCCTTCTGCAATGTTATAGGTGTGAACGCTACCAAGATTCCCCAAATTTATTCATGTTTTCCACGAGTTTTCCATGCCATGATGGATCTCTCTCTGATTTACAACTCAACTGACAGCTTTGTACATTGTTGGAGAGTTCCCTTTGCTTTCTGGTCCAGCCACAGGCTTTTGGACACTTGTGAATACTCTGTTCTGCCTGGAATGCCTTGGAGGGATTCCTTTCAGCTTTCCTGTCCCACCTGTAGCTATTGTCAGTGGAAAACCTGTAGTGTTTTGGGGAGTGGAGGATTCTCTCAGGTCTCTTGCTTATGCCCAGACCTTGGCAGCTGAAAATCCAGGATGCCTTTGGCTGACTTATCTCAGTTCTCCCCTCCCTTTGTAGCTGCATCCTCAGCCCTCTGACTGGTTTAGAAAGACTGTGACTTTGTGGCTTATACATCTTGTTTGGGTTATTGAGAACAACAGTCTCTTGTCATTTTCTACCTTCTAACCAAAGAGACATCTTCCACATCTCTTACCTTCTGTTTTCTCTCAGTTCGTCTCTCTGAGTTGTTTTCTGGGTAATTTTATTCAGAGCAATCTTATACCAATACCTCATCATTTGTAACTAACCTGCTTTTGTCCTGTCCTTTGGCTTTGTACTTGGAATACACGTGTGTGTACATATTTGTATCTTTTTTTTAGAAGTTCTATTTTATTCTTCATCAAATCTGCTGCCTCATACATTTTCATAATCTTTTTGTCATACTTTCATATTCCCCTCTTATTTCTTTAAACATATTAAAGACAGTAAGTTTATGTATTCTAAACCTGATAAATAAAATATATACAAACTCCATAAATCTGACTTCAGTTTGTGATTTCTGGAAATTCTCACTCGTGGAGTGGGTTTTTTCTCATCTGTTTAATAATTTTGTTCGCATGAGTATGACTTCATGCTCCTTGGGACTTTATCTGTGCGGAGTCTTCAAAAACGGGGTTTAAAAAGAACTTTTCTCTAATAAGGATACGCATTTGCCTTTTCCAGGTGCTTTAGTACGACTGAATTGGAAGCACCGTCAACTAATTTGGAGGGATTGAGGCCACATTCCTGCCCAAGTTCCCATGAGTACAGGCCTTTGGGTAGAAATTCTCATGCAAGAGTGTGTGTGTGTGTGTGTGTGTGTGTGTGTTTCTTCCTGTTCCTCCCATAGCTAGGATGGTGGTGGTGGGGGAGGGCAGGTTTCAATTCCTACCTTCTCCTTCTGTGGATTTTTCCTTGGCTTGACCCGAAGCTTCCTGGGTTGATGCGGTGGGATTGTCAGTGATGTGACCACGTTATTGTGGCCCCAGGCCTTGTCTCCTTTGACCTTCCTCATGGCCCATAAACCTCAATCTCATTTACCATCCGAGACTGGTTTCCTCCCACCAGGTGCCATCCAGGCTGATGCCCCAGTGATCCCTCCCCCCATGGATTTCTTCCCTGTCCTTTATGACCTTCAGGAGATTCCCTTATTTTCTGCTGGCTCAAATGGGCATTATATTTTAGATATTTGATTCAACATTTTTAGTTGTGCTATTTGTCTGCAATTCTGCAGGATTCCCTCTTTATCTTCTATTTCAGCCCTGCTCTCCTGACAATGAATGGGTCTGTTGGCAGTTTCCAGGGGCCCTCAGGAGCCATATTTTGAAAACACACTTCAGGATTTGGATAAGTGTGAGGAGATGTGTGTCCTTATCGGATAAGGTAGCTACACACTCATCTGGATATCCATCATGCAGACCTTCCAAAAGGGAAAGCCTGCTCCTTCCTCAAGCCACTGGCCCATTCTGACTTTAAAAATATCATGTGAAAGTGATTCTCATATTAGTCTTTATTTTGGTAACTGTAAATGCTGACATGAATGTAGATATTGCTAAGTTGAAAAGTAAATGTATCATTACTACAAACTTACTTTTACTGTTTTAAATCTCATACAAGCCCTTATGATTTAAAGAACAGTGCTTAACACTTATTTCTAATTTTAAGTTAATTGTTTGGCAGAAATATATACTTTTAAATAATGACTAGACATTGTCTGGTGTTAATTGCTCTTGCAGACTTTTGTGAGTAAAAGGTTGAATAAGTCTGTGCAAGCTTAATAATGTAGAAGGGAAGTGCATAATCAAAGCTGTAATTACACAGAAATGTTGTGAGATAGTCTGGGGTAAAATCTATCTGATAAAATAGAAGTAACTGTGAAGTCTTAAAATGTGCTGTTTTCCCTTCCTGCAGAGAAGAAACCTCACATGTGGATACACACAATGGGGCAGTGAACCAGCGGCATGGACGCTGAAAACCAGGTGGGTTCTAGGCTAAAGCCAGAGACCTGGTGCGCATCCTACCTCTGCTGCTGCCAGCTCTGTCCCACCAGGGCCCTGGCACCACGGATCGGGTGAGATGGGTCGTGGTGAAGTCACTGCAGAGACCTCTGTGGGGACGATGCCTGTGTCCTGGGCTGGGGAGCAGCGGAGGCTGATAGTGCTTTTGCTGCCGGTCAGCTAACTGTCTTGCTCTACCGGCCAGGGTACACCAGCATCTTTCTTCTTCCAGGAGATGCCAAGATGAGGCAGGAGATGCATGGGCCCCAGGCTGAGCCACTAGAGTTTGTCCCCTGGGGACAGATACTCCAAGATGAACATAACGGCAGGAGGATAATAGGAAGAGCTGAGCCCTGCCCAGATAAAAGATAAAGACCACATATTCCTCATTCTCGAAGTCAAGGGGACCTCCCCGACTACACACGTGCAGAAAGACTCCTTGAAGGTCAAAAGGGAAGGGGCACCACCCCATAGTAGGTGATGACAGCCTTCCCATAGGCCTCTGTGCTGGAATCCATCTTGACTAAGAGAGCACAAGCACACAGGGGAGAACCCTGAGATAAACCACGTACGGACTCAGCAGCAGGCAAAGCAAGATGATTGGCCAGAGTAAACCCGGAAGAAATGTCCCATAAACGTGATTCAAACTACCACGAGGGCACGACTCTCTGAGCCCACCCGTGTGAGTCTATTCACAGGTACTCTTTTCCTCCTAATAAACACTTCACTTGTTTCATTACTTTCCATCTCTTTGTGGAAATTCATTTCTACACAGCTGACGGGCCAGGGCCTTGTCACTGGCCACTGTCCCTAGTGGCTAGGATTCAGCACTCTAACTGCTGTGGCCTAACTTCAATCTCTGGCCGGGGAACTGAAATCCTGCTTCAAGCCGCTGCAGGCCAAGGCCACCCAAGATCAAAGAGACAACGAAGTGGCCTTAAACCAAGTCTGACCTTTCTGCCACCTTTGTCACGTCTGCTCAGTCTAACATGGTGAAACACATGATCTGGGATGCAGGAAACATGCTTCATCCCTGGACATTGGAGACCTCATGGGATGCTAGAAGCAGCCTCAGGTTCCTACAGTTCTACTTAGTGCTCTTTGCAAGCCCACATCCACAGATGCTGAGGTCACCATGCCTGCCTGAGCCTATGGAGATGGCAGTGCCTGACTTTCAAGCAGGCTCCCAGGAAGTCAGAGATACAGTATTCCTCTGTTTTAAAAAAATAGTAGTTTGTCTTGACAAACTACCAAGTAAAACTTTTAACAAGTTAATCAAATAAAATTAGTGGCACATAATTGCTTCAATAGTTAACAAAGAATATTGTGATATCCATGTATGAACTTGAACATTTAAAGCAAATTCTCACTCCCCACCTCCCAGAAAAAAACACCCAGATACAACAACAAGAAAACAATAAAGGCAAATGCAAGCGATCAAAATAATGTCATTCCAATGGTGAGCAATTACTAATGGTGTCAACTAACAAACCATCAGGATCCTACTGGAATTACTGACTGAAACAAAGAGACGTCTCCAAGGCTGAATGTCTCCTGAGCTCAGATTCTCATTATCTGCATGGGCAGTTTTAGGGGCGTTGCCTGTATTTTCTATAGAAAAAAGTTTTAAGCCCCGCAATTCGGTGACTCATAAAAATATCATTTACGGTATACCTGGCTTGTTTCTGCTACACTGAGACAAAAGACAAGTCCCAGGGGTGCAAAGAGGCAAGTGAAGTCACAAAAGAATACAGACATTCCAGACTCAGCCTCCATCTGAGAATCCACATCAGTAATCCCGGGTGAGTTGCACTGTGGTCAGGTTAAAAGGGAAGGGTGCAATTTCTCACTGCTTTCTCAAAACTTCTGTGCTGGAGGCCCCTTCCCAGGCCCCTCAGAAGCATTGCCACCACCAGCAGATGCAGCCTTTGCCTCCGTGGAAGTTTCCTCCTTACAAGACACCAGGAGCACATTTGGGTTCCTGTGAAATCTACCTTGATGTCCTTCTGTGTCTTTTCTCTCCTAAATCCGTGTTTCTCTGTCTGGGCGGAGGAGGTCCTTGGGTTGGGTGGAGGGTCCTGTGCTCATGACCAAGAGGCCCCTGCCAGAAGGTCAGGCAGCTGTCTGCCCCCAGCTTGGAGGGGAGCAAGGGAACCGATAAGATCAATGTGTTTTCCATTGAAAACACTTTCAGGGGATTAAAGAGAAAAAAATAAAAATAAAAATCAACTTGAGGAGCCAGCACAAGGGTGTTCTGCTTTTAAGATTTCTTTCTCCCTCTCCTTTCTCTCCACTTGGTCAGACTGTGGAATTTGAGTGGAAAGGAATGCCAGGGAAGGACAAAATGCAAAGCTCAACCTGTGAATTAAAACAAATCGTTCATGGTAACATTTCCTTTTCCTTAAGTGCATTAAAAATGGGATGCACAGCTAAAGAAAGCCAGAAAAAAAGAACGTGAACTTACAGTTTCTGAAATTGTATTTACCTTTAGTTTTTCCAATGCCAGTATTTCTATTTAGAAATTAAAGTTATGCATTGCAAAACTGCATCAAAATCCAGAAAACTCACTTCCCCATCACTAAACAAATAGGTTTATAAACAGAAAGACACATTAAAAATATTATTCCAGATGATTGCCAAGGTGATAGGAGATAAACTTCAGTCCCTTTAAAAATACACATAGGAAAGGTCAAGAGTGAATGCTTTTAAAATTCTATTTTCTGCTCCACTGCTGATTTAACAGACAGATTTTCAATATGCAGATAAAGGCTGGTCCTCAGTTACAGACATTCCGAGAGGTTAGACCCCGAGTTGCCCTTCTCCTCCTCCCCTGAAGGCGGCTCTCCAGTTCAACTCAGGTTCCTTGAGTCTCAGGCAGGAAGAGCAGCTATAAACTGACCTGCAGGAGGCGCTACTCACATTTCATAAAGCACTTCTTCAGCACTTTAAGGCGGGATAGGGGTTGTGTTTGGTTTTCTTGGGCTCTCCCTTGGCCGCTGACACAGCTTCAGAGCAGATATCATGAGTCCGGAGAACGGCTGTCGTCACAACAGAACCCAAGTCTGCTTTTCTAGATGCTTCCACACTAACAAGGCTCCGGAGGAAGAAAGCACCCTACACTGGCAGGTTCTCCTCAATATCCCCAGGGTGATGGGAAAGCAGAAACTTGAGACAAGTCCTGCCAGCCTTTGGATCATGGGTGGGAGCGTCCCAAAATGACGGCGGCTCGGGATCAGAGGCCCCTTGACCTTCCTCTACCTGCCTGGTCAGGGATGGGGGCTGGCAGGGGGATCCACTTAAGCAAAAAATAACCCTGCAGGATAAATGCTTCTTTGTGAAAACTCTATCCTCTTTCTCTGGGAACTTATTCTTTTCCCCAAAGGTGAAGCAATGGTTGGAAAACATACAGGGATACAGGCCAGGAGACCTTTCTCCTGCAGAAAGACACCGACCCTAACCCCCAGTCTTCCTATGAAGGATGTTTCTGGAGTCACGCACGGGTTGCCCAAACAAATGTGACTGTTGTCTTCTATGAAAAAGTCCTGATCACCCGCTTGTGGCTGATGGGCGGCCTGGGTGGGGCTTCGCCCAGCGCACATGGGGCACGTTCCCGGCTGCTGAGAGACTTGTTGGGCAAGGTGCCCTGGGCAGGGCAGAGGACCTGGCACTGGAGTTTTGGGCCTTATCCTGTCAGGTGCCTCCCACCCCCAGGCCCCTCCTGAGTCCCCGTGACCAAGGTGCCTTCCGTACAGCGGGAGCGGAGCAGTGAAGGACAGACGGCACCTCAGGGTCCCTGGTGACACAAGGGTGCCTGACCATGAACGCACTGATCGCCCTAAACCCCAATCCCTGAAACATCACAAGGTGTTTCTTTCTTCAAGAACTGTCACAGAACTTTAAACGTGACCGTTACTTAAAAATCTGTATGGCTACCTCCTTTCAGGTGTTGCTGCATTTTTATTAAGGATGGTTTTAAGAATCTAACTGATGCTGCTGGCTTGGACTTTGTTCATGAAACAAACACCCACGGAGTTAGGAGCTGAGGTGTTCAGGCCGCCTGGGGTGACAGCTGGGTGGAGACCCGACAGCACTGCCTGCAGACCCTTCCCCCGGAGCTGCAGGCTCAGGAAAGGCAGTGGAGAGTAGAACCAAGCGGAGGGCATGTGGGGTCCTCCTGGTGGGGGGACAAGAGGACAGCAGCCCCGAAGCTCTGCCTTCCCCACGCCTTCCATACTTGGGGACAACTTCCCGAGTGGAAATGCACTCAGGAGACAGGGCAAGCACCTGAGTTTGTTGTTAACCTCGGGGGCCATCAGAAGGAGCAGAACAGGGGCTTCCCTGGTGGCGCAGTGGTTAAGAATCCGCCTGCCAGTGCAGGGGACACGGGTTTGAGCCCTGGCCCGGGGAGATGCCACATGCCGCGGAGCAACTAAGTCCATGTGCCACAGCTACTAAGCCTGAGCTCTAGAGCCCGTGAGCCACAGCTACTGAGCCTGCGTGCCACAACTACTGAAGCCCATGCACCTAGAGCCCGTGCTCCGCAACAAGAGAAGTCACCGCAGTGAGAAGCTCGTGCAGCACAACGAAGAGTAGCCCCCGCTCGCCGCAACTAGAGAAAGCCCGCGTGCGGCAACAAAGACTCAACACAGTCAAAAATATATTAATTAATTTTAAAAAAGAAAAAAAAAGGGCGGGGGGGCAGAGCAGGTGTGGCCTGTGACGTTCCTGCTCCTCCAGCCAGAGCTGGGCCCGGGGTCTCTGGAAGGAAGCCCAGAGCCTGGTCACAGAGCTGCCTGGGGAAGCAGGGCCTGCGGGACGGCACAGAGGGGGACGGACGTTCCAGTGTGTGGACTGTTTTAATGTTTACTACATGCCTACAAGACTAGCATGAAAACATTAAATAAAATAAACACACTGGATTACAATTTAAGCTATTAAAGTGGATACTTAATAGTACAAATTCATAGAAAAACATGGCAATCAAGAGGGGGCCTTCTGTGAATGCAAAGGGCAGGTGGGGTTGAGGTTCGCTTCTGCCCCCATTCTCCTCCCCTTTTGAGTTTCGTCAGTTGAACACTCACAGTTTAGGGTGAGATTATCTCAGAGCAGCAATCAATGGCTATTTGTTAGGAAAAAATAATATTCTTAAAGATGACATAAAAAGTGAAAAAGAAAAAATGGCGGGCACTAGATTCAGTTCCAGATGGCGGAAGGCAGTTAACATGCTCACCTCCTCTTCCTCCTAAATCTCCACTGAAATGGACCAGGAGGGGGACAACGGGGGAGGCTGCCTGGAGAGTGGACATCTGACCTGAAGGCAGTGCGGCTGGGAGAACAGAGGTGGCAGGCGCCCAGGGCAGGGCAGGCTCCCTGGCTGCAGGGAGCACGCCTCTCCCTGGAGGCTGGTACACAGCCGACAACCCAGTTTGGCACCCAGGGGGTCCGGGGTGAGGCCGTGCCCTTTGAGAACCACTGGTCTGGGGATCAGCCCGCCAGGCATCCACTCTCCCGTCCCCCAGGGCACAGCCCCGGACAGGTGCAAGGCAGCATCACCTTTCCCAGCAGGACAGCAGAGGCCCCTAAGGCAGGAAGCCCCCATCCTAAAGCCCTCCACAAATGCCCAAAGTCCCTCGTAAACGCAAGCAGCTGCTTCCATTTTTATAAAACTGAATCAACCATCTCTCACCACCACTCTTCACTCACAATTCTTTGTCTACATCGTTAGAACTGTTCAGCTGTGCTGAGCAAACTGATTGCAATACAGTGACGGCACTTTAATTCATAAAAATAATCCGAGCATACGAAGACAGAAATGTCACGCTATAAAAGTAGGTCTTCCTTAAAATTCTCTTTAGAGGCAAGAAAAGGAACCTCATGTTTGTTTCACAATCACAACAAGCACACTGAATTTCTCTGAGAAAGTGTCAGGCAAATTATGGAAAAAAGAGAGGGAAGTGTTTAGGTTAATGGCTCTGCCTTAGTTTCCAAAGTCCCCTAAATTCCTAGAACACTCTTCAGGGAGACCTCTGTGGCATCGTTGGCCCTGGTCAGGCAGGTTGATTAGACTCCCATTCACGATCCACTGTACTATGGTTCTAGGAATGCTATTTGTAAAGAACTGAGCACGTTCCAGGTGGGCACAGGCGACTTAATCAGGCCCGTGTCACAGAACCTCCCACCATTACTATCACCCACCTGCCACTTGTTTATTCATTTATTTATTTTTGGTCAAAGCATTTTGTTTTAGCATCGTTAGAAAATATCCAGGAAAGAATCTGACCAAACTGGAAAAGTATTTGCTTCTATTTTGGGGTGGGGGTGGGGTATTATTGTGCTCTTGAATTCCATCAGCTTTACAAGGCAGCCTTTCCACACATCTCGCACTTACTTCTGGAGATAAGGGGCCTGGGCAGTAAAAAGAACTCCGTTCGAAGCCCACGGCATGAATGGAGAGCTGTCCTCCTGAGTGCCGACTGCAGACAGGACGGCCTTTGCGTCCTGGCCCTTGTTGCTCACGGTGGGACCACAGCGCCCTCTCACGGCGCCACGCTGCTCATTCCACTCCAGGCACAAACCCCTTCAGGTCTCCACCAACACCATAAATTTGTGAGTTACGCCGTCACATCCTCTCTTAAAAAACAAAGTAAGCAATGTGACCAAGTATTCTCAGGGGGGTGGGGGTGGGGGATTACAGCCTGAAGTGTCACCTCCAGGCTGATTTGTGCTCGGAAGGAAAAGCTGGGGCCTCCCAGGGAGGTGCAGGGGACAAGATGTCCGTTAAGGTCACTAGCCACGCTGCTCTACAATCTCCTCCCGGCCACCGCCCGCTCCTCCGCCCCCGAGTCATGTGAGCGGCTGCAGGAACAGAGGGCCAGGCCCAGGCCAGGCTGCCTGCCGCGTGCGGGACCCAGCCAGGATGCCAGGACCCCTGTGTCTCCTGGGTGCACAGGCTGACGCCAGACTAAAGCCCCACACAACTACAGGTTCAAATGTTTACCTACCTTTGTGCGTGCGTGCGTGTGTGTGTGTGTGTGTTTGATGTTCTGCCCGGGGACCAAAAACTAAATTTAACCACAGCTTAAAATTGTTTCACCCTCTGAGAGTGACGCAGCACGACAGGCAAGCTCAGGCCTGTGTGTTAAATTCAGGACCGGATGCTGCCATTAAGCTCCATGCATCCTCGTGGGCAAGGAACGGCAGCCGACAGCCAATGTCAGGTGCCACCTACCCTCCACCAATTAAGAACACTTCAAACTGTTGAGGTTAAAAAAATGCTTTGAATCCTGTGAGAAATCTATTCACTAGGCAGATGACCCCCAAACTGCGTCTGCTGACCTGCTCTCTCCCTTACCCCCTTTCACTCCGCAACCCTCCCCAAGCCCGTCGTTAGTGGGAAACGCTCACCGGTCTCACCGCCACCCACAGGAAGCAGAATCCAACCACCGGCCACGCCCTTCCTCACTGACCTCGCTGCCTCAAGCAGCTCAGGGGCCAGCTGCCTGCCTTCTTGCCTCCCTGACTCGGGCAAGATAGCAGGAGCCAAGGTGCTTGGCCACCACCTCCTGCCCTACCTGGCGTTTCTCCCTCCCCCTCCCCCAAGCAGCTGCAAATTACACGACCTGCCAAGTGAGGGAGGCTATCTTCCTCCCCAGGTGACCATGTGCTTTAACTAACCTCCAAACTCAATCAGCTTCCTAGCTTGTGTCCCCACCTTGCCTGAACTCGACTTCCGCCTGTAAAGGATCCCTGCCACCTCCACTTGGATGTCTCACGTCCCAGACACACGCCTAGGACGTGTGACTCCTACCACCAATCCCGGAGCTCCTGTCCCCAAGCCCAGGTGCCGCGGCAACCCTGATTCCTATCTGCCCATCACCCCCAGTTCACGAACTCAGCACTGATCCCACCTCCACGACCCGTGTGGCATCCATCCACCCCGATGTCTGCACGGCCACCAGCGTCCACCCCCAGCCTCCTGACACGTCTGCTTCCCGCCCCGCCCTTCTCCTGCCCTCCGTCACAGAACAGCCCCCGTGAACCGTGACATCTGCTCCAATCCCCCTAGGAGCGTGACCGAGCCCAGGGCTGCGCAGGCCCCAGCGACTGGCAGTTACCTGTGTCACTGAACGAAGGACGCTGGCCCACTTACACAGCATGTTCTGGCCATAGCGGCCTCCTGCCCACACGCGGCAGGCTCCTCCCCTCCCGGAGCTGGCGCACCTGTCTGGGAGGGACGCGTTCCAGGGTCCCCTCCTTTCAAGGTGAGCTCCCTTCTCTCGGGTCCAGGCTCACGTGTTGCTTCCTTGGAGGGACCCTCCTTGACTAACAGAGAGAGAGGCGTCTCCCTGCTACTCTTCCGCAGGCAGATCGCTACATCTCCCTCACTGCACTTAAATCCCAAATTTGGACTGTTGATTTATTGGGGTGACTGTGTAGGGTTCTCTCAACAGATCACAGGCCTTTGAGAACCTGGCCGTGACTTTCTTCACCAGCTCCTCCCAGCAAGGCCCTGGCACAGAGCACAGGCCCAAGAGACAGAGGTAGAAAGAGGGAACACACCACCAAAAAGCATCCAAAGGGCAAGGCAGAGTTGTTTACAAATCTGTTTGTTATAATTACTTAAAAAACAGGAGGAAGAAGTAACAAAATACTTGTCAAATGTGATTTTTAAAGGGTAGCAACTGTAGCTAAACAAAGACATCCAATATGGAGGGCCAACCAGCACCTATCTGGTATCTGCTCTCACTAAGGGCACCTGGGAGGACATCCGGGCAATCCAGCATGCCTCCGTCCGTCCAGGAGGGAGGTCCCTCTGGCAGGCCGCTCACCGCTGTCTTTGGTTGGCACCGACTATTTGCTTCATCTTCGGCTGGAACAGAAGTAAGACCAAGTGTCACTCTTTACTGACCAGGACAATCGTGTGCATGGCTTACTTTTATTTTTTATTATAAAAAACACATACAAGAGTTTTAAGAAATGATGAATATAAGACAAATCAGGACCACGGTGAGTTATTAAACCCAGTTTCTATGTACAAATACTAAAATTCCGAAAGTGGAATATCATCAAATGTGAGACACATTATAGGCTGTCCATATATACACGGCACATGAAGAGACCTGCCCGCACTCGGCTGCGTCTGTATGTACACGGCGAGGTACAAACACCCGCGGTGACCTCTATCCTCAGCTCTCCTTTTCCTGATACAGTTAAATATTTGCAAGGAACTTTAGAGACCTGAAGAAATGCACTGAAGTTCTCAAGGCTCTCCCTGTTTATCTACTCTGGTCAGCTGCGCTCCATACCTTGAGAGGAGCTCCGGAGCCCGTCTCCAGCTAAGACAGTGGCAGAGGCTTCCAGGAGCACTGTTTTAGCCTCCTCATCTTTTCCTAGTCAGTCATTTGGGCACAAAGTCCAAAATTGGCTCAGGAACCAAATCAATGCTTTTACATTATATTCATTACAAAATGCCACTCAATTTTTAAAAGCGACTAAAAGGACACTTTCTGCAGCAAAAAAGGGCTAAGTTCAAGTTTTTGTTGTTTGACCAAGACACAACAAATTACAATCCATGTCATGTGATCACAGCAGCCATAAGTGAAATGTGTGCGGTTTAGGGAAAGCAGCCACTGCTTCCTTCTCCGCCCCCAGCACTTGTATCTCCCTGACGTCTCTCTCGGGAACCTCGGATGGCACCCTGGAAGCTGACTGATCTATCTGCACTCGAGCGACGGGAAGGCACTTCTCCGGGCACAGCATGGGGCAGTCAGCCACGCTCCTCCGTACACAGAGCGCTGACCTCCTCCAGGGAGCTAAGCACTGCGGAGGGGACACGCTGAGAGGTCTCTGTGCGCCAGGCTTCCAGGATCTTGGAGATCTCCGCTGGGTTACTGGGACTCAAGTCACACAGAGCGTACACGGCTGCCAGTTGGATACCCCACGGTATGTCTGAAAAGAATTTCCACATCAGTCATCACACAAGAAGATCTTCGTTATGCAAAATGTTAATGTTGTTGATCTAATAAAAGACTATTCAACAAATACTGTCTTCCAGCAATGAAAAGTAAATATTAAAAAAAAAAAACAACACACAATGAAAAAGTTCATTTAAATCCCTTCTGCAAATGGAAAACAAAAACAAAAACAAAGCAAAACGCTGCACAGCTCTCTACAGGTTCCTGGCGCTGCCTGTACCCAGAGGATGGCGAGCCGGAGTAGGGGCACGGGACCTGAAGCGCCCGCCCTCTCACGATCAGTGCAAAGCTTTCCAAAGTGGTCCTGGAAGGATCACACCCTCATGTTTAAGTTTTAGTAAAATGTGGATCCCAAAGCATTTGTCAAATAAATGACTCCATTATACCCCCTGGAAGTGTTTATAAGTGGACTTTGGAAATGAAAAACATGATGACATGAGAGCAAGTGAAAAACTAATTTTTTGTATGTAGTAGAGCATATACTAGACTCTTACACACTAGATTATAGTATATGACTATGGATCACGGCATTTAATTGTAGACTATAGCTAGGTTAGAGACTACGGTGTACTAGAGTTCTCATTAAGTATACGTTTATTTAGGAGTTATTTAATTCAAATTTAATTTAGTTCAATTTTAGTTAAATTCACTTCAATCATTTAGTTAAAAAATTTAGGGGTTATCTCATTAAAACTTATTATTAACTATATACTGTTAGTGATGCAATGCCCAATAGGGCAAACTACTACTATTTAAAAATAAATATCACAAAACCCACACATTCAAATGTTAATGCTGTAGATGTAGATAGTACTACAGCAGCTTTAAAATTACATTCCCCGGGCTTCCCTGGTGGCGCCGTGGTTAACAATCCGCCTGCTCATGCAGGGGACACGGGTTCGATCCCTGGTCTGGGAAGATCCCACATCCTGCAGAGCCACTAAGCCCGTGAGCCACAACTACTGAGCCTGTGCTCTAGAGCCCGCGAGTCACAACTACTGAGCCCCCGAGACACAGCTACTGAAGCCCGCGCACCTAGAGCCCATGCTCCGCAACAAGAGAAGCCACCGCAATGAGAAGCGCGCGCACCGCAACAAAGAGTAGCCCCCGCTCGCCGCAACCAGAGAAAGCCCGCGTGCAGCAATGAAGACCCAACACAGCCAAAAATAAAAAATTAAAATTAGAAAAAAAATTTTAAAAATATGTTCCCTTTATCTACATGGTAATTAGAGAAGCATAGAGAAGGGCACATAGTAAAGACTTAAAAAAAGTCAAAGAGTAAGAGTTTTACACAGGGATTTAAAAATAATTATAAGAGCATGTGCACTGTGTAGGCTCTGGACTCGGGCAGCCTGGCTGTGACCTGGTGGAGCTAACCAGCGCCAGGCCTCCAGCAAAGTATGCTTCTTGCAGGGCGTTAGCTTCCTGTGCACAGAACGAAATCAATGTTCAAGCCCTGGAGGGCCATCCCCAGAAGGCCACCTTGGGGACCCCGTGCTGCTCTGTGGGACAGGGCCTAACCCAGAGCAAGCCCAGCGCAAGGCCCTCTCGCTCCTCCCGGCAGGAGGGCCACGCTGTTGCTAGGAAATGCCCACCCGGCATCTGTGGCGAGAAAGCCCGTCGGCCACTCCCTGGCTACTCTCTGATGACAACACACAGTCTAGACGGTAAGAGTACATTTTCAGGGCCATTACCTCAGCAGCTACTCTAAAATCAAAGACGACAAAGAAGTTCTCATTAGCTCAACCTGCCACGCCTCACCCTGAAAGCGGAGGACAACCTACACGTTAAGATCAACTCGGATGTAAATTTCAGATGTCATCGTGTGTTTCCGATGGAAACTGTATAACTGCATTACTCCTTTTTTTTTGTTTTAATTTTTTTTTTATTGGAGTAAAATCGCTTTACAATGTTGTGTTAGTTTCTGCTGTACAATGAAGTGAGTCAGCTATATGTATACATGTATCCCCTCCCACCCCCTCATTACACCCATCCAGGTCATCACAGAGCCCCGAGCTGAGCTTCCTATGCTTCACAGAATGCTCTCACTAGCTATTTCATACATGGTAGTGTATATATGTCATTCCTAATCTCCCAATTTGTCCCACCCTCTCCTTCCCAGGTCCACATGTCCGTTCTCTACGTCTGCGTCTCTATTCCTGCCCTGCAAATAGGTTCATCTGTACCATTTTTCTGGATTCCACATATATGCATTAATATATGACATTTGTTTTTCTCCTTCTGACTTACTTCACTCTGTATGACAGACTCTAGGTCCATCTACATCTCTACAAACGACCCATTTTTGTTCGTTTTTATGGCTAATATTCCATTGTATACATATACATGTACCACATCTTCTTTATCCATTCATCTGTCATTGGACATTTACGTGGTTCCATGTCCTGGCTATTGTAAATAGTGCTGCGGTGAACACTGTGGTGCATGTGTCTTTTTGAATTATGGTTTTCTCTGGGTATATGCCCAATAGTGGGATTGCTGGGTCGTATGGTAGTTCTATTTTTAGTTTTTTAAGGAACCTCCATATTGTTTCTCCATAGTGGCTGTATCAATTTACATTCCCACCAACAGTGCAAGAGGGTTCCCTTTTCTCCACACCCTCTCCAGCATTTACTGTTTGTAGATTTTTCTTTTAATATATTTATTTATTTTTGGCTGTGTTGGGTCTTCGTTTCTGTGCGAGGGCTTCCTCTAGTTGTGGCAAGTGGGGGCCACTCTTCATCGCGGTGCATGGGCCTCTCACTGTCGCGGCCTCTCTTGTTGAGGAGCACAGGCTCCAGACGCGCAGGCTCAGTAGTTGTGGCTCACAGGCCTAGTTGTTCCGCGGCATGTGGGATCTTCCCAGACCAGGGCTCGAACCTGTGTCCCCTGCATTGGCAGGCAGATTCTCAACCACTGCGCCACCAGGAAAGCCCTGTTTGTAGATTTTTTGATGATGGCCACTCTGATCAGTGTGAGGTGATACCTCATTGTAGTTTTGATTTGCATTTCTCTAATAATTAGTGATGTTGAGCATCCTTTCATGTGCTCCTTGGTCATCTGTATGTCCTCCTTGGAGAGATGTCTATTTAGATCTTCTGCCCGTTTTTTGATTGGGTTGTTTTTTGATATTGAGCTGCATGAGCTGTTTGTAGATTAATCTTTTGTCTGCTGCTTCATTTGCAAATATTTTCTCCCATTCTGAGGGTTGTCTTTTTGTCTTATTTATGGTTTCCTTTGCTGTGCAAAAGTTTTTAAGTTTCATTACGTCCCATTTGTTTAGTTTTGTTTTTATTTTCATTACTCCAGGAGGTGGGTCAAAAAAGATCTTGCTGTGGTTTATGTTTATGTCAAAGAGTGTTTTTCCTACATTTTCCTCTAACAGTTTTATAGTGTCTGGTCTTACATTTAGAACAAAAAATTTTACAGTTTGTATAGAAACACAAAAAACCGTGAACAGCCAGAGCAATCTTGAGAAAAAAATGGAGCTGGAGGAATCAGGCTCCCCAACTTCAGACTATGCAACAAAGCTACAGTAATCAAGACAGTATGGTACTGGCACAAAAACAGAAATATAGATCAATGGAATAGGATAGAAAGCCCAGAGATAAATCCACATACATATGGTCACCTAATTTCTGAAAAAGGATGCATTACTCCTTGATTGCATAACATTCAAATAAAAGTAAGACTCATCGCTTCAAAGGGTTACTTTTGAGTTTTAATCTCTTCCCACAAAGGAATAAGAATATAAAATTACATGCTCTGAGGTATACAAATGAAAAGGAAACCACCACTATGAAGACCGGATCACAAAAAGCCTCCAGTTTCCAAGTTCTCTGGGGATGCTAAGTACTCAGTGATACCCAGGCCACACTGGGGTCGCTGCTTCACACGTGTGACTGCACTTGGTCATCACAACACAACTTCAGCCAGGCCTCTGCAGGCAGCTGAGGTTGAGTCACTGGTCGGAGGTCACAGGGCAGCATGAAGATAGTACCGACAGTTTCTGAGACAGAACGTCAGCACCAGGACGATAAGAGAGTTTCCTCTTCCTTAGGGATGCGCTGCCCAACAGGGCGAGCGGCTACCACTGAAACAACAGGAAACCCACACACGTTCAAATGCCAGTGCTGAGAACGCAGGCAGAGTGTGGCTCCATGATCAAACTCCTCACCCCCAAGCACTGAGAGATGCACAGAGCATGGCACATAGTAAGAACTCAAAACAGAATTAATAAGAGGAATGCAAATGATTTAAAAATAATTATAATAAAAGTTTTACCTTCATCCTGGGCATGCTGTATAAACATACCAATGACTGCACTAATATTTTTCACAGCTGATGGAAACCCTTCCTTCAAACCCAACTGGCCTAAACGACCTAGGGGAAAAAAACAAAATGTAAACAATCTGTGGTTAAATGTTAACTTTTCATAAGAATTTAAAACTTACGTTTTCTTTCGTTTAACATGTACATTAAGCTTCAGGATCCTGAACTGAAGTTAGATGGGTACCTATTCTTAAATGAAAACAAATTAAACAGTAAAGCATCAGGACTCAATACAGCACCATCCGTCCCAGGGTGGGGGGCTGTTTTGACTGAATGATTCGTCAGCTCTTCTGTTACTCACACATACAGATGATACACAGATATACAATGTGTTGCTTTCCCAGTTTTCATATAATAAATGGAGTTTAGCAGAATGAATGGTTTTAGCAGGCTCAGTGTGAAATGACTAACTTCTGTGGGTTAACGGACTAAATATAAGACAGAGTTTGCTGTTACAACGTAGTTGTCTAACACAACCTCCGTTCTCACGTAGAGCAGCAGCTCCCAAGTGTGCTCTACTAAACCCCCAGGGTCCTCAAGGTCAAAACTTTGCGTTCCCAACGACACTAAGAAGTGATGTGTTTTCCTTCCAGTGCTGAGATGTGGCCTGACAGTGCAAAGGCAGTGGTGATCAAACTAATGGACCCTCAGCACCCGTCAGGGCAGTGACATGGGGGTCACTGTCCATGACCAGGAGCTCACAGTCGGAAAAGCTAACTCACTCAGAACGTCCTTCATGAAACGGTAACAATGATTCTTATGAAATCTAGACCCCTAAGCACACGGCTCTGCGATCTTCCGCGGATGGGACAGGAAGGGCACGTGAAGCACACCCCTGGCACCTCGGCACCCCGACTCTCTCCAGGAAAAGCACCTGTGCAGCTGCTTCAGCTGGGAGGGGAACTGGGTGCTTTCTCCACCCACTTTTCACTGAAAGAACCACTGACAAACTATGGCTATTTAGACTGAGACAGACATTTTCTCAAAAATGAGTAAAGTGAACCTGTCACTGCAAGGAAACTTATCATTGTTGTCAGTGATAAAATTTGAGCTCTTAAGCAAAATTAGAATTTTGGAAAAACTTCCATCACCTACCCTAAGCTTGACAGCTTCAAGTACTTCAGATTTCTCTGATGAGATCAGTGATGATATTAATGTCTGTTTTCTTAATATTGTTGACATTTGGAAGATCTGTACAAATCAGTATTTTCCAAGTGAGCAGTACATGTTACAAAATCATGAATGGGCAAAAAAGATCCCTTCATCAAGTAAGGTGGACCAAGGGACTCTGGTGCAACAGAGAAGCAAAGTTCACTGATGAGGTTTCAGATTTCACACTGAAACTAGCCTTTAAGAAATCATCACTTGTTGAGTTCCACTGCAGTGTCAAAGAAGAATATCCACAATTACTTGAACGGGCTATTAAAATACTCCTTTAATCAACTACACATCTGTATGAGACTGGACTTTCTCCAAATACTTCAACCAAAACAACAAACAGCCAGAGACTGAATGCAGAGCAGCTATGGGAAACCCACTCTTCTATGAATCTAGACAGTGAAGAGGTTTGCAGCAAGATAATGTTCCATTCTGCACACTCTTATTTTTGTTTGTTTTGGAAATAGTTATTTTTCATTAAAAATATCATTTATATTAACATTAGTTTATTACTATTAATCTTAAGTGAATAGTAAACATTTTTTTAAACTCCTAGTTTTAATTTCTAGTACAATAATTGACACATAAAACCTGGAGTGACAAAACCTCTTTGGGGGTCTCACTAGGGGGCTAAACAGGACAACACTCCTCGCCTAGTCGCCACCCATCCGGACCCTCCTTTATTCCAATGGTCCTGTGGAAACCAGCTTGCTTCAAAGCGGAAGCCTCTGTGCCTCCCTCACGGCCAGGCCTCATGTCCTTTTGGCCCTGCTGTTACACAGGAGGAGGATTCTGGGACATACCTTGGATGCCGTCTTACCCTAGTCCTCTTCCTGTGCTCTTATGACAACATTATCCTGCATGCTCCCTGTTTTGTGTCCATGTTCTCTCTCAATAGTACAAACAGCCCACAGGCTTAGATGTGACCCAGTCCATCAGCCTCATCTCTGTGTTGAATATGGAGAAACTGAGGCAAGGGACACTAAAGGGACTTTATTACTTTGTATCCCCTATAGGAACTAGCTTAGCGCTAGTTACACGCACCCTAAATGCTGTGATAGACAGCAGACATTCAGTAAACTCCTACTGATCAATGACTCCCCGGTTAATTCCTAATCCAGGATGAAACTGTAAACATATGGATAATCCCTTAGGAAGTCTTTCACAGGTTGAAAAGTAATGTACTTCAGAGCTCAGAAATTTCAAAGTACTGAGCACTCTTAGACATCTTGTAATTAGATCAAAGTGCTAATAACTGCATGTCACCAGACCTGTCCTCTGAGACAATCTATCGGGAGCATTCAATGCATGACTATTAGCAGAGAAAGGGACCGTGTGCGTGCCTAGCACAGCTATGGGATTATCTGGCCATGGGATATGCATGTGTTTCCAGATAATACATGACTGCATTATAATGGGTCCCTTTCTTTTAATTAAAAATGCTTAATGAAGTGCATTGTATAAAGCTTTATATAAGTTAACAGAACAAATCAGAGATAAAATAAGAGGAAATCATGAGTCTGAGGTATATGGTTTGGGGGAAAAGGCTTACATATATGATGACTTGACAAAGATGATGGACAAATTTGCTAAATAGACGGGAAGAAAAGTCCCTCTACAGAAGGAAGGTGAGTGAGTCCAGGGCAGTTCAGCCAACATATTAAAATTCAAGTAAGAAATGTGGAGTCGATCTCAGTGTCAAAGACAACACGCTCCCCACTCACGGAAGCCTGAGAAGGAGAGTTTGCCGGCCTTAGGGAAGGTGAGACCCAGTCTACAGGGCAGGGATCAGAGCAAGATAGTTACCCAGGGCTTTCAGTCAAGATTTCAGATGCAGGTATGTTAAGGAAAGGATGAGTTAAGACAATTGCAAAGAAAAGCTGAAAGACAAGGTGAGACATTGGACAGAAATCAACCAAGTACTGGCTATTGCAGCCTGATGTGCAAAAACCTGACGTGAGAAACAGTGTTATCCTAGCTTCTAGGCTCTGCTAAAACCAGGTGGGCCATTTCAGAATTTAAAGCTCTTTGGGGGGCAAAATGGGGTATTCTATACCTTCATACTCCGCTGCGTCTCGTGGCAGGCAGACTCCCGTCCCCACTCTGCCCCCTTCCCACCCAAGGACCTCAGACAGGGGCTCACCGCCCCCCTACCTCCTGCCCCCGCAAAGAGGCCCTGACTCCGCCAGGACACGAGCCGCCTGGAGCAGGCTCTCCCCCCAGTCCTCCACGTCCCCAGGGGTCCAGAGAGATCCAAATGTTCCACAAAACACTCTTTAATCCATTATTGTTAAGGTAGGTTAGAGAAACCCCATTTAATAATCACATGCAAGCATTTCATTTGCTAACAGGGGTGTTCATACCCCAACCCAACATCAGATAACACTGAACCATTTTGCCAGATAGCCTGTTTTTATTTCCCATGGGGTAAAAATCCAATTAGGATTTACAAATCTGAAGTTAAGAATACAGACAATTCCTTTATTTTATGAATGCCTACTGTGTGACTTCATTTATTATTAAGAAAGCACAGCCAACCAAGTTAATTATTTGCTAAATTCTTTAGTAAATGTCAGCTTCAGAAACTGCAAGAAGCTTCTCCAGCAGAGTTTCTTCTTAGAAACGGTTCAAACTCCAACTCAGACGGGTGTGCGGGAAGGGAAGCACACACCCACCCCTAAAGCCGCCTCTCAGGATTCCGCCCTGCTTCCATCTTCCCCCTCGGCCCACCCCTGCTCGCCGGGACCCCAGCCCCTGCTTTGCTGGGGGGTGGGGGTGGGGGTGGGGGGAGCCTTCAGCGCCAACAGACTCCCAGCAAAACTCAGCCCCGGTTCTCCGGGGACAGCCCAGCGGTCCCTCTCATCCTCCCCACACCAGGCTTTTCACTCACAGGGGCTCGGCCTGCCCTGGTCCACCCGCGGACCTCAGCAGGGTTTGCCAGTCCCGAGTCTGCTCTCATGTTTGACATTACACTTCCTTTCTAATTAGCCATCCTCTCAACTAAACTTATTTACTTATACATTATAATTTTATTATGCAGTATTGTCAACTATATATTAATGATACATTATTCCCATGACACACATCATTGTATTACACCACTCCCAATTATGTAAATATACATATATTACTCTAAATAATATATATTATCAAATGTTATAAATTATTTTCTCAAAAGCCATATTTTAAAGATTTAAAGAATAAATTAGTCTGAGTTTGACTAAAACTACCAATCAGGTTTTCTCCCTACAATTGTACATCCTTGTTTTTAGATAAACTATGACCATATTCTTCTTAATTCACAAATGAGTTACTTTTTAAGGTATGTATTCGAAAGTATTTCTATAATCTTGTGCAGGTTTGTCTGGAGGCTGAGAATTTGTAATTTTAAAAAAGCTTTTCAGGCAGTCTGGACAATCAACCAAAGCTGATAAAAGCTAACTGAGGAGGAGAGTGACATGTGAGGCCGACCCTCCATCACAGATGCTTCTCAGAGCAGGATGGGGTCAACCACCAGAAACACATCCTCCCACTCTCTCTTCCCATCCTGTTACAGTCAGTAAGTACACAAAGAAACAACCACTGCAATGATAACAGCAAAGATCACACCATATTTTATAAGTGTGACTTCAAAAGTCTGTTCTTCAGCAAATTCCACAGATTCTTCATCTAGGTCAACATGTAAGCATTTACAGACCTAACACCTTTCCTAATTTCTTAAATTCTCAAAAAGCTTTCTCAATTTGGAATGAATTAGTTCAAAGTATGAACACATTCTTTCTTGAACCCATAAGAGAAGCTGCTACCAAAACCAGAATTTCCAGACACACACATGCCACCAGCTGACGGCTGAAAATGAGGTCACTGGCCCTTCTGTGTCCTTGCTGCTCCCACTTGGGACAGACAGTGGTCCTCAGGGCACTGGACCTGAGGCATTCAGGGAAGTCCCCCACTGGGCAGGTTAGTCATCTCCACTTCCACACTTTCATGCTTTCATGTTCTGTATCTTAACTCCAAGTGTATGCTAGGTTATTTCCAGTGAAAACTGTTAGATGTCCACCTTGAAAACCAGGTTTTTGTCAAGACCCAGTTTATATATTTATTTACTACAATGTTCCTATGTTTGCATGTAAAATGTGCACAGTGCAGGAATGCAGATACGGTAACAAAATTAGTCAGGGATATTGTATTTCTTACTGTGGTCTATTTATAAGACTGACTTACGTGATTTAAAAATTCTCAAACCTATTTCAAATGGTTTTATCTTGGAGTTTTAATTAATTAAACGGCAAAGATACTTAAAAGTCATGATAACTATCTCCAAGGATCTAAAGGGCCCTGACACGGAAACAGGCTGAACCTTGTTTTGTCAGCCCCCAAGCAATCAACACATGGCAGACAGAGGAGCCACTTCAAAGTAAAGAGAGCCTCTTCTAATAATGAACAGACCTCATCGCTGATCATGACGCCTGGACTGGAGAGCAGTGTGTCAGAGATGGGGCAAGAAAAGAAAAAATCAGTAAAAATAAAAAATAAAGATGTGTGGGTGAAAGGGAGGGGCAGAACTAAATGGCAACTGAGGTCCCCTTTAGATGTGAGATTAAAAAGAATCTGTATTTCACTTAAAAGATTTTTAAACAATGATTTTAATTTGTTTATTCAGCTTACAATTTACAGAAACAAAATAACACTAGTTTCCAATTATAGAAGTACATAGTTATCCTTATTGAGCGAGTACGGAAAAAAAAACTGGGGTGCAAGCAGGGATTAAGTATCCACTTATTTTATAAATCAAATTAACTGTAATTTATAGCAATGTATCCAGCAATGTATCCTGGAGTGTATATGCAAGTGTGTGCATGTGTGTGTATTAAAATTAATATCTGAGAATCAAGAGTTCAATTATAAATAAACTGTACTAACATGAAATACCTTAAATCTGAAAAAGGGGAATAAAATGTTAATTTACAAAGGAAGAGCATGAGTAATGAAAATTAATTTAGTGCAAAAGTACCTACTCTGGTGGCTGTAAAGTCAGTTATTATAGTGAAGTTTCAGTCAAAATATATTATTACACACTTATTCTCTCACCAAGATATCATCAATAACAAGAACACATTTAATACAACAGACAACTCACCAATGAGCCTCAGTATTGACGCTATGATAATATCAGGAATGTATGCAATGTTTGCATGTCCTTTTCTGTATTTTATCCACTTATCCATTACAGGCCACAGCTCCTTACTACAAAATAACAACAACAAATATATACATGTATGTATGTATATGAAAGTATGCTCACCCACCATCGTTCAAATATTAAGAAGAAATTATCTTAAAAATGCTCCACAGGAGACAATTAGTGAAGAGGAGGAACTTTTAAAGATGTAGCATTTTTGGCTAACATGAGAACAGACATTGAAAGCTCACATACTTTCCAACTATTCAGGATCTCTGTGCTTACAGTGGCTTTAAAAAGGCTGCCAACACCCATGCTTGCGTCTTTATTCTATTTAACCCTTTTCACAAGGCTTTAGTGTAGAGATGCTGAACAATGTCCCCAAGTCACAGAACTGGAAGCAGTAGAGTCTGGATTCTCACGTGGACCATCCAGATGTAAGGTGGCACCTGCGTTCTAGAAGCCTAGTTTCCCGGGGTGGAGCAAAGACAAACAGGCTATATTTTGTAAAAAGAACTAAACCAGAGGAAATGAACCACACTTTACATGGATTAAAGAAACTAGATCTACTGATTGAAAACAGTGGCAATTTCTCTTTGCTCTCTCCTTTCAAAAAGGTATTAACTTCTTACATAGTATTTATAATATTAGCAAAGTTAAATACAGACACATGAAAGGAAAATGTACATTAAAAACACATTCTCAGATAACTATCACTCTTTTAATTTGGGGCTTTTCCTCCCACAGACTTCTATGCTTGCATGTATGTAAAAAACACAGTCAAAGTGACGGCAGTGCTTAGGAATCAAGGTCTGGAATCGCCCAGGCAGAGATCCTGATATCCAACACTCTGTCCGTACTGCCAGCGGGGGGACTGTGGACAAAGCACCTGTGACTGGCACCATCCCTGGTGGTCTCATCTGTCATTGGGGATAGAAGGGCCCCTGCCCCCTGGGCTTCCAGGAAGATGAGGCCCAGGGTAGCCACTCACACATCATTACCCAGACAGCACTGAACAGACTGTCCTGGCACTTTCTTAGTAATAGACTGAAAAACACTTTCGTGTCAGTATATAAAAATCCATGTATAGCTATTTATTCTAATATGGCTGTATCTCATTATATAGACATTCCATAATTCTATTACCTATTATTTGACATTCAGATGTATCATCTTTCCCGAGTGTTAAGAAGGGAAAACAAGAGAACAGATTTCCACAGAATATATTCCTCAGGTGTCTCAAAGATACAGACTATTAATCCTTTGCTGAATCCTTTTCAATGTGATAAACCCCTTTAAACCAGCCTTTCTCAGTCAGGGTTGTAAGAAAATTAAGGGTTGTAATTAACTGCAGAACAGTTATTTGACTACTTTCCCCATTCTCCAAACATGCTGCATAGATAGATGAACAGAGAAAAGTTAATTTGTTACATAAAATGGACGCATGAGCGTTAACAGGCTCAGTTCTCTCCTGAAACCCCAGTGAGAAGAGCTGCTGGCCCAGAAGTTTGAATATTTCTGCTCCTGTGGGTTTTTCCATAGTATCTGTACATTAAGATAATGATCATTACATTTCAATCTACATGTATCCGCTGAGCACCTTGTGTGGGCGCTGCTCTGTCTACATACATACCGGGGGAGGCCAGGGAAACCAACGTCCCCCCTGCATGAGATTCATTTTCCTTTAGTAATAAGAGAATACAATGAAAAGTAGTGAAAGGTACCAAAAAAAAGTAAAGCGAGGGGATGTGGCAGTGACACTGGCATTTAAGAGTAGTTCTATTAACTCTTACCCAAATCAAAATGTGCTTTGTAAATGTTTCAGCTGCCTTAAACAGCAAAAATGATTCAAACCACAATTCAGCAATCATTGAACAGACTACCTGACAATTCAAATAACCCAACTTCAGTGAGCAGAATAGCCCTGTACCTTATAATGTTGTCATGTGTCCAAACCCACTTCTGATGGCAGCAGAGCAGATCGATGGCACATATGTACTCCCAAGTGGTATCACTTAGGTCTTCACCAAATCTTTCACTGGACTGAAATTCCGTTTTTGGACATAACTGTATGGTCAAAAGCAGCTTAGAAACCATGAAGCCAACGTCTGCAGGAGCATTCTAGCAAATAAGGTAAAAAAAAAGAAAATTCAGAGTTTCAAATATAACATATCTCATGTGGGTGATCTCAAAGAGTACTAACAAGCATCAGATGAATAATCATTTAATTTTAAAGGACACCTTTTGAAAGTTATTTTGAATAAAGAACTGTGTTTATCTTAGTCATAACAACTGTCCTAAAATAATTATACAATGGTGGTTGACAGGCCAGATAAAAAAGCTCCAGGCAGAATGCAGAATCCAGTCAGGTAGGAAAGACACTGCAATCCAGATAGGAATGCAAATTTTCATTAACTGAAATCAGAGAATTAAAGTTTTATTAAAAAACAATTTTTAATCTTTAAAAAATTCTTCAGTAAATTCATTCCGTCATCTTTCTGACCCTAGATATCAGTCTGCTTTTTCCAGAAATTCATAAAATTGAACCAGATGGTACTAGACTCTTCTGTCTGGCTTCTTTTCCATCTATGCATGCTTTTTTTTGGTATTTTTCCACGTTCTTGCACGTATAGGTAGCTTGAACACCCCTCTTTACTGCCGAGTAGGAATCCATTGTATGGATATACCACAGTTTGTCCATTCACCTATTGATAGAAATCTGGGTTACTTCCGGCTTTAGGCTGTAATGAATAATGCTGCTTTGGACATTCATGTGCAAGCCTTTTTGTGGACATAAATTAGACTTTCCTTGGGTACATACCCAGCAGTGTATTTATAGTTTTTTTTTCTTTTTTTTATTGAGTTTTTTATTAAAAATGAACAAGCGGCTTTCAATCTTCTCTTACACCTGAAAAAGACTGGAATTAGTTGGTTCTTTAAAGATTAGAGAAAATTCAGATGAAATCTATACACGCTTCTTGTATACTAAATTTTTAATCACCTTTTCAATCTTTTAAAATGGAAAACAGGGCTTCCCTGGTGGCGCAGTGGTTGAGAGTCCGCCTGCCGATGCAGGGGACGCGGGTTCGTGCCCCGGTCTGGGAGGATCCCACATGCTGCGGAGCGGCTGGGCCCGTGAGCCATGGCTGCTGGGCCTGCGCGTCCGGAGCCTGTGCTCCGCAACGGGAGAGGCCATAGCAGTGAGAAGCCCACGTAATGCAAAAAAAAAAAAAAAAAAAGGAAAACAACTGGTTTATTCCAGTGTTTTACCCCTAAAGCCAATTCTGACCATATTTATGTTGCTAAGGAACCATCCTCGGTTTCCGAACCTGTTACGAAGCTGTAGGTGGCAGTCTTCTCATTCTTCATCCTCCATCTCTACTCACACTGCCTCTCTCATTCTGAAATCTTGAACATTTTTGCTTTTCTCTTTTTACATTAATCTGAACTGAGTTACCTGTTTTATTAGTATTTTTTAAAGGCAATTTTTTTTTGTTCTCTGCTTCATTACTACTACACCTTTTAAACTATATATTTTTTCTGGATTCCTTCTCAAATTTTTTAAATTTTTAAGATGATTATCAGTGAAATTTATTTATTACTTGTTTAATAATGAAGACATTTAAACTATTTCAATGAGTGTAAGTTTTCCAAAAACGAGAGGTCTTCGGTATGAAGGATTTTCCTTTCATACCAAATACTGTAATTTTACTTCTGAGTTTCTATTTGTTCACAGATTGTTCAGGACTGTGTATCTTGATCTCCAGGGAATTTTTATAGAATCTTTTAATTCTCTGTCTAATTTTACTGAGTCATTGCCAGAGAATTGAGTGTAGACTCTTTACTTTTTAAAAATTAAGGTCAAATGCATGACTGGTTTTTGCAAATGTCACAGACATATGAAAAAATACAGTCTTCATTCAAGTTTACTTTTTATATTGTTGAATTCCACTAACTTTTTACTTATTTTTGTGCTTCACACCTATTGAACTCTGTAGGACAGAATTTGGAAGTCTTGGCCTATAATGGTATTTCCCCCCTCAAGTGTTCCTCTTTTTTTTTTTAATAGCTTTGACTTTATATTTTTATTTGATATGATACAGGCTAAACACACTTAGTAAAATTCTACCTTCTTCATTAATCATGTTTTATTATCCAAACATATCTGGCTTCATCCTGAACAGGCCAAAGGAGAAGGCTCCAGTGCACAAGCAGGAGGACTAAGCAGGGACAGGAGTGGCCCTGCAGGTAACCGCGGAGGATGGAGATGCATGTATGGATGCTCTTCTCACTGCTAAGGGACTGCAATCTGATGGTACCTCACACCAATACACTCTGGTTTGTCTAGGTGGATTGATGAAGAGATGATTACAGACTTGCTTTTTAAAATTCCCTAACTTTTTATCCACCAATAGCCCTTTCCTTTTCTTTTTATAAGAAAATGAAAGTCTAATGAAGAGTAACATCAAAAAGTACTAAAAAGGAAAGCAAAATGACATATAAAAGTCTACTACATGCATAAGCCAGAATTTTTTTAAAAGAGGACAGTAATACAGTCATTAAAAAGGGCAGAACAAAGTGAAAGTCAACCCCTCACTGACTTCAATACCTCTTCTTAAAGATTACCACTATCAATTCAGCATCCAGCGATTCTCATTAGAGAAAATCTACGAAGAAAAGAACACCAATCTAGATACTATATTAACATATCAGTCACTAAAGAAAATAAGATAATGAAAGAAAACATGGAACACAAAACTTAGAACAAACACAAATTCCATCAACTGGAAAGAAAAACAGAGAATATTAGATTCAGAAAAAATCATAACAGGAAGGAATTGAGATACCAATTTTTTCACCTAAGTACCTACTGTAGAAGCAAATGATGTGCAGCTCTTCCGAGCCCTCACATATATATGTGCATGTACAGATTTCATCAGCCATAAATTAGTACACAAAAGAAACTTTGTTCAATTAACACAGCACACAGGTCTACAACTTCTTCCAAAGTGTCTCATGCATACTTAATGAACAAAATGCATAAGCTTAGACTAAAACGATATTTTAAAGGATCTAATATGAAGAATAATATCTCTGAAATGCTCACGAACTAATACAAAACCAAATAATAACATTTATATAAGACCTACAAGTACAGTATTACATAAAAAGTAACCTCACCTTCTCCCAATTGAGGAAAGCTCGCAAACAGTTCAAAACTTCTCCTTTAGCGCGTTGCCTGGCTACCAACTGCATTGCCTTATTAATCACCGACTGAGAGATAAATATATCATGCCACATGTTTGCAATGAACAAAGTCAGTTTTTCAGACTCTGGAAAATCTATGAGAAAAAAAACAAGATAATAAACCTTTATGTCTGATTAAGTGAATAAATGACAAACTAAGAATACATTTGAATAATTTCCCCTTGTGCACAGCAGGGCCACCTAAAGCTAAAGGGAGGAAGCCTGACGAGGCCCCAGCCTCAGTTATTTCAACTCTGCTTCTCCATCTCTCCCGCCCATCCCTCCCCTCCCCCCGCCCCCCCAGCCAACCTTTCTTTCCCTTTGGCAAACTTTCTTTAATCGAATTTGAAACACAGTGCATGAGTATATACCACTGTAGAAAAGAGCAATAAACTCCAAAACAAGAAGAGAAGGCAAACCTCCTCTCGTAGGTTCCAGACCCTGCGCCCAGAACCCTCCCATTTGCTGCGTATCCTTTCAGGCCATGTTTTATGCATTTACAAGACAGAACTCACTTGAAGAACACCTAAGGCTTTTGATATGAAGGGATTTTTTTTTTATAAATTATGACTGATAATCCTTTTCTTATGAATACCTTCTGCAATGCCACAGCTTGTCTTTTCTGTTTGTCTAATCAAGTTAATCGAGGCACAGCTTACATACAATAAAATACACTCTTTAAGCAGACAGTCTGAAGGATTTTGACAAATGAACACACCCATGTAACCCCCACTACAACCCACAGGTAGAACATTTCCATCATCCCAGATTCCCATGGTCTGACCCTTTCAGTGAATCACTTCGTCCCAAATACAGACAAGCCTGATCTGCTTACTGTCACTTTGCACATGTACCTTTTCTCAAATATTTATGAAGAGATTTGTAAAGCATGCACCCTTTTCTGTCTGGCATCCCCCTCTCAGCAAAATCCATGTTGCTGCACGCATCACTAGCCCTTTCCTCGTTTGTCTGAGTACTATTCCAATTGCTTGATATACCACACTGGTTTTTCATTCAACTCCTGATGGACCTTTGTTTCCAACCATGGGCTATTATGAATTAAGATGCTCTGAATACCTGTGAAGTGTATATGGATATGTGGATATGTCTCCATTTCTGTTGAGTAACTACCCGAGAGTGACATATCTGTGTCAAATGATAAACTGTTTAATTTTATAAGAAACTGTCGAAATGTTCCACAACTGGTTGTATCAGTCAACACGAAGATTCGGATCCTGTTTGGCATGACGCCGCATCTTTTTCGTTTTCTCTGTTCTATTTTATCTAACACTGCAGGGTGTATAGAGAGAGGGTAACTCAAAGCATAAACTCACTGCGCTATTTTGATCTGTTACTTTGGAAACCTTGTGCTTATCTGATTATACTTCCTCCTGTCCCAGGACTCCACATGCTGTTCCCTCTGCCTGGAATTCTCTCCCTCACTTTTATCTTCACATCTAAGTTCAAAAGGCACCCCGACAGGAAAGCTTCCTCGACCCCTGAGAGTCTCTCAAACCCACCTTCCACAGCACAAGTCATTCATTCAACAGATACTTAAGGAGAGCATACAACACATTCTCCTGGGGTGAGGATGTAGTAGGAACAAGACAAACAAAATCCCTGTCCTTACAGAGTATGCGACCTAGCAGAGGAAAGAGACAGCAAACAAAAAGGTAACAGCGTAACCATAGCAAAGCAGAGGGAAAAGCTTCCCCGCAGAGAACCTGTTACGAAGACCCAGAGGTGAGAGCCAGCTGGGTGTGTCTGAGGAAGAACCAGAAATCCCACGTGGGCTCCGCAGAGTCCCTGGTGCCCTGCTTCCTGCTGCCCCTCACTGACCAAACCTGACGTGCGTGCCCCACTGGAAGCCTGCATCTATACCTGGGTTTGGTCACCATCAAAGCCTTAACACTTATGTGTACCCCGTAACTATTTGTTAAATAAGTCAGTGACTGAAAAAATAAATGAGGTGGGCAACAAACACAGCAGCCTCACTCACAACTCTACAAGTGACAGATTCAATTATCCTGATTTATAAGCCCCATAAACATTATGGTAATAAAAGATTATCAATCTTTGCAATCTAGATAAGACTCTCTGATGTAGCATTAAATTCCACTTGTGTATCACTTTGCTATATTAAAATGTTTCCACTGATGATCTGATATGAAGGAGTCCTATGTGCTCCATTAATAGACTTAAGAAATAGTAGTAAAAGGAAAAGAGAATCAAAGGACAGCCCTCCTTTCCATTTCTCCCTGAAACGCTTCTTTCCATGAGCTTATGAATCCATCTTAGCGTTTCTGCCCTTTCCAGCTAGTAACAGAGCAGAGCGGTTTGTCACTTTAAAATGATTCCATTATCTTGTGTCAACTATATCTGACTCTAAAGTAGATGCACAAGGAACAAAACCGATATGCACTAATGAGAGATACACTTTTATACACAAGTGGAAATGTATATGCTGACCTAAGTAAGCTTAAGTCACACAAATTCTCCCACTGAAAACCAGGTATGGCTGGGTCTATAGCTAAGGCTCTTCATGCCTTCTGGCAAATGCACAAGATAACATGATTGAAAAGATACACAGCAATACCTTAGCTGAAAATACAGATGCACATATAAGCAGATAAAAAAGCAACAACCCGTTTTCAATACAAGAATGTCGCCATGTAAACATACCTTCCTTAAGTAGGCTGTAGCAAAACAAGCGAGCTCTTTCCAAGTCTCCCAGCTGCCGACAAATACCCACATACACTCTGCAGAGGGCGTGGGTGTAATTGTGCTCCACAGACATCTTCTGAATTTTCAGTTCTGAGAGAACAGAGTGAAGCAAGCACTCTGCTAAAGGCTGAGTGGGGGAAAAAAAAAAAAAAAGGCAATGTAGACTGATACTTATCTTCAGCCTACTAAAGACCAGCTAAAAGTTACAAGATTAAGTACCTTTTCGAAAGTTGGAAAGATAAAACGTGCCCTGTCTCAGAAAGTAGAGGACGACAACCACCGCGGTAACTTGCTTTAGCAAGGAAAGCCGTGAGGCTCGGGGAGGAGAGAGTCCATGCCTGTCGGTGTCCGGAGGTCAGCAGGGCTGCAGGGGCCACGGGGTGAGTCCCAGGACACCTGGATGCCTACTGCCACTACCACCACTCCTACGAATGATCACTTTTTGGTTTTTACTAAAATAATCTGTGTGTGTGTATTAAATCCACTCGAATTCTACTCCCATTCTTGTTTTCTGAACTCCAATGTACTCTACACATTTATCCTGTTTAGATCTTAAAATACTGGGTAATGTTTTCCTCACCCAGGAAAAGGAGCATTACATAATTTGATACATTCAGTCGTTTGAAAATAAACATCTTTCCAAAGTTACCTGTACTGCTCTTTGTGCTTTCTGAAATGCAATCTAAGAAAAATAAATATTTATACCATTGTGATTCCAAGGATGTACAGATAACCGATAAAGCATAATCCATGGGACACTGGAAATCATCCACCCAGTATCAACGTAAATATGTAGAAAATAAAAACCGAGGAAAGTCCTAATAATCCATGTAGGTAAATCTGCATAATCCTCCCCCAGCCCCCTTCCTGAAACTAAGCATCTGTTCCTATTTGATTTCTGACCTACATTAAGGCGGGGCGGAGAACCCACACACTACCTTTCTGACTCTCAAAATTCTCAAGTGTGTATATAATACCATTCACAGAAAAGAAAGGCTCTATTACATAGCAATTTGATGCTTTGAAGCAAATCATTTCGAGCTTTTAAGCATGCCAGAATCAATGGGAAGTATGCAATTTAAGTCCTGACAGGCTTTTTTTTTACATGGGTGACTGCCCATCTCTGAGAATAAACTTCTGTTCAGGACCACTTCCCTTTTCGCTGACCGGAGACGGCCTGTCTAAGGACGTGCAATTCCTAACGCTCCCAGAGCAAAGGAGCCACATACCTTTTTTGTTGTGCTAAATTCATAAACAACTTCTTTCTCTTGATCTCTCATCACAGGCTTTTTGGAGATGTTTCCCACATACACATGACTGCGAATGACAGGTAACAGGTCAAAGGACGACTCTGCGATCTTCCTCAGGGCCTCCGCTATGGCTCTGTCGTGGGGCTCCACAGCTTCCTTGGGGCTCAGGGGTGACTGTGAGGCTGTACCGACGGCCCGAAGACGACGCCCCTCCTCCTCTGTCCTCACAGCTGCAGCCTGGGGGGGGTTCCTCTGGGGGCTCCGGCTGACGCCCTCTGAGGGGGGCTCTGGCTCCGGGGACCTGCTGTCCAGGCGCAACCTCTTAGCGCTCCTTGGTGTGCCCGCTGACAGTGCCCTTTTCCCACCTGAACCCTGTGGAGGTCCCGGATCTCTCGACTTATCCTGCGTACAGTCAGCACCAGAGCTGCCTCCTGCTTTCACAAAGGCGGTTGAGCTTGAAGTGATGGCTTTGAAGCCCCTGATGGCGCTGGCGGGCCCCGGTAGGTTCTTGGAGTCGGCCGGTGGGCCTCGCGTGAGCTGGATGTTCCCTTTGAGAATGCTGAGGGTGCGGGCCCTGGCGGACAGCTCTGGGTACATGGTGTCCAGGATCTTCACGGAATTCTCCTGGGGCGCTGCCACCGCCGGATGGGCAGAGGCGAACGGGGGCAGGCGGCCGGGCACAGGGACGGCATGCTTTGGGGTCGCAGCACAAAACTGCAAAGGAGATGACAAGACCCTGTCACTGGCCGGGGCGGTGGACGGGGATGGGGACGCGTGTGGAGGAGAGGAGTGCTCCGGCTCCTCCAGCAAGGGGGACACCATAGGCGACGCCGGGATCTCACACGGCGGAGAGATCGGGCCGCAGGGAGAGACGGGTGAGCAGGGGCTGGAACTTGACGTCAGTGGAGAGGCTGGCTGTGAAGTCCTCGGAGGCGTGGCTATCAGAGGAGCCAGCAGCGGGGGCAGGGGGGGTCCCACCTCCTGCCGGATCTTACTCAGCGTGTCCGCACAGCAGTCCGCAGGAGTGGACGTGTCGGCGCTGGCTAGGATGGTCTGCGTTTGACTTCTCTGAGTTTTTCCGTTCCCTCTTTCTCCAGAAAATGACGGAGAAACTTCACCCTGAGTAGTCTCCACTCTGCTCGACGCTAACATCTTCACTGGTTTGTTTGTTTGATCTCTGTTTGAAATCTTTGATCGATTCTTATTTTTGCTCAGCGGCTCTAGTTTCGAATTATAGTACGTGTGATCAGAAGGAACGGTCTGAGTCTCAAAGTTCTGATCATAAATCTCAGAGCTAATCCTCACGCTGGGTTTAACAGGTCTATTCCGCAAACGACTTTTATCAAAGTTAGTACTCTGACCGCTGCTTGACATATCGCCCTGGGTTCCGGCCACACTACTGCCATACTGGGGCTCCTGAGAAGGGGGGCCAGGGCGACCGGTCTCTGGGGACTTCTCCACAGAAGGGACTGGAATGAAACCAGCTGCCAGCCCTTCTGGATCCGGGGAAACAGGGGCATCCTCAGGGCTGTCACACAGGATAACCTGGTCCGTGTCTGGCATGAGAGCTACCCCGTTGATGATGGTCCAGTTGTCCCCTTTCTCAATGACTAGATTCTGATCCTTATTTATCAGCACGTTTATAACCTCGGAGGTCACTGTGGAGATCTGACACTGAAACGCCACATCCCCCGGCCCCACTCCCGGGGCAGCGCACAGGGGTGAGGGCTCCGGGGGTTCTGACGAGGCCTCTTCCTTACCATCCACTGGCCCGAGCGCATCCAAGTTACCCTCAGATCTGCTCTGTGTGTTTTCACGGCCAGGTCCACCACTAGTGGGAGAACCGCCCCGAGTGTCCGAGCCGGCCGTCAGCAGGGGGGAAGAGGAGCCGGCTGCTTCCAGAGGCAGAACTTGCTCTTTCTCATGCTCCGCTGTCACGCTGTCAGGTGCATTTAAGAGCTGTAACTCACCAGCGTCCTTCCCACCAGCATCCTCCCGGTCGGGCTGCAGCTCCTGGCGGATCCCGGTGAGCACCTCGGGCAGCGTCTCCAAGGAGCACTGTGCAAGCTGCCTCATGCTCCTTGAAGGACAGTCGTCTTCCTCCGAGGAGCCGACGCACTCCTCAGAGGTTTCTAGTGTTTCCTCTTCACACAGTTGCTTTCTGTACTTTTCTCCTGAGGGTTCACTTTGCTTTAATTCCTTGCTCATCCCTTTATTTAGGGTTCCTTTGCTAGAACATTCTGAAACAGAGTCCCCTGAACTATAATCCCTTAACTGACAGCTTTCAAGAAACATCACGACCTCGGACGTGGAAAGTCCGTCTGTCTCGGAGAGCGCACTGAGGCTACAGTCCCGCAGAGCCGAGGTCAGGCGCCCCACCTCGACGGAAGGTCTGGTCTCGGCCGCACCGGCGCTGGCAGGCCCCTCGCCTCTTCCGGAGGCCCCGCCAGCACTCTGCTGGCCGCCCTCCAGCCCGGCTTCGGGATCGTTCTCTCCCTCACTGCAGCTCGGCGCGTCACCCTCTTCCACCTCGGTGTCACCTCCGCCTGCCTCGCGGATGCCCGTGTAACAGTACAGGGCACCAGCGAGGCTGCTCTGCGGGACAACACGTTTCTCCTCATCTTTGCTGCCAAACGCTGGTGAAAAAGCAGTCTCTGTTGCGTCTAGAGCTTCAGGAGAAGCACCCCTGGGAGTGTGAGACGGCAGCTGCGGATGCTCCTTTGGGCCGTGCTGTACAACAGACGGGTCCTTTGTAACGGCCAGGGCCTCCCCAGAGGCTCTGACTGTGTCTCCAACAGGAAAACCTCTTGACAGCGTCACCTCCATGGCTGGAAGTTTATCCACATCCAGCTTGGACGTGTCCACATTTGTGGCAGGAAGACACGGGCTCTGCTTCTGCACCTCTTCCTGCACTGAGGCTTCCGTCACAATGTCTTGGTTTGGGACCAGGATGTTGTCAGAAGAGAAAGATAATGTACTATCTGTGGGATGATGGGAACTTTCTACTGGTAAAGAACCCCCTGGAGAATCAAAGTCTGCTTTTCTCCAGGGGGAGGAAACTCCCGGGGCAGCGCTCTCTGTAGCAGCCGCCTCCGTGCGTCTCGGTGCTGTGGGCGCTCTCCCCCCACATCTTGCTCCAGATGGCGTCCGACCAGCCCCATTATCAACGTCTGTCACTAAGGGGGGCTCCCTCCTGGACAGTCTCGAGGGTTCCCATCGTGCGCCCTGCACGCTTTCAGGCCGTGCCTGCTTGGTGATAACTGACACCTGGTTAGGCAACAAGGAAGCAGGCGCCCTGAATCCCGCAGGACTGTTCTCCTCTCCAGCACGTGCAGGCTTGGACGCCGATGCTCTGCTTTCTGAGGACGCCGCCGCCGCCTCTTGTTCACGTTCAGGTTGAGGTCCCAGCCTTTCTCCACCACTTCGCCGTAACAGATCACTGTGGTGCCACGAAGTGCTTTTACCAAAGCCAAAGCCACTCCTGATCAAGCCAGACTGAGGCCCTGCCGACGATGTGAAACCTGACCGACTCGGCGTGAGCTCGACCCTCGGACCCTGCCTTTCACCCGGCCCGCCTCTGGCGGCTCCCGAGAATCCTGACTGCAGGAGTGAGGAGATGTCATTCATGCCCTTCACAGGGGTCGTACACCCCACCTCGCTGCCCCTCTGACCGTTAGAATCAGATGCCCCCGACACTGGGCTCAGAGCACATAAGCTGTTCTCCAGATGGCCTTCTCCTATGGGACACTCCGGGGGCTCAGAATGCACGTCTAGCATGGTGAACATGGCAGCTTGTGATGTCTGCTCCAAACGATGCAGTTCGGGAGGGCCTACTTCAGTAGGAACAGACGTTTCAGCGTCATCCTCCAACCCAGAGGGAGTCCGTGGGTGACCGCAGAGAGATGAGGCTCCCGAGGCCACGGGGGAAGACAACTCCTCTCCCAGACCGAGCGCCGCGGCAACTAGCGCGGCGGCCCCTGCTGCTCCTGGGGCAGAGGGGTCTCCCGAAATGAACCCTCGCATCGCTTCTCTTTCCTTCTCCAACTCTCCAGATAGTCCCTGAAAATGACCAGAAGCGGACAGACGACCTGATGCCGAAGTGACTCCATCAGTCAGTGCCCACTTGGTCACCTCTAATTTGGGGGATCCTATCACTCTGGACACTAGGGTTTTTCCTTCAGGTGCGCTGGGCTCATTCGATGGCCATGGGCCCAGGGGAGGATGACACGAGTCTGACGTCCCGAGGGCCATGCCCTCCTCTAGAGCCAGGCCGCTCGACAGCTGCTCAACGTGCCCGCTGCCCGTGGGTTCAGGATGTGTCTTCTCTGTCTGCACTGACCCATCCATCTCCTGAGCCCGTCTCTGTCTTCCTGCCTCATCCAAAACGCCTTTTTCTCCCTTGCTCACGAACTCAGATGGCACCGTCCAGTGTTTCTCATGAGCAGAGGGGAACGTGGCTGCAGGTTCTCTCAGGTTTGCTGTAAATGTCCCAAACCCCACCGCTGTCACCTCACTGACTTCCAATGTATTTAGAGCTTGGGTGGCTTCGTGTGGTTGGAGCTTTTCCTCCCATGTTCCAGTTCCTTTACTTTTTCCAGATGAGCTAAAACAATCCAGCGATTCTGGTGTATCATCTTCTGAAACAGGCTCAGAATTCCTATGTTGGGTCGAGTCATGATCACTGTAATCTGTACACTCTCCAAAGTAGATTTCCTTAAATATAAATGAATTACATTAATTAGTTAGTAAAATACTACTTCAGTCAACTAAACGCAACTACCAACTAAATGCACCAAAAAAAAGTGTGTGCTTCCTTAAGAATCTGAGGAAAGGGTAGTCCACTCTCTGGACTCCATCAACGGATGCGTAGGTCTCAATGAGCACAGCACTGCTTCACCTTCTTTCCTTAAAGAAGCCACCTCTCCCCAGCGTTTCCTGCACTCACACTGCTTCTCCCCAAACGGAGAAGCTTCCCAGTTCTACTCCGCATGCAGCCTAGGGTTAGGTCTGTTCTCCTAACTTTGAAGTAGGCCTCCTCTCAACTCTGACGTCCCCATTTTCTGGCCCAAAAGGCTTCCGCCTCTAGTGGCCCAGCCCCGCCTGCCTTCCCCAGCGAGCCACGGGCTCTGGCCCAGGGCAGCTCGCCCAAGCGCCAGCCCGGCCATCGCTCTGGGTGTCACCCTGCAGACTCCTCTTGCCACACCTCATGCCTGTGCTGCATCCTGACACCTCTGCCTCCTCCACGGCCCCTGACTCCGGTTCTGCTCCGGAAGCCCCCCCCACCCCCGTCTTGAGTGGTAGAGACCACACGGCCCCCAGGAGAGCTGGCACAGCCACCCGTGCCCCCTGGTCTGCGAGGCCCAGGGACTGACAAAGAGTCACCACCGTTGACATGAACTTGCTCCCACTGGAGAAATCCTTTCCTCCCTTGGATGGATGCTAGGGCACCATCACCCCCTGGTTTTCCTCTGCTGCCCTGACCTCTTCTCCTCCTCTTCTGTTTGGCCACGTCGGCACTGACAGCTCCCCAGAACTGTCGGGACCCGACCCTCTCCTACACGCGCATTCCGGCTGGATGACAGCACGCAGCCCCGGGCCTCTGCTAGCCCCCAGGCTGAGGCACCCCGGCACCTGCGTCCACCCAGCCTGGCTCTGAGCGCCAAGCCCATGGAAGGGGGTACATCACGCACACGCCGCACCTGGGGATCCCGCACACACCTAGCGCCTAACATTCCTATGTTACCTCCCCGCCCAAAGAGGTTCTTCTTCTCTGTTGTTTCCAGCATCCTCGACCCCCCACTCACCTAACAACCGCACCGCAGATCTCACGAGACGTGCTGCTCGTTCAACCTCGGGACCTTTTCCAAACCAGTTGACTCAAGTGCTACTACTGTTCAGGTGTCCAGAACTGAGGAAACTGCTGATTAAGTGACTTCCCAACCACAGTCCTGCCTCCTTCCTGACTCGCCCCTCTCCCTCCCCATTCATACTATGACTAAACGAAAACCTTCAAGTGGAACTCGACCATTAGCTCCACTTCTTTGGATCAATCGAGGATTTCCCTTTGCCTTCAGGATACAATGGAAAGTCCTTAGGACACACATGGACCTGGGGACCTGGTCTGGGTGAACACCCCCAGCATCAGGTTCGCCCTGAGTCCGACACATCTGTGTAAACAGCTCCTCCACCTGACACAACGCACCCCTCCACGCGCTCGGCCGGGACACCCGCTCGCTGGCGATGCTCCCGCCCGGCCTCCGCCCGGCCTCCTTCCAGCATGAGCTCCGTGTCCAGCTCCCGCCAGCAGCATGCTTCCCAGCAGCGCGGACTCCACCACAGCCCCGTTATGGGGGCAACCGCCACACAAGACCCCACCAGGGGTGACCACAGCCCATGTCACCTCAGCGTTCCCAGTGTCTAGTACCAGGTCCAGAACGAAAACGACATGCATTATGGTTTCCCGAATGAAGGATGTGACTCAAGCAGTCATTTATCTGTTCCTTAAGCCAAAATGCATACAAATCTGCTTTGTCAAGACTAACTTCCTAAGAAATTACAATAAACCATTCTGCAAGCACACAAAAAGATGATGAATTCACTGCATGAAGGTGGGGAATTCAGAAACCTAATTGACCTGCATGCTCTATACATGGACTTCCCATCTCTGAAAAACTCCATGTCTATAATAAACACTTGTTTAATTCACTCATTCCATATCTGTTATGTGTCAGGCACTAAAGATAAGAGTAAGCAATTAAGACACAGGAGACTTACAGTACATTGTAGATGAAAACAATAAAAATGCACCCCTAGTACAAAATGAAAAAAGCCGTATGTGCACGTGGACCCGAGGGCACAGGCCCACCTTGTTAAATCCTCACGTTCCTCCCTGACACGAGCTGGTCTGAGTTCCCGTAGCAGGATGGACAACGTGGCCACCAGGTAATGCAAATACAAAGTGTCAACTTACAGGTGAGAGTGAGGACGGAAATGCACCCAGGTGTGGGGACGACAGCAGAGGGGGTGAGGGCACCGGGGACAGAAGAGGAGGGGGCAGCTTGAAGAAGTCGACGGCAGCCTGAAGATCTTCATCAAAAGAATGATCATGATCAGAAAAGTCAGCTCGGTCATCCTCATTCCTCTGCGTTACAGCCTCAGGATTCCGGTCCTCTTTAAAGACACCATTGTCACGGCAAGCTGCTCCACCAGGCCTCTCTCTCCCCGCGTCTTCACACGCAGAGAAGTCGCCCTCTATCTCCATGGACAGCTCTGCCAGGCAAGTCTGCGCGGCCGAGGTCCTGAGAGGGCTGCCCCCTGCTGGAGGGGGCACACCATCCTCCCTGGACTCTAAGGATCTGGGGGTTTCTTTGGCAGGTTTTTCTGTGGGGAAAAAAAATATATAAAGAAAACTTAAAAAAAAAAAAGCCTTATTTTAACAGTTCAAAATGCTTGCATTAAATCCAAGTAAAAACATTTGTAAAAGGCAACCAATCCCTTCCTAAAGAATAACCTATAAGACTTGAACATATTCCACAGAAGTATGCTTCCCTCACAACAAGCAAACGAGAAGACAGGCAGGTGGATGGTGAGATGCCTGTGTCCCATTAGCAGCAGGGTGTCCGTGCCAAGGTGCCCATCCACTGCCATGGGGCTTGATGATGCCCTCATTCTCTTGGGAAATCAGCAGGACTGGGGAGAAACAGCTTCTGCATACAAGCTGATAGGAAACACTAATTTCCCTGTCTAAAATCAACCTATATTAGACTACTTCATGACCATATTTGTACAATTCTCTAACTAAGGAACCTGACTAGGTCACAGAAATACTTTGCATTATAACACAACAAGAAAACTACTATAAAATGCTAGTTCTCTTTGGATTTGGATTTTGGTATACTGCAGTAATGCTAATTGTTAGTAAAAACATTGTGTCCTCGGAAATAACTAGAAATAACCATTTGTCATATTTGAAAGCTGTAAAAATACATTTTGCAGAAGGCCTCAGGGCTCCTTGGAGCAGTGTTTGGTAACAGGGCTGGGGCCTTAAACAGCTTGCAGTACCAGAAGTAAAGAAGTACTCAAAACAGGACGGGACATGCCTAAAAGACCCAGGAGCTAAACTAAAGATGGTCCTAATAACCAAATCTGGAGCAATTTGAGTAAGATAATGAAAGTACTGTATTATAACATACAGAATAAAAAAATATATATCTGTGAGACTACACTGACAGAAATAGTGAATAAACAAGTAAGTGGTGAAAAGCGACAGCTCTTCCTTACTGAAGAATTCCAATTAATACACGTAGGAGGAATGAGGGAGATACCAAAAACACTATCAGAGTAGTAATCGTTAGCAGATAAGATCCATCAATAGATGCTAAAATCAGTGGGCTACAGTTGGAGAGAAATAGAATATTTGCAGTGTCAAAGCATCTCCCTCAAGATAATCAATGAATAAGGAAGCAACAGAAACTTTACATGGAGAAACCTGGCCAACACCACCTTAAACAAGCAATCAAGGTTAACATCCCCAGGGACAATGCAGACCCACACACACGCTCTCCTGGCACACTACTGGGGAACTCTTGCCAAAAACACACAGCCTCGCTCTCATACAAGAAAACATCCCACAAACCAAAAGATTCGTATTCTACCAAATGATTCCTATTCTCCAAAAGGGTCAGAGATGTGAGACAAAGAAAGACCGGTAACTGTCAGACTGGGGGCAATTAAAGGAAGAATGACTGCTAAACGTAACATGGGGTCCTGGGATGGGAGGTGACAAAAGTGGGAAAATGGTGAAACTCGGTCTTCCGCATACACCTGCCATATACACCTCCCACCATGTGTCTTCCAGTTTCCATGAATACTCTCTGACGAAAGGTGCTATTACAAAATAAAAAGCCAGATGCATTCACTGAGACTAGAAGTCACCCTGGAGGGAATGGAGTTCTGTATGACTTTAAATACCCATCCTAGTTTATTTCACTCTTTCAATGTGAGATTCAGGAGATATTAAAAAGTGAAGGCATATAATGCTCACAGTAAACATTTCTACTGCATATATGAAATGTACTTCTGGAAGCTTCTCTCTCACCTGGGACACATCTGCTGCCTTCACCGGGTAGTCTGTGTGTTGTGTTTATACAGAGCCAGAGTTCCTTCAGAAGTAGTTTTACTTTCCCTGTGAAAGAGAGTGAAGTATTAACGTCATGTCATTTGGCTCATTCTACACAAGGCCAAAACACAGCCCTGTAAAACCGGGATTTACTAGGGAATTAGAAAACCAGGCAACTTAAAATATCTTCCCCAAATTCAATCATTGCACACAATTCAGTTAGCTACTGATACAAAGGTCTACTGATAGGCTGAATACAAGTTTTTTTTGGAAGCTGGGGTGCAAACAGGGGTAGGACTCAAAAAACCACATCTACTTGTTGTTAAAGGCCTTTATCACCGTTACGAATGCACAGTATAAATAAATCTTTGGTCTATGTATTTTCTACAGAGAGTGATATGAGACTGGGGTCGGGGGGGGAAGCATAGATACAGTGACCTATGTAAGAGATTACGGCTCCAGGTAGTCTATAAAGAACAAAGAACAGTATCCCCTCAGTTCCATGAGGTTATCAGAAAAGCCATCCGAGCTGACCATGCTGTAATTAACTTAGGGGCTTCATGGATCTTGGAAAACATTTTAATGGCCTTAAGGGGAAATGGGAAGAGACAAAAATGGGTGTGTATAAACATGAATAGGGAGAGAGAACCACACATGAGCAGACACACAGAAGGAAGCATATGCTTCCATAAGGAAAGTGAACACTTTGGAATTTTCATAAATATTTTTCAAAGGGGTTTGATTTCCTAAAATGGTTAAGAATCACTGGTTCAAGTTGAAAGACAAAGGGCAACTATAACAAAGACAGGCCTAATGAAAGTCATATAACATTAAGAATATTATACTATGGTTTTAAAGTCAATTTAACATTAAGGACACAAATTCCCAAAAATGTTCCAAAGCAAAAAATATTCATAAAAATATAAACATGAATAGTTTGTGTCAAATATGCATAAAAAGACAACCCACACTAGTTCAAATTTAACTGAAAATAGCATTAAGTATTAGGTAATTTCAGTCCACCCCTAAGTTCTGTTATAGTTCATTGGAAGTTCTTAAACTGAATCATTTATTGAAAATACTGAAATCTCTAATCCAGTTCTAGAGAGGTTAAAAAGACCAACCTTTTAAACCAAAATTTCTACAAGGAATCACAAATTTTGGAAGAGGTCAGCCCTATTTAAGTTGGCAAACTATATCGCTCTAAAAAATGAAGTCCATAGTAAGAGGACCAGGACAAATGGGGCATAACAACAGAGAAGTTTGAAAAGCTGGACATTTCCAACCTCTCCTGAGCCGAATCAGCCACTGTCACTGTGTGTGAGGTACATCCATTTTTGAGTTTCAAAATTCTATGATCAAGTAGTTCATCTACATTGTGATTTAACCTACCCAAAAGCCTGCTTCCAAATACTGTAATCCCCTTTGCTTAAATGACCTGACCAGGATCCCTGCTTATTACGTATACACAAAGCAGCAAACAAGGAACCTTCAAAAAAAGAAAAAGAGTTACTTTGCTATGCTTATGGAGGCTACTAACCAGAGCTAGGCCTATTTCAACTGAGCACTCATTCATTACTTCCAGTCTGACATAAAAGAGCTATCCATTCCCAGCAAAGCAGAAAATAATCTTCATTGTGGCATCATTAGTTGTGAAAACCTCCTTCAGCTGAACTGCACACCTTCCCCTTATCCTTTAAAATGCCTCCTTTATCAAAATCCAGGCATCTCTGAGTACAGTATTTCTGGACTTTCCTACTCCACTGATTTGTCAGTTTCCACGTGAAGAGCACACTTCTTTAACCACGATAGTTTTATAAGTATGTTTTAATACCTGTACAGGCATGAATGTGGCTCAGAATTTTCCTTTTCAAAAAATTCCGAACGGCTATTCTTTCCAATCAGCCTTCACCATCTGGCTTTCGAGTGCATATTTATAAATACATGTGGGGAAAGTGCACACCTCTATGCCTTGAGTCTTTCAATCCAGGAACACAGCATTTACGCACGTGTTCAGATGGTTTAGTTTTCCTTCACGGAGGCAGGCATGCTGCTTTCAGGTCTTTCCCTGGACATCTCAGGTCGGCTGCCACCTGAGATCGGGTTGTTCTTATTCCACCCGTTTTGATAGGCTAATGATGGCCCATTGTGCGTGTTCACTGTATATACCAGCACTTGCCCAGCTCCTACACTTCTGTTTTCCTTTTTCCACATAGATAGTCACGTCATTTAAAATGCGGACAATCTGACTCTTCCTTATTAGCACTCACAGCTCCTACCCTTTGTGTCTGCCTGGCTGCACGGCTTACGGTCTCCAGCACACACAGAAGGGATGGAACGAAAAGCAGGCTTGCCTTGTTTCTGACAGTAATGACTACGCTCTTAGGGTTTCACCTTTCTCAAGTTCAAAATGTTTTTTTCTATTATTATCTCACCAATTTTTCTAAATGAGGAATGGGTACTGAATTGAGATGATCCTATCATTTTCCTCTTAACCAGTTGTTGTGGTATTCCTGAGATAAATCCTTAAGTCATAACTTGTCCATATTCTAAATTACTAATAGATTTGAGTTATTAAGATTTTATTTAGTACTTCTGTAGCTTTATTCCTAAGTAACAGAGTTCTGAGTCTTGAAGATATGTATGCATGTTATTCTTAATTGATCTTGGTACAGGGTTATGCTAGTCTAAGAGAATGAAACGGGAAGCATTCTACATTTTTTAAGTTCTAAAACCAAACAATAATAAAGACATCAGTTTTTCACTTCAGGCTTGCTCACCTGCAAGCCACCTAGATCTTCCATGGTGTTGGATATTTAACTATTCTTAAAAATTTCTTCTGGGTTATTTTTCTGTTCAGGATTGCAACAACTAGTCTGTGTCAATTTGAGTATGTTTTCCTACAAAATGGTCCATTTTATGAATGTGATAAAATCTGAATATAAATTTGTAAATTAAAAATAATTCTCCAAATGTATTTTTATAGCTTTCTCAGTCCTGGTGTGAGTCGGTTTTTGTTTCTTCCTTTCTTGATCAGATTTGCCAAAGAGCTGTCAGTTTCATGAGCATTGCAAAGATCCAGTTATTAGTTTTAATGGTCCCCAATCAAATGCCTTGCTTCCTATTTCATTAATTTATGTTTCCATCTTCATCAATTCCTTCCTTCTATATTCCTTAGGTTTCTGCTGTATGTTCCTACCTTCTTAGTCATTCATTTTCTGTAATCCTTGCTTTCTAACAATTGCTTAAGACTACAAACCACTCACTGAATACTATATTGTCTATATCTCAAAGATTTTAATAAATACTGCCCTGCTTTTGTTTATTTCCAAAACAGTTTAGTATTTCAGTTTTTATTTTTTCTGTTATCCAAGAGGGGTTTGTTTGTATTTATTATGTGTGTTCAGTTATCAGTTTTTCAGGGCGGAGGTAGGAGAGATTTTTATTAATATCCTATGAAATATCAGTATCTTAATATCTCATATTAGATCGTAGCTTTTCGTTGTCTAGTAAATAGTCAGCTTTTATATATGTTTGAAAAGTATTTTAAAGAACTCAAAGTTTGTGGTTTAAGAGTTATATGTAAATCATCCATCCTGCAATTATGATTCCAATTCTATCTCCTATTTAAATTCTTGCTTCTACTCTGTATTTCTGAGAAACACACTGAAGTCTCCCATGAAAACAGATTTGGTTATTCCCCCTAGAATATCTAAGCATTTTACTTGACATAGTTTTATGCTCAAAGGTCATAAGAGCAGTATCTTCTTGATGAATTGTACCTTTAATCGATCTAAATATTTCCTTTTAATCCATGTAAATTCATTTCTAGGTGTGAATTATTTATTTGCCTTGTATTACTGCTTTCAAGTTAGCATTTGCTTAGAATTTCTTTATCCATCCTCCTATATTCAATCTTTCTGCTTCATTTGATTTTAAATTTATTTCCTTTGAACAAGTCAGAGATGGAGATTATACAGAAAAATCATGCTCTACAGCTGGGAGGCTTTTCTAATATAAATATTGTATCAGTGTCCTGCTCTGGGAAGTTTCTTTCTACAGAATTTCTTGATCACATTCTCTCCTTACAGCTCTGTTCTCCCCTCTGAGAAGTCCTAGATGACTATTACAACACCTGGCTCTATGCTCCAGAGTCTTAGGTTTTCCCTCATACCTTTTATTTCCTTATCTTTGTTACACAACATTCTCACAGATGTCCACAATTAAATCTCTTGGTTCATTATAGCAATCTTCTATTTGTCCACTCAACAATCCAGCCTTTCGAGTGGGTTTACTTCTACAACGTATTTTTAATATATGAGAACCCCAACTCAGATTTCACATCAGCAGCCTACGGATAGGTTCTCAGATGTTCTCTAAGGACTCTATTTCAATTGTTATCATTTTCTTCTTGTTCATGATTTAACACTGTTTCCTCAGGGACCAGTTTCTCTTGAGCTCGGTGCCTTTCTTCCCTGTCACTGCTTTTTCTCAGTGACGTCTCTCACAGCCAGAGTACATTTCTACAGCCTCCATTTTTAGTCCTATTCCTCTGGCAATCAATGCAGGCCCTCATCTCATGAACCTACAGGACCCTGTCTTCAGAAGGAGGAAGCAGAGTGAATACAGTTGTGAGGACTTACATGGCGTATCCAAATATCTCATTTTCTGAGAACAGGAGGGGCTATCCTTCAAAGCAGCCGTAAGTAACCCAATTTTCTGACATCCACACCCACTCTGGGTCTTCCCATGTCCTAACAAACACTTCAGAGAACTAAACTTTGGGCCACAGCCTGTGGACCATTGCCAGGAACAGTCTCGAAGCCAGAAGGCCGCAGGCTTCTCGACCCTTCGCTGGCCACCTGGCGACTGCCAATGCACTGCGCCTTCTCCCGTGCCCGCTCCTCTGATGTGGGGAAGCACACACTTCTGCAGTGAAAACCTGCTTTTTGAGGGCTGCTGCTTTTCTCTGTAATTTGGGGTTTCATCACCAACTGACACCATCTGCTTTACACCTTCCTCATTAATTTCTAGCACGTTTTAACTATCTTTTTCTTTTTTTCTTAATCTTCTGCCATTTTTATTGGAATTTGAAAGGAAGGCAGACCAACAAAGCCCCCAGGCAGTCTTCTCAAAAGTGAAGCCGACCCAGTGCTCTTTCTGCCTAACTTGTAAGGTTTTTTCAGAAGTCAGGTATGAACAAAGAAAAGTGTTAAAGGTATACTTAAGAATTAGGAATTAAACCCATTAAGGTCCACAGCTAAATAATCAGCAGATTCCTAAAGACTTCATTTATTTACCTGTTTGGAAAAAATAAACAGTATCCCTTCCCTCACAGTGAGGATAGATTAAAAAAATTTTTTTTTTACTTGAGAAAGTATCTAGTTCTTTGAAGGAAACAGAAAATGTAAGGCTAGAGAGCAACTATGGAAGGGGGTGAGGGCTGTGTTTTAAAGAGTGAGGCCTGAGAACAGCAGAATCCTAAAAGAAAGAAGGTTAAAGTCCACACCTGACTGTTAGCTGGGAAAGCTCAGTGCTGCCGAGTCCGGCTTCTCTCAGCAGCACCTATTACTCAAAGGCTCACTTTCCACACCTCAGAGTAGGAAGAAAGGTCAAAAGCACATGGAATTATGCATCAGTGATAGTGATAAACAGACTCAGGGCCCGGGCAACTGAAAAGTATCAACTGTTAGTCTTAAGCCTTGATCTATGGATTAAAAAAAAAAAAAAAAAAAAATTAAAGGAAGGAAAAAAAGGTAAAGGAGACTTCTGAAGAGACACTATATACTTGCGCAAAACAATGTAAGTGGTTTTAATAATTTCCATTTGGAGAAAACATGAGTGACATGAAAATACCATTATTTACTTATTTGCCTTTTTAAATGTATCTCTACCAAAACAGTACAAGATAGGCAGAGAAGAAATTCATAATCTCTTTTTTACAACTAGGAATGAAAACACAAAGAAGGGAAGTCAATGGCCAAGGGTCAAACAGTAAGTAGAAAAACTGACATGACACTCCAGCGTCCCCACTTCTCATGTTACACCTCCTCGTCCACAAGGTAGCAGGCTCAGCGCTGCAACGTGCCGGGGACACTGGGGACGTCCCTGTCCTGTGAGCACCACTGCACTCCTCTGTAACTTCCGGCCTTCTGTAAACCCTTCTGTCTTCCAACAATACACCACAGGGCTTTGACTCCACAGTTTCCCTGCCCGACTTTAACCATTTTTATATATTTAGCACCTATGAAATCTAATACATTAACTTGATAAATTGTAATCTAATGAGGAAACTATACTCATTTATTGAGAAGTGTGGAAAGTATAGCTCTCCCAGTTTTCTTTCCCAAGGAATACTGCTTTTTTTTTTTTTTTTTTTTTTGCGGTATGTGGGCCTCTCACTGTTGTGGCCTCTCCCGTTGCAGAGCACAGGCTCCGGACGCGCAGGCCCAACGGCCATGGCTCATGGGCCCAGCTGCTCCGTGGCATGTGGGATCCTCCCAGACCGGGGCACGAACCCGTGTCCCCTGCATCGGCAGACGGACTCTCAACCACTGCACCACCAGGGAAGCCCAGGAATACTGCTTTTTGACTCTTTCATTCACTATATTATTTTATCAGACAGCAAGGTGATAACATACACAGATCTAATGAAGACAGGAAATAGGAGATGGTTTCTTCTAACAAAAAACATGTACAAGCCCAGGAATTCCCACAATTATAGGTAAGAGTAACAAGCAACCTCCCAAACCACTAAAAGAAATACAAAGAGATTGAAACTAAATTTGCAGTATACTTACTTTTATCGATACTTCCATAAGAATCACTTGAAATTTGTGTTCCAATATGTCTCAACTCTAAAATGTGGGGAAAAAACAGTTAGAAAAGAATACTGTGTGTCAAAACAGAATTCTTAAGTAAGCATTAACTGAATACTCACCCTTTTCATTTTTCTGTTTAGAAAATTCATCAAGCTTTTCCTGTGAAAACAAAACACGAGCAGTGTTTGCAGTGGATAAAGGAGTGCTAGTTCTAGACGGGATGTAAGAGGGGGCGACCCAGGGGCACTGCTGACTGCCCTCAGCTGGGGGCTTCATGTGTGACTCATGACGAGGACCCACGGGGATTACAGAGGACCCAAGGAGTCCCGGAGGGAAGATCTGAACATGCGTGGGCACTGCTGTTATCTATTACCTGTGTCTTCCTAAATTCCTTTTCAAGTATTTTCTTTTCATTCCTTAGTTGCTTGAAGTCCTGAATTTGCTTGACAGCAGCCTCTTTATTTAAAGAGTGCAGTGAAGTAAGAGAGAAAAGTAATTTACCACATTTATAATTACCATTAATGAAATTCTCAAAATAAACTATTGAGAGCTTTCCTCGTTTCTTAAAATTTGAAACAAATTCTGTAAAAAGTTACTGTTCTTTCAGTATTCTACCAGAATCAGGGATAAATGCAGGAACACTTTTGTTTAAACTATTATCTACGAAACTGAAGAATTGGCATATAGGCCCTAAGACTCCTTTCCAATCCTGAAACAAGCCAACCCCCACCCTTTAGTCAGGCAACAAGCCAATGTACAAGATCTTTAGAGGGAGAGGCTGTGGTCCCCTTGTTCTTCAACAATCAGGAACATTCAAGTTTTAGAGACTTAGAACTGTGATTTTATCAAGAAGTAGTTAAGACCATTTTCTTCACTTGGGGGAAGGGACAATCTTCTCGATGTTTACAATATTTTTACCCCTTCCTGCCTGGAGTTCCCTTGCATCAAGCCAACTCATCCCAAGTCCCAATATCTTTACATAGATCTACTTTTAAGGTATTTTTATAGCTCTCCTGTGGATCCAGAGCAAATTTTTAACTCGAGTTTTTGGTTCTGAAGCACTGAATGGTTCAAATATACTATTAAGAACCTGAGCAGTATTGACTTTATCTGAATATGTTCATATACAATTGCTATGAAAAGTAAAATCCTATAAACACCACAGTAACAATCCTCTCCTGATTCCTCTAACAAACTTGAGTATTTCTTTACCTGATTATTATGCCCTGTCACTTACTAGAAAAATATTTTTGTCACATGGGAAATATACTTTCACTTAAAGGAAGTTTGCTGTAAAAGCTTCATATAGTCTCACAGGCATTTTAGATCCCTTTAAAAATTTTCCTTAAATAGACATATCTCCACACAGTAGCAAGAGAAGGTAATACTGAGAAAGAACACAGTGATGTTGTACTTACTGCCACACTCAATGTTTGTGCAACAACCAAATCAGAGGAAAACTTGTTAGCAAAACATATAGAACCTAAGTCTGAAAAATTGGGCTCAATTAAGGCAAGTTAATGACTGGAAATATATTCAGCAACTTCTATTCAAATTCTCACTTCACACTCGAAATGAAAATAAACTGTTCTCCGACAGACTTGCGGTTGCTAATGGGGGCTGCGGGAGGGATGGAGTGGGAGTTTGGGGTTAGCACGTGCAAACTATCATATACAGAATGGATACCAACAAGGTCCTACTGTCTAGCACAGGGAAACTCTATTCAATATCCTGTAGTAAACCATAACGGAAAAGAATATTAAAAAAAAAGAACGTTTATATATGTATAACTGAATCACTCTGTATAGCAGAAATTAACTCAACATTGTACATCAACTATACTTCAACTAAAAGAAAAAAAAAATGTTCTCTGAAGCAGAGGACTATGGGAGTGATGACAGGGCAAAGAGCAGGTCCGTGAGCCCCACAGCTACGAGGGCAGCCCCAGCCCACGCTGGAGAGAAAGGAGGAGGGGACCAGGGATGGGCTGGCAAGTCACACTTGTCTCTACTTGATGTTATTTCCACGTCACAACCACCCAACGAAGGAGGAAACAACAGAAGAAAAGATCTCGGATTCAACTCCTGAAAGGGCTCTGAGCTGCCACAGGAGGGCTGAGCAGACCCTCGTGTGGCCCTCTGCCTGCTCAGTGTAGACAGAAGGCCCTGACCAATCTTGGGGTGCCGGGGGCGGGGGCGTGGTGGCAGGGACACAGCGGGAATTCCCAGTAGGGAACCTCACAGAAATCTCTCCATCCTGAGTGTGTCACAACCACCCAAATACATCAAGTCTCTCAGTACTAAAAGTAGTATCCTTTTCTACTAACCGTTTATTTCGTTAGTAAAAAATGAGAGTGCCCCATGAGATTCAACTTTCAAAATTTAAGTCCTTTCTTTTCTTGATCGCTGCTTTTTACAGTAAAAGTATGGGCTGTTATTATTTTGAGTGAACACTTCAAGGATATGCCACATTCCATTTCCATGTCTATCCAGTAACTGAGAGAAGTACAGTATTCAACGTTCTTCCTAACGGTACCCTTAATACACTCATCCAGGGACACACCATCAAAAACCAGGGCTCAACTACTTGACCAAGTACTACAGCCTTGTACAGTTACCAATCATTCATACAAAGACAATGACTTCCATTAGCTGGACGACAGGAGTGCCAATTACCTTCCAGCTTCTTCACCTTGGCTTCTAGTTTCTTCTTCCTGATAATATAATTGTATAAATTACAATGGTTAAAAAAAAGTAACCTCACAATTTGTGATATATGTGATTTTTTAAATTATTGAGATTTACATAATAAAGAAAATGTTAGTCACAACAAGTATAACACATCAATCATTAAAAGTACCAGCAATTGTTTTGAAGGTAAACTTCAGAAAGAATAGTATGCTGTTTAGTGTGTAATATCTGTAAAATGGATTTTTAAAACTCTGCATTTTTGTGGCATATCATGCCTGTGTGGCTCATGTCTGAGCCAAGCTGATGCATCCAGGTGGCACCCTGGCCTCAGTCCAGCACCTGACTAGGTGCGGTTACTTTCGGAGCACGTTACGGAGCACAGGAGCACAGGCAGGCAAGAGCCATACCACCACTTTACAGGAGGCAGCAGCTAGAAAATTGCACTTGTTCTAGGATAGATTTCTGAGTCAGAGAAGGTAGGACACCCTCTGAGAAAGTCTCTGAATTACTGTGACATCGCATCTACATTAAACTACTGTATGTGTAGCTCACGAGTTTTGTAAACAATGTGAATATAGTATTAAACTTCAAAACAATCGATTGACTTCTTTGGAAGAGCCCCTTTCATTAATGGAACACAGACACCCATTCCAGATGATATCTATTAAAGGAATGGTGCAAAGAAGTGAGACAATAATCATGCTTTCTCTATGAAAACAAAATACAGACACACAAGCATACACGCATATAGACATAAAAACTTTTACGGAGTTCCTTGTGCAGGCCTTTAACATAAGATGGTCTATTTACTCCTATTAATCCTTCAACATAGCTACAATTTCCATTTTACAGATATGGAAACCAAGGTTGTGAGACTAGTTCAAGATCACCCAGTTAATTATGGTCAACATACCCAAAGACAGAGAAAAGAGAAACACTACTGATTTAAGCATTAAACATTTTCAAAGTTGAAAACACTATTTCCACAGTAATTTCTGAAATACTTACTGAGCATCAGTTTTCAAGCATTCTTCTTTCACACGAGCATATTCCTGATGAGTATCCTGATACAACTTCAGAGAACTCTAAAAAAGAAATAAATGTGTGTGTGTGTGTATCTGTTTGTATATATATATATATATATATCAACAATCTGAAAGTCACTGACCACCAGTGATAAGGATTTTGACCCTGATAAGCTAAATTATTATCACTTAATAGTATGAAATTAACCAAATGAATACATATAATTAGGCAGGAAACCAAAGTACAATTCATTGAACATTTTAACGGATCTAACCAGATCCTAAACAGAGGTAATATGATAAACAGTCTAATCAAACAGAGCTATAAAACTTAAAATATACTAATTTTAAAATAACCCCAAATCTTCATAATATTGAATAGCTAATATTTTTGTTGCAGCCAATTAAAATTCAACAAAACCTAAAGCAATTTTAGAGGTAATAAATATAAGCTATTATTACTACTATGCAAAAATATAAAGTAAAACGTTATACTTAATGGTAATTGGGGAAAATATGTTAACAACAATCAATATGTATACACTATGGACACTATGGAATGGGAAAGAAACTTACTGAGCCTGATAACACAGTACAATATAATGTGTATAGCTTTTCGGTCGCCAAAGCTCTGAGAGACGGGCTTTATGACCCCTTTTAACAGATGAGGGGTCTGAGGATCCAGACACTGAGTAATTCTTTGAACGTCACAGTGAAAGAGTGACTATTTAGGTTTATTATTCAGCTGTGATTCCAATGTTCATGTTTCCTCTCAGGTATGGCTGATGACATTACTTTGCAGTCAGAGGTAGACAAAATTCAACATCTTGATTGTTTCTGTTTAACTTTCACTGCATAGTTAAATATATAATAAAGACTTTCTATAGAAATAGGAAAACCGACCACTGTTTGAGTATGTAAACCTCAGAGAGGTGCATGGCATCCTAAAATGAAACAATTTGAAGACTGGGAGGCACAAATACTATCAGACCGAGGAGCCAGGAATCATTCTGGCTTGGCTACGACTTGCCTAATGCTAACCACCTAACTTCACTAGCTTCAGAGTTTTTTTTTTAATTTGTAAAAGCCATGAATTCTCTTCTAAGGCTCCAGTAAAACAAAATTTATATTGAAAAGAAGTTTATAGCATTTAAAATAGTTTTACTTAGTGCAACTGGGTTTTGAAATGGAAAACATAATTTCTGTAATTTGAGTTTGAACTTTTGAAGGTTACTTTTACACTTACAGCAAGAAAAATGGAAAAGGCAAGCGATGCAGGGCACATAAAGTCATAAAAATTCATAGCTAAAAAGGTTCCTCTACTGAACCTCTCAAAAAGCATAAGCAACTAATACAGCATTACATTAATTACTAATAATTACTGTAAGGACCAAGCCATCAATCAACTAGGTCAATGTTCTCTAAGTACAGCAATACACTTAGAGTCTTGACTACCATTTATTTCCTTTGTTAAGACATAAAATGTCCCCTTATCCCAATTATAGTAAATAAGTAGATCTTAATTTACTGACGACAACCTTCTGTAGGAAAATTACTTTAGGTACCTTTTTCTCTTCTAACTCTGCTTTTAAAGATCCCAGTTCTTCCTGACACTTCTGCAGAGGAGAAATTTTTTGAAGCATCTGTTCCACTTGGTGATGCAGAGTAATATTCTCTCTAAAAATGGACAATGCATTAACGTTATTATGCAAAAGTATCTACAGTGAATTATTAAATATATCTACTGGTTTCAATTTTATTTCTACCTAAAAACAAAGAATCTCTCTTGTTAAATGCGTTCTCTCTATTTGTACCAAAATGATTTATATATCACTTTTTATTTCTGACATGAGTCTATTTCTAATAAAAGTACATCCGAAACCATATGAGAAGCAAGCGCAATAGGCTCTCAATCTGCTGGAGAATACAAGAACACTTGGACGATCTGCCAGGTGATCTGGCTCCTCAATCCTGAGTTCACCACCACTGATTTCAATTCAATGATAGGCAACAGTGTGAGTCATTTTATAACCATATTTTGCCTTCTAATTGATAAATGTAATCAGAGTATAAAACATTACTAAATTCCAAGTAAGACTACTTTAAATTGATCAAAATATACATGATAAACAACCACTTTAAACTATCCAATTCACAGAGACAACAATAACTGATAGCAATAAACTTCATCTCAGTGGCCACAAGATCAGTAAAATTTACTGAAAAATCAAACACTAGGCTGTAATTTAAGACCTCGGTAAGAAATTAATTTGGACAATTTAATAGTAAGGAAAATGTGAATCTTCTTTTATTATAAGCATCAAAGAAACAGTCTACATAATGGGTCATTTCTATGTGGCACTTTGTTGAATCTGTGTAAAAATCTAGTCCGATAAGTTCTACCCCAAATAGGCTAGGAAAACAGGTAGCTAGCTTACCTTCTTGCAAACTGCAGCTGTAAAACTTGTTAAAGAAAACTGTGACAATTTTATCTACTGACGATAAAACAACTTCATCTTGTCTGAAGATAAAACTCACCTTAAAACTTCAATAATCTGTGTTCAGTATACATAGAGGCAAAATCATAATCCTTAGAAAACAACATTCCAAGTTCCATCTATAACATATGATAAAGCTTTTTACTGAGTTACTCCTATTAATCATAACATGCACCATAAGTCAAAATATGTACTTCTCTAAATTAAAAGATTCTTGATTAACTATACGATTAATATTAAATTCCAAGAATAAAGACAATGCAATAAGCAACTAATGAAAACTACCTTGAATCCTGTATATATCAGAACACCCAAACATCCTGTCCTTCTTTTCTCAGAGTCCAGAGCTCAACTCCAGCAAATCAGAGTTACGTACTTACTAAAACCACATATATATGTGCGTATATATATATATTTAATGAATTTAAATATTGAATGAATTAAATATATATATATGTATTTAACAAGCAATGAGAAAAGAAATACAGGGAGAACATAAAATCTGGAAAACCTTTAACTTTTACAGTCTGGTAAATTTGGTAACTTCATTTCCCATCATGTTGCCAGTAAAATGTTCTAAGACAGCAAAAAGTCATTCCTTTAAGTTTCACCACCTGTCAAATCCTACTCTCATATCACAGTATAGAAATATCTGCTGGTCACAACACATCTGTACCCTCCTCTATTAGAATGTAAACTTCTGAAGATTAAGGAGTTTCACCCTAAATTACTGCAGTCTTTGCAAGAAAGAAAAATTCAAAAAATATCTGATGAAATAAAATATACTCTCTGCCCTGTACAAAGAGGAACTAATAAACAACAAAACAGTCAGAATTACACAAAAGAGTAAAGAATCAAGTCACACAAGAAGCCATATTAAACCTGCAACACTGGCACCTCAGGTTGTAGAGCAAACAACTGCATACTTGAGGTACAATGAATACATATTGTGAGCAAATGTCAGATGTGTTTAAAAAAAAAAAATCTATATTTACCTATAGTTGAGGCTGAAGCAGATTAGCACACTGCAGAAGGGAAATTCAAGAATAATCAAAAGTTTTATCAATTTTTAATAAATTACTCTAACAATTTTGATTTTTTAAATTTTATAAATTTTAGAAAAGTAAATCAATAATTTCCCTGCTAGCTTACATTTGTAATTACCTCAAAAAGTTCATGCCATTTCCTCCAAAAAGGATACAATGAACACATATTTTCCTAATACTGGAATTAACTGCCTATTTCCCTATTTAGCTAATTAGAAGTGTTTATAATAACTGTTTCTGTACAGCTTTCAAAATCAAAGATATGACTCTTGCAATAACATACATTTATAGTTAAACAGACTGATAGTTTCAATAAAGCACAAGAGGAGATTTTCAAAGACCTATTTTTTGAATGTAAAACTTGAGATACTACAAATAAACGAAATGCTGTGCCTTGATTTTATTACTCTAATCACACAAATTAGATACAATGGTACCAACACAAACAAATAACTGGTGGTTACATATAAGTTTAGGAATGCCAGAAATAATACTGAAACACGCCTCAGGTTACTGCCAGAGTTGAACAGCAGTATTTGCTCCAATACTGAAGCTAAGGCTGCGGGTCACACGTATGTGTGTTTACTGTCACAGGAGACACTTAATTCAGGTAAGTATCACCAAAAGACGTGGGAGGAATGATTGTGCACACTACTTCCGCCCTGCCAAGAAAATACAGAGGCCTGCAGGTGCTCTAAACGGCTACTGGACAAAACGGTGACACAGAGACCAAGGACTGTCCTGGGGATACAAACTTACACTATGATTTGGGATATATTCATTAATTCTCTACAAGTCACAAAACTAATTAATAAAAGTTAATTTTCCCACATTCTGAATATTCCTACAGTGCACTCCTTATAGAAATCCCAAAATATTCTCATAGCATCATATTCAGCTTCACATTATTCCTAAACCTAAAGTGCACAGGTCATGTCCTCAGTACAAATGAAAAACACCTACTCTTTAGAAAGCTTACGGAACCTTAAGAAGATCAAAATCAATGACAAAAGCAAAACACATTCTATAACAAGGAGGCCGGCAGCCTTGACCATTAAACGTGTGTTATGAGTAGAAGACAGCTGCTCAACTGCGCTTGCCAGGGGCACTTCCTACTTGGGGCCTGTAAGCACCGCTTTCTAAAGAGTAACTATGAAATTCCTCACATTCCTTTGCACCCTTAAAAACCTCCAAGGAAAAAGCCAGTAAAAGGATATCATCACATTTCTTCTGATATTCTGTCAACAAATTACTGTAACAAAGAGAAGAGTTATGTTACATTTTCAATCTAGAAAACACATTACGTTAAAATCATGTTTGCAAATGTACAAGGCACCTTTCTTCCTAGGTTTCCTGCAACAAATTTATGTTTATTTAATTAAACATATGCACACACAAATACATATCACCTTAAATTCCTTAAAAGCACTGCACTGATACGTGAGTTTTTAAGTTAAAATTCCTATGATCTAAATAATACCTTTGCCTATAAATTCTTGTAACTTTCACAGGATTAAAAAAACAATCTCACACCAGGAAATTTACTACAAAGAAATCTGATGTCCAGTCCTAAAGCTAAGAAGGCTTTAAAGATAGAAAACAGCTTTAAAAAATTTTTCCAGTTTAGCAAAAATCATGTTCTAACCACTGAGCCTCGTTGTAAAGGTCTGAGCACTGGTAACTCCCCAGCGGTCCAGTGGTTAGGACTCTGCGCTCTAGCTGCCAAGGGCCTGGGGCAGGCCCTGAGGAGTTCCATTATAACCCACACCACACAGGCACCAGGTAAGCAACCCCAGTTCCACTCTCAGCCCCACTCAGAGGGGGTCTAACACCACCACCATCTGCTCCAGCTTGTATGTCAGGTTCACGAACTTCAGCCAAACAGAGGAAAACATACTCACTCTGTATTAATAATTTTTTGCTTCAGGGTAATTAATGCTTCAACGTATTCATTTAAATTCTGAAAGAAAAAAAAGCTACAGTTAGCTATTTGCTTTTATAATATAAACTACTTTATTATTTTTTCTGTAACATTTATTATAAAATATAACCATACTGTTCACTATATTATATAAACATGGAAATACGTAAATCTATTATTTATGTTGAGTATAAACCCACAGAGGTATTCTGTGTGACCTTGAGCCCATGCTGCATTTCTCTGAATCTCTTTCTTCACCTGAATGACGTCACTCTAACATCAAGGCAGTTGTACTGATGCTCTGTGTGTGCTTTTTCACTGCGAGAGCTCAATAAATATGCATGACTTTAGTTCACTGATTACTACTAACCATCAGTCTATACTTCACTCCACATTATTTCCGAAAGGACTTAATCCAAAAATACACGTAAATTATTAAAAACAGCAAAAAAAATAAAAATAACATGGGAAAAGCAAACAGGAATACTAAAATGGGGCCAAGATTAAGTGAAACTTCTTTTTATAAGGATCTATGTTACACTTTAGGGACAAACTGCAAATGTGGCTCTAAATTACTGCTATCAACTTGACAGAAAAAAACATTAGTTACACTGTTCAAAATGTTCCTAAGATTTAAAAATGAACAGATTTTCTTTTCTGTAAGCGACTTTTTCTTTTAATGTCTTCTTTTTTCACTGATAAACACTTCAGAAATAAGAACTTATTTTTCATTAATTATCCCCAAAACATCTTTCTTTTCTTTTTTTTTTTTTTTGCAGTACGCGGGCCTCTCACCGTTGTGGCCTCTCCCGTTGCGGAGCACAGGCTCCAGACGCGCAGGCTCAGCAGCCATGGCTCACGGGCCCAGCCGCTCCGCGGCACACGGGATCTTCCCGGGCCCGGACCGGGGCACGAACCTGTGTCCCCTGCATCGGCAGGCGGATTCTCAACCACTGCGCCACCAGGGAAGCCCCCAAAACATCTTTTTCTATCTAGGTAATCTAACTAATTTTGAGAATTACAGAACTATTTTCCTTCATGCTAATATATGCATTTTCTTTGCAGTCATACATGTAACATATTTACTAAAATAAAAAATCTACACATTAAAATATATAAAGTAAAAAGTATATGTTACCTCATAATCACAACACCTGTCAAAAATCACTGTTACTTTTTGTATATATCCTTTCAGAACTGTCACTATATATTTAAAATACGTTTGGATGTACTCAATTCACCAATTCTCCACTGAAGGCCAGTTAGGTCCTTTTCAGTCTTTACCAACAACAGGCAATGTATTTCCTTGCCCAGTTCTCTGGGAGACACTTCTAGTTTCCCCTAGGATAAAGTCCAAATAGGTTCCCTGCATTAGTGATAGCTTGGGAGCTTTGATAATCTCAGAGACATATTTTTCATTTACATTTCTTTATGCGTGATACTGAGAAATCTTCCTTATCGCCTCTGGTCGGTCATCATTTTTCTTTTAGTAAGAAAAATGGCCCCTTATATCACTTGCTCATTGGTGTGGTTTCACTTTTCTTATGAGCTGCAATATATGAGGAACAGTAACATCTGGTCCAAAAGTTACAAATATATACATAGGTATGTTTCTCAATTGATCATTAAAATGTAACTATCTATGAATACAGTAGTTTCAAATATTCACATAGTTGAATGTGTCATTTTTCTTAAATTTTGGTTTCCTAATATATTTAGAAGGCTCTACCCCACCTAAGATGCTAAATCATAAGGAGTCTTCCACATGTTATTCTAGTACTTTTATGCCCTTTTTCCTATTTCTATCTTTATTCTAGAATTGATTCTTGGGTACAGTAGAGACTCTGAACATTATAAATCAAAGGGCAATGAATGGACTATTCAATAACTTTAGTGTGTTTGGCTTTCCACATTTAAAAAAATCTTTCATTATGTAAAAAATAAATTCTACATGGCAGATTTCTAGGCAGAGAGGGTAAATAACGCATCTGCTTTTACTCCCTCCCTAAAACCGGCTAAAACTGAAGTTAAGGGATTTATTTTCCCAAAAGGCCAAACCCACAAGGATGAGGAGCAGATAAAAGACAAAGGAACACAGGAAAGCTGACTTGAGAATACTGATTTAGCAGACCCAGGAGAGGCGGGCGGGGCGGGGGGGTGCTGGCAAACCACTCAATTCTCGGTTTACACTGCAAAACTTCAACAAGCACGGAGGGGCCCAGGGCCTCAGGAAGGCTGGGCGGGGGTCACTAAGACGAGAACTAGTTGCAAGCTTCCTGGTAAGCATGAACCCTCAAATCCCCACTCTGCTCTGCTACCAGGAAACTGCCCCACCCCCAGCCAGCAGGAGGAGGTCTGCTTTTTGAAGAAGCCTCTGCCTGGAACACTGTGAACACTTGGGGCAGGTGGAATGCGCTAAAAACAGAGGGACCAGGTACATCTAAGCACACTGCTCCAATAATGACCGCCTGCTTCTCCCCATTAAGCTCCCAGACAGTGGCAGCCACTCCTTTTGCCCTCCAGGCAGGAGGCAGGAGACTAGAAGCAGTTTCTCTGAGGAAATCTAACCAGCCTGGAGACAAGATCTAAAGTAGCTAGCGAGGAGATATTCTTCAGTCAAAAAGTGGCCCACCCAGACCTACTGCAATGAAGCTCAGGGTCCAAAAGCCCACAACACTCAGAATCTCCAGCCACCACTGTATTAGCTACTGCTCTTAATATGAACAAACAATCGAAGATTTCCAAACATCAGACAGAAACCTGTAACGTGAAAGAGAGACCAAAACAAAATGAACCAAAGCAACTTGGAGTAGACAAAAACTGAGAAACCTTTAAAGGTACTAATTAACATGACCTGAGATAAATGATGTTATTTTCATAAAACAAGAACAAGCAGCTATTTTTAAAAGGAATACTCAGAGTTCTTAGAAGTTTTTCGAAAAGTTTTTAAAAATTAAAAACGAACACCCACTAGGATGGCTGAAATCAAAATGACAGACAATAACAAGTGCTGGTGAGGATGCAAGGCAACTGGAGCCCTCATAGCACTGCTGGTGGAACAGGAAACGTGCAGCTGCTGTGGAAATAATTTGACACTCCTCAAAATGCTGAACAGTTAATTAGATGATTTAGCAATTCCATTCCTAGGTATATGCCCAGGAGAACTGAAAACATGCCCATGCCACATTTGTACACTCTTATTTAAAGGAGCATTTATTCACACTAGCCAAAAAGTGGAAATAAACTAAATGGCAACTGAAAAATGGATGAACCATCATCTGATGAATGAATAAAAAAAATGTGGTATAGCCATGCAATGTGAATATCCGACAATGAACAGGAATGAATGGCACATGCTACAATGTGGATGAACCTTGAAAACCTGCTCAGTGAAAGAAGCCAGTCACAAAAGGCTATACGCCGTATGATTCCATTCGTATGAACTGTCCATAATAAGCAAATCCAGAGAGACAGAAAGTAGCCTAGTGATAGCCAGGGACTTGCGGGCTGGGGAAGGGGGACGACTGCTGATGCTTAAGAGGTTTGTTGGCAGGGGCACGGGGCAGGGTAAACGTGTTTTACAAGAGGCGACCAGGTTGTGTAACTGTGAATATGCTAAAAACCACCTACCTGTACATATTAAAAGGATGAACTTTATGGTATGTGAATTACACTTCAATAATACTGTTATAACTAAATTAAAAACAGGGAAACAAAATAAAGATTCAGAAGATTTGATGAAAAAGCGTCCTCCAAAATTTAAACACAAACAAACAAAACACAGATGTAGGAAAGAATGAAGAAAAAATAAAAATCAGACTGTCAGTGCAAGAAGTCTCACATGCCCAACAAGAGTTCCAGTGAGAGAAGAATGGAAACGATGGAGAGATCATTAAAGAAATACTGATATGCAAGAAGAAAAAAACCAAGAACTGAAGCCAGAAGTTTCTAAATTGAAAGGGCCCCAGCACATGGATACAAACTGGATCCAAACCATGAAACATAAGCACAAAATTTTAGAGCATCAGAGACAAAACAAAGATCCTATGAGAATCATGACAGAAAAACATCAAAATGAAACAAGTCATGTACAAAGAACCTGGAATCAGAATGGCTTTAGACTTCAACTATCATCTAGAGACCTGGAAAGCAAGCCTTCAAAATTTTGACGGAAAATGAATTCCAAGGTAAAATTCTGCACAAGCTATCAGCCAGTCACGATGGCAAAACAGACATTCTCAAACCTGGAGTCTCCACAAACTCACTTCCCAGACACCCCTGCTCAGGGAGGTGCCAAAGGATGTGGACACGCTCCACCCAAATCCTGGAGTAAACTGAGAGAGGACGAGGTGGGCGCAGAACAGAGGTAAAGAGAATCCAGGAAGGCAGCTGCACACCAGACTGGAGCAGCTCTAAAGGCCCAGAAGGGGATTTTTTTTCCCTTAAGAACAAAACGACAGAATTATCTGGGGGAATGAAGGCATTAAGGTATTTCTACCTAACTGGCAGAGAACTGCAAGCGCCATGTAGCGTCATCACGCATTTAAATGGATTAATTTTTAAATAACCTCCTTCTTTTCCCATTCTCTTTGCAGTTCTCTGCTAGTCAATCTCATCTTCCCAGCCTTGCTTCCAGATGCCATTCTGTAATGTCAAGAACTGTGCCACAGATGTTCCAGAAACCTCAGGCTCTACAGTTAAGACACAGCTGGATTCAAATTCCTGTTCCACCACTTCCTGGAAGGGTGCCTTGGGCAAACTGACTTAACTTACCCCTGCCTCAGTACTATTTCCAATGTTATAGATAAGGAGACTGAAACATTGGTTTGGGTGTGTGTTTGCGGGGTAGGGGGTTACCTAACTGGCTTGCTATCAGGGTTAAACAGAATGAGCCGTATAAAGCGTTTAATGTGGTCTCTGACACACAGTGAACACTCATTAACATTTTCAAGATGAAAACACTGAATTAAGGAAACAGTCATTAATCGGGGAAACAAGAAAACACACAGGTAAGGAAAAATCATCATAAGTTACTCCACAGTTTGGCTCTGAATAACAAATAGTCATAATGATGTGAACTCCGAATAGTGACCTAAGGGAAATCACAGCTGCACTGAGAGGACATTTTTTGGGGGGCAGGGGCAGGAGGGAATGCTCAGGGGTGCTGGGGTACAGGGCAGAAAGACAGCTCAATCCTCACCTTCCGAAGTCAGAAATCAAACAATATGCCTAAAACTGAAAAACAAGCAGCAGCAATATACATCTATTATTTAACCAGATGAAACACACAGAGTGCAAACAAAAGAGGTCTCTCTCGAGAACAGGGACAGGCTGGCTGGGGGCTAACAAATTCTGTACATCTAGCTGTCTCTCTAAACTATGCTCATGTGTAACTCCTATTTTAAAGACTTAAAACCACAAAACATAGCATTACACAGGAAAATAAAACACAAACTGAGCGAGGACAACTTCTTAGTTTCCTACAGCACTCCAGTCCCTAACTTTTTTCCTATGGCCTGGCTGAGTGGCAGCTTGAATCTGGTCTGTTACTGCAGTGTCCTAATAAAACATTCTTTGGTTTTTCTCCAATCTGATTCAAAGGTCACTTAGGTTGGTTGCAATCCAGGTCTCTAACTAATGGATCTCAGAACGGTGAATGCTGAGCGGGCTGTGTCCAGGTGGAAGGCAGTAGGGCCCTTCTGACTCACGTTCACTTACGGATACACACACCGTGTGCCCTCCCTACTGCTGTCCAGCCTCTAGGGAAGGACGCAGGGTCCAGGGTGTGGTTCTTCCTCTCCAGGCAAGGGGAAGGTGGCCTGGCGTCTTTGATTACGGCTTCTCTCCCTGCAGTCTTGTCCTCTCCTTCTGGAACTTCTATTATAACACATACTGGAAAGCTCAGATTTATCCCCAATTCTCTCCTCTCTGCTGTCGTAACTCCCACCTTCTGTTTTTCTCTGCCTTCGGGCCAAGCTCCTCAAGCTCTATCATGCTCACCCGCTCACGTGTTCGCTAACACAGCCCCCAGAGCAGCCCCCGCCCCCGCCCCCCATGCCACTCAGACGCGCTGCTCATACCCACCCCCCGTAGCACACTGTGCATCTCAGCCATACGACAGCCTCCTGGACGTCACCGTGAGCACCACTTCTCGGGGAAGCGGGATCAACACGGCGGCTAAGAGCACAGGGTGAGGAGAGGGGCCCTGGCACGGAGCACGCAGTGGGCCTGGGGGCTGAGAAGGGGACAGAGGAGACTGCAGGATAGTCAGGAAAGCCGGTTTACTAAACCACTAAGTACAATGCATAGACACAGAGCGAACAAGGAAATATACAGATGCTAAGGGAATAACTAAATTGCCTGAGTCGACCTCAAATTATACTAACATTTGGAGATGGGAGATTCTTAGCTGTGCGGCTGCCCTTTGCACGGACAGGCCTGCCAGCTTCCCTAGCTTCTACTCACGATGTGGCCAGAGCACTGCCTCATCCCCGAGGGGTGGTGCAGACAAGGGTTCACGGGGCAGGCCTGCTCGAGACGTGGGCCCTTCGCGGGCGTCTGGGAACTTGGATTTCTGGAGGGTTCCCACCATTCCCCAAACTGACAAGAGGGGCGCCCTGTACCTCAACTGTGCAATGTGGCCGATGCTGAAACCTGCTTTCCTTCTGGGAGTCTGGAGTTTTGGTACGTGCTAGACAGGGGGTGCCCACATGACCAGCCCCTAGCAGGCTTCAGGCTCTGAGTCTCTAATGAGAGGCCCCGGGAGACGATACGTCACACGTGTCACAACACACCGCTAGAGGGATTCATGAGTCAGGTCGCTCACCTGGTTTCCTCTGCACGTCACCCCACTCGCCTTTCCTTTGTATCCTTTCACTACAATATACCACACCCTGGAGCAGTCCCCCTGGGGAATCACTGAACCTGGTGTGGTCTTGGGATCGCTAATACAGTGTAACCACCAAAAATGTCTCCAGACCTGGCCAAATGTTCCGCAGAGAATACAAGGCTGTACTCAAACTTCCCTGAACGTGAAAGGCAGAGAAAGACTAAAGGAAAAAGGCTGAAGAGACGTGACAATGACATACATCTTCCTTATAGGACCTTGAACCAGAAAGGGAAAAGCTACACCTGGGCCTAACCGTAAGCACAATCGGATGGGTCTATGGGCTGGAGGGAAGTGCTGCACCGAGGCTTGCATCCTGATTGGAAAGCTATGGCTTATTCTGCTGACAAGTGCTCAGGTCTCGAGGACACACTCTGTGGAGTGCGCAGGGGAGGGAAAGTGTGCGTGTGTGCACACCATGAGGGAGTGAATGCAACCATCTTGACAACCTGTGAGTGGGGTGAAGAGAATACCAGAGTTCTTTGCACTATTCTGGCAACTCTCCTATGAGTTCTCAATTATTTCAAAATAAATTCTTTTTTAAAACCACACTAATCTCCTTGACTGCTCTGCTGTGGTCGATCTGCTAAATGGTCAGCTTGAATCCTCTGATAAGCCACACTTCCTCCTCCTGTTTGCTAACTTCTTATTAACTGCGCTTACTTAAAACTGAGAGTCTAGGTCGAGCTCCGTCAGAGCTGAGTGTGTCTCTGAACAGTCAGACAGGAGCCCGGGTGATGCCCTCTGGCACAGTGGTAACAGCCCACCCTTTTCCACCTGTGCGCACCCACCAGGATGAGCTGAGAGGTTCTGGCGCCCGGGAAGACAGGCTCCAGCTTTGTGCTTTACTCTATCACAGACTCTATTCTGCCCTCCTAGTCTTTGCACATGATGCGCCCTCTGGCCACACTCTCCCTCCATCTCTTCCCTCTTATTTAGTCAGGAACCATCCTTCAGGCCTAGACGCACTTCTGCTGCGAAGCCTTCACCCGTCCCTCCTGGATGCTCCCAGGGTACCTACCCTGAACATCCCGCAAAATAGTACAGCTGACCCCTGACCAACATGTATCTGACCTGTGCAGGTCCACTTTTCCTCAAATTTTTTTCAAGAACTACGTGTACTTATTACACTACAGTTATTCGGTGGTTGCTTTTTCACTCTTCCGTAACTTTAACCACAACACAAGAAGCTCCACGCCTCTTCTGTTCATGGTTGTATTCCAACCCATGCCACGGCATCACAGACACGGTGACGCTCAAAAAATGTTCACTAAATGAATGAGTTACAATTTTGTGAGCATTCTTTATAACCACTTACAAATCATTATGTCTAGGGACAAGTATGTTTCAAGTTCCAAATGATGAAGTTCAAACCACTGGTGATTATCAAATGGGAGTCCAACAAAAGTTTATATAAATCATGCGCTCAAACCTGCTCCAAGGACAACCAAACACCATTTATTCTAACTCTATTCTAGTTACATGAGCTAAACAGTATAACTATGTGCTTCAAACTCCCACCTGGATTCCCAAGAGAGTTAAACTGTTTCACTCTGCAATGACTGAAACTAGTAAAATAAAAGGGCCTCTCCTTCACCAGAATTAAAGGGACTTATGCCAGCTTGACTTAAAACCACTCAAGACTTGTTTAATTGTACATAATACCACCAGAGTGAGGATCCACCTTGGTTTAGGATTCCCAGAGCTCGGCAACCCATATGCACACTGGGCTACAGATCACTGAGAAACCATTATAACCAATAAGGATGAGCAAACAGATAAGGTGATGTGAGAGACTAGAAAAAGAGAGACTAGTGGGTATCTCCGCACCCACTAAAGAAAAAGAGGGCAGGGAACTCCCTGGCAGTCCAGTGGTTAAGACTCTGCACTGTCACTGCTGAGGGCTCGGGTTCAACCCCTGGTCAGGGAACTAAGATCCCGCAAACTGTGGGCACGGCCACAAAAAAAAAGAGAGAAAGAGGGCAGGGAGGAGTGAGACAGGAAGGACGACTTGCTGCGCACCCAAGCACTGTTCCACTGGGGACAGAGACAGCCAGCCCCCCACGGAGGTTCAGAATGAAGCCACAGCACTGACGCCAGGGCTCCTGCAGGCAAGACGCTTGTAATGTGCTTGTATATGTTCTGCAAGCTCCAGAAGTCTCAGTGTGTTAAAGCTATACAGCAGGATGCCTTCTCTATGTACAGAACCTCTTTCGTTTCTCCCTGGTACAATTTTAGTTGAAACACAGGACTTGCTGTGACACTAGGTAACCCTGCAGAAACTTCCTTTCTACCGGTGACCCATCATGGACCTTCTACCTGGCAAATGCCATCGCCTGTTCTCAGCCCTCCATCTGTCTCATCCTGATTTCCGTATGCTTCCCGTTTAACTGTGTTTCTCCTTGCTTCACCGCTCCATGCTCCCCTTAGTCACGAGCCCGCTGGCTTTCTCTGAAGAGACGGAACACACTCCTCCATTCTCCTATGCCCACCCTCTCCAGATAAAATCCTTACAATGAACTCAGTGCCCATCTGACCTGGCTGCTTCACTATTGCCCTGGAAGTGTATCACAGTACCTTGGAGGCACCTCGCACTACAAACAAATGTGAAAACAGCTGAAAATCCCCTACGCTGACGTCATCCCAAAGTTTCGCTCCTACATTTCCAATGTCTCTCCCATCTTGGCGTCTGCTTTTTCCTACCTCTACCACAGCTCTCAGAGTCACTCAGGATTTAAATCTCTGGACCTTCCATCTTCCTGACTGAGATCTGTGCACTCTTGGCAGTTTCTCACACTCAGAACCTTTTTCTTCTCCATTCCCAATCCCAACACCCTTCAGTTGGGCCACCCTCTTATTACCACCAGCCTGCATCAGTGCAATCACTGACCTCCTCGGTCCAGCACGCACACGGCCACCGGTCAGTTTCACTACAAACACTGCTCTTGTGCAGTAACCATGCAAAACCCTTCACTCTTCATGATGCGAACGGAATTAAGCACAGAACTTTAAGGTGGCTACCATTCAAGGTCCTCCCTAATCCGCCAGGAACCTACTTTTCCAGCCTGACTTTGCAATATTAAAGACTTGTTCCATGGACTCCACTCACAACTAACCATTCTCTTCCCCTAAAAAAGCACTCTAGGCAACAGAAAACCCAAATGCAATGGAGTACTGCAACCTAGGAGAGAGGTCTGCAAACTAAGGCCCTTGGCCTGTTTTTGCAAATCAGGGTTCCATGGAACATAACCACACCCATCCCTTCAGTGTTATCTGTGGCCATCTTTACACTATGCAGGCAGAGCTGAGTATCTGTGAAGGAGACCACAACACCTAAATATTTATGATGCTGCCCCTTACAGAAAAGACCTGCAGACCCCGGGGCTTAGGGACTTCACAGGACAACTCGTACTGCTGTTTTGAGAACCAGTAGCAGGAATGTGGCACAGGAGGAAGGAAGGCGGCAGAGGAGGCTACAGCAAAAACCCCCGGGGCCAGAGATTACAGCAGTTCACACAAGGGCGGAAGCAGTGGGGATGGTGAGAAATGGGTGACTAACAAAGAAGCCAACAGAATCAGTTGATGGGCTGGATGCAGGCTGTTAGACAAAAGTGAGAAACCAAGGATGACATCTAGTTTCTGGTCTAAGCTACCAGAAGGATACAGTTGCTACTTTGAACCAAGATGGAGACTACTACGGGTAGACCAGGTTTTTGAAGGAAAATCAGATCCACAACTGGACAACATAATTTACGCCAGTCGTTCTCCTGCACAAAAGCCTCTCAGGACTCACTATCCTTTCAGAGTAAGAGCCCAAATCCTTACAATGGTCTCTAAGGGCTCCCACAGTCAGGCTCTCTTCTCTCTGACTTCATCAAACTCCCTGATTGCTCCAGGTCGCTTGTGTTCCCCACAAAATTCATAGGTTGATATATAATCCCCAATAGGCTAGCCATTTGGAGACTGGTCCTCTGCTAGGTGAACAGGTCGTAAGGGCAGAGCCTCCATGGATGGAATCAGTGTACTTATAAATGAGACCCCAGAGAGCTCTGAGCTCTCTCCCCGCTTCTGCCATTGAGGACACGGCCAGAAGGCATGAAGCAGGCATCCTGCTCTCACCAGATACCAAATCTGCCAGTGCCTTGATCTTGGACTTCCCAGCCACCATAACCGTGAGAAATAAATTCCTGTCGCTGACAAGCCACGCGCGTTATGGGACTTCATTAGAGCAGCCCCAAGCAGACGCAGACACCAACATGCACTCCACCCTGCCACAGCACCTCCCTGCTCTCCCCGGGCACACCAGTCAAGCTCCTGCGTCAGGCCACCACACCTGATGACGTTTCTATTGTCTCGGATGCTTTTCTTCAAAGACATCAACAGAACTTATTCTCACCACCTCTGCTCAAATACAACCTCTGTGAGGACTCCCTATTTAAATTCCACTAGCCCCTGGCCCCTTCCTCACCCTTTTGTTCTCCCCGCTTCTCTGCTCACTTTATCTCCAGCACATTTATTACCTTCTCACATAACTTGTTTAATCTGTCTCCTCCCTCCACCTCCTAGAATGGAAGCGCCAAGAGATGGAGAGTATTCGCTTTTCCCCCCCACTGTGTAGCTGCACTGCCTAAAACACAACAGGTCAATAAATATTTGTTGAGTAAATAAACCGGCCCAAAGAATAAATATAACTCGTGAAAGAGTCAAGAGAACTTCACTCACGTTCTTGGGTTTTGAGGGAAAAAAACAAAAGCACGTTCTAAATGCCTACGTGAGGCAGCTCAGCTCAGACCATTATTTGACTAGTAGCTCCCCCTCTATTTCAGAGCGCCAGCACATGACTTTCTTTTCTCCCTCCCCTGCTCTCAGCCCTTAAATGTTTGGGATCAGTTCACAGATGATGCAGTTTAAAACGAAAACAAAACGAAACAAAACCCTAAGCTTATCTAGCCTACATTCCTTTCGGGTTTCATCAGTGCTCTCCCCTCTGCGCTACACTCACACCAACCAGACTTCGTTCTTATCCTCAAAGACACCTTGCTCCTTTTCACGTCAATAACCGCTCGCCCGTTAAGCCCTCTACCTAGGAAGCTGCTCTCACACCTCTGTCAGTCGTCTTCTTCTCATCATTCAGATGTCCGAATGCCACCACTTCAAAAACACCCTGCCTGCTGCCACCCCAGCCAAGAGACAAAACCACCACTTCCAACTCCTCCTTTATTTTCCTAACACTTAAAACCTTCTAAAGTCCTATTTGCACACACGTATCTTATTTATGACAGCAGATCTTACCTACTTTGTTCACCACTATGTCCGCGGTGCCTAAAACACTAAGTAAAATCGGTGATAATTTAGTTACATGTCAATACCGTGGTAGACAGTTCCGCTTTACCATTAAAAGACACTGATAGCCAGAAGAGACTCCTGATATCAGATAGCTGGGAGAGTCTACTGGAAACGACTACTTGGGACTATTTCCGCGACTCCGTGAGACCTGGGGCCAGACACTAGCAGCTCTTCTGCCACGGTAGCGCACAGACCACGCTACAGCTAGGAACCTCCAGGATCTTCAAGCCTTTAATCGATGAACGACCCTCTCGGCCAATCCGCAGGCCGCATAAGAACCTGCCCCCAGGCAAGAAATATTTTAAGGACGGACCAGCACAATAAAAAAAAAAACCTTATCCTGGGAAAGGTGGCTTCCCTTGTCATTTTGACCATCCCTCATCTACCTACAAGTCAGCCCTGGGGAACCCTGAGACTGCATAAAGGCAGCAGGGGGCCCTCCAGAGCTCGCTCCCCAACCACTGCATCCCAGTAAATGAATCCTGTATCCTAAACCTAAATAACGCAAAGGAAGCCGTTCCCAGAACAACTGAAGGGAAGGGGGGGGCAGGGGGGAGGAGGGCTTCAGGCCCGGGAGTGGGAGCAGCGGCGCGCGGAAGCTTAACGCGCTCGGCCCGACCCCCAGCCGGAGCCCTGGACGGCCGGCCCAGCCCCTCCGCACCCTCGGCCCGGGGGAGACGCCGTACCTGCTGCAGGGAAGCGCAGCCCTGACAGCGCGAGAGGTCCGCCGCCGTCCCGGGCGCCGCCGAGTGGGTCTCGCCCGGCATCATGGTGCCGCCGCCGGGCCCGGTGAGCCCGCGCGCCTCAGGGACCCGCGACCTCGGCCCTGTCCTGCCTCTGCTGACGCCGCCGGGGCCGCCGCCTGCCAGGCCGCTTCCCGCCGGGTCCGGGCGGGTCCATCCGTGCACAGAGGTCCCCGTGGAGCTGACGAACCACTCTCCGAGCCAGAGCTGCCTCAGGCACTAGAAAGAAACGCTACCCGGCGCGGCCCCCGAGCGCGACGCAGTCCGGCCAGGACCCCGCCCCGCCCTGGCTCGCTCCGCCCCTCGCCGCGGCGCGGGGCTGCCTGAGGCGCTGCCGGAGCAAAATAGGGAGCGGAGCCGCGCCGATGCGGCTGGGAAGACAGGCGCGAAGGAAACGTCGAGGAGAGAAGAGACATCGGAGGGGCCCTTCTTCCAAAGTGTAGGATTTACTCGTTCATTGCCGGCTTGCTGTGTGGCACACTTCACATAGACACCTAAAACCTTCAACGAGGGGGAGGTGACCTGAGCATGACGTCATTCCAGGCGCCTCATGGTCTTGAAGGACCCCGCACACGGACGGGCCAGTGCACGATTCTTAAGTGAAGGGATGGGCGCTGTCCGAGTCCGGCCGGGTCCAGGAGGAGAGGGCAGGACTACAGCTCCCAACGCCCCGCGCGGCGGGCGGACACCGAGTGGTTCCTCCGGCCGCGCCCGGTGCGCTTTGGCGCCTCGCCTTGTTTGTCGTCGCCGCTGACCAGTCCTTTCTCCGGGAACGTCTTTCTTCCCGGCAGCGCCTGCTGTGTCCACTTGCCGTCCGACCCGGCGCTCCTCGGCCTCATTCCAGACCCATCCCCGCCGTGTCCCTGAAGCCTCGGCTCTGGGCGCCGCCACCCACTAGGTGCCAAGCACAGCGCCTGGCCGAATCCTCGGCGACCCTGCCACCAATTGCTAGCTACTACCAAGTCTTATTTTTTAAATCTCTTGGAAAGGGAAAAAAGAAAAGAAATCCTCACCTGAGCGCAGTTCCTGGATACATTCAGGTCCCGATCTTCTTGTCTGAACCGAAGTTTTTCCCATCTGCATTCCAATACCCACCACCACCAGAATCGCTTTTTGATAATCACAGCTTGCTGCCGTCAGTACCTTGCTCGGAAGCCTCCCGTGGCTACCCGACGTCTGGTTAGAAAGTCCAAATTCTTAGCATTCAGTACAAGCTTTGTATGTGTTAAGGAGACGTCCAGACCTTACCTGCTCCTTCCTAAATCTACAGGATGGAAATTGCAACTGAAAACACCCCTTCCAAGAAAGCATTCTGGGTTCCTCTGCAAATATCGCACCCCTGCCCTTGCTTACACGCTCTGTGGCTGACACTTGCTGTGAAGTGGAGGAACAAGGTATCCAGGAGATCCCTAGATTACCTGTGGTGGGCACTCAAGACGCACCTGTACTTGTCTGAAGAGGTGCTGTGGGATGCGAAGAAAGCAAGAGTAGGGTTAAAAGTGAAAGGAGAAGTAAGCAGATGGACAGCGGGGAAGCAGGTGTACCTTGGAAGAGAAAGGGGAAAGGAGGCCCTTGCGGTCCTAGTGGCTTTCCATTTCTGGTTTCCGATCCCAGACAACTGGTCTTAAGAGTAACTTCCTTTTTATTTAAGGTTTCCCAAATGAGTGTTTTTTTCCAGAGTCCCTTCGTGGAGGAGGCACCAGCTTACCCTCCGGGGTTATCTCCCTCTGCACTGCACCCACGCACACAGCACACCTCCCCTTGCTGGAACTGGGAACCCTCACGACTGCCTTCCTGCCTTTGGGCCCCTGTCCTTGTCTTCCTCCAGCTTGACAGGCTGTCGTCCTGTTCCGGGCCCCACGTTTTACCTCCACAACTGCAAGTAATACCTAGGTCCGTTTTTGTCCCTTAGCACTGAGCAATTTTTTTTTTTTATAACACCACATTTTGACTTGTACTTTGGTGATTTTTATGTCTTAGAGGTGCTTTTTCCTTCTAAACGCTGCAAAGCGCTGTACACTGTAGGTGCTCCATGGATGTCAGAGTGAGTCAAATTTGCTGCAGCTAATTGAAGGTGAAAGAGAATAAGCACTTCCATTCAAAAGTGGAAGTGCATTTGTTTCAACTTCTGCCTTTCTCATAAGATATTTAAAGAAAAAAAAAAAAAAGTCTGGTTTGTGTAATGTAGGGTGGGCAAAGTTCCCATAAAGGGCCACATAGTAAAATATTTTAGGCTTTTGGGGCCATAAATATGCAGGTCTCTACTGCATATCTGTCATTTTTTTTGTTTTTGAAAAACCTTCTAAAGATGTAAAAATCATTCTTACCTGGCAGGCTGTACAAAAACAAGTGTAATTGTAGTTCGTGATGGCAATTGATGTTGGCCACTAGTTAAGGAATGCTGAAAATAACATTTTCCTCTTTCCCACATGATGGGCCACACCTGTTTTGTTATTGTGATGGAAACAAGCAAGCAAACATCTACACTGCAGAAAGTGGTGAGCAATGGCTTTAGAACCAAACGCCTAGCCTTAAAGTCTCTAGCAAGTGACCTATTTGAGCTGGTATTTCCTTACAGAGGATTACCTATAATTCAAGTGTAAAATGACAAGGACAGGGCCAAGTCCATAGGATCTTCTATACAGAGGGTAGGTATTAGCAATTCATTGATGGTGTTATCCACTTTGGAAAATAGAGGGATAATATCTGCAGCCTACTCATTAAAAAAAAAAAAAAGTTTGGTTTTGTTTGGTGTTTTAGCTTTTTTTTTTCGGTCAAAATTCCAAGGAAAGCTGTGTTTTTCTGTCAGACTGCCCTAAGCCCTGGAGGGATGTCTAGATTCTGACTCTGATTTGGTGGACCCCTTGCCTGTAGAGTCCAGTTAGTTATTTAGAGGAGAAATAACTATAAAAGTCTCAGTTCTTGCCCAACACCCTCATCACCATCTCCCAGATACTTGGTAACTTCTCACAAAGCTTTAGAGTATAACATAATTAAAAGGTTAATTAAATTGATTATTTAATTTATTAACATATGATTCCACTGAAATGGCTAATAGATTTTGTTTAGGAGTCAAGGCTTTTATCACAGGAACTCAGAATGGAAAGTTGTTTGTTGTTTGAATGTTCTTGTATTTTGCTTTATGAAGCGCTATTCTTTCATCTGTTGCATTTACCCATAAGAAAAATAAACTACGTTTCTTCTTTCTTTTAAAACCCTGAGAGATGTCTTATGGAGTAGCTGCAACTCTAGCACTCTACAACTCAGTGATATTATCTGATGGAGTTATATTAGTTTCCACATCTGTGATGTAATGCTAACATAAGCCCACAAGATGTCTGTCTTTCCCTGTCTGTGGTCTAGGCCCAAATGGAATTTCCAGCCATATTTATTTATGATATAGCCCCTTCTTACGGGAGTAGAAATGCCATCTTCTGGGGTATCCTGTGTGGAGGTATTTTGTAGGAGCCACCTTGCCTCCTGCCCAGTCGTGTCCACTGTGTTTGGTTCTAGCGTGCCTTTGCCTCGGTGTTTCTTACTACCCTAAGCTATGGTAGGGTTTTGATCCTCCCGCAGGGATCGGGGGCAGGCCCTGTGACTTTGCTTACAGCCCAACTCTTAAGTTCAGGGGGTAAGCATGTTACTTCTTCCTGAAAGATCGAGTTCACTCAGAAACCAGAAGAACCCACTTTTGTTTTAAAACAAGCGTAATATGGAATAGAATGCAAAACTGATACGATTGTTAAAGCTGAAGCACAATTTTAAAAGACTTTCCTGGTTGCTAAAGCCCTCTCCAGGGGAGTGTGGGGTATTTTGTGAACATCTGGCAGCTGTAGCTCCTTGTCACGTGAGACATTTCCTGTGGTCTCAGGGATTTGCTTCCTAAAAGTTCCTACGCTACAGTCCCAGTAACTGGTGCCTTCCGGCCCCAGGATCATCTATACAGTTTGTGAGGCCAGGTGTAAGACGAAAATGCCAGACCCCTTGTTCAAAACTTCTGAAGAATCTTAAGATGCAACAGCAAAGCACCAAACAAGCACAGAGCCCTTGGGAGTGTGGATCACTCTTTGACAAAACAAGTAGCACACAGAGGAAGTGGCCCTGCCAGTCACCGTCTTTCTAACCAGACCTGCTCCCAGCCCTGCTCACCCTGCGTGGTCCCACCCCCTCCCAAACCAGAGGTACAGGGCTGTGTCATCACTACTTTCAGACTCAGCCTGCCAAGTGGTCGCATCTAACGCCTCCCTCTCTGTCCTCAGACACACCAGCATCTGGCCATTCCAAAGGTATCACTGATTGACTTCTCACTTCACCAAACTCTCTTATCCGGGGTCTCGCATCTCTCCTTTCTGTCTGTCTGTCTAGGCCCTTGATGAATCTGGTTACACATGACCTCACCCTCCCGTGCTGTATATCAGGGGGTCCCCAAGCCCCGGGCCGAAGTCAGCTACTGGTCCCCTTAGGGGCTGGGCCGCACAGCAGGAGGCAAGCAGCAGGCAAGCCAGCAAAGCTTCATCTACCGCTCCCAGACGCTTTCCATCGCTCCCCATCTCTCCCCATCGCTCCCCATCGCTCCCCATCGCTCCCCTTCGCTCCCCATCTCTCCCCATCTCTCCCCATCGCTCCCCATCGCTCCCCATCGCTCCCCATCTCTCCCCACCGCTCCCCATCTCTCCCCATCTCTCCCCATCTCTCCCCATCGCTCCCCATCGCTCCCCATCGCTCCCCTTCGCTCCCCATCGCTCCCCATCGCTCCCCATCGCTCCCCATCGCTCCCCATCTCTTACCATCTCTCCACACCGCTCCCCACCGCTCCCCATCGCTCCCCATCGCTCCCCTTCGCTCCCCATCGCTCCCCATCGCTCCCCATCGCTCCCCATCGCTCCCCACTGCTCCCCATCGCTCCCCATCTCTCCCCATCGCTCCCCATCGCTCCCCATCGCTCCCCATCACTCCCCATCTCTCCCCATCGCTCCCCATCGCTCCCCATCACTCCCCATCTCTCCCCATCGCTCCCCATCGCTCCCCATCACTCCCCATCGCTCCCCATCGCTCCCCATCGCTCCCCTTCGCTCCCCATCGCTCCCCATCGCTCCCCATCGCTCCCCATCGCTCCCCACTGCTCCCCATCGCTCCCCATCTCTCCCCATCACTCCCCATCTCTCCCCATCGCTCCCCATCGCTCCCCATCACTCCCCATCTCTCCCCATCGCTCCCCATCTCTCCCCATCGCTCCCCATCTCTTACCATCTCTCCACACCGCTCCCCATCTCTCCCCATCGCTCCCCATCTCTCCCCATCGCTCCCCATCTCTTACCATCTCTCCACACCGCTCCCCATCGCTCCCCTTCGCTCCCCACCGCTCCCCATCGCTCCCCTTCGCTCCCCATCGCTCCCCATCTCTCCCCATCGCTCCCCATCGCTCCCCATCTCTCCCCATCTCTCCCCATCTCTTACCATCTCTCCACACCGCTCCCCATCTCTCCCCATCGCTCCCCATCTCTCCCCATCGCTCCCCATCGCTCCCCTTCGCTCCCCACCGCTCCCCATCGCTCCCCTTCGCTCCCCATCGCTCCCCATCGCTCCCCTTCGCTCCCCATCTCTCCCCATCGCTCCCCATCTCTCCCCATCTCTCCCCTTCGCTCCCCATCGCTCCCCTTCGCTCCCCATCTCTCCCCATCGCTCCCCATCGCTCCCCTTCGCTCCCCATCTCTCCCCATCGCTCCCCATCGCTCCCCTTCGCTCCCCATCGCTCCCCACCGCTCCCCATCGCTCCCCATCGCTCCCCATCGCTCCCCATCGCTCCCCATCTCTCCCCATCGCTCCCCATCGCTCCCCTTCGCTCCCCATCGCTCCCCATCTCTCCCCATCGCTCCCCATCTCTTACCATCTCTCCACACCGCTCCCCATCGCTCCCCTTCGCTCCCCATCTCTCCCCTTCGCTCCCCATCGCTCCCCATCTCTCCCCATCTCTCCCCATCGCTCCCCATCGCTCCCCATCGCTCCCCATCTCTCCCCTTCGCTCCCCATCGCTCCCCTTCGCTCCCCATCTCTCCCCATCTCTCCCCATCTCTCCCCTTCGCTCCCCATCGCTCCCCTTCGCTCCCCATCTCTCCCCATCGCTCCCCATCTCTCCCCATCTCTCCCCATCTCTCCCCATCTCTCCCCATCTCTCCCCATCTCTCCCCCTCGCTGCCCCTTGCTTCCCATTGCTCCCCATCACTCGTGTCACCGCCTGAACCATCCCCCGCCCCACCCCACCCCCATCTGTGGAAAAACTCTCTTCCAGGAAACCGGTCCCTGGTGCCAAGAAGGTTGGGGACCACTACTGTATATCACTCCTCTCTCCTATGGCTCTTGTCATAAGACTCCAGGGAGCCCTAGGATAACTGCAGAGTGACCCCAAGAAAACCCTGAGGGACTCCTAAAGACAAAATATTTCCTAACTGTTGAATAAAAAAAATTATTCACAACACTTGACAAAGAACAGTGAGGAAGCCTTGCATAGCACCATCATGATAGCTGTAGGGGCCACTGGGATGGGGTTTTGAGGAAGGGGTTTGGGCTCAACTCCAAATACCACCAGGAAGAGGGAATTTATAGCCATGGAGCAGGGTGGGGGGCAGTGGAAGGAGCGTTTCTAAAAGGAGACATCAGGCATGAGAGGGTGGAGGGCGGGTGTTCTGGCTAAACCATGCTAACAGGATGCTTGCTGAGGGCAGGCCGGGTGATCAGGCCTCCTGTGGGGTCGGTGGAGGATGAGGAACAGGGTTAGAAATCTTGGGAGATCCGATATCCAGAGGGGAAGATTCTGGTTCAAGTGACTTAGCAAGACCCTTGCTAAAATTGTACAAAGCATAGATGAACCCAGAAGCCCGGAAGTCAGGCCCACATTGAGAAGACAGTTCAGAGGAGTCCTGTCGAGGGACTGGCAGCTCAGGCAGCAGCTGCCGGCCCGCAGCACTGCTCTCCCAGCCCCGCTGGGCCTCCTCCAGTTATCAAATAAAGCAAAGATTTCTCTCCCAGAAGAGGCTTGGGGACCTCTTTCATTCTCAGGGCCACGGCTCAGCTGGAGTCTGGGTGAAGGCCTGCCGAGGGGGCTGTGCTCTTAGAAAGCCCACCAGGGCATTTCCAAATCAGAATAACCTTCACTGCTATCGCCTCAAGGCCGAGAGTGGGTCCTAGCCCAGGGTGACAGCAAGGCTGGATTCCACAGGTGAGAGGGAGTGGAGAGGTGCCACCAGAGGCCACCCGTGGATGCCTTCTGATCCCAGATCCTTTCAGGCAGATCGGAAGGAAGGGTCTCTAACAGGCGTTGTCCAAGGTTGGCGGTGCTCCTTTTGAGACAGGCTTACGTTTTCCACTTCATGGGAATCAAAGCTGCTGGCAAGACAGAGCATCAGGAGGGCCGGGGGAAGCTGTCCTGCCTGTTGGACACCCTGCCTGGGTCCTCCCGCCCAAACCCCTCGCCAGCTCCTGCACACCTGCGCTGCCGGCTCAGTCCTCACCCGGGGAGTCCTGCCGCCGCCTTGGTAGATCCAGCAGCTACTTAAAACCCTCTGCCCACCTCTAGCCATGATATTCTCTGGGCGGCAAGTCTTCTTTGTTCTACTATTTTTTGGAGACAGTGACTGTTCTGCTTCCTTTTAGTCCCTTCCCTTGGGCATTGCCTTCCTTCCCGTCCCACCCACCCCCTTCAGAGTCTGTGCCCTGAGCTCAGGTTTGGTTCCCGCAGCCTCTGCTGGCTTGTCCTGTATCCTTGAGCTCTCCGAAGACCAACTCTGGAAATGATCTGTTTCTATGATGCCTCTGATACCCGAAATTCTCATGCTCTTAGCATCCCTTCTTGTCATCATTTAAAGGGAACCATCTTTGCTAATTTAACCGGAACATCTCCTAAACTGACTTTTTTTTTTTTCTTTTTTGGCTGTGTCGGGTCTTCGTTGCTGCGCGCAGGCTCTCTAGTTGCGGCGGGGGGAGGTTACTCTTCGTTGCGGTGTGCAGGCTTCTCATTGCGGTGGCTTCTCTTATCATGGAGCATGGGCTCTAGGCGTGCAGGCTTCAGTAGTTGTGGCTCATGGGCTCTAGAGCGCAGGCTCAGTAGTTGTGGTGCACGGGCTTAGTTGCTCCACAGCCTGTGGGATTTTCCCAAACCAGGGCTCAAACCCGTGCCCCCTGCATTGGCAGGCGGATTCTTAACCACTGTGCCACCAGGGAAGTCCCCTAAACTGACATTTGTGTTGAACGGCACTTCGCCATCATCTTTTCATGGTTATTAAATATGAGGTCTGGTGAACCCCATTCAAGGTTTGACACAAAACTGCCCAATGGTGTCCTCAGCCCCCTGCCAGGAAGTGTTTTCATGTACCTGTGAGCTTGGCTGTAGGTGAGAGTCCCATCTGGAGTCTGCTAGAAGGACTTGAAGGTAGTGGCTGCTCAGAAGGTGGGTCTCTGAAGGGTGCTGGTCATCAGCATCCACACTGCGAATTCTCACTCCTCATCAGTGTTTTCCCATCGTCATGCTGCTGCTCTCTGGGACTGGATAATTTCGGATAACTGTGGAGCCTTCCTGCTCATATTAGGATATTAAACAGCACCCCTCCAGGCTGCACACCGGGTGCCAGTAGCCCCTCACCCCCCCAGCCCCAGTGTGAAAATCAAAACTCTCTTCAGACCTTGCTCAGTGTCCCCGGGGATGGGGGGACGGTGTTTGAGAACCACTGCTCTACATCATGGTAGTTGCATCTTTAAATTTCTTGGTGGCTGGAAGGGAAAATAGGGAGGCGAGGGAGCAATTTTTTGAAGATAGGGGATGCACATCTCAGCATGGAGTCCTCATCTTGCACAACTTTCAGCATCATTTGTCGCAGCTGTCCATCACCCTTTCCTCCTTCATCTGGGTCTTCAGCGGGGTCCCGGCACCCTCTCTCTGAGTGTGCTCCTGCTAAGTCTCTCTTACTGGGCCCACTGGCTCACCTCTCAGGGTGTCAGTGCAGGTGGCCCCGCTGCTGTCCTCCTCCTCTCCTCCCTCCAAGTTCACTACCTGTACAGCGGCCTTCAGCCACCTGTCTTTTTTTTTTTTTTTTTTTTTGGTACGTGGGCCTCTCACTGTTGTGGCCTCTCCCATTGCGGAGCACAGGCTCCGGACGCACAGGCTCAGCAGTCATGGCTCACGGGCCCAGCCGCTCCGTGGCATGTGGGATCCTCCTGGACTGGGGCACGAACCCATGTCCCCTGCACCGGCAGGCAGACTCTCAACCACTGCGCCACCAGGGAAGCCCCAGCCACCTGGCTTTAAGTACCGTCTGACTCCGTCCAGCCTGGGCCTCTGGCCTGAGCTCTAGAAGAACATGTCACCCGCCTGTGTGCTCTCTCCCCGCATCCTGACTGTCTCCACCTGGGTTAACGGCCATGTGTTCTCCCGCTTGCGGACCCAAAGCCGAGGAGGACTCTTCCCTCCTCTCCTCTGTCAGCCCACGTCCAGCTCACAGGCAGCTGGGCAGCTTGCAATCAAAGCATGTGAAGCTCCCAGGCTCCCATCACACGTACCACCCTCCCCCACGTCCGTCCCCATAACACTCATCCTAATGATGCTTTCACACAGAAGTCATATCAGATTCTTCTTGGACCAGGAAAGAGCGAGGTCACAGCTGTCCTTGGAAGATCTGCTGCCTCTGTGTTCTCACGCCCTCTCTCTCTCCCCTACTCACCCCGACCTGGCTCCTGGCCTTCAGGCTGCATCATGGCGGCAGACACCTCTGACTCCAAGGTCTTCTCAAGGCTCTTCCTTCCCCCGCAACATCGGTTGGCCTCCCTCCCCCACCTCATTCACTTCTCTGCTCCAGGGCCACCCGACCAGAGGGCCTGCCTGACAAGTCTGTCCAGAGCAGCCTTGCTGTCCATCCTCCTTCCTCTTCTTCTGAGCTCTCGTCACCACCCAGCATCATCTGTCTGTTTGCTGATGGCTTCCCTCCACTAGAATGGGTGCTTCATGGAGGAGAAGCACTTTTTTTATCATTCTGTGTCCCCAGTACCTAGAGCACACCTCACACGTGGCAGTCATCCAACGGATCTCATTGTGGAAAGAATCAATGAGTGAATTAATAAATGAATATCTGGATAAAAAATATAGTTTAGTGAGGTTAGCAATCAAGAGCTCCACAGTCGTGCACCTTGATATTCACCCAAATGAGCTGAAAACATATGTCTCCACAAAAACCTGCACACAGATGTTTATAACAGCTTTGTTCATAATTGCCAAAACCTGAAAGCAATTCAGATGATCTTCAGTGGGTGAATGGCTAAAATAAAACTGGTACATCCTGTCAATGGAACACTATTCAGCACTAAAAAGAAATGAGTTCTCAAGCCATGAAAGACATGGAGGAACCTTAATTGCACATCACTAAGTGGAAGAAGCCAATGTAAAAAGATACATCCTGTATGATTCCAACTTTATGACTTTCTGGAAAAGGCAAAACTGTGACGACAGTAAAAAGATTGTGGTTGCCAGGGATTGGGGGGAGGGAGAGGTGAGTAGGTGAAGCACAGAAGATTTTTAGAGCAGTGAAAAACATTACTCTGGGGACTTCCCTGGTGGCGCAGTGGTTAAGACTCCACGCTCTCAATGCAGGGGGCCTGAGTTCAATCCCTGGTCAGGGAACTATATCCCACATGCATGCCGCAACTAAGAGTTCACATACCACAACTAAGGAGCCTGCCTGCAGCAACTAAGACCTGGCACAGCCAAATTAATTAATTAATTATTTTAAAAAAAAAGAGGACTTCCCTGGTGGTGCAGTGGTTGAGAGTCCACCTGTCGATGCAGGGGACACGGGTTCATGCCCCGATCCTGGAAGATCCCACATGCCACAGAGCGGCTGGGCCCGTGAGCCATGGCCACTGAGCCTGCGCGTCTGGAGCCTGTGCTCCGCAACAGGAGAGGGCACAATAGTGAGAGGCCTGCGTACCACAAAAAAAAAAAAAAGAAAGAAAATATTACTCTGTGTTACTCTGTGTGATATGCTAATGAGGGATAGATGTCTTACATTTGTCCAAACCCATAGAATGTTCAACACCAAGAGTGACCACTACCACACTACCATAAACTATGGACTTTGGGTGATTATGATGTGTCAGTGTAGCTTCATCAGTTGTAACAAATGTACCACGTGGAAGGGGCTATTGATAACGGGGGTCGGCTGTGTGTGGGGGAGCAGGGACTATATATGTACTTACCACTCTATTTTGCTGAGAACCTAAAACTGTTCTAAAAATTAAATTCTAATTTAAAAAAAGAACACAAAGTTGTAGGCAGCGGGAATAACAATAGAAAGTCTCCAAGTCAGGAGGAAATTTGGCATGTTAAAGCATCATAAATCAGCTCAGGGACTCGGGAGTGTAGTGAGCAAGGGGCCAGTGGTGTTAATTAACTGATGTGAGGAGGGGGACATGGACCAGATCCTACAGGGTCCTGTAAGCCAGGCTAGAAATGCTTTCGATTTTAAGTGCAACGGGCAGTCATGAAAGGTTTTAAGAAATGGAATAGCCTGATCTGATTTCCGTTAAAGACCTCTCATTCTGGCTGTCCTATGGAAATAGACTAGGAGACCGGGTGTCTTACCTGAGTTGGGTAAAAGCATCAGCTTTGGGCAGGAAATCAAGGATGTGTTTCTCCAAAGATGTGCGTAACTTAAAAAGAGTTGTTTATGGATTTCACAAGGAAAGATCACACAATAGAATTATCTGGGCCCCTGAATGACAAAAAGGTTTTGAAAAATAATGTTTTGAGTTTCTTACTGGCCTTAAGAAGCCATGATTCTCAAAACTTCTTTGTTTCTGAAATTGGAGGTCCAGACTGTGAGTTGGGATGGTTTTATTCTAAGATCATGAGACTATAGCACATTCTGTAAATTATCCTGGCAGGAAAGGATTGCCAAGGAGGAAAAAACAAAATGACTTTCATTTAGAATAAATGTCTAGCGATTGTTTGAATTTTAGATAAAATGATACCAAACATCTTTGGCCATACATTTTCTTTTGGCCTCATTCTCCAGCCCTGACATAAAGAAAAATGGTGCTAAAATTTAACAGTACATTCCAGATATGTGGTGTGGAGACAATCATTCAACATATTCTAACGTAAAAAATGTATATCTTAGCTTAATGTTCTTTATTAAAAAATAGGAGAGTATGAACCCCAGATGCCTCTTGGATTTACCCTATTGAATTTGCTGTTATATTTTGAATTCCTATTAAAAAAAAAATGACTTTTCTATCCAGTAAGGAACCTTACAGCTTCTGAGGAAAATAAATTAAATATCTGCTTAAGCATAGGTTGAAATTTCCTTGAAAATTCAGAAGTAAGGTCTGAGAAGTGCTGTTGTGAAGACAGATCATATCCCATCTTTTAACTCTGGAAGAAGTGGGAGTTGCAGGCTGTCAAGTCCATCTTGGTTCTCGAGAACTAGGACATCCAGTTTATGTGGAAGGAAAGAGGAAAGGGGAAAGGATAATGATGCTTCCTTTTTCTTTGCAAAAATATAAACAGTCATGGGAATTTCAAGTAGACAAAGTGATTCAACGCTCTGCTAAAGCTGGATAGCCATATCACTTAGAAATGATTCAGTTGTAAGAAACAGGAAATTTAACCTCATTTGACTTTTAAAAGAATGTGTTGACTCATGTTAACTAGTCTCATCCAGGGGTCAGCAAATCTGACCTTTTAACTCTGTTTCAGGCATCAGACAGGCCCTCCCTGCCCAGCCACATGGTAGGATGGGTCCTCTGGGTTCTCATCCACTAGGAGAGAAGTACCTGCTCCTACAAACAAAATCCTGGCTAACTTACATCAGTTGCTCATACCCAAACCAGCCTCTGGGCTGGGAGAAGTTTAGGTCTGGATCACGCACGTGTCCTGCTGGACAGCCAGGAGCACAGGCAGCCTCCCACCCCATGGCATATGGGCGGGGCCAGATACCAAAACGGAGTTAGGCGCTTCTACTCAAGGTAGAAGACTGGAGGCTAGGCGTCCCTCTAGCACAAGTGGCGATTCCAGGGGACTCTGTGACTGCACTGCCCGCTGTCGTTTCCAGTGGCTCCCTTTATTCCTAGGGTGACCAATAGTAGCAACGACCTCAGGAAGAGGAAACCAGATTTGGGAGGGTGATTATGACGGCAGATTTTTTTCATTTGTTCATTCATTGGACATATTTTATGGGCCACCACCCTCCTCCATGGCAGGCCCTGTGCACTATGCTGGGATGAGGAGATGTAAGCTCATCATACCTCACCCCCAGGAGCTCACTTCTGGATCAAGTAACTGAGAATTAGGAGTTAAGAGTGCCTGTCATTGAAACCATGCAAGAAAAAGAAGGAAGCCCTGAAAAAGCCTAATGGTCAGATAACATTAGGAAATTGAGTTACACCTGGATATTTATTTAAAGAGCTTTATGGGGCTCCCTGATGGCCTAGTGGTTAGCATCCCAGGCTTTCACTGCCGTGGCCCAGGTTTAATCCCTGGTTTGGAAACTTAGATCCTACAAGCCACATAGCAAAAAAAACAAACAAACAAACAAACAAACAAATAAACAAAACAAAACAGAAAAACAACCCAAACCAAAACCCCCCCAAAATAAATAAATAAAGAGCTTTATATCAATATCATATAAAAATCAAAGGCTTGGCCCTATACAAACAATTATTTTAAAAGGATGAGCAAAAATGCTTGCTCAGCACTTCTTTAGTTAACTGCTTAAGAATGATTAGTTGTTGCGATTAAGTAGCTATAAACCAGGACACCAAAACTTAAATCATGGCAATTAAATTAAATTATAGACAAAATATAGATAGTAGATAAGAAAACAACAAACTTCTCCAGTGGTACTGAATTTGCAAATCTTTATCTTTGAAAGAAAAATGATACATACGGTAAATAAATTCAAAGCAAGGAAATGGATTGTGTAAAATTAAAGTAGATACTACGCTGTTGTTTAAACATGGCTTCATGTGGTAGAGAGAGGTGATTGGCAATCACATCCCTTTATCATCTCTCTGGAGTGTCTTTTTCAGATTTAAGGTCTAGAAAGCAAACATGACTGTGCTCATATGTCTTTGCAGTTAGACTGATGGATGTGAACTAGCTTCTGCCAATTAGATGCACTCACAGGTATTTCGGAAGAAATGAACAAGGGGGAGGTCATGTTTCTGCTGCTGTGACTGACTGTGTAAGGTTTGTTTTTGATTTTTTTTTCCAGCAGTATTCCAGGATGCCGTCACTAGTTTCTTAGGTGTTGAGAGCCCTTTGCAGCAGTGACGGCTGGGACTGCTTTGCACAGCTAGGAAAAGAGGTCCCTGGAGACACCAGGTTGACACTGACTCCCTGACAATGGGCCTTCCTCGCTTGGCCCAGGTAGACACTCCTGATCAATGTTGGCCTGCAGAACACTGGGCCATTCCTGCAGGCACAGCCTGGGGCCACTTTTCCAACTCGGTGTCCAACGATTCTATGGCTACTTAAAGTGGTTGGAGTGTTTTTTATTTCTTGCAATTTAATTCTTAACTCATATGGAATTTGGCAACAAAAGTAGTTGTAGGCAACAGACCTCAAGGACTGAGACTGTGAGATGATCTATCTGTCTTGATGGAATTCGAGGGCAGTAAGGATTCAATCACCATGAGAAAATTAGAAACTGGGCATTTATGGCACAGCATAGGGAAAGCTGTAACGGAACAGGACCCTAAGGGGCCTTCCCAGGACGGGCCTTCCCCCATATCCTCTGCTTTAGCGCCTCTCTGAAGCACCCAGATAATAGTATTTGATGCAGGTTTCCTGAGTTGTTTTGCAGATGTGAAAAACGCCCAGCAAACGGAAGATGTTAACTACTTGATGACCATGAGCACATAGCCCCAGGCCTCCTGGAGCCTAAGGACTGACAATGTGAACCCCTGTGACACCACCCTGTTCCCTCACCATCAGCCCATCAGAGAATTGTGCACGAGCGGATCACCTACCCTGAGACCCCCTCCCACTCACCTGGCTTTTAAAAAGACTTTGCCGAAACCCTTCCGGGAGCTCGAGGCTTTTTAGGGCATAAGACACCTCATCTCCTTGCAAAGCCTTGCAATAAACCTTTCTCTGCTACAGACTCCAACTTTTCAGTTTGTTTGGCCTCACTGTGCATCGGACGCATGGACTCGTGTTAACAAAGCTGCCTAAATTATCACCTGAAGTTTTCAGGAATAAAGAACCTGTTAAAGCAAGACACTGGGGGGGGCGAGTGGCTGCTACAACCTCATGGCGAGAATGAGAAACATAAGGAGGGTTGGTGGGCTGGCAGCTTGTGGCTAAACTGAAGATTTCCAAGCAAGTGTCAAGCCCAAGGGTTTACACTCTGCTTAAGGCACAGTCACACAAGGAGCTCAATCACGCACATTGCTGAGTTGCAATGTCAGCTGAATTCAAAGCCCGGCCAGGTCTCCTTTGAAATACAGGAGACTGGTTGAGCTGGAACCAGAGAATTGTAGTGGGGAGATTCCCTTGCTAATGGAACTTCCTCCTTCTTTGTCTGATGCGGTCAGTCTTATCTACATCGGACAGAGTTTCCTTGAAAGGAACGCTAGTTCTCTCCTGGCCCGTTCCTACCTCCTCCATCGCCCCTAGAACCGTAATTAGAATCAGATCCCCACGTGCCTTAGAAACAAAGTATAGAATCTGACTCAGGAAGAGAAGACATACTCATCAAAATAATTATAATTTGTTTATACAGTCAGCCCTCTGTATCCATGGGTTTCACATGCACAGATTCAACCAAATGTGAATCAAAAATATTTGAAAAAAACAAAATCCCAGAAAGTTCCAAAAAGCAAAACTTGAATTTGCCACTCACTGGCAGCTATGTACATAGCATTTACATTGTATTTACAAGTATTTACATAGAATTCACATTGTATTTACACCCATTTACATAGTATTTGCATTGTATTAGGTAATAATCTAGAGATGATTTAAGGTATGCTGGAAGATGTCTGTAGGTTATATGGCAAATACTACATCATTTTACATAAGAGACGAGCATCCACGGATTTTGGTGTCCTTAGAGGGGGCCTGGAACCAATCCCCCTTGGATACCTAGGAAGGACTGTATTTAATTACATGAGAAGAAGCCTGGGTAATACATTTAGGAATGGATTAGAAACACACTAAATAAACTAGAGTAAAAGGAATATAACTTTAGTTTGGGCAAACTGTATCAGATATTCTAGACTCTTAACCTTTGATCTGCATCAGTATTTTCATTCTCTATAACAATTGACTCATAGGGAATTTGATTATCTTACCACTCTACAGGGCACCATATTGGTTCAATTTATTGATGGCATCGTGCTTATTGAACTTCGTGAGCCAGAAATATCCTATCACGTGTAAGAGCAGGCAAGATAAAACTATGAAAAGTTTCATAGGCCACCACAACCAGTGAATTTTTTGCAGGTCCAGATATATCCCAACATGGGAGAGGACAGTTTATTGGTCTTTGAGACCCTACCACTGGGAAAGAAGCTCAAGGCTTCGTCAGACCTCAGAATTTTTTTTTTTTTTTGAGGCAGAATGCACCACATTTGTGTGTGCAGCCCTGACCCATTTATTGAGTAACCTGAAAGACAACCAACTTTAGAGGAAGTCAAAGCAAGAGAAGGCAAGGCGCTCTGACACCTGTCTTCCCAGCAGATGAAGAGGGACAGACCAGATGCGTCATGGAACCTATTGCAGGCCTTCCTAGGGGAACTGGTGAAGCCCTTCCACTTTTGGCACAAAAAGTAATGTCTTTCATGGAAATAAGTGTGTGTATATATATATATATATATATATATATATATATATATATATATATATATATATATTTTTTTTTTTTTTTTTTGCTAAAATGGCTCTCCTCTACTGAGCCCTGGAAGAGAGTGCCTAACCAAGGGACATTGTGTGTCCTTATGAGCTAACTGACTGGGTCATGAAGTGTGGCTTCCATAAAAGCACCTGGTCAAAGGGAAGTGACATAGGTGCGCCTGAGCATCAGCAGGTCTTGAAGGTCAATTAAGATCGCTTGAACAAGAGGCTCCCCCTCTTGGCATTCCCACTAACGCTTCACTGCTCCTTTCCTGACAGGCTTCATGGAAAGGTCCTATGCCCAGCTGTCAAAGGAGGGAAACATTAACCCTAGTTCACAGAGGGTCCTGCGTGGTATGCTGGTAACAGGCCAGCATAGATTTCTGCAGAATTACAGCTCTTCTCGGGTTTGTCCCTGTAGCTGAGTAGTGAAAGAAGTTTCTCCCCGGGAAAGAAATCGAGCAGCTCATGTAATGTCTCATTTTTATTGGAAGGAGCTATGGCCGGAGGTGCAGACCTTAACTGATCCATGGGAAGTCGATGGAGTTTGGTTGCTTAGGGACGTGGAAGGAATAAGGTTGGAGGGTTGGTGACAAGGGGTCTGGAGCAGACGCACAGACACAGAACATAAGGGAATTTATTTCCTACAGGTGCTCTCCGAGGGGCACCAACCTCAGAGACATTTGCAGCAACCAGGTGGACCAGATGGTCTACCTGTGACAGTCAGTCAGCCTTTCCCCACATCACCTTGGTTTTCCACGAGCAAGATGGCCATGGTGAAGATGAAGGTGGGACAACAGCACTGCTTTCCCTCACAAAGTTGATCTGCCTGACATGGGCTCAGCCTGCCAAGAGCTAACAGTACCAAGTGTCAGATATGGTGTCATTCCATGGGGAGTGAGAAAATATTGTCTGCCATATCAGTAAACAGAGGATGTAACATCCATCAGTGATTGCAGCCACCCCATATGGCTGAGGGAACTCAGGATGGAAACAAGGAATGCCGGCCGGCCATCTAACCATCATCACACTGCAGCCATCCCAGCGGTGCAGCTTGAGGAAACTCAGGATGAGAAAGCACAGGATACTGGCCCCAGATAGCTGAGGTGCATAGCAGAGGAATGATTTCAGTGAGCCCAGACTCTTGCATCTTCTCATACATAGAAAAGCGCTAAATTCCTTAACTTGAGATATCTGGTTTTCTTTAATTAACAATAATCTTTTGATGTTCCAACTACCTGCCCTTTGTTGAAAAACTTCTGTAGATCCTAGCTCCCCTCTCACCTCCTTGGAGCAGTGTCTCAGAGTTGAGATTCTGTCTCCCAGGCTTGAAGTCCTATGAATGTCCACTGAATAAAACATAACTCTCAACTTTTAGGTTGTTCATTTCTTTTTACAGTCGACAGGGGTTGGACGAACACCCAGAGGAAGGTAGTTACATCGGACACTTCCATTTTGACAGGGACCGTGATTTGTCCTCTCTGGACTAGACACTTTGGGTATGAAAAGCTTCTGCCTACACTACCATTGAAGGAGTGCTATTTATTATCATGGTGGCACATCTACCCTTGCTTCTGACCAAAGTACACATTTTATGGAAAGAGTAGTGTGGCAAAGACATACGCCTCTGGATTCTGCAGTCTTTCTTTCTTCCCCAACATCCAGAGGCAGCTGGAGGTTCAAAATATTGGAATGATCTATTGGGTACCCAGACAAGACATCCATCAGGAGACATCACGTGAGGGTGGGTGATGTCCTATAGAATGCAGTATATGCTTTGAAATGGTGACCAATATTTGGTGCTATTTTCCCAGTGGCTGAAATACATGGACCCCAGACTCTTGGAAGTAGGGTTGGCTCCTTTTGTTATTACCCCTAGTGACCATCACACAAAATTTACTTCCATGTCCTCAAATTTGAGGTTTACTTGTTTAAAGGCTTTAGTTCCCAGGTAAGAGATGCTGAAACCCAGGTTCTCCTCAGGGACAGCTCTTAGAACTTCCCAACCAGTGGCAAAGGCTAATGGAAGATTCAATCATCCAACAGAGACAGGACCCTAAAGGGCTCAAGTCTGCTAAGAATAAAGGTTCAATTTGCCAGGTAAACAGCCGAAGTATTTTCTGAGTGGAGGAAAGGAAGTAATTTGTAAGTAATTACATAAATATAAATAATATCTATGGCTTTGTGACCACTTGTGGGAGTGAGGACTACAGTAACTACAAAAGTTTCTTTCCTAGTCTGTAAAGATGGCTTAGCCAAGTTCCTTTTTCCATTCTTTACTTTTCCCTTTTTATTTTACACATGGTGTGTTGGCCATGGTTAGCTTCTTAATTTAGTCTCTAGGTTGCAGAAGGTGCTATTGTGGCTTCAGAGGAAATGATCCAATGATGGACACGCTGACGGACAAGACTTGGGATCTCTCCCCTTTTGTGGAGAAGGTGGAGTTACTTTTTATTTGTATGAAGAATAAACCTATTATGTTGGGCAGGAGCTTTGTTGCCCTTCTAGTGATTTGGAAGATTCAGTGTGGGGTGTTCCTGTGGCACATTTGGAGTGGCAGCTCTCAACGTCCATTCCAAACTCCTGATGTGTCTTCCCAGAGGGCCAAGGTTGAGATGGTGTTTCTCTTATTCCTTTCCAGTTTCGGTCTGGATGGGAATTAACTTCTGAGAAGCAGATACCCTCCCAGGACAGTTGCCAGACAGAAGGGGAGCAGTGCTTACCTTGTTGCCACCTTGGCCATTTCAGCTGATTCGTAGAACAGAGACGTCGGGCTCCTGGAGCCATGGTCCACTCTCTAGGCCCTCACTTCCTGCACCTCCAGGGACAGTTTTCTGGTACCTGGAACACAGCGAAGGCTGTGTGTTCCTGAAGCCACCAGTTCCACCATGATCCTCTACCTTCCTCTTTATAGAGGAAGTACAGCCAGAAAGGACTTCCGGAATTATTCCCCGAGCCCAGTGGGTGTACAGACCCCTCCTCCTTTTGACCCTGCTGGAAGCACACAATCCCTTGCACTAAATCCCTTTCTGTTTAAAATACCTAGTGATGCCTGCATCTGGCTTGTTAGCATGCGTATTGGCTTCAGAGGCAGGAATGCAAACTACACCTGAGCTCTTGATCCCTAAGCTCGTTCCTCTGCCCGTCTCCCTTGTTTCCCCAAAAGACCCCTCAGTCTCCCCACCAGCTCTCAGTTCACTTGTTTCCACACTACTCCCTCTTCTTCTCCCCATCCTTACTCCCTCCCGCTTGGCTCAGGCTGGCTCCATCACTGCCCGTTTACACCCAGACTGCTGCTGACCCACGCAGCCTCAGACATCTCATTCCACTTGTCTTTAATAGCATCGACACGTTTGTTCTCTTAAATCAGTTTTTTTTTAAAAACAGGTTATTCTCTTTCCCTAAAATCTCTGTCCCTAAGGTAACCTATAAAACAAAGCCCAGATGCCATAGAATGGGGTTAACATCCTCCTGCCTCACCCCTCCCTCCACGTTTCCCGCACCTCTGAAGCTTTATTACCAATTAGTACATTTAATCCACCCTGGATCTCCCGGTCACTCCTTGGGTCACCTCACCTTGTGCCCGCATTCCAAGCATCTCCCTCGTGGAGAGAACTGCCTGCCCATAACTTCATCCACCCAAATGCTGCCACCTTTGATATCCTGCCCAAGCCCACATTTTCCATAACAAACCCCTAATTTATCTAGCTCGGGATAATTGCTTTGTCCTATGAACTCCTACAGGATTTAGAATACAACTGGGCTATGCACTAAATCCCTCACTGCTTTGTGTTGCTGTTGTTTTAGCCTGAGCCTCTGCTTAGAAACTTGTGTTACTGCCACCTTCCACAATGCGTATCACAAATCCATTCATAAAGCAAGCTTTACTCCATAATCATGCAACTGAAATGAACACTTGAGAATAACGGATGGGGAGGTATAACTCCTGCCATCAGCCTTGGAGGGTGGTGTTAAATACTTTACGTCTAATAGCAACCCGGGCATGCATTTCTTGTGTGCTTAGAACATTGTTTTCATGTGTGTTTTAAGTTTTCTGTCCCCAAAATGGGGGTATGTATATTGACTCACTTATCAGGAATCCTGTGAAGTGCAGTGTAATTTGTAAAGCACCTTGTTTCTCATTGATAAATAGCAGCAAGAAGAGGACGGTGTCATTTCCCTTATGAAGTATGTTTAAGTCAGAGATCTGAAATTTGAGAAAAATAAAAGGAATCCAATAAATTTTAAACTTGACAAATATGAGCAATTGTCTTTGAACCAAATGGTACTAATCTGGCAAAGAAAAAGGCAAAAAAAAATAAACAACACCCCAAAACCTTGCTCTTGCCAGAGTATATGTTTTCAATTCCCTTATCCAAAAAGTCCCCCTTATTCTTTTTTAAGGGGAATTCTTTTTTCTCACTAGGCTTGATGAAGCTCCCATTTGTTATAGGAGTAGGATGCATTATTTCCTCATCTAAAGTCTCCCCTGAAAAATGAGGGTCTGTGTTAGAAATCAGCACGTTTGTTCCACTTTTGTTTATGGATCACATGTGGACTGAGTGTCTGCTCCAGGCTGGGCCCTGCTCTGGGTGTGGAGATGGCCGAGGGACACTACCTGGCCAGGTGAGCACCTCCTGTGCTGTGATGCTCTGCCCCGAGCACTATGCTAGAGGAGCAGAGAGGTACAGTGTGTGGGGTGGCAGGAATTTTACTAGATATTCAGGGACCTTCACAGAGGAGATGAGCTTGGAATTCTGAGCTGCACATTAAGAAAGGATTTTGCCAAGAACAGAGCCATTAGGGTCAGGACATTCCCGGGGGGAAGTAGCTTTGGCAAAGTCACTGGGCATAAAAGTACTGGCTTATCGAGGGCAGGTGAGTAATAGCACGTGGCCAGAGGGAAGTCTGTGTAGGGCAAAGTGAGGGAAGACTGAAAAAGAGGGGGTTGTGGGTGGTCTTTAAGCTCCAGAAAAGGCGCTTGGGCCCCAAGGACACTGTATTTTGTGGAAAGTCAGAGAAGAGAAGGGTTTTGTCTAACAAGCTGGACTCCCAAGGAAGACAAGTTTCTCCGATGGATTTCTTCTCTTTTCTGAAGGACAGACATAAAAATACACACAGTACTATGGATGATTGATGTTAAGCCGTATAGGTATAGGTGTGCACATTAGTGGTATGTATTGTGCAAACCCTGCTGAGTCAACAGCAACTGCAGCAGCAGCTTCCTACAAATGCCAGGGGGCAGTGTGGGATCATGCAAAGACATCCAGCCTTAGGACATAGCCACTCACTGTGAAGGTTTGGCTGGACACTTGATCTCTGAGAGGGTCTTTATTCTCACATCTGTAAGCTGGGGCAACGAGACGTTCCTTTGTCGAGTTAAGTGCATATATAATATCTGAGCGACCAGTAGGTGCTTAGTAAGATGTTACAATATGGAGACACCTCGTGTTCATAAATTCAGTGCTTGTTAACTTTCTTCTCCTCCATTGCCACAGGTGACCTCTCATTGGAAGCAGGTCTATGTGGTTAACACCACGTTGTTTTATTTGAATTAAAAAAAAAAAAAAAAGGCTCACACTTTGCCTGCATCCAGAATTCACCCCGGTGTGGGGCACTGATCCACCCACTCCTCGGAGCAGAAGTGCATCCCATGTGGTTGGTTAGGGCATCCAGCTGTGCGCTGGTCACTTGCAACACATGCGGCTGTCACTTAAGGCATTCTTCCCCCTTCCCATCTCCATGTCCACATTTTCTGTCATTTGAACACACCCTTGGAAGTCATCCGGGGCGTGGGTTTTGGAAATCATGCGGAGAGAATGTTCCTCTCTGACAGCTGCCTCTTTGCAAATTACCCAGGGCACGGTGTCCTGACCTCACCATTGGTCTGACTGTCTCAGTTCCTAGGGCTGTCTTCTGGATTTTCTATCAGGTGGGGACCTCCCAGAAGCACACTCTGTTTGAATCTGATTCCTTTAGGAATTTTTGGTGGGCTGAGTGTTGAGAACCTAAAAGTCTACCCACATAACTGACTGTCTACATTAACATCGGTTTACCATTCCACTATCTAAATCAACCTGACTTCACCTTTCCAGATAACTCTTGACTAGGAGGATAAAACTTGCAAATAACTTTATTGCTAATTTCAGGATCTTCCTCAATATTAATTTAAATGAACATTAGGCTACTCAATTTACAATGGATAATGGTGGATGATTATATGCCCTCAAGACTTGCTGAGTCTGCCTCTCCTAAACTATTATATCATGAACTTGAAGCAATCCTAATCCCACCCCACTTCACTTTGAAAGACCAGCCTTAAACCAGACACCAGAAATCTCATAAATATCCCGGCTTTGCCCCACCCCCTCCAAGACAAATCTAAGATAATCAAGGTAGTGCTTGCCTGTACCTTGGTGAGTAACAAACTCAGCTTTGCTCTGTCATCAACCTGCACGGGTGGGACTTTCAGGGAGCCGACATTCAGCAGCATGGACGCCTCAATGCCTAGGTCCTTCTTGTCACCTCACTGCTCTGTGTCCTGTGTTGAAGATGTGTGTCTCTGAGGACCATCAGGGGCCACATGCATGGTGGTTGCACTGTCATCCTGGCCAAGCACCCAGGCTCTTGGTATCATTTTGGTGTGGTGGGCTGAGTAATGGCTCCTAAGTTTATCCACATCCCATCCCTGTTACTTTGTATGGCAAAAGGGACTTTGCAGATGTGTTTAGGTTAAGGATCTTGGGGTGAGAAGATTTTTTTTGATTATCCAGGAGGGCTCTAAATGTAATCTCAGGTACTCTTATCAGAGGGAAGTTTGTTAGAGAGAGGAATACACACATAATGAATGCAGCTAGGCTTGTCGACGTCAGCCTTGAAGGCAGTGTACCTCTTCTTCCCCACGCACCAATGAGGATCATAGGACGTTCGCTAAATAGGGATCTTAGCCTTGGTTGACTATCAGTATGAAGACAATGGCCATTTGCAAGGTTATACTGGTCAGTCCCAATGGTTCAGTTAAAATTTTCTGTGCTTTATATAACTTCAGTGTAACACCAGTTTTCTCAAATGTATCTCAAACATGATAATTGTTATAAATAATAGCTGAGGATGCATGGAATCATGGGCTTTTATTGCTATATTTTTTCTGTCAAAATGTTCTCTTTCTTTAGAAAGTTATTTACCAAATCTTTTATAATGAGACATTTCTATATAATCTGATTTTTGATCATATACTTTTTCCTTAGTTTTGGAAAATTCTGATGAATTTTCTGAAGTTCTAAATTTTTCCTGGCTAAGGACATGGAAGCAACCTAAGTGTCCATCGACAGATGAATGGATAAAGAAGATGTGGCACATATATACAATAGAATGTTACTCAGCCATAAAAATAAATGAAACTGAGTTATTTGTAGTGAGGTGGATGGACCTAGAGACTGTCATACAGAGTGAAGTAAGTCAGAAAGAGAAAAAAAAAAAACCTATGCTAACACATATATATATATGGAATCTAAAAAAAAAAAAAAAAAAGGCTCTGAAGAACCTAGGGGCAGGACAGGAATAAAGACACAGACGTAGAGAATGGACTTGAGGACACAGGGAGGGGGAAGGGTAAGCTGAGATGAAGTGAGAGATTGGCATGGACATATATACACTACCAAATGTAAAATAGATAGCTAGTGGGAAGCAGCTGCATAGCACAGGGAAATCAGCTCAGTGCTTTGTGACCTCATAGAGGGGTGGGATATGGAGGGTGGGATGGAGATGCAAGAGGGAGGGGATATGGGGATATATGTATATGTATAGCTGATTCACTTTGTTGTACATCAGAAACTAACACACCATAGTAAAGCAATTATACTTCAATAAAGGTGTTACAAAATTATTCCTGGCTAGAGTACTTTGTCCTAATTACTTAAAATATTTAATTTAAAAAAGACATTCTCCAAAGCAGGTTTCCAGAATTCTGTTTTCACATGGTTCTTTAAAAAGACCCATCTCCTTTCCCCTCAATAAGAGAGCAGCTTCCCATCACTGTAGGAACAACCAGCATTTTAAAATCTTTACTGAACACGTGGTTTGGAGTCATCATTGGGAACATCTTCCCTTAACACTAAAGGCAGCCCTGGCCTGGGTGGCTACCCACCTGGGAAGATGCACCTCTGTGAAGGGGTACAGCCCTCATCTTTCCAGGTGTGACAGGCTCCTACCCTGTGTACTTTTTTTTCTTCTGACAATGAGTAGTTCTGAGCCTCCTCCAAGCACTGCATGCAACAGAGACACAGAACAATGATTGGGCCAGGCTTGGCACAACAAGCGACCAGAACTGGAAACCTCATGAGTCACCAGTCACTGGCATATAGGGCAGTGGAGGAAAGGCGTGGGGACAGTTTGAGCTACTGGATCGGGGTGGTTGACCAATATTTGGACAGCTGAGAGGTGGCACAGACCTGGCAGCAGGGAGGATGAGTGTCCACTGCAGCCCAGAAGCACAGGCTATGGGGCAGGCTGGTCTCAGGGAATCCTTGGAATGTGTGAACACCCCAAAGCAGTCACAGAGGACCCTCTTGCCTGAAGATTTAGGTACAGTTTGTTGTCACCACTTCAGAGAATTTAGGTGGGAAATGATGGGTGGAACCAAGGTTAAGAACCCACCCACTGTTTCTGTTTAGTATAGCACATTCCTAAACTACCAGAATGTTTGGGCAAGTGATGGTCATGATAAAATCCTCTTCCCTTCCTCCTTTTATGGCCAAACCTTGCCAAAGTACACACTACAATTTCCTGTGTTATACTATACAGTAATTGTTATATCCACATAAAATGTACAGTATATACACTATATAAGTATAGTATATTGACTGATTCTTTACTACATGAAGACTTTGAAGCTCATTAGCTTCGCTTTTTTAGCCCATTAGTTCATTCCTAACATCAGTGATGACAGTAAACGCTGACAGGTAGATGACTTCACTGGCTACAAGTTGCCCTGAATTTTATTTTTATTTTATGAAATCTCTGATGGAGATTATAAACCTCTTATGGAGGTTATTTTGTTCATGTGTTCTCAAAGGAGAGGAAGCTGCCTGTATTAGTCATCTATTGCTGGTTAACAACTCACCTCAAACAGCACATATCAGTGATCCCATGCTCTCTGCAGGTCAGAAGTCCAGGCACAGCCTGGCTGGGTCCTTTCCTTGGGTCTCACCAGGATGCAATCAAGTGTCAGGTAGAGCATTGGTCTCATCAGAGGCTCATGTGGGGAAAGATCTGCTTCCAAGTTCTTTAGATTATTGGCATAATCTAGTTCCTTGAGGTTGTAGGACTGAGGTCTCCACCTTGTTGCCAACTGTCAGTGGGGGACCACTCTCACCTCCTATAGGCTGCCCTGTGCTTCCCTGCCACATGGCCCTCTTGCAGGTGGTCCCAAGAGATGGCAGCTCACTTCTTCAAAGTCAGCAAGGGAGATTCTCTCTTCCTCTAGCCTGTCAAGGCATAGTCTTACATGATATATAACCATAGACATGACAACCCATCACCTTTGCCATATTCGTCTTTCAAATGTAAGTCACAAACCCCACTCACACTCAAGAGGAGGAGATTACATAGGACATAAATCACTGGGTTGGAGGCAACTTAGGTTGTGTCCACTACATCTCCTAAGTGTATATTAAACATTTGTATGCATTCTTCTATTTCCTAATCATTCAAAATTTTCAAAATGAATACATATAGAGATTATTATACTAAGTGAAGTAAGTCAGACAAAGACAAATATCATATGGTATCTCTCATATGTGGAATCTAATTTTAAAAAATGATACGAAATAAACTTATTTACAAAACAGAAACAGACTTACAGATATTGAAAACAAATTTGTGGTTACCAAAGGGGAAACGTTAGGGGGGCGCATAAATCAGGAGCTTGGGATGAACATACACACACTACTATATACAAGATAGATAAGCAACAAGGACCTACTATATAGCACAGGGAACTGTACTCAATATTCTGTGATAACCTGTATGAGAAAGGAATCTAAAAAAAGAATGAATATATGTATATGTATAACTGAATCACTATGTTGTACACCTGTGATGAACACAACATTGTAAATGAACTATACTTCAACAAAATATATATAAAAATAAAAATAAAAAAACTTTTAAATGAGTAATTTAATGATTATTTAAAAAAATGGAAAATCTAGGTTAAATGAATAAATACAGAAAATAAAATAGAATAGGTCTTAATTATCATTAGTTCTACCATGAAGAGATGATCACTTATAACACTTAAATGTATGTGTTGGACCCAGTGTTTTGTATCATCCCAGCTTCTTGTAGTCATGATTTACTTTAATGGTATTTGACTGCTCAACACGACAGATGACTCTTCAGAAACGTGGTCTGGGACTGACCACATTCCTATGGGGCACAGGGAGCAGCCTTCCTTCCTCACTGGAGAGAGAGAAGCTTCCAGAGCTCCTTCCCCACCTAACAGTGGAGGTCACTGGAGCCCCATGTGGCCTGTGATGTGACACTCTTGAATTCTTGATTGTCACACTGGATTGAGGGAGGGCTACTGGCATCAATAGGTGGAACCTAGGAAGCTGTGACACATCTTACAACACACAGGACAGACCCTCACACACCAATTGTCCAGCCTCAAACATCAATAGCACCCAGGCTGAGGACCCCTGGGCTCATCCTCACACAGGATAGTGAAGCTGAAGATACTGTGGGGATTTTGTTTATTCACAAAGCTGTTCCTTTCTCTCTCAATCACACCGCACAACTCAACCCAATAGAAATAAGGAGCAAAAGTCACCTGGTTTCAAAGCATCTACAGAATTCAACACTCCTTAAATCATATGACAATCTTGAGTAGATATTCACATGCACTCACAGATCAGGCAGAAATTATATTACTCCCAGAATAAAGCACTGGAGAGTAGGATATTTATTGGGCTTTAAGGAAAAAGGGGAAAATTATGTTATCAAGTGAAGGATCGGAACCAACAAAAAATTAGAAAACGCAGGACACGGCCAGCCTCCTTCCCAGGGGAGCAGCAGGGCTGGCTGACCCTCTGGATTTCCACGGTTACACACCCTTGATTGAGAATGTTTTGTAGGAAGAAATTTTGGGGGGAATTTTGGGGCCCAGAACTTGGAAAGAGGTTTACCTAAACTCCTCCTTGGAGTCTGTGATCATTTGAAAGTAACAGAAGAAAGTTGTCAAGCCAGGAGAACGATTTCAACAGGCACATCAGTGGTCATTGTGGAGATCATTCATTGCAAAATTGCAGGGACAGATACGTGATGGGGAATTCAGAAGATCAGAACACTGCAAACTCCTGGAGACCGCTGGTTAACGCACTCACTTCACAGACGAGGAACCTGGAGTCATAGGCAGAGCCAGGGCTGGAGGCCAGGTTTGGGATGGACAGTCCTGCGTGTCCCTATCTCTTTGCGTCTGCTGCTCTCAGGCTGACTCAGCGAGTGGAGGAATAGGGCTGGCCTAAGGGAAAGCGGCAGGACCTGTGTGCAACCCGTCTGCATCCCTTTCTTGGGCTGTTTAGAGGTCCACCCTTCTTAGGAGTAGTCCTGTAGGTCAGCACCAAAGCTGTCTGCTCCTCAGCTGAGTGACAGGCAGGCCACCTGATTTAATCAATAGCTTCCTAGGCAGGGTATATGTTCATAAGAGGTCTATGTGCTATTTCTCCAGGCATATGCATTATAACAGCTTTTTTTTTTTAACATCTTTATTGGAGTATAATTGCTTTACAATGGTGTCTTAGTTTCTGCTTCATAACAAAGTGAATCAGTTATACGTATACATATGTCCCCATATCTCTTTCCTCTTGCATCTCCCTCCCTCCCACCCTCCCTATCCCACCCCTCTAGGTGGTCACAAAGCACCGCACTGATCTCCCTGTGCTATGCGGCTGCTTCCCACTAGCTATCTATTTTACATTTGGTAGTGTGCATATGTCCATGCCACTTTCTCACTTTGTCCCAGCTTACCCTTTCTCCTCCCCGTATCCTCAAGCCCACCCTCTAGTAGGTCTGCATCTTTATTCTCATCTTGCCCCGAGGTTCTTCTGACCATTTGTTTTTTCTTTTTTTGTTTTAGATTCCATATATATGTGTTAGCATATGGTATTTGTTTTTCTCTTTCTGACTTACTTCACTCTGTATGACAGTCTCTAGGTCCATCCACCTCACTACAGATAACTCAGTTTCGTTCCTTTTTATGGCTGAGTAGTATTCCATTGTATACATGTGCCACATTATAACAGCTTTAACTGTGTCTTCACTTAGAGACAGGACTCCTTAGTGAAGGAACCTCAGGCATTATCACACCACAAAGGAAGTCAATTGTTATATAAATCAATTGACAAAAGATACAGAAGAATAAATGTGATAATATGTATATATATAATATATATTTCATTCATATGCTACTTTCTATAGACACACATAATTAGTCTCTCCATGGGAAACATGAGGTATAATATTCTATAAATATATGTTTTTTCTAGCCATATGACAATTTCAAGTATAAATTTATAATCATTTTTTTCACTTAACAATGAGTTCTAAACATAAATATGAATCTAGACCTACAATACCATAGTTTTTTCTTATGCTTGCAAAACATTGCACTTTAACTGATTCAACCTAATCTCTGCAGTTGTACATTTTGGTCAGGGTTTCTCGGCCTTGGCACTGTTGGCATTTTGGGCTGGGTCATCTTCTGTGGTGGGTGTGTCCTGGGCATGACAGAATGTTGAGCAGCATCTCTGGCCTCTGCCCACTAGATGCCAGTAGCAGTCCCTTTCAACTGTGACAATTAAAACTGTCTTCAGACACGGCCAAGCATCTCTTGGAGGCAGAATCCTTCTGGGTTGAGAACCAGTGATGTATGTTGTGTTTGTTTTTTTTTTTTCTTTTGGCTCTCATTAAACAAAGTTGCCCAAACTTCCTTATAGCTGTCTTCCCACATCTATCCAATTATATCCAGAGGGTAAATTCCTTGATGCTAAATTACTGTTGCAGAGAAGAAACATCCATTTGAGAACTTTAATATCCTTTTGCCAAATTTCTGTCAAAGTATCATTTTTAAAAAATTTTATTTTATTTTATTTTATTTTTGGCTGTGTTGGGTCTTCGTTGCTGTGCACGGGCTTTTCTCTGGTTGCGGTGAGCGGGATCTACTCTTTGTTGTGGTGCTCAGGCTTCTCACTGCCATGGCTTCTCTTGTTGTAGAGCACGGGCTCTAGGCGTGTGGGCTTCAGTAGTTGTGACATGCAGGCTCAGTAGTTGTGGTTCACGGGCTCTAGAGCACAGGCTCAGTAGTTGTGGTGCATGGGCTTAGTTGCTCCGTGGCATGTGGGATCTTCCCGGACCAGGGATCGAACCCGTGTCTGCTGCATCAGCAGGCAGATTCTTAACCACTACGCCACCAGGGAAGCCCCAAAGTATCATTTTTAAAAAGTTAAAAACAGGGACTTCCCTGGTGGTATCCCCGTGAATACCAGCTTTCTAAGCTCTGCAGCTCAGGAAATGCTATTTCCCTGATACCATGCTTTTTCAAGCAAAATTGTGAAAAAGACAAAATATCTCTCTTAGTGAAAAAGAAAACAGGTGTAATTAACGATGAACACTGATAAGACAACAGGATGCATGCTGTCTTGGAGTCAGTTTCTACTCTTCTGACCGACTTCTGTACATTTTCTGGGCAGCCCTCCCCATTCCCCAATGAGGGCTGGAGGACAGCCCTCTTTGCTGAGAACACTGACGTCCTGCGGTTGTGCGATGGGGGACTCTGCTCAAGAGTCTGCATCTGTTGACTGCACAGCAGATTTTGTTAGTTTTCCTTTGCTGTGTAAAGTCACAGAACTTAACAGTGTAAAGAAACAGCCATTTATTAGCTCATAGTTCTGCAGGTCAGAAGGCCAGGCACAGTGAGGCTGGGTTCTCTGCTCAGGGTCTCACACGGTGAAACCAGGGTGTTGGCTGGGCTTCCTTCCTTTCCAGAGGCTCAGGGAGAGATTCTGCTTCCAAAGTCATGCAGGTTGTTGTTGGAATTCATTTCCCCATGGTTGTAGGACTGAGGACTCCAGGTCCCAGAGGCAGCCCACATTCCTTGTCATGTGAGTCATCCCCCGCTATTTTCAAAGTCAGCAACAGAGGAACCCCTTCATGTTGACTCACTCTCCATCTTCCAATTTCTTTCTTCAGGAAGAGTCTTATCCCGTGTGTAGGCTCACCTGATTAGGTCAGGCTCACCCAGGGTAATCTCCCGAAATTGAAGTCAATGTATTCAATATTTTGGACCTTAATTCCAACAACAAGATCCCATAACAGCAGTACCTAGATTCGTGTTTGATTGAGAGACTGGGAGCCAGTGTGTACACCATGGAGTTGAGGGGCCATGGTGGGAATCTGGGGGCTGTCTTAGAACTGCCTCCACACTCACTGTCTTTTTGTTGGGGGCACCAGGATTGCACTGGCTTTAGATATATCCTGTGCTACTGAGATGTTCCTTGTGTGATTGGGAAAATAAAAATGAGTCAGAAGAGATTTGATCTTGGCTAGGGGAAGTAGAATGCATGGGAAATGCAGAGAGGCTCCCACGAGGTTGATGCTGACAACCTGGCAAAGTTCTTTTCGTGTCTGGCAAAATCATTTTCCCCACTGCTGCCTGGCTTGCTGTTCTGGGGATTGAAAGAATCTGTGTGGTCGTTCCATGGTTGCCTTTTAATGAATATTTTAATAAGAGTCTATTTTAAGCTTCATTGTTGCTTGTGGTTGATAAAATGCTCAATATATTTGAGATGATTAGATAATTAACAATCGTGGCACTGATATTCTTTATGGGGTGCCAGGACAATTCATGTTTTGTTTGCTCTCAATGATACATCAAAAGAAACCCCCCATCCCAAACCCCCAAACTGAGACTTGTTAATTTGGAAAGCATCACATGCTCCAACCCGTTGTTTTCCCCAAGCTACACCTAATCTCCCTTTCTGAGTTTTGGATCACAAGTTTGTAAAAGTCACTTTGTAAAGTTTTTAGTGAAATCTAGCAAGTGAAAACATCTAATCAAACCAGGCTCCCTGGGGTCGGCGATTGGATGGTTGCAGCTCCACATTTGCAGCCAGTGTTTGGGGGAGAGGGCTGAACCCTGGGGAGATGCTAAAGGATTATCCCCCCTTCACCTCCATGCCAAGCTCCTCTCTGCAGGAACCCTCAGCTCCCCTCCTTGATTGGAGGAAGCTGTGATTTCCTACTTCAACGCGAGACAAGCTGGGCTCCTGTGGGACAGAAGAGACAAGCCCTACTGCACGGTTTCCCCTGCTCCAGGGCTCCTGGCCTCAGCCACCCGCTCGGAGCTCTGATGTCATTGGTACAATGAGCTCAGAGTCTGGTGGTCAGGCTCATCTTCTCAAGCAGGCCTCACTAATGTCATTAAGCTGCCTGGTTTTAATTTTCAACTGCTTCCCAACTGTCTACTTAGGAGTGTTTAAAGCCAAACTCATTCATTCTTTCCACCATTTACTTGTGATTGAAGCTGTTTCATGATGGTCTTGTGAGGAGGAGAAAGGAATACAGATCAGGAGGAACTGGAGAGTGATGAGAAAGTGGGATGCTCAGTTGGAAGAGAAACACGAGATAATAAAAGTGTAATCGAAAACATCATCCTGTACAATCACCAGGGTGCGGGGCTTGCTGAACGGGGGGGATCTAAATTTATCTCGTTGCTGAGAGTTCACTGTGAGAAATAAAGTTTAAGGAAATCTGGGGGGCATTCCAGGATTTCTCAACAACTTTATCTAACAGTTCGGTATGTGGGAAATAGAGTGTGGGGGTGATTTAAGGGGCTTCAGCCATCCTCTTGCCCCTAAATAAATGTTCACGCCCCATGACAGGCTGTTTGGATCTGAGCCGAGTGGCTGACCAGGACCTGTAGGACTTGCCTGGTCCTCTCTGAGAGAGAAAACAGACACGTTGCTGGACCGCCTCTAATGCAGTGTCTTGTCCTGTTGACAGACTTCATATTTCAGAGAACAGTGTGATGGCTCTGGAGTCAGTCATCACAGGCTCTTCCCTGCTTGTTTTATCCTTGAGATGCCCACGTAGAGGTCCCATAGGCATTGCACACATGTCTTCCCCGAGTCGGCCTGAGCATCCCTGGAACCTCTCCCTTCTCAGCTGGTAGCTCCCCCTCCCGGTGGACCTCACTCTTGGAAGTGTTTGTGGGCCTCTTGTGTCCTCAGATCCAGTGACAGGATGGCCCAGGGGCTCCCCCTCTTCTGCCTCTCCTTCTGGCCAGGCCGCTTCTCCCAGCAGACAGCTGAGAGCGCCACCCCCAGTATCTGCCTATTGAAATATATATTTACATTAATTAGCATAAAATACAATTAAATATTCAGTTCCTCAGTCACACTATGCACACATTCTGAGGGCTCCATAGTCACATGTGGCTAGTGGTTACCTAGAGTAGACTAAATGTTCTTGTCTCCCCAAATTCATATGTTGAAGTCCTCACCCACTGTGATGGTATTTGGAGGTGGGGCCTTTAGGAGGTGACTATGTTTAGATGAGGTCACGAAGGTGGGGTCCCCGTGATGGGATTAGTGCTATTGTAAGAATAGGAAGAGAATTCCTCTTCAAGAAATTCAGAGTCTAATGGGGAAGGACAGATGGGTAAATGCCATCTAATTAGTTCTGGTAGATGTGTGCATAGGTGCTGAGGACTTAGCACAGAAGCCCTGCCCTTGATGACTCTGAACTGAGTTTTCAAGCATGAACAGGAGCCATCAGGTAAAGTTGAGTGTGGAAATGAGGGGCTGACCCTACCGACTATCCTGAAAGTAAATATAAATATCTGAAGACCTTAGGAGGAGATGTAACACCCCAAGAGTGTGATTGCTTGCCCTGCATCCTCTCCTCACTTCCTTATTCATTTCACTTAACAAGAAAGAACATGACACCTTTGTTTTTGGTGAGACTGACATATACAGATGGTCCCTGATTTACGATGGTTCTACGTGCAATTTTTTTTCACTTTAACTTTTTATATTATATTGTAGTATAGGTGATTAACGATGCGGTGATAGTTTCAGATGTATAGCAAAGTGATTCAGTTATACATATATATGTATCTATTCTTCTTCAGATTCTTTTCCCATTTAGGTTGTTACATAATATTGAGCAGAGTTCCCTGTGCTATATAATAGGTCCTTGCTGATTATCCATTTTAAATATAGCAGCATGTACATGTCAATCCCAAACTCCCTAGCTATCCCTCCCCACACTCTTCCCTCCTGATAACCATAAATTCATCCTCTAAGTCTGTGAGTCTGTTTCTGTTTTGTAAATAAGTTCATTTGGATCATTCGTTTTGAGGGTGTGGAGAGAAGGGAACCCTCCTACACTGTTGGTGGGAATGTAAATTGGTACAGCTATTATGGAGAACAGTATGGAGGTTCCTTAAAAAACTAAAAATAGAGCTACTGTATGATACTGTAATCCCACTCCTGGGCATATATCCAGAGAAAAACATGGTCTGAAAGGATACATGCACCCCAATGTTCATTGCGGCACTGTTTACAATAGCCAAGACATGGAAGCAACCTAAATATCCATCGACAGAAGAATGGATAAAGAAGATGTGGTACATATATACAATGGAATATTACTCAGCCATTAAAAAGAATGAAATAATGCCATTTGCAGCAACATGGATGGACCTAGAATTTGTCATACTGAGTGAAGTAAGTCAGACAGAGAAAGAAATATTGATTTATGATTTTCTGACTTTATGATGGCACAATATGTCTCTACATTCAGTAGAAACCGTACTTTGGATTTTGAACTTTGATCTCTTCCCGGACTAGTGATATGTATCACAATACTCTCTCATGATGCTGGGCAGCGGCCATGAGCTGTAGCTCCCAGTCAGCCCCAAAATCATGAGGGCTGACAACTGATACTTTGACAACAATCCTGTGCCCATACGACTTTCAGCACAGTATTCAATCAATTACGTGAGATGTTCAATACTTTATTATAAAATAGGTTTTGTGTTAGATGTTTTTTCCCAACAATCTTTAAATTTTATTTGTCTATTTATTTATTTATTTATTTTTAGTTGTGTTGTGTCTTCGTTGCTGCACACGGGCTTTCTCTAGTTTCGGCGAGCGGGGGTTACTCTTCGTTGCGGTGTGCAGGCTTCTCACTGTGGTGGCTTCTCTTGTTGCAGAGCATGGGCTCTAGGTGAGTGGGCTCCGTATTTGTGGCATGCAGGCTCAGTAGTTGTGGCTTTCAGGCTCTAGAGCACGAAATCAGTAGTTGTGGTGCACGGGCTTATTTGCTCCATCGCAGGTGGGATCTTCCCGGACCAGGGCTCAAACCCGTGTCCCCTGCATTGGCAGGCGGATTCTTAACCACTGCACCACCAGGGAATCCCCCCCAACTGTCTTTTAATGTAAGTGTTCTGTGCACGTTTAAGGCAGGCTGGGCTAAGCCACATTTGGTAGCTTAGGTATATTAAATGCATATTTGACTTACCACATTTTCAATTTACCAGGGTTTACCAGGAGGTGACTCCATAGTAAGTTGAGGAGGATCTGTGTAGAGGTTTATCACAGTAAAAATGGGCATTTGGGGTAAGTCACTCTGCAGAGAATAAGCTAAACTTGAGGTGCTGTATTGTCACGTGAATAAAAAGTCTCAGTGTAAGGCCATGAGGATGGTCAGGGTCCACACCTGCTACCGAGGGAGCTCCCTTGCGATGAGCTGTGGAACAGGTCCATGCACAAGTGCGGGTCCTCCGAGGACACAAGACATTACTTCCCTGCTGGGGAAGCTTGTTCAACCTTCTCCCTGCACACCTGATGTCAGTGACTTTCTTGCCAGGTATGCAGGGGTTTCAACTATCCCAAACCAACCATCTTCCTTCCTCTATGACTTTGCTTCCCGGAGTCCATGTTTCAGTTCCAGGTCAAAGTTTATGCAACTCTTTCACATCCCGGTCTTCCTTTCCTCCACAGCACCTGGCAGGATTCTTCCTGGAAGCAGGCATTTCACCTGGGAATGGTTGCCTTTTAAAACGGTACATGAAGGAAAGCCACCTAGTACTCAGCTGAACTCTGGACTTGTTCTGGTTCCCCTGAACCCCATCCCATGGTGGTGAGTAGGAGAGAAATAAGACAGAGGACTTTAGATTTCCCAAGATGCTCTGCAAGTAACCGTATGGTAATTCTGTATGGCTTTCCAGGGACCTCTGTGAGATGGGTGGCAAAGGGAGGCAGCCATCTGAATGTACTTCTTGGGCTTCTTGTACTTCTTGGTGGAAGAAGGAAGAGGCATGACACAGCTCGGAGACTCTGAAGCTGCTTTACCCAGAGAACAAACTCTGCATCCAAATCCCAGGCCGCCTCTGTTGCTCACAAGGAAAACCGGGACAGTTGCAGTGCATTTACACAGATAAGAAGGCTTCTCCTCACCCAGTCTGTGTGGACCACTTTTCATAGCCTTTTGGAGGCTGCAATGCTGCCACTCTATATTGTGCTCAAGATGATACAGCCAGCTGGGCTTCATGTGGAATAAATGTTGGCAGCGCTACCAACTTTAAATTGATATTAATGTCAGGGTTGCTTTTTATAGTTTCCCTGGAGGTTTTAGCAACAATAGATTGAGGCAAGCTTCATGGTACCTGAACCCGAATCAAGCTTGAATTTTTCGGACGCATATTTAATTTGGTTTTGGCACAGTGTTCCTGTTTTCTTGGGTTTTGCATCATTTATGAGGTTGCATGGATACACTCTAACAAAACATCATCTATAATCAAACGAGTCTCACAGAAGAAAGAAATGCATGTCAATTCCGACTAATCTTCGCCTTTATGGGAATAGCTGTTTGCTATCAATGATTAGCCAAACATCTGTGTCAACACTTCCTGAGCTGGAGATAGACATTGTTAACCAGCACATTTACAGTGATATTTCTAACTCTGTAGAGGGGGAAAAGCTCATCACACACAAATGTCTCAACTAAGCTCTTCTGAGTAAAATCTACTCTCCTAATTACTTATGATAATTGAAGACACAGATATTTGCATGGGATGCATGCATGTCTGTGTGTGTGTGTGTGTGTGTGTGTGTGTGTGTGTTGGGCAAATATGTTTTGTCTTGTTTCACACTAAACTTTCTAAGAAAATGACCTCTAGTCACTCTTATAGGGTCTTTTTAGGGAGAAAGACATTTTCTTTTCCCCATTGAACAGAGGCATACAGTCTCAACTGTACCTCTAATCCAGGCATCACTCAGCGTTTTCTGGGTTGAAAGGAGGCCTATATGCTCTTTGAGGATGGTTTATGGGATTAAGAAGGACAAAAATGTTCAATAATTGAATCCATTGTAAAACATCTCCTACAAGAGTCAACATCTGTACTCCATTGTTCTGCACATACACGGCAGTTTTCAGTGTTTGCGTTGCGGAGCGTGTTTCTCCTGGTGATCACAAACACACGGCTGCCAGACAAGCTACCCACTGAAGCTCATGTTTGGGGACTGCATGGGCCATGCCTGAGGGTGGGCATGACTGCCTTTCTGCACAAGGCTTTGCCTTTTGCTGAGTCTGTGCTCTGCCGGTGATCTATTCTGTCCATACACGACATACATACTGTCATCCGTCTGTGGTGTTGACACTGCAGGAAGGTATGGTCAGAGATCTGGACACATCAGCAGCTGGACAATTTTCTCAAATTTAGAAACAGTCATAGATGGAGCTGATGAAAAGGCAGGACACTGTTCCTGGCCTCGGACGCTCCTGATGCCTCTCCTCTCTGTTTTCCTGCCCTGGAGAACTCAACGCAAATGGGGCATTTCTAACCCATCTGAATCAACTGAAAGTACCCATTGATGTCAGGATCAGCAACTGTCTGTTTTGTCAGCTGCATCCTCTGTGGGTATGTGAGGCTTTCCCAAGCCCTCAGAGGAGGCCAACACGAAAACTTTGAGTCATCGGATCAACTCTCTTTAAACCTAGAGACAAATTCCTTGAGTTTAATAAAATGAAGTTTTAAATAAAATGAGTTTTTCTTCTTAAATGTCTGTCCCTATTGAATTTGGCATCTTCTTAAGACCTTGAACTGTGGTGTGGGAGAGAAAAGGATGGAAATAGAGCAGCCTGAACTATTCCAGCCTCAGAGTCCAATGGGTCCTTTGAATTAATAACGCCAATTGGATGGAATCCAGTTTCAGATTTGACCTCACTCTGGACAAGCATTCTTTTTGTTTCCTGAAGTCTGCCTTTTTGCTTTGTAAAAGTTCACCTATGAGGCAAGTTATCATGCAGCAAAACCAGGAAAAATGGCTCGAATACATCTCGGTAGAATCTGTGTTAAGGCTTGTAAGTCTCTTTCCAAACTGCTCCTGCTTGCTTGGGAGAACACACTGAGACTGAAGTCACCTTATTTCCAACTGGTTTGCCATCAGTTTCCATCACCTCAGCGTGAGAGGGTTTTTAGCCTGGCCCTGTGCTGTTCATTACCAACCCTCAGGTTGTTCTTGTTTTTGCATATTTAACCAGGAAAACCAACTTTTACCTTTACTGAGAAACTGGAAACTGACAGGAGAGAGGATTGGTTTTTATTTCAAAGTCAGCAAATCTGGGGGCCAGTTGAGTAACCCCCGACCGCTTGTCTGGACAACTATCTGCAACATCATGGGGACTCTGAGTACTGCATTCCTACATCGGAATTCAAGTGCTAAGAAGAAACTCGATTCAGTGTCTCAAGGAAGCAGATGTGTGTATCAGCACCAAAATGACAAGGGGACAAAAATGTAGCTGGACAGAATGTTCAGATGCTCAAACAAGTGTCACTGAGATTGAAGTACTTAATCTCTCAATAATTTTATCATGCATCGCGTCACGCCAATTGGTCATGCCTCCCCTCAGTTGAACTTGTAACTTCACTGGATGGTAGCTGGACTGTGTCCCATGGCAGCAACTCCCCTGTCTGTGTGTGGTAAGGACAGGGGTGACTAGGCCCCAAGTCTTAGCACCCCCGTTGGCTCTCAGCATCCCCCACCGCTTTTCTTGTGTTCTCAAACGATTGGAGCCTTAGGCACCTACATCCAGTGTCCCTTTAGAGTATAGACTTGTCACTGCTTTGAAAATGCTATTTAGTACTAACAGATTGATGGGCACAAGAAAACACAATGTTCTTTCTTGTCAAATATGTGGGTTCATTCCAACTTGTAGCTGGAATTTAAATTACTCGCTTTTGAATGAACTGAGATGGCCCTGTCATTTTCAGACTTAAAGGAAATTTCCATTAAAGCTTGCTTTGCTATGATGGAAACATAAAATAAGAGCTTGTTCATTTGAGGGTCAAATAAGAATTCAGTTACTTTGGGAGACTGCATGTAAAACCTTGGGACTTTTGAGCAGCCTGGGGTGAGCTGACTCAGGGCAAGTGCCTGTCTTTTAGGGGGTGTGCTTGAGTTGATCACAGGGGAATAAAGGATTCAACAGGCAAAGTGGGTGAGATGGGCATCCCAGGCCAGGGAAGAGCCCTCATCATGTTAGTATCTGCTCTGCATTGACCCTGTTGTTTGTCAGGATCCATACAGGAATCAGCTGGGATCGTGGTCTTGTCCACCAGCCCCACACGCCACCATTCTGTATGTGTTGGAGCAATGCTGTGGTCCTGCATATCCCCTGATTCCCCAGAGAGATTTAGCTGCTTCTCTCCTGGGCATCATCACCCTGGTGTCCCCAGAGCGAACGGAACTGGCCTGCTGTCATCCATACGCCCGTGTGCAGCATGTGCCTTGCTACCCACTTCTCACCTGTCCCCATCTCTGTTCTTCTTCCAGGCTGGGCTGCGAAGCCTCCTCCTCCTCCGTGTTTCCCCTGCACCTTCTACAGAGTGTAGCGCACAGTAAGTGCTCAGTAGACATCGACTAAGGGGATGGAAGGAATCCCCACCAGATGCCTACTCATTAAGCCTCAGGGAATCACATGGTGGAGAGATGTGAGCCTGTGTACACTTATCTCCAGGGAAAACCTTGTCAAGGTGAGGACTCAACGGCTCACCAATCCCTTCTTGCAAATAACCAAGTATTTTAAAACTCACATATTTTTCCAACAATTTCTTTTTATTAGGCTTTTTTTTTTTTTCTGGGAATGAAACATGACTCACTTATTCTGGACAAAAGCAGTCCATCCCTTCTTCTGTTGTTTTTTGCTCCTCCCAAGGGCACTGGCTTCTTTTCATTTTGTTTAGCCCTTGTGTCTTCACTCCTCCCCGAGTACAGGACTGCTCACATCTGCTCATATGACCTCTCCCTGAAATCCTTCTCTTTCTCTTTTATACAGTCCTCTCCCCCCGCCTCCCATATCCACAAACACTCACATACCTTTCCACTCCACTCAGGCTCCCTCCACACTCCCCAGCTAGCACTACCCCATTGCAGCTGGCTGGGACCAGCTCATAGTTTGGGAGATTAGGTCACTGTGGCTTGTCTATACAGCTGCGCTTCTGGCAGGGCCCCGGAACCACTAATCCCATCCCTCATGGTGGAACTGATGGTTTAGTCTCATATCCAATTTGCAGGCATGCTCACAGTCCTAGAAATGTGACACATTCATAATAAAGCCAAAACACGAGTCACCTAGCCCTGTAACCTAGCACCCACTTCCAAGTGTCTTCCTGCAGGTTCTATGACCGTGGTGGGAGCCCTGGACTCACTGAAAAGACCTTTTTAGCTGGTGGTGGGAGTGGCTGTGTTATGACCACCGTGGATGGTGATGGTGAAGTCTGGGGATATGAGGTCAGCTGAGTGCAGTGAGGGTGATCTTAGGATGATCAGGGCAGTGCCTTCCACTTCAGGGTAGAGGAGCCTGGCATGCTGGCTTCTTTCTGGCCACACCTTGTTATGGCACTAGACACACCTAATTTGGAATTTGACGGGTGAAACAGGACCCAGAGGTTGGGTCCAAACCAGAAAAATGTCCAAGGCATGCCAGAAGGGATTTGAGGATTAGGTAATAGGGAGGGGAAGGGGCTAGTCCAGGACTGGACTATCTGTCTGTCTGTGGTCACCAACAGTCATGGCTGGCCGAGGTCTATGTGCAGGCAAGGCCAGAGTTGTCAAAATAATAACTCTGCTTGAATACAGGCCACACAGTCATGGGACACTAGAGCAGAAACTGACTTTCAAGATAGTCTAAGATTCACGAGGTTGACCAGTTGCCTAAGGTCACAGAGCTTTGGGACCTGTCTCCAAGTCCCCTTCCCTTCCAGTGGCCTTTCCCAATTTTTTTTTTTTTTTAATGTCACAGTGCAGACAGGTGAGTGTGAGGCAAGGGGTGTGCTGGCTGCTCCTCTAAGTACTTCACTGCTGCCACCCGTGAATCTCTGTTGGGGACATGATATGGTTTTATGGTTGTTGGAAACTTTACATTCCAGCTTCTCTTAGAAGAAAAGAATAACTCATTTGCAGCAACTGAGCCCAGTGAGCAGGAAATCAACCAACCATTATGGTGTCTGAGCAGATGTGTGTGCAGGGATCTGCTTAGTGTTCCCCGGGCTGCCGCCTCTGCCTCCAGTCCGCCAGCTCAGAAGCTGCCCTGTTCTTTTCCGAGAACTTCTCCATGGCCTTCTTGATTAATCCAGGGATGGAAACCTGATCCTCTAGGAAACACTGAGTCTCTCCCCAGGGTTTTTGAGCAGGAATTCCCCAATGTGGAAACTGAACCACAGGAGCGGAGGGCACTCCGGGTGCCTTGTTTCCTGCCCTTCAGAGGAAGGGTCTGGGCTCACGGTGCCCCCCCTGAGAGAAGGAAAGACCAGGTCCTGAAACTAAGGAAGCCTGACACCATCTATATCTTGGGGTCAGTGCCCCCTGGGGTTCAGAAACACCACTCTCCTTCCAGAGGTTGGGTGTTCAACCTTTCCTTGGATTCTGTCGACCAATTTAATGGTGTTTGTTTATGCGCATTCAAGTCAAGTTTTCTGTTTCTTGTCACCAAAGGAGTCCTATTCAACTAAGAGACTTCAATTTAGACTCTAAGTACTTATTAAAGAAAACTCTCTTTGTAGCATCGAAGTAAACCAAGTAGAAGTCAACTATTTTGTTTTAGATATAAAAATGGCAGATCCCAGGGTTGGGACAGAGAAAGTAGAAGATGAACTTGGAACATCGTATTGTGTCAGAAAGTAAGAAAATGGTAAAAAAAAAAGAAAGGCAGGGTCTTGTCATGAGGACACAGATCACAGTTGCCACTGGAAGGAGCTCCCAGCAGCCACATCTGGGTCAATTTTTATTTCAGCATCATTGAGGATGGTAATGAATTTTTGCAAAAATTCCTGCCTCCGTGTCAACAATAAGTAGATACACAAAATAAATGGGGGAGAAGAGCGGGCTCTTGCCTACTGTGGAATGCCTCATTCAGCGGATAAAGTAGAGGGTGAGCTGGGTTGAAAAAGCTCCATTTGGCAACCATCACTGTACAAAGTGGTTCAGGCAAGAATCATCAGTGAATGCTCAGTCTATTCGGGGGCAAGGATAGATTTGGATGAGGAGCAGGATGTTGACATGTCTTAATGTGCCTCCCCACAGATTTCTTATTAGAAATTAGGGGAAAGCTAGTAACTACAGAGTGGAGACACTGTATCACACAGTGACTAGACGATCAAAATCTGCCTCAGCAGCAAGGGCAGACCACAGCCTGTGCTCTGGGTGTGATGCACGATGCATAGTATCCCTCAGGCAGGGCATGGACCAGCTCTAGAGGAGCAAACACTGGCAGACCCACACTGAGAATACAGGGCAGGATTCTCAACCGTTTCATGTGAAAGGGTATTAAAAGACGGGATAACCAGATGAAGAAAATGGTCCTAGACCAGCTCCTTTACTGGAGGGGGAAATGCTATAAAGGACATTACTGGGTCAGCTGTCAAAATCGGAATATAGATAGTGGGCTAGATGAAGCAATTGCACCAAGGTTAAATTCACCGCAGTTGATAATGGTACTATGGTTATGCAAAAGCACACTCACTTCTAAGAGTAAAGTGCCATGACCCACACAAGCTATTCTCAAACGGTTCAGAAAACATTATATATACACACACATATAGACAGAGAGAGAACAAATGCAAAAGCAGATGGGGAAAAAGGAAATCATATTTGATGCTGAGGAAAGGGTATATGAGTGTTCTTGCTCAATTTTTTAAAACTTTTTCTCTAATGTCGAAAATATTTCCCAATAAAATGTGAAAAACCACAGCAAAAGTGGTGCAATCTAACCCTTAGGAAGAAAACCCAGACCTGCCTGGGCAGTGGGAGCTTTCTCAATTTCGGGGTTTGCTGTTTGAATTCAGCAATGCGGTAGCAGGCCCGGCCTGAGGGCTTGCACTCTTGGGTCCCCTGTTTAGCGACTTTCTCTTTTCCAGGATGTTTGTTTCAATTAACCCCCAGGTAGCAGAGGGGTGAGAACAGCCCAGCTGCATGCCAACAGTAAGGCCTGGCTCTGCTGCAGCCTCAGAAAAGCTGTAAATAAACCAAAACACAGGGGACATTATTTGATCTGGAAAAGAGTTACTTAAGTATTCCAGGATGTTGGAAACAAAAGATACTTTAAATACCACAAGGCCTTCAAGAGTGATTTAGAGGATGTAATTCTGCCCAATATTAGCTGACATCAATTCACGGAAACCACAGCTAAGAACTAAAGCCCCAAGAGTAAGAGAAAGAATGAAAAAATCCAGTGACTTAGACCCCAAGATTTCAGTGATCCTCATTTTTAAGTGGACAGTAATTGGATCAGCATATATCTGAAAATCCTTGAGCTCCTCATGACTACATCAGCCACTTCTGCATGCGTAATTTTGTTCCCTCGTGGCAACATCTAGAGTTGAGGGGGACCGTGTCATTGCCATGTGGCCAAGCTAAAGGGACAACTTCAGTGATTCCTGAAGTGGGGTCCCTGCACCAGCAGCAGCACCACCCAGGAACCTGAGAAATGCAAACCATCAGGTCCCACTCAGGCCCGCCAACTCAGAGCTCTGGGTGTGTTAACAAGCCCTTGGGTGGTTCCGTGTCCACTACAGTGTGACAGCAGCTGGGCTACATCTCTTCCAGCTTTCATTTCCAATGGAATGTCAATTGCTCAAGGAGCCAGGTTTTAATCCAGTTCTATCACTCTCTGTAAACTTGGGGGGAGCCAGTCAAATGATTGTGCCTTGTTGTAAATGTAGGTACTTTGATCAGAAGATTTCTCATTTTCTATTTTCTTTTTCTTGTTATTTGTTTATTCAAAATCACATCAAACTGGACTTATCTAATTTGAAGCGGTTTCCTCAACCTTGCTGCAAAATGACACGGAGAATCCATTCTTTATGGATCCAGCAACAGACAAGGACTTGTGGGACATGTCGGACATCACTCTGAAGGGCAAGGATTTCCTGCGGAAGGGCCCGGGCAAGGAGACTGGCACACGTGTGCTCCCAGATTGCCTTGTCTGTCCCCCTGGTCACTGCCCGGGTTCTGGCAGGTGCAGTGTCAGGCTGAGGCCATGTCCCCACTCAGAGTGGGGAAGTTCTCGCACATTTCAGGGTGCATATGGGTGTCCAGGAGAACTGCCGCAGGCTCTGGCCTGAACCAGGGCGCAGACACCACTGGATGGAAGTCTGCAAACCGTGAGGGTCTGGAATGGGTGGGGGGCCCATCAGCCCTGAGCTCACAAGCACAGGGCTGTGCTTCCCTTTGTCAACTGCACCCTTAGGGAAGCTAGGGGCCACTGGAGCGTTGGGGATTAGGGTCCATCTCATCCTTGTCTTTGGCACCTGTGGCATCGTGGGTTCCACAGCCACCCATGCTGTAGTCCACTGTGGCCCATGTCGGAGGGTGAGGCTGCCTTCCTCACTGGACTGAGGGGAAAGACGTTGGGCCAAGGAGCTCCCCATCCTCTCTCCAGTGTACCCTGATCTCCCTGACCCTCTGCCCCTGACACCTCTCCTGACTAATACAGGCTGTGATGGGAGTAGGAAGTTCTTTACCAACTCGGCCAAGAGGCAGGGCTCTCTCAGTGTGGGTGGGAGGGGCTCAGGACCCCGGCTCATCCACCATCAGACACTCATTTCTATGGAACTTGGATGCAGACCTCAGAGAAGGCTTCACAAGGCCTGAGTAGCAAAGACCAAGTCAAGGTCAGAAATTAGAAGCTGTGAGAAAAGAAGCTAGTGTTTGCCAGTGGGGAGAGGGTACGGGGAGGGACAATACAGGGGTAGGGGATTAAGATGTACAGACTACTCTGCATAAAACAGAAGCAATGTACTCTACAGCACCGGGAAATATAGCCATTATTTTGTAATGACTTTTCATTTATTTTAAAAAGTTTAATTTTATGTTGGAGTATAATTTGTTAACAATGTTGTGTTAGTTTCAGGTGTACAGCAAAGGGATTCAGTTATACATATACATGTATCTATTCTTTTTCAAATTCTTTTCCCATTTAGGTTATTATAGAGTATTGAGCAGAGTCCCCTGTGCTATACAGTAGGTCCTTGTTGATTACCCATTTTAAATATAGCCGTGTGTACATGTCAATCCCAAACTCCCCAACTATCCCTCCACCCCTCCTATCCTTCCCCCTGGTAACCATAAGTTCATTCTCTAAGTCTGTGAGTATGTTTCTGTTTTGTAAATAAGTTCATCTGTATCATTTTTTTAAGATTCCACATATAAGCAATATCATATGATATTTGTCTTTCTCTGTCTGACTTACTTCACTTAGTATGATAACATCCAGTTCCATCCATATGGCTGCAAATGGCATTGTTTCATTCTCTTTAATGTCTGAGTAATATTCCATTGTATATATGTACCACATCTTCTTTATCAATAACTTTAAATGGAATATAGTCTATAAAAATATTGAATTGCTATATTGTACACCTAAAACTAATATAATATTGTAAATCAACTATACTTCAATTAAAAAAATATTAACTAAAAGAAATTAGAAGCTGTGGAACTCTCTACTCCCTTGGCAGGAGATGAAGTAGCAGCCACTCCTTATAAAATGTGTTCCTACCTCTCGTGGTCACCGTTTAGCTTCTTCCATCCTAAATTTGTGTGGTGCTCTTTCCACGGCCTCTGAGTAAGAGGGATAGAAGGAGAAGTGTTCCTCAGCAGGGAAGTACCAGCCCAGGGCGGTTCTGGAGAGGAGAGCGGGTGGGCATGTGGGTAGAGTCCTGCTCTCTGGGAAAAGCATGGCCAGTTGTCTGATAACCTGCAAAAGATGCTCTGAACAAGTAGAAGAAAACGTGAAATTTTTCTTGAACTAGAGTTAACCTCCAGCTATAATCCATTTCTCACCACTAAAATGCTTACTGATGGAAAGATATGTATGTTCGTAAAAGAAGAAACAGCAGGGAAATGAATTATGGGGCTAAGAAAAGAGGATTCTTGGACCTAACTTGACCTGAAATAAGTGAGTTTGGAAGGCCCTTGTATGTACGTGTGAGTGTGTGTGCTTAGAATGTTCTCTCTGCAAGGGGGTCTTGTGAGTGAAGAAACGATTCTTCATATCATATATATATGACTTCATCTCCCTGAGCCTATTCCGTTATCAGTCAATGAGGAGAGTAATAAGATTATTATATATAATATATGTGTATTATAATGTATGTATAATACATGTATTATATATGTATTTTACATATATTATAATACACATATATTATGTGTAGAATAGTCTTGTTAATATCCTCACTGGCTGATAAAGGAATAGGCTCAGGGTGGTGAAGTCATAATCCTAGGTGCACTGCTGGCAAGGCTGGGCTTAGAATTTAAGGTCTCAGCCACCTCCAAGTCTCCAATGTCCTCCCCACAAGCATAAGTAAATGTTTCTTTCTTCCCTGACCATACCTGTCAAACTAAGGTATTAGTTCTCCACAAAAAGAATGAAATAAAGTACAGAGACAGGCACATGCTTTGCCATCGGCCTCCCTGGCCAGTGGCCCAGCCTGTGTCCAGCTGCTCTGGCAGTCGGGCCTGCTGAGCCGTCCACACCATGCCCGAGACCTGGGTCCCGCCGTCGCTCTTTCCCCTCCTCCTTCCCCTCTTTCCTCTTTCCTGCTTCTCTTGAGTGACCACCGGCACTCTGTTGTTGAGTGAAGGCTACAAGGAGAGTGCACACACACACAGTCACTCACTGCAAGTGCACACACACACAGCCACACACACATACACACACACATGCTGGTACACGCTGAATACACATGAGCACATATACACATACGCCGTGCACATATGCACACTCATATACACTCACACATGCACATACACATGCACACACATGTATACACATACACACTCACACGTACACACAAGGGCCTTCCAAACTCACTTATTTCAGGTCAAGTTAGGTCCAAGAATCCTCTTTTCTTAGCCCCATAATTCATTTCTCTGCTGTTTCTTCTTTTACGAACATACATATCTTTCCATCAGTAAGCATTTTAGTGGTGAGAAATGGATTATAGCTGGAGGTTAACTCTAGTTCAAGAAAAATTTCACGTTTTCTTCTACTTGTTCAGAGCATCTTTTGCAGGTTATCAGACAACTGGCCATGCTTTTCCCGGAGAGCAGGACTCTATCCACATGCCCACCCGCTCTCCTCTCCAGAACCGCCCTGGGCTGGTACTTCCCTGCTGAGGAACACTTCTCCTTCTATCCCTCTTACTCAGAGGCTGTGGAAAGAGCACCACACAAATTTAGGATGGAAGAAGCTAAACGGTGACCACGAGAGGTAGGAACACATTTTATAAGGAGTGGCTGCTACTTCATCTCCTGCCAAGGGAGTAGAGAGTTCCACAGCTTCTAATTTCTTTTAGTTAATATATATATATATATATATATATATATATATATATATATATATATATATATATATATATATATATATATTTTTTTTTTTTTTTTTTTTTGCGGTACACGGGCCTCTCACTGTTGTGGCCTCTCCCGTTGAAGAGCACAGGCTCCGGACATGCAGGCTCAGCGTCCATGGCTCACGGGCCCAGCCGCTCTGTGGCATGTGGGATCCTCCCGGACCGGGGCACAAACCTGTGTCCTCTGCATTGGCAGGTGGATTCTCAACCACTGCGCCACCAGGGAAGCCCTAGTTAATATTTTTTAATTGAAGTATAGTTGATTTACCATATTATATTAGTTTTAGGTGTACAATATAGCAATTCAATATTTTTATAGACTATACTCCATTTAAAGTTATTGATAAAGAAGGTGTGGTACATATATACGATGGAATTAGCTACTGCTTTCCTGTCCTTTCTGATCTGAATAAAAGCCAAGCACCATGCTTATGTCCAGACTTGAGTTGAGTTAAAAATAAAACTAGTTATTATACAATTTAGAGCAGGCTCGTACACTAAAATAAAACAGCGAATGTACTGAATGCCACTGAGTTCCACGCTTGAAAGTAATATGGTGAATGTTATGTTATGTGAATTTTACCAAAATAAAAGCTACGTAAATAACATGAAATAAACCCGAAGCCGTAGCACTCAGCTGAAGCCCTCGGCCGCCCCAGACTCCTCACTCTTTGGGAGAGGAACCCCCCGACGTTAGAGGGGGTGTCGGAAACTTCTCACAAGCTTCCGCTTAATCCTCTCAGGGACCCTCCACTCTTTTTTTTTTTTAAATTAGTTTCTGCTTTATAATAAAGTGAATCAGTTATACATACACATATGTCCCCATATCTCTTCCCTTTTGCGTCTCCCTCCCTCCCTCCCTCCCTATCCCACCCCTCTAGGTGGTCACAAAGCAGCGAGCTGATCTCCCTGTGCTATGCGGCTGATTCCCACTAGCTATCTACCTTACGTTTGGTAGTGTATATATGTCCATGCCACTCTCTCACTTCGTCCCAGCTTACCCTTCCCCCTCCCCGTGTCCTCAAGTCCATTCTCTAGTAGGTCCGTGTCTTTATTCCTGTTTTACCCCTAGGTTCTTCATTTTCCCTTTAAGCTGACTCTGGTCTACAGAATATTCTCTGATTTCTGAAAACTAATTTCTACATCTTTTTTTTTTCAAGGCATTCCCTCTGCCTGGACCCACCCCAGAGGAGGAAGGCCCTAGGGCCAGCCTCACCCCAGGATGGAGGGACTGAGACTCTAAGTCACCCCGTGGGGAGGGCAGGATCTGCATTGGGCAGACTGGCAGCGTGAGTGTGCCCAGGGCTCAGGCCAGGCAGCCTTTGGTGGGTCAAGGATCCCCAGACTTACCTCTGACTCTGGGGCCAAAACCAGAGGTTTAAGGATAAGAAGAATGAAGAACTGACCCTCTGAGTGACTATAGCAGGAAAGTTTAAAGGCTGAATGAGAAACTGAAAAAATTAGAGGTGCACACTTAGGTCAATTCAAGCTGAAAGAGACCACGGAGAATCAACAATCCCAAACCCCTTGTTTTCCTCATTGAGCCTTGTTCCTGGTGTCAAAGAGAGAAGTCAAGCAGAATGTGATTAAAATCCCAGTCTCAACTCTGAAATGGAGCCCGCTTGTCACCCACCCACACTACCTTGGGAAACAGAGAAGTCCTCAGGCAGGATTTAATGAGAATATAGAAAAGACCCACAAGAAAATGTGACTATTTAGAGGCACTATTCACTAGGGCTCTCCTCAAACATAATGTGTTGGATAAAGCAGTTTTGTTTGCAGTGGGCAAAACCCTGCCTCAAAAAGAGAGAAATAGTTTTATGAGGCAAAAGAATTGCAAAGCCTTAGTTTTCTCCAAGAACAAAGCAGCTATTGAATCTGTGAACCCATTTTGCAAATGAAACTTTTCAATAAGCTAGAGAACATTAATTTATTTAAATTATTATTATAATTATAAATAAACATAAAAGTACATAAATAAAAATTATTATAAATTTATTATTATAAGTCCCAGAAAGGACTGAAAACTGGGAAAAATAAAGCCAAAAACAACAAGTTTCTGTGTCTGGATTCCAGTAACTAGAGCTTCAAACCTTTCATGCAGTTTTATTTGTAAACATCTTTAAATAAATCACTTGCCTTGTACGCAGAGTGAATGTAAATTATACATTCTTTTCAGGTAAAACCTAACTAGTCTCAATATTACGTTTGTATAAAGGGAGCTATAATACAGCAGTCATTTTCACAGAAGCAGAGAACAAACATATGGACCCCAAGGGGGGAAAGCGGCGGGGGTGGTGGTGGGGGGGTGAATTGGGAGATTGGGATTGACATGTATACACTAATATGTATAAAATGGATAAATAATAAGAACGTGCTATATAAAAAATAAATAAAATAAAATTGAAAGATTAAAAAAAATAAAGTGGTCATTTTAATCTTTTTTTTTTAATTTAAGGCGATTTAAAGAGTTTTTTTTCTTTCACTACTGCAAACAACCATCATCTGAGACTGTTACATAAAACAATGGTTTCAGAACAGAACGAACCCCAAAACACCAAAAAGGCAGTTCCCCATTCAGTTGGGATGTGTTATTCATCATTTTTTATACGACGTCAGGGACACTGTCAGTGGCTTCACATGTGTGGAGCTCCTTTGATGAATCTCTCTTTGAGTTCAATTTCATAAATGAATCCCCTCTTGACAGGGACCCTTTCATTACCAGGAGCCTTGGAATCTGAGTCTGTCCATGACGGGCGTGGTGAGAGCAGGACCGGACAGGTGTTAAGATGCTGCCCTCCCTGCTAACACCCTTCATCACCTGCTTTCACATCTCGGCCTTGGGATATCTGCCCATGTCTGCCACGTCTTCCAGGTGAACATCCCTGACATAGACATTTATCCTACCTCTTCCAGACAGATGGAGAGAAATTAAGATTTATGGGACTGCACCTTTTGTATCCAGCCAGCTCTGTTTGCCAAACTTGTCTGGTGTCTCTGGAGATGCTTTTGTCTCCTGCACAGACGGAAAGAACCTTGTGTATTCAAAGTTCACAGAGGCCAGCACCTTCTAACAAACACCTCATATTTCTTTGGGTTAGATTAGAAAAAAAAGCCTTTCACTTCTTGTCTTGTTATTGCATTAACTTTCTGCATTTCACTTTCAGAATCTGCTCAAATACTTTTCCTTTATTTAGGCAAAACTGCAGGAACTATTCATTTAATGAACTATTCATTTGTGCTTTAAACTTCTAAATCTAGACATTATGCTTTCTAGAGACCTCATACAGAGATGTTGGGCAAGGCGTGGTGGTTGTCTGACAATTCTTCATTCCACTGGTAATTTTCCATCAAATAAGACAGCTGTCTGAGCCTGACTCTTAAAAGCCCGTAGCATCACACATGGGAAGACTCACCAGACCTCTCTTCTCTTCATGTTCTGCAGAATGAGATGCAGCCCCAGAGAAGGCATGCTTTCAGCAAAGCATGCTCATGAATACAGGATTCATTCAGCAAGAATACATGAAATTTAGAGATTTACAGTTCTTAGTGAAATTATATCAGCCAACTATAAAATAGCAAATTACAGCAAAGCCGACCGGATTGTTTCTGCTGCCTGCAATTAAACAGGTGCACTTAAAACACTCCCATGCCCTGAGCCCCACCCTCTGCCTTCCATCTGTAACCATCTGTCTCCTCCAAGGTGGTTCACAGCCCATGAGTACCCTGCACACCTCAGCCTCCTACTGCTGATCTGAGTTTGTGGCTGCTCCCATTACGAAGCCAGGCCCCCTCCGTCCCCCAGTGGATATGCCTTGGGGAGGGAGAACAGAGCCATCCTTAAAGTGGGGCCCTTCCCAGCCCTTTCTTTACCCTCCCTTCCTCTTGCTTTGCTTTCTCTGTCCACTTCTTTTGGCCACAGATATCCACAAATAGGCCCCTCTCCCAGGCCCAGAGTGTGTCCTTGGAGGCCTGAACATCTTCCTCCTTCCACGCCATCCAAAGCATGCTTGTTCCACATCCCTTTGCTTTAGGACATTGCTCTTTCCCAAAGAATCCACTAAAGGAATCCACTGTAAGGTTATAACTTAGAGGATGATAGGGGTAGATCCAGGTTTTGGGGGGCCTCAAGCTTTACAACTGCAGGGGCCCTCTGTAGGAAGAAAGAATACAAAATTAGGTATGATAGTGGCATTCATTTAGAATGAGTAAAGAAAGCCAAGCAAAAGACTGGGGAGCCTTGGTGGTTCAGATCACTTTCTTCCAAGACCTGATGGAGGGATTTATCAGAAAGGTTTCCTTAGTACAGGTCCCTGGTGGCAGGCTGCTCCCTTCCCTGCCCAGAGCAGCCTAGGGTTACAATTCAGACTCAGGGAGCAAACTTTACCAGCCTCAGTGGAAATCTTCCTCTGGCAGCAAACAGTGAGGCCCGCTGGGTTGACCAGAAGTACCTGATTTTGAATTGTGGCTCCATCATCTACTTGATTACTGAGTGCCTTGGACAAGGTTTTTCCACTTTGGTCTTTCTGCATCTGTAAACTGGAGAGAGTACCACATACTCCTAAGTTTGTGCTGAGACCATGGATGCAATTACTTGGTCACACTTGGCACTAAACACTTAATAAACGGTTGACTGTTAGGAACATGTTTGCCTATACAAACATTTAGACAGATGTCTCCTGGCGCAAAACTGTGGCATTTCCAAAGTTTTTCTATGGAATCTCCTCAAAAGCCAATCTTACTTAAAAATGATAAAAAGAAAGCAACGATGGAAACAACAACAGTAAGACCTTTCAGGTCAAAATCTACTAATGGTTCTTGAAAACAATTTCAGCAGTAAAAAAGCCACAGCATACCAGCAAACCCTCCTTTGTATGACCACTGTGGGTGTGTCTCTGACATTTTACAGGAGTGAGGTGTCAGGAGATAGAGCTGCTGGTCGGACGATGTGCACCCGTCCTGGGTTTGCTGAAGTGACAGCCCTTTTGCCAGGACCTCATAGTCTACTCTCTTCCCAGCCTCTCTGCTTTCTTCAGTGATTTCTGTTACTTAGAACAAAAGATTGAAATCCATTCCAGGAGAAGCATGTGGTGTGTGAGGGCATGAGTGGTGATGTTTGCATATGGGTTTATTTCAGGTTTTGGTTCTGAAGTGTTAGAGTGGGATTGCTGGTTACCCCCAGGCCTTGGCGAGCTCTCAGCCAGGCAGGGCATAAGGGCCTGATGAAAGCCAGTAGAGACACACTTTGGGAGTGTTTGCTGCCTTATCAAATCCAGAACCCGGGGTACTGGATCCGTATACCAAACCAAGGAGGTAGGAGAAGACTAGAAAAGAAAGGAGAGGGCCGGCTCTAATCAGCTGTCCAGAGTGGGCTCACAGCCTGGACAGTCTGTCAGTTACAGTTTACAACCTGATCTTTGTTCTCCTCTGTCAAGACCAGAATAGTTTCTCCCAGTGAATTCTGTGTATAGGAAATGTATGGAAGTGTACTTCCATAGACTGAATGCCTATGTCCCCTCAAAATTCACATACTGAAGTCCTAAACCTGAATGTGATGGCATTAGAGCCTTTGGGAGGTGATTAGGTCATGAGGGTGGAGCCTTCATGATGGGATTAGTGCTCTTGTAAAAGAGACCCCAGTGGAGATTCCTTAAAAAACTAAAAATAGACCTACCATATGATCCAGCAATCCCACTCCTGGGCAGATATTCAGAAAAGACAAAAAATGTAATTTGAAAAAAATACATGCACCCCAGTGTTCATAGCAGCACTATTCACAATAGCCAAGACATGGAAGAAACCTAAGTGCCCATCAAGAGGCGGATGGATAAAGAAGTTGGGATATACACAATGGAATATTACTTAGTCATTAAAAAATAAAATAATGCCATTTTCAGCAACATGGATGTACCTAGAGATGATCATACTAAGTTAAGTAAGTCAGACAGAGAAAGACAAATATCATATGATATCACTTATATGTGGAATCTAAAAAAGTGGTACAAATGAACTTATTTACAAGACAGAAATAGACTCACAGACATAGAAAACAAACCTATGGTTGCCAAAGGGGAAAGGGAGGGAGGAATAAATTAGGAATTTGGGATTAACAGATACACACGACTATATGTAAAATAGATAAACAACAAGGACCTACCGTATAGCACAAGGAACTATAGTCAATATCTTGTAATAACCTATCACGGAATAATAATAATATATATTAATATATATATAATAAAGAATAATACTATATATATACATAACTGAATCACTTTTCTGTACACCTGAAACATTGTAGATCAACTATACTTCAAAAAAAAAAAAATCCTTCCAAAAAAAGGACCCCAGAGAGCTCTGTCACCCCTTCTGCCCTTTACAGACACAATGAGAAGATAGTCATCTATGAGCCAGGAAAGGGGCTCTCACCAGGCATCAAATCTGCTGGCACCTGACCTTGGACTTCCAGCCTCTAGAACTACGAGGAATGCATTTCTTTTGTTTATAAGCCTACGGTATTCTGTTAGATCAACCTCAATGGAACAAGATATATAAGTAACGTATTTGTCTTGTTTGTCTTCTGGAAATATAGGTACTCACAGAATAAACACATTTGGGACTTCCTTGGCGGCTCAGTTGTTAAGAATCCATGCACCCAAAGCAGGGGCCTGGGTTCAATCCCTGGTCAGGGTACTAGATCCCACATGCATGCTGCAACTAAGTGTTCACATGCCACAACTAAGGAGCCCACTTGCCGCAACTAAGACGTGGTGCAGCCAAATAAATTTAAAATAAAAAGAATAAACACGTTTGTACAAGGAAAGACAGGAGAGTATATTTGGCAAAGTCATGAGACAAAGTTTTCTCACACCTACTATTTTAATTCCTCTCTCTAGTATGACAGGAACCTGCTTGTCACTATTATAAGGACATCAGTCCAGGTTGCATCTGATCATGCAAAGTGATTTCACTGCTACAGCTGACCTGAAGAGCCAAACTAAAGTTTGTAAAAAGGCAGCCCAAAGCATCAAAATCTGAAATATCCATTTCATAGCATTTCCTTCCTATATTTCCTCCATGGAACATCAGAGGATGTGGACATTTCATCTTGTTACGACTTGAAAGAAATTACTGCATTAGTCCGGGTAATGAAAATGTTTTGTGTTGACTAGACATCTTTGTTCATTTTCCAAGCCGTCTCTCTGTCTTTGCACTGACCTGCTGCATCCCAGGACCTGCATCCCAGCTGCACAGGGCTGCTCCAACTGCTGATTCTGTGGGTTCTGTTCACTAGTCTATTTCTTTCATGACCTGCAGCAAGATAAGAAGTCTCTTAGTGCCTCCTTGGTGATGCTGTGCTTTATGTTTGTGTATTTGGGGCTGGTTTATTTTGCTTTTAGGTGTGGGACTATTTCTTGTCCAAAAATGAACCTCTGTGCCATTACCAGAGGCTGTTTACATTCTAAAGAATTTCACTGAGTAGAGTTCACTCCAGGTTTCCAAAAACGCCATCCTCTTTGTCCAATTATATTTATGGCCTCATCTTGAGGAAAAAATTAAAATTATAAGTTTTCTTTGGTTGACATTCCCAGGAGGTGACAAAGTTAGCAAAAATTGCATCTTTCTGAAGGTAAGTGTCTCAGATCTGTGGGCTTGATGGACGTGATGGATGATTATGTTTTGTATTCTATAAAGAACTAAATATTAGATATTATGATCATAAGTTGTTTCTAAGAGAACACACACACAAACATATACAAGTATATTCATAACTATGGTTCCTACTTCATTGTTGAAGAATTGTGTTTTTATTTTTTAAATGCACATCTAACTCAGAGACCTTACAAATAACTGACAATGCCTAAGTAAGGAATGGCATATTTTCCAGAATTTAGTAACACTGAACTTTAATTCATTATTACAGGAATGATTGTGGAATTTGGTGAAATGATTTTCATAGAAAAATAAAATATAATTTGGGGCCTCAAATTTCTGATAATTGAGTAATTTAAACCCCTGTGACCTTCACTCCCAAATATTTTGGCCATACTAAACAAAATAAAGTTGATTTGCCAGCAATATCAAGTTTTAAGGATACAATCATCCACCCACCCATTCACTCATCCATCCATCATTCAAGCATGTATTAATTTTCAAAAGGTCATGAGTTGGGTTCTCCTTCTGTTGCGGGAAATAATGCAGAGAATTATGTAACATGACACATATCGCCTTTATCTCGACTTCATTCTTCCTCTCAGGTCAGCATTCATTCATTTTCAAGAGTTAGAAAGAATATAGCAATAGACGAATGGTGGGAATGTTGGAGAGTATTTGAAGCCAAGACTGTGCCTGTGATCAGAGCCTTTAGAACTGCTATGGAAATAGAAGTGTAATGGACTGTATGCTTGTACCCCTCAATTCACATGTTGAAGCCCTCCTCCCAGTGGGATGGCATTTGGAAGGGGGGCCTTTGGGAGGTCATTAGCATTATATGCCATCATGAGGCTGGGACCGCCGTGATGTGGTTGGTGCCCTTCAAAGACGAAGAAGAGGGCACCTGGCTCCTCCTGTGATGTGTGAAGATGCAGCAAGAAGATGGCCCTCTGTAACGCAGGAAGAGAGCTCTGCCCAGAATCCACCTTACTGGGACTCTGATCTCGGACTGCCAGCCTCCAGAGAAATTCCCGTTTGCTGTTTAAGCTGCTGGGCTATGTGAATTGTAGCAGCCCAGGGACTGAGGCCGGAGTAGCCCAGCAGCTTCTCACAACAGTGCTTCTTGACAGTTTCACTCTTGCAGTTGGAGCACGATCTGGAAAGAAGGTGGGTGTCTGCCCCAAATCACTGGTGGTTTCTTAGTCCCTCTGGGGTGTGGAGGACCACTTTGCAATCACGGGGGTCTGCAGTGGGTCAGCAGGATCAGCCTGTGTCACTGTCGTGGCCAGACTGGCCATGGAGGAACCAGTTCTTCCTGATGATGGTGGCATTTGAGACAGTTACACAGACCTAGACACTGCTGGTGATGGTTGCAGTCAGGATAGAGATCAGCCATAGAATAAACTGACTGATTGACCAAATCAGTGCTGCTAACTTTAAACCAAACTTTAGCAATCAGATGAAGCAATTTACTTTTTCAAGAGAAAAGAACAAATCGGTCTGTGGGCTAAGTCCAATGTTAAATGCACACTTTAATCCAACTGAGCATAATATTAGTGGTTTATGACAGATTATGATTCCTTTCAATGAATCAAAGATCTAAAATTACAGGGCTCACATATTTCTGGGCTTCACTGGGCAAGAATTTCTCTTGAGTAATCTAAGATGAAACATAATTTTTAAAGAGCCGAGTCCATGATTTTCTTAAATAAAGAAATATTAGGAACATGCACAATTACATGACCTTTTAAAAATCAGTGGGGTTTTGCCATGCTATGATTGATGAGACACGTTTGGGACACTGATTTATCACCCCATGGAGGGCAACTGTGCTAGACTGTGTTTACTTACTGAAAACTTAAAAGAAGTATAAGACCATTGGGATGGTACTGATTTTACAAAGGATAAGATCAAATGGGAGTGGGGCTTTAGCATGCCGTCCAAAACCAATGTTTAGAATAGGATAAAGGAAGCCCAAAAATGCAACAAAATACAAGCCCCTTGGCTTTTTCATTAAGATGTTTATCCCGGGTGGGACCACATTAAGATGTTTATCCCGGGTGGGATCCGTTTCCTGTCTTTTGAAGCAAAGCCTGGCACTAGGGGAGGACCATCCCTTTTGTTCTGAAGCAGTCAATCCCTTTTCCTCCTAGAAGATGTTGGTTGGCCTGTAGGGGCCCGTGTCTCCTGACTACCCTTCCTTTCACTCACCCACCCAGGGTGCTATGTGGTGGAGGAAGGGGTTCCCAGGCCAGTCCTGGGGGCTGGGGGTGGACAGGTTAAGTGTGCCATGAAACTTTGGGTTGGCCAAAGTTTGGGTTGGCCAAACATGGTTGGCCCCATAGCGAGCTGGCCATGAGATCTGCTTTCCCAGACCTGCGGGAGCCTTGGGGCACATGGGGTAGGTCTTCTGCCCAAAAACCCAAGAAGCTGCCTTAGGCTGGCCCCCTAGTCTCCTCACCAAGGGGGGCCTGGGCTGGGGGCCAGTGAGAAACCATCTGGGCCCAATGCTGCCTTTTGCGGCTTGGGCGATCCTGGGCAAACATTCGCCCCCTCTCTGCCTTGGTTTCCCTGTCTGTCACAGACAGAGATGATGGATAACACCACCCCCTCTTGCTCACAGGATTGTTTTGAAGATTAAGTAAAGACATTCACTTAAACCCTCTGCCCAGGGCTGTGTAGCTGTAACATGTAATATGAAAAATAAAGGTTTTTCAACAAACGGTGCTGGAACATTTGGACCTCCATATGCCAAAAAGTGGTCCTCACATCTTATACAAAGAGTATCTCAGAGTGGATCAGAGACCCAAATAGAATACCTAGTTCGATAAAAACTTCTATGAGGAAATATAAGAGAAAATATCTGTGACCTTGGATTAGGCAAAGACCTCTCATATACAACACCAAAAACACAATCCATAAAATAAAAAAAAATTAAATAATTGGACTTCATCAAAATGGCAAGAGCCTGCTCTGGGAAAGATGTCAAGAGCATGAAAAGATGGGCCACAGATAGAAAATATTTGCAAACCCCACATCTGATAAAGTGCTCCTATACGAAATAATCAAAACTCAATAATCAGAAAACAAACAATACAGTAAAAGTGTGCAAAAGATGTGAGAAGAAGATAAGCATGTGTCAATTAAGTACATAGTAAAGAGCTCAAGATCATCAGACACCAGGGAAGAGCCAAGTAAAACCATGGTGATAGACCAATACATTCCTATAGGGATGGTTCTGACCAGACACTCTCAGGCCACGAGGCCCTCTAGCTGAGGACACCACAGGATGCACACAGAAGGGCAGGGAGCTCCTAGGTGGAGAGGAGCCCTGGAAGCTGGGCGACCACCTTTGGAAGAAAGGCCCTTGGGGCCTCCTTGGAGGAGGGAGTGTCCCTGGCAGAGGCTGTGAGCTCTAACATGACCAAACACATTCATCAGAAAGGCAGCAGCGAGAGAAGTTGATGGTTCACTAGCCAACTCAAGTTTTCTCTGCTGTCAGCAGTATGATAGGCACTTGAACTGAAATCATTCAGTTTAAAGAAATCAAGAGGCTGGGGACTTCCCTGGTTGTCCAGTGGTTAAGACTCTGTGCTCCCAATGCACTGGGCATGGGTTTGATCACTGGTCGGGGAACGAAGATCCTGAGTGCCACATGGCGTGGCCAGAAAAAGAAAGAAAAAAAAAAATCAAGAGGCCGTATCTATTCTTGAAAATCTGAGTTCTACAGTTAATTTCGCACCCCCTACATACTCACCCAGATGCTTTATCAGCACACTTGAGAATATCTGAAATTCAGGAAGAATATGCTTTCCACAAAATTAAATTACTAGGAAGCTAGGAAGTGTCTCTCTCATGCTGTCAGATGCTTGACCTTGAGACACAGCTCGAGTGCTTGGCAGGCGTGTCCCTGGAATGGAAATGGGTTGGACTAGATGGTGGTGGGTATACCATGAAAGCAACATGAGAAAAGTGCGATTCTGTCCTTTACAGAAAGAAGCAGGCAGCATTTTAAACCACCCTACTTTCAAAACATAAGCACACACAGAAACCCAGTGGGTAGAGCAGGCAGATGGGTTAGACTGAAGCCAGCAGCCCCTGGTCGATACACACTTACAACCCCCAGACCCTCCCGAGACAAGTCCTGGGCAAAGGAATACCTTTCTGGAGCTATTGGTCTCCTCACTCTTTTTTTTTTTATTTGAAGTATAGTTGATTTACAGCATTGCGTGAACTTCTGCTGTACAGCAAAGTGATTCAGTTATGTCTGTGTGTGTGTGTATATATATATATATATATATATATATATATATACACATATATATACACACACACACATTCTTTCTTACCCCTTCACTCTTCCATTGTGAGATTCTGTACATCCAATACCAATTATGCAAGTTTATTTTTGAATGGAGTAGGAATCTTAACATCCACAAAGTTGCAATCACGAACTACTTCTAAAAAGGCTGGAAGGAAATATACAAAAAAGTTTCATAGTGATTATTTCCAGCTGGTGGGATCAGTGATCTTCCTCCTTCCTTCCTTTCTTTTTTAATTTTCTCCAGTACTTTCTAACCCCCCAAGAGTGACTATGAGAGAATTTCATAATCAGGGAGAAAGTGAAGTGGGCTGCAGTTTTTGGCAGACTGTCTTTGTGTGGCGAACCAGAGGGAGAGGCATGGCCACACCAGGCTGGTGCTGCTGGGCAGATAGCCCTCCCAGTGGGACTGCGGCTGTTAACTGTGGTTCAGCATTGCTTGGAACAAATGGGAATTTTGCATTAAAGATTCTCCAAGGAGTAATTTTCCTAAATGGTAACCAATGAAAATGTCTTCAAGGAAAGATGATGTTAGCTCTTGTTTTTCTGTTGAGTGAACTGTGAATTCTGTATCCATGCATAATCACATTTGCATCTCACTAACACAGTTAAGATGTTTTGATAACAATTATTTTTTAAGAAGACTTTGTTTTGTATTTATTGTAGTAGGTGTGTGTGGGAGAGAGAGAGAGCAAGAGCGATAGTGTATAGGAAAGGAAAAGACACCTAAGTGAAATGCTTATGAAGCTGCGTGTTTTGCATTCCAAGCTGGTGGCACCTTTCTGTGAAAAGGTCTGAGCAAGGGCAGCCCTGGAAACAAGTCTCCACAAGGGGTCTGGGGGCCGATCTCATCTTACTGCTCACAGGATACATCACTGCACTCCCCAAGCCTGCATCTTACCTGTAGAAGAGGGAGAGGCATCCTGTCCTTGCCATGTCATCTGGTTTCTCTGAGGATCAAATAAGCCAAAGTGGGTAAAGTAATTCTTTAAGTGTTTTGAAATCCATGTGCGCTGGCAATGGCAAATGCATGGCTGAATGAACTGGAACTCATGAAACGCTTCTCTCTACGCTTGATGCTAAACTGTGGATTTTTAATGTACTTTGAGCGACCTCCTGGTGCATCTGAGGTCTTCCAATTCAACAACTCTCCAGAATGCACTGTTGGTTTTGGGGCATTTTATCGGTTTATCAAAGAGGACATTTGCTGTGCCTGGGGAGAGCAAGCCAACCCTGGCTCTCCCTCCATGCGAGTGTCTTGCTTTCCTTAGAATCCAGCGGGCAGGAGTTTCCCAAGTAAATGAAATGGAACTAGTACCAACCTGTCTAATGTTTCTATGACTGTATCTCCCTAATGCCCGAACCTCTGGATATCAGTGGAAACTCGTTTTCTTGGCATTCATTGGACCAACAGAGTTTAAACCTAAGAATTTTGGTGTGTAAGTGCAGCCAGCAAGGAAGTTTCACATCAAATCAGCAAGTAACAAAAGGCCAGGTCTGCACTGCTGGTCCCAGCTTGTCTTCAGCTTGCACTGTTTTATCTACACATGCACCAATACACACATCCAAACATGTATACACACAGCTACACACATGTACCCATACACAAGTTCAGCACAGACTCTCTGCATACCATGTGTGGCCTGTCCACTCTGCCTTTTCAACATGAGAAATGGTCCTTGTCCCCCACCCCAAGCTGTGTGGGAACTGCTTCGGCACCAGAGTAAGTGCACTGTGGAGCAGATCTCCTGGTTCAACTCTCCTCCATACATGACGATGGAAGCCTGATTTGCCTTCCATCATGTAACACGATCAGTGTAGCCATGACAGTGGCTGATGCCAGACTCCTTACAGTCCAATCAGTAACTGACTTCACCAGCTCCTCCTTGCTTTCCTGAAACTGGAGGAGAAACTGTGTCACATGCTTCAATGACCACTGACTAAGGAGCTGGGGCCACTTTAAATAGCCAGTTTCCAATTCTGTTGAAACTGACCCACATAAAGCTATGGTTAGCTTCTCTGTGGTCAGGGAATATCACACTGTCATGTTCCCTCATGGTCAGGTACGTGGTCCCTGGTCCTTTTTCTCGACTGCTGGGCTGTGGATAAGTTGGCAGGTGTGATTAGAAGCTGCCATGTTGGTGTCGCCCTGACAGCTGGCGGTGGCCACTGTGGTATGCTGTGTAATGAACATCCTTTTATAGTTAGAAGTAGCTCATAAGAGGAGGTGAAATCCCACCTGATTTGAAGGGAAAGGGTTAAATCCCTTAGCACAGTCTGTGCATTTCAACAATTAAGCCACAACAGTAGCCTAGCATGACGTTGTTGGGACTGTGTTGGGCGTTCTTATTATTCTGCTCCTATTTATGATATGTGGGGCTTCTTTTCCCCATTTCAAGCAATTCTCTGACATCGGCTGAGTGTCCTACAATCCAGCTCTTTTCGGATACTGTCTACTTGGAGGCAGCATCAAATCCCACACGTTGAGGGCTCAGTCCTACAGGATTGCCCCTGACACTTCAGATGCCAGTCACAAGTCCAGGATGCCAACTGTGATTCTGACTGGTGGTTATAGATTGGAGGCTCCGATGACTCCCTCCTTGGGTTCAATTTATGTGCTAGAACAGCTCATGGAACTCAGAGAAACAGTTTGGTTAGTAATTTACCAGATTATTAAAAAGGGATATACCTCAGGAAGAGCCAGACAGAAGAGATGCATAGGGAAGGTATGGGGAAGGGCTTGGAGCTCCCATACTCTCTTCAGGCACCACTCTCCACAGTTTCCATGTGATCACCCACCTGAACACTCTCCAAACCTTGTCCTTTTGGGTTTTTATGGAGCCTTCATTACGTAGGCCAGACTGATTAAATCATTGACCATTGGTGATGGATTCAACCTCTAGCTCCTCTCCCTTCCCCAGAGGTCAGGAGGGTGGGGATGAACGTTCCAACCCTCTAATCACTTGGTTGGGTCCCCTGACAACCAGCCCCCAGCCTTAGGTTACTTAAGGGCTTTCCAAAAGTCACCTCACCTCATTGACACACAAAAGGCACATTTAGTACTCTAATCACTTAGGCAATTCCAAGGGTTTTAGGAGCTCTGTGACAGGAACAGGATGAAGTCCAAATATAGACTCCTTATTATAAATCAAAATATCACATTCTATTTAAAATAAGATTAAGTATTTAAACCTTTAGTCTTAGAACAAAAAAAAAGAGAGAGAGAAGAGAATCTGAAGAAGTTTTGAAAAGATGAAATGATGTAAATTTCTTAGACCCATCATTAAGGGAAAACATTAGTTGCAATGATTATTATTGGGATTAATATCAGATTGAGGTTCACATTTAGGGTGAATGAAGAGACGGGTCTAGGGATGTGAAAATCCCTTCATGAGCATGGATGTAAGATAAGTGAAATAAAGTTTTAAAAGCAGAGGAAACTTCATAAGAGGTTATGAGAGTCACTAAGGTATGATGACTGAGAAAAAATGAACAACCTAAAAGTTGAGAATTATGTTTTATTTGGCAGATGTAAGCCCGGGAAACAGCCTCTCAGATAGGTCTAAGGGACTGTTCTGAAGAGGTAAGGGGGGAGCCAGGATTTATAGGAGTTTTTGCAAAAACAACCCAAAAAACAAACAAATAAAACAGGTAGTTGAACATCAAAAGATGACTGCTAAGTAAAGAAAATAACCAGACATCTCAAATTAATTAATTCAGTGCTTTTCTATGTAAGGGAAGATGCAAGAGTCTGGAGTCATTAGAATCACCCCTTTGATGTGCACCTCAGCTATCTGGGGCCAGTATCCTGTTTTTCTCCCTCCTGGATCCCCTCAGGGTGCACAGTTGGGGGGCGGCTACAGTGGCTGATGCCTGGATGGTCCCCACATCCTTTGTTTACTGATAAGGCAAGTGGCATTCTTCAACCACAAGTGTTAGGGTAATACTTTGGATATGATCAACTGCTGGCAGGGGTCCAAAGGAGATTTAAAGGGTGTTCACATTTCACATCATGATTTCTTCCAAACTACAGCTTTGTGAAGGGTGAACTAAAGCCAAGTGTAGAACTCATGTTTTTGGTGCCTCTCCTACCTTTATTTATTTATTTTTATTTATTTACTTTTTTTGTGGTTTGCGGGCCTCTCACTGTTGTGGCCTCTCCCGTTGCGGAGCACAGGCTCCGGGCGCGCAGGCCCAGCGGCCATGGCTCACGGTCCCAGCCGCTCCGCGGCATGTGGGATCCTCCCGGACCGGGGCACGAACCCGCGTCCCCTGCATCGGCAGGCGGACTCTCAACCACTGCGCCACCAGGGAAGCCCTCTCCTGCCTTTAGCATTTCCTTCCTGCCCCTTCCATCAAATGAAGCCTGATTTCCTTTGGAGAACTCACCCCTTTCCATGGCGTGGCATCGTGCTAGGGTAGGTCTTGATGGACAAAGACCATCCCCCCTCACCAGGTCACAATGTTGTGCAAGGATGAGCCTCCGGAGTGGTTAATTCAACACCTGCACTTGAAAGGGGCCATTGGAGGTTTCAACCTCCTTCCCCAGAACAGCACTGGTGTGAATTGCTGGCGGGAGGGACCACGGGCCCCACTGCAGGCACAGCAAGTAGCCCCTCGACCGACCGTGACTGTGGACCTTGCTCGATGGGCAGTCATGACCATAGGAAGCGAGGCAATCTGAGTCACGGCTGAGAGAAAAGGAGAGGCTGATTCTATAGTGAAAGGTAACTAGTCAGTGACTCCATTTGGGGAGAATGGGAAGAAATGGGGAGCACCAATGAATGATGTGCAAATGTGTAGCCAGAACCACGAAATGAGCCAAAACTGAAATTGGGGTTTGACCCCATGGCTGCTTTTGGTGCTGTAACCAGGCACCACGAGTGGCAGGGATGGTGGCTTGAGGTGGAGCAGCCCCCCCCCGGGGGGAGGTCTGGGAGGGTTTAAGGATGAGTCTGAGTCCTGAGGTTAAAACTATGGATTTTAAGTAAAAAGGGCCTGTTCCTGCTGTTTCTTGGACTCTTCTGTGTTCAGACGATGGTTGCACATGGCACAGCTCTCACCTGGCCCTCCGCCTACACCACTCCTGCTGGGAAGTGTCCCCGTGAAAAGGTGGCAGCTCCTGTGTGCCTCAACCGAAGTGGGGGGCAGCTGCAGGGAGATGCTCTTCCTGGCTGAGCTCTCAGGAGGGAGGGGGCTGCCTGGAGGGAACAGAATAGGAGTCACCTTGGGGCTGGCTGGGGTCTTCTGGGCCTGAGTGGGTGGCACCCTCTCCTCCCGATGCACTGGATGTGAGTACGCGGGTACCTTCAGGTCATTTTCTACATGTTTGGAAGATCTCACAGTTAAAATTAAAAACATGAGTGGAAAAGAAAGAAGCAAAAGCAGGAGCAAACAGGACTGAGCTCCTCAGGCTTCGAGAACTGGCCATCTGTGGGGAGCCAGAGATCTCGGGCGCAGGGGCGACAGTGGCCGGAACATCGGGAGATGTCAGGAGGACAAAGAGCCGTGGCTGGGAGAACCAGAAAGCCAGCAGAGAGAAAGGCTGATACTTTAAAAAGCACTAGATTCTCCTCTATTTGCAAGGTCTTTTAGACGATGGTTAAAATGAACAGAAAATTTTAAAAGTCATTGATGAATTTTGAGACAATTTGCTTTCCAATTAACTCTGTAAGGCGATTTCCCCAGGAGGGACTCCCATAGGAGCAAAGTGAACACGTGCATCTTTGAGCTCCCAAAGTGTTAGAACCAAAGGGGGCCCACCTGGCAAATCTGCACCAAGGAATCTGCACAGGGAGGCCTCGGATGTCTGTCTGCTGAGGGCATAGTCACCAGAGGCACAGCAGTTCCCCATCCAGGTGACAGATCCCTTTGGATCCAGAGTGAGATGAGTCACTGGATGTCCCTCGGGAGCCGCAGAGGAGGGCAACCAAAGCATCCCACGGCTCTGGTGGCCCCATCCCCTGCCCAGACTCAGCTTGCCGGCCTGGAATCCGCAGCACTGAGGAGGGGTCAGACAAGCACACAAGTGCTGTTTACATTACCCGGTAGGATGAAAGAGCCCTAAGACATTTATAGCTCAGACAGAGGTACTTAGTGCTGATTCATAAATATCACATCAGCTTGGAAGGTCCATTTGTCACTCATTTGACAATTGCCATAGCTTGTCGCTAGGATCTTAGAACAAAGTGCCTGAGAAAGTTTACAAGGTTGGGAACCGAATCATAGGCATCAATAAAAAAAAAAAAAAAAAAAAAGCAATAACCCTGCCTTGAAGACAACTGTGGGCTGTTCTGGCACAGTCACTTTTTCAGTATTTCCCCTGGAAACTCAAAAGGCCACCATCAAGCAAAGCTTGGGAAAAATTAATCATTCCTCTGAGATGCCAGGAAACCTCAAAGAATCCTTCCCTCATGGGTGCCCCAGAGTCTGATATCATTCCTTCCCCACGTCCTATGCCTCCAGTCATCTCTTACCCTTACTCCCAAACTGCAGAGTTCTCATTCCCAAACTCTAGAGTTCACCCAGCTGAAGGTGCCCAGGAGCCTCAGGAAAGACTCCAAGTCCCAATAAGGGACTTCCCTCTTTCAAACTCCTCCTTACACCAGAACTGCCCTATACACATTTTTCCTTCTAAATGCCTCTCAATACTTCTTCTCTAGCTGTTCCTTCGAAGGGTTGAAGCTGCATGGCCCACCACGAGTTGACCCATGGACCACAGATGGGTCTTGGTGGATAAGGGGGCATCAGGGCAGGAGAGTCAGCCCTTAGGGGGCTGACGTGATGCAGCCAGAAGAAGAAAAGTTGTGTGCGCCCAGGTGGTCACCTGTCCACTGACAGTCAAAGCAGTGGAAGGCAGTGAGGGCTGCTTAACCTCTAGGGGCAGGTAAGGGTGTTAGAAGCCAGTGTTTACCTGTCAGAATCTTCAGGCTGGCATCCAAGAGCTGCTGTTTAACCTGCAACAATACACAGTTTAAGGAGGAAATCGTTTAACCAAAGAGAAAATATAGATGAAAACCTAGCCCTCTTCAATACTTACCTTGTCCTGCTGCCACACTGGTTCTGCCTTTTGGCGGGGCCTTTTGGCTCTGCCTTTATCCCCGTTCAGTCACCGCGGGGACCCCAGGCCCGTCCTTGCAGCTGTGTGAGCCCCGAACCTTGGCAGCATCCTTCGTCCCTCTCTCCGCTCACACCTACATCCCATCCATCAGCAAGTCTCCTGATCTGCATCTGCAGAACGTGTCCAGGTTTGGCCTCTGTCTCAACCTCTAGCACCGGCCACCTGGACAGCTGCCATTGCCTTTCAGTTGACCCCCCTGTCTCTGCCTCCCTGCCTTTTTGCTTTGTCTGCCTAGAGCAGCCAGAATGATTTTACCAGTTGCAGCTCTCCTCACGCATCTCCCCACCCTCCTGCCCTGCCCCCGCCTCACTCAGACACATGAACATGGTGGTCTAGGAGGGTCCCACAGTATGGTGCCTGTGACCACTGACCCAGCTCCCACTCTCACCTCCCTGCCTCCTTGGCAGTTCTCACCCTCTCTAGGCATGATTCTGCTGTCCCTCTGACCAGTGTGCTCTTCTCTGTATGCATGTATGGCTCCCTCCTCCTTCCTTCAGATTTCAGGTGTCCCTAAATAAAGAAGAGGCTTCCCTATACAGTGGACCTGGCTTCCATCAGCCCAGCTCCCAGTGCATCTCTGCACTTCACTCCAGAGCACTCAAGACTTTGACATATTGTGCAGGGGTCTGTGTGTGTGCGTGTGTGTGTGTGTGTGCACACGCAGGCTGGCACCTATATATTCTGAGGTTGCAGGAAGGAATCTGGTCCTGGCCTCTCCTCTGGCTTCTAGTGGTTTGCTGGCAATTTTTGGCATTCCTTGGCTTGTAGTAAAATCACTCTGATACCTGCCTTCATGCTCATGGCCTTCTCCCTGAGTACATATCTCTGTGTTCCAAATTTCTTCTTCTTGTAAGGACATCCTTTTTATCCAGATCTACCCTAACGATCTCATTTTAACATAATTACATCTACAAAGACTCTATTTCCAAATAAGGTCATATTCTGATGTACTGGGGTAGGACTGAACAAATTTGAGAGGACACAACTCAGCCCATGACAGGGTGTTTTTATAATTTGCAACTTATAATCTTAACCCCCTACTAGAATGGCATGAAGTTTAGCTGCCCTGTTCACCCCTATCCATTCAGCCCCTGGAACAGAATCAAGGTCATGGTAGTGTCCAACACAAAGGAGTGAATCCAAAGGGTAAGGAGGTCACTTCCCATCACCTGATCATTTCTGCTGGGATAGTTACCAATGCCAAAAAAAAAAAAAAAAAGGATTCACAAGCATCTCTGGACTGAATATGAAACGGTTTAGATTCGAACTTTGTGATGCTAAAGAAAGACATCAAGTGACTGCTCCCCTGTTTTTAAATTATTATTAATGTACACAGTTTCTTCTGGCTAACATCTCCACCTCAGTAATCTCCTCAGCAAAGTTGTTGATAATTAATAGGGACTTTTACAGTTGAGCATTTTATAATCACAGAAACAGTGTGATCATGGTTGGTTTCCTTGTTCCTACTTTATTTCTTACTGTTCAAACAGCTGACATTCTCTAGGGAATCTCAGGTTCTCTTGGCGACCCCAGTCTTCTGCCAGATCTCTTTTTTCATTCACATGTTCTGGTGGTCACATTACCTATTCCTCAGCTGAATCTTGGTGCTTGAGCCCAGGTGATGAGTCATCTTTCTCTTTCTAACAGTATAAATGATTACATCTACATATCTGCATACAATGCAGGCTCATCTAATCACAAATGACTGCATCTAATCACTGCAGGTACATCCAGTTTGCCTGTAGCACCAGCACAGTGTTCCAGGAAATACCTTCTTAGCAGAGTAGAAATGGGACTGGCCTCTTACAATATTCAAAGGGAAAGATTATCCAAAAAAAAAAAACCCCAAAAAACCCAAAACAAAAAAAAGAAAAAACAAAAAGAAACCCCAACCAAACAAGAAGTCAAGCATTTTGGTTGTGTCCAAACTCCTCTTCCAGCCCTCAGTTCTTTCAAAAGGAAAATCAGGGGCTCAGATGCTCACCAAAGTCTCTCCAACTACGAAAATTAAAAAAAAAAAGTCTTAATCTAGTTTTGTTCTTCATTTTAGATTACTCCATAAACAGAAATTGCCAGACAGAGGACTTTTCAGACATCTTTAAGGTTTTTTTTTTTTCAAGTAAACACATCTAAATTTCAAAACCAAACAAAAACAAACCTCTGTATATCGTTAAACTTAGCTACCTCAGGTCAAGCTCAACCATTATGTAAAGGTCACCAAAGATCAGCAAATAATGGATTGTTCCAACACTGATGATTCTGTACAGACAGTTTATAAATTATAACTGCATTTATTCTTGCTCCCAGCCTTCTTTAGCAAAAAAGTAATCATTCTGACGTGAACAGGCATGTGAAATAAGGGTTTCACACTCAAGCACTTAGGATGCAGGTAAGAACATCATCCACAGAGTGGCAGAGTGTGAGAGAATCGGCACCTGGAGAAGCTGGCCAATCAGAATGCACACATCTTACAGAAAGGCACTCATGAAAAGAGGACAACTGTGGGCCAAACAAAAGCTCTCTGCGCGTGAGTCTCGGCCCTGGAGCCAGTGATTTGCGAGTTCCGAGACGCAGAAGCCAACTACCCGTCTGCTCCTTGCAGACGCTAACCAATAAATAGACTTAAGCTTCAATCGTCAATCACTGTACCACTTTTAGAGGCATATGTGCAGAATGACACCCTTTCAGGTCACATGAGCTAGTCAAGTAGAAGATGTCCGTTCCTTTTTTTGGTTACAGAATTGAGATGAAGACTTTCCGGCATAAGGGTGCTACCTTGGAAATGGAATTGAGCCTCTTTCTTCCAGTGCAGTGGGTACTGACCCCTGTTCCGTTCCAGCAGATTCCTCTGCTAGGCTGTGTGTTACTGCCGTGTGCTCCACTCCGACAGGGCTCCACTCTGGGCTCCCTACGCCCCTGTTGAGCATCCCCGCCTCTCCTGGAATGGGTATTCGAGGCAAGCAGCCCAGAGTGCCACGGGGCATGGGAGGAAGAAACTCAGCATCCCCCCTTCATCACCTGCAGCACCCAGAAAAGCAGGAACTGATAGGGCTTCCTGCTGGAGACCAGCGGGGAAGCTCACAGAAAACGCCTCTCTTCTACAAGGTGAGGGGACGCAGGGAAGAGACTGCTTCTTGGGAAGCAGCCCCTGGGGAAGAACGCGTTTAGAGAATTGAAAACTTTTCTCTAGCACTAAGCTTTTTACCAGGGACCTTTTAGGATTTCTTCCCACTTCCCCGTGTCTGTTCCCATCTTTCCCCCATGCTCCCTCTCTATCAGGACTCATGCAGATGGATGCTCTAAAACTTAGAACACGGTGGCTCGGGCTGGGGTCGCTCAGGCTTGAGTTTTGGTCACCTGTGTTTTCACGCTGCACCTAGACAGGCCAGGCTCCCAGTAGCCTCTAAGGAAGTGCTGGCTCATTTGGTCATCCATCTCTTAGGGCTAGCTCCGCCTCCACCTCCCTGCCATCATGCCAGGTGCCCTACAATGGAGCCCTCTTGTTAGTTTCCTAGGGCTGCTGTGACAAATGACCCCAGACTTGACTTCATGGCTTAAAATCACACATGCGTATGCCTTAACAGTTCTGGAGGCCAGACGTCTGAAAGCAGCATCTTGGGGAAGAACTGAGGTGTTCTTGGCAGAGCTGTGCTGCCTCTGGAGGTTCTCAGGGAGAATCTGTCCCTTGTCTCCTCCAGTTTCTGGTGGCTGCAGGCATTCCTTGGCTTGTGGCTGCATCACTGGAATCTCCAAGGCCAGCCTTTTCAAATCTCTCTGTGTCCTGTCTTCACCATCACCCTCTTCTGTGGTCAAATCTCTCTCTGCTCCTCTCCTAGGAGACTTGGATTACAGACCTACAGATATCCAGGAGGGTCTCCCCATCTCAGCAACATCAGTCACATCTGCAAAGTCTCTTTTGCCTTATAGAAGATGATGTTTCCAGCTGTGGGGACTAGGGCCTGATACCTTCAGGGGTCATGACTCAGCCTACCCTATCCCTCCAAAGAGAAGGATGTCTGGACTTAGAAGCAGGCAATGCACATTGAGTCCTCACTAAGAAACAGGTGGAGGGAGGCTGTGCTACCTGGCCCACAGCTGCTCAGTCCAGCAGTAGGATAATATCTGAGCTAAGAAATAAAAAATCCAGACTAATCCAAATGCAGGATCCTGGGCTCAGAGAGTGGGGCAGGCCTTAAGTAAACAACTGCTTTAATTTCCACCTGGCCTCAGGCTGCAGAGACTCTGACCACTGGGGTAGCTCCCTTTCTGCTTAAATGCTTGGAAGGGGCGCAGTTAGTAATCCCACGCTTATAAACCAATTCTTCCCAAACAATCTGATCATACCACACCCTCCCACAGCCTACATGAACACACTGGTGCGTTCTCAGCCCCTTGGGGATGAAGTCCAAGCCGCCTACCTACCTTCCAAGCCCTTTGTGGTGTCGGGGGCAGCCTAATCCTCTCTACCTCCCCAGCAGTAGCCTCTGACCCACGTGTGAGCGCTTAGAACTCCGGACCCGGACACGCCCTGCTATTCACGGCCTCCTGCCCCCTGCAGGCCCGGGCGGCAGGCACGTGGCGCTTGCTGGCTGTGGCAGAAGTCACCCTTCTCTCTCTTTACGACATCTGCCACTGTGATGTGGATGTCCACCTTGTTCTTTGGGCCTTTTTGGTTCATCCGTTTCGAGGCTCTATTATTAGGTATGTACACATTTATAAGCATGTCTCTTCTTATCCTTCCTCTTCTGCTGACGTGCTACCTTCTTTACCCTGAGTGCTTCCTGCCTGAGAGTTTGACACTAGCATAGCTGCCTCCGCTGTAGCATAATTGCACTAGTATTTTCTTTGTACTGTTTTTTTTTTTCCTTTTTTCTTCTTGCAGGTTTTACGCAACTTTTTGATTTTATAGATACGCCACGTGTAACAGCCTATAGCCAGATTTTCTAAGTTAAAAATGATCTCTGACAGCTTCTGTCTAGTTATAGAGAGTTTCCATTGTGTTGGGTACTCATATTTCCTGAATTCATGTCATGCAAGTAAGCCCTTCATGATTTTTGCCTCCCTTCAAACCTCTTTAATATTATGTAATAATAATATAATTAAATTGATAATTAAAGCAATAATAAATGATATTAAAATTGACTCAATATTTAAAAATTTAAATAGGTGCTACCTACTTAAGTCCTAATTACCTGTCCTAACTAATAATGTCAATATCTATGAGGTCATAGGTTTAATAAAATACATGTGTGTGTATGTGTCTGTGTCCTAAAATATATTAAAGTACATTCGAAAGCACTGGAATTAAAATGGTTCTTCACACACTCCTTGGAATCTTCTAGAATACCTCCAGGATGCATACCTTTGTCTCAGAAGCTCTAAAAAATTAATAATCATTTATTTTCTAAAATAAATAGCTATTTTCTAAAATAAATAACTATTTACATGAAGTTTAGTTAGATCAGCAAAGACTTTGAGGACTTTTATAACACTAAATACAGGGTAACAAAATTAACAGGTAAAGGCATCTGGGGAAAAGAACAATGAGCATAAAAAGCAGTGAAACCAGGGCTATGAAATGACAGTGAGTCGTGGTCTGCGAGACGTAAGTCCATGATTTTATTTGGTAGAAAAATTAGCAGGACAAGACCATGCATGTTTACTAGTTATCGTGCCCATAAAAATAAAAAAATAAGTCAGATGTTCAGAAAGCCTACGCATGTTCCAGTAACTGAGAGGTGATTTCTCCCTGGTGCCTGGGGGTAGGGACCTGTGTGATTACTCCGGGGGCAAAGGCATAGCATGTCCCCTGCAGTGGGACCAGAGCAATGTGTCTGCAGGTGAGGAAGCAACAAGCAAGATGCAAGAACGCTGTTCTTCTCTTTTCTCCTGGTGCCGCTGAACCAAGGCGGGAAGGAGGGGACCGTAGGCCGGAGGGGCTGCTCTGAGGAAGGAAAGCCTCCATTAATAACATTTCTGTCATTTGAGCTTCTAATGTGGCCGTGAGCGTCAAAAAACTCAAAGTTATATTACTTGAAAGGTACCTGGAGTGCGGCTGTTCTATTTTACTAAATTCAGACTGAATCAGGCTAGCTCAGTCCCCTTTATTATGCTTTTACACACACTGTCACACACACCACAGACAATACACTCACACACACACATGCATACAAATCTATGAACACACTCTCACGTATGTGCACATGCTTACACCACCCTCACACATACCCACACCCACGGTACACACACATACACAGCACAATTTACTTTTTAAAATGTAAGTTGCTTGTGTGTGTGTGTGTGTGTGTGTGTTTATCTTGACTTGTTTGCCTTTAAGCTCTGTCTTGGGGACACTCTGTGCTGCCTTTATTCAGCACCTAGTCCGCACCAACTCAGCTCCAGTTTTTCTGTGTTTTGTTCCAGGTGGGGTCTTGGCCTGAGGGTCACATGGGTTGGGACGTGAGACCCCCTCCAGTGATGAAGAAGCCGGCCGGGGAGATGGTGGGTGGACTTGCTTGTAATGCCTTCCGTCTTCCACTTATCACCCGTATGACCTCGAGTTAGCTACTCAAAAATAATTTGATTTTACTGTATTGTCAATTAAGACACTAATGTTATTTTATACAACTTGGGTTCCTGTTTATAAACACTTAACATTTTGCCTGGCTCACAGAGGTCTGTTATTAAATACATTATTAACAATTTAAGATTCCTCAGATAATTTCTGTGTCCTAAACATCAAAACAAAATAAAGACTACTGTCCAAACTAGGGAAGAATATTTGGATGATGCATTCTGTTACTTCTTTATTTCCCAAAGGGGCTGGGGACAGTTTTTCTTCAGATATTTTGGAGATTTTTGACATTTTCTACTCTCATATTCTGAGTAGACGGCACAATTACTCTCTACCTTGAAGGAAACTCACATGGTACATTTTACCTGTAAACTGTTTGATTGATTTTCATCATATTTAAGAGTGTGGAGAACATGGATGTATCCAGGGAGCGGCTGATCACTTGAGTTATCTCAAATCTGTTAAGCAAAGCCTGACAGTGTCAGTCAGAGAGAAGCATCAGGGGTAGAGGAAGGGCATTAGCTAAGGAATGTCTAATTTTTTGACTTTAAATAAGCAATTTGAAATATGCAGTGATTACAAATTAACACGCATTATGATGATAATTTCCAATCCTTTAGCTGAATATATTTGAGATATTGCTACCACTATGGTGTATGTGTCTGTTTAAAAGAAGTTTTTTCTCTTTCCCATTAAACATCAGTTGGTATAAGTGATGGGGGGATGGATGGGTGAAATGTAAAGTGTGATTAAACACCAAGATTTGGCTTTAACTGCCACCCCCCAGCTTGGCCACAGAAAATCAAACCAAACCCACTCCGGGAATCCTTGTGTATTAAGGAGACACTCCAGCCTCCAGGGGCTGACGTGGTCAAATCTGTCACACTGAGGGACTTTAAGGATGTTGCCCAGGAAAGAATAAGTCTTGGGGTTTTCCAGGGCAGGATGTGTGGGTTGAATGGCTTTTTATTTGCTTTTTTCTTAATTTCCTGAATATGTAAGCAACAGTTGTGAGCCCTGAAGGCCCGGGGTTTGGGGGAGAGCTGTGGTCATGCACCTACGCTCTCAGGGAATTACAGAATGGAGAGAAGGTGGAGGGTTCAGGGAGGCCATTTGTGGAGCTGAGCTGGGTTCCATGTCTGGGAGAGAGGGAAGGATGGGTTGGCTCCACGCTGAGGGCCTAGAGGCCACTTGACACGTCATGTGCAGGTGGATGGAAAATGCTTTCCCTTTGCAGGAAGGGCTGGCCTTACACTGGGAGGCCTCTTGTTCTGCAGTTCAAACTAGGAAGGGAGGGCCTTGAGGGGCTCAGGTGTGGATGTGGGATGATTTAAGAAAGACTCCATTACTGTGTGATTTAGCATTCCCAATCCTGGGCATATATTCAGACAAAACTCTAATTCAAAAAGATACACGTACACCAATTTTCATTGCAGCACTGTTTACAGTAGCCAAGACATAGAAACAACCTAAATGACCATCAACAAAGAAACGGATAAAGAAGATGTGGTACATATATACAATGGAATACTACATAGCCATGTCAAAGAATGAAATAATGCCATTTGCAGCAATATGGATGGACCTAGAGATGACCATACTAAGTGAAGTCAGACAGAGAAAGACAAATATATGATATTGCTTATATGTGGAATCTAAAGTATGACACAAATGAACTTATCTATGAAACAGAAACAGACTCACAGACATAGAGAACAGACTTGTGGTTGCCAAGGGGGAGGGGGATGGGGGAGGGCTAGATTGGGAGGCTGGAGTTAGCAGATGTAAGCTTTCATATATAAAATGGATAAATAACAAGTTCTTACTGTATAGCACAGGGAAATATATTCAATATCCTATGATAAACTGAAGTGGAAAATAATATTAAAAAATGTATCTATATGTATAACTGAATCACTTTGCTGTACAGCAGAAATTAACACATTGTTAATCAACTATACTTTAATTTAAAAAAATAAAGAATGGCTCCAAAAAGATGGATTACTCCCTTCAGAAGATTTCAAATTCAGAGTGTAACATGCAGCACAAAAGGACTGTCTTTAGTGTGCTTTGACCCTGAATCCTGCATTGCATGTCACAGCTCAGCCATGCACTGGACAAGGGCCAGTCATCAGGGTCAGGTTACAATGGATTCAGCAAGAAGTGGTGCTGCTGGAAAAGGGGAGAAGGAGGAAGTTCAACTGCAGAAGAATGATTGGAGGGAGACAGGCATCAAAAGTCTCAAAGTCTCCACTGCCCTTGACCTATAGTCACATTCAACTAAGTCACACACATGCAATGCAAACCCTAAGAAGATAGGCGTTACATAAGGAAGAGACACTGGAGGAAGGACCAGGAGTTTCCCTAAAATGCACAAGGAAGCTATTACCATTTTGTCTTGAGTACTGGTCTTCTCTATCATGTCAGGAATTAATCTCTTGGGATTACTTAGAAAATAATAAAATGAACTGACTCATCTTTTCTGTAGTACTTTTCCTCTTTTTCTTGCCCTCTTTGAAAAGTGCAAATCATCACTGGAGTCATCAGAAGCAAAAGAAAATTAAACTCTTGGAAGAAAACATAAGCATAAATTTTCATGACCTTTGCTTGGCATTCGTTTCTTAGGTATGATACCAAAAGCATGAACAACAAAATAAAGAAGATAGATAAATTGGACTTTATCAAAATTAACTTTTGTTCTTCAAAGGACACTATGGAGAAAGTTAAAAGACAACCCACATAATAGGAGAAAATATTTGTAAATTATATATCTGATAAGAAGCTAGTATCCACAATATATAAAGAACTCTTAAAACTCAACAATAAAAAGACATATAGGCCAATTAAAAATGGGCAAAGGGCTTGTATCCATTTATCCATATAAAATATACAAATGTTCCATTGGCATATTCAAAGATGCTTAATATCATTAGTCATCAGAAAATGCAAATGAAAACCACAATGAGATACCACTACACATCCATTAGTACAGCTAACATAAAAATATAGAAATTAACAAGTGCTGGTGAGGATGTGGAGAAAATAGAACACTTATACATTGCTGGTGGGCTTGTAAAATGGTGCAATTTCTTTGGAAAACCGTTTGGCGGTTCCTCAGAACGTTAGACATAGGGTCACCCGGCTCTTCTACTTCTAGCTCTAAACCCGAGAGAAAAGAAAACAAACATCCACACAAAAACTTGCTCACGATTGTTCATAGTAGTGCCATTCGTAATAATAAAGAAATGAAAACAACCCAGATCTCCATCAACTGATGAATGGATAAACAAAAGCTGGTATTTCTAGTAACTGCAACTAAAAGGAATGGAGCAGTGATGTATGTTACAACGAGGATGAATTTGAAAACATGATGCTGAGTGAAAGCACTCAGACACAATGGCCACATATGCAGGATTCTTTTTTTTTTTTTTTGCGGTACGCGGGCCTCTCACCATTGTGGCCTCTCGTGTTGCAGAGCACAGGCTCCTGAAGCGCAGGCTCAGCGGCCATGGCTCACGGACCCAGCCGCTCCGCGGCTTGGGGGATCTTCCTGGACCGGGGCACGAACCCGTGTCCCCTGCATCGGCAGGCGGACTCTCAACCCCTGCGCCACCAGGGAAGCCCTGTAGGATTCCTTTTATATGAAGTAGAGTCAAAGTCATAAAGACAGAAAGTAAATTAGTGGTTGCCAGGGGCTGAGGACCTGACTGTGAATAGTATGGAGTTTCTTTGGGGATGATAAAAATGTTCTGGAATTATACAGCAGTGAGGGGTGCACAGCTTTGTGAATATACTAAAAACCACTGAACTGTACACTTTAAAAGGATACATTTTATCACATGTAAGTTATGTCTTAATGTTTTAAAAGGAAGCAAAGAGGAAGAAGGCATAGTGCACACATGAGCCATTTGTAAACAAGGCAGTGGGAGTCGAATTTAAAGGTCAGAGCTTTGGATCATCAATTATTTCAGACAGAAATAGATATAAACATTTTTGGGGTGTTATGGGTGATGGGCTGCTGTATATGGTTCAGCTGAACCAGTGGGTTGGTGGATGATACATCCTGTGAGGTAGGGAATGGAGTGGGCGATGGGCCTGACCCAGCTCTCCCCCTGGGGTCCAAGCCCAAGACCACAGAGCCTTATCCAGCTGTCAGCTCCAGATCCAGCCCCGGCTGGGGGTCCTGGACCTACTGCTCAATCCCAGCCTTTGACCAATCAAGCAGCAAACAGGGGTGCCTCACCCTGCCCTCTTCTCCTCTGGGCACCTTACCCCCTACCCCCGTGGTACAAAACCCATCCATTAGCAGGGCCCCTTGACTGCAGTTGGCCCCTCTTTTTATGCATATGTTGTGGGAGGGTGTCTGCATGGCTCTGCCATTCCTTTTGCTGCAAAGATTCCTTTTTTATTTATTTTTATTTGTTAATTTCTTGACATACCATCTTCAAAGGATGATACAAGATTTCTCTACATCCATTTTTTAAGAAACTTTGAGATGGCATCTTCTCTAATGGGTTCAGTTTTAAATTTTTTTTTTATTTTTAAACAAATGTACTCTATAAGGAGGGCTCTTTATTTTACTTATTTATTTTTTTAACATTTTTATTGAAGTATAATTGCTTTACAGTGGTGTGTTAGTTTCTGCTTTATAACAAAGTGAATCAGTTATACATATACATATGTCCCCATATCCCCTCCCTCTTGCATCTCCCTCCCACCCTCCCTAACCCACCCCTCCAGATGGTCACAAAGCACTGAGCTGATCTCCCTGTGCTATGTGGCTGCTTCCCACTAGCTATCTATTTGACGTTTGGTAGTGTATATATGTCCATGTCACTCTCTCACTTGTCTCAGCTTACCCTTCCCCCTCCCCGTATCCTCAAGTCCATTCTTTAGTAGGTCTTAGAGTCGCAGGGAGAGTCTGTGGTCCATGGATTCATAACATTGCTCTGAGATGTGAACTTCCATTTCTGGTTCTGAAGAATGGCTAGCATTCCTTGAAATAAACTCCCCAGTCAGTCTGAAGGACTGAATATGTTTAAAGGGACGGCGGGCCCTGTTTCTGTGAGCACAGTGCGGGACCCCTTGGTGGCATCTGGGTCTGATGAGCTCCCACACAGGCTGTAGGGAAGTTGTCGTTCCATCTGCAATGGATCTCTCAGATGCTTGAAGATAAATCATTCAGAATCCATTAAGAGAAAAAGAAAGGCAAAAGTGATCTGTTGGCCGTAGGGAGCTGTGAGGGAGTCCCATGACCTGTGGAAGCTGAATCACCCTGAGATGAGTAATACTGAGAGGAAACAAATGTATAGAGGCTTCCACAAATGCAGGGAGGCCAGGCCTGCCCCTGGGACAGAATGTGCTGGGAGGTCTGGGCAAAGTACGCTGATGTTTAGGACCAGCTTTTCTGGGATTCCCTCTTCGCTAATTACAACCCCCTTGAAGTGTTGCATCACTATTAACTTTCCCTCAGTGGCCTGGTTATTTGCTCTTGATGTCCTGCCACGTCCCTCACCTCCCACGCCAAGGATTTGGTTCTCTGGTGACCTGTGCATTTTTCTTCTGGCCTCAGATCCTTCTAGGAGAGAGGAAAGTCCCAAGATGAAGCTGCCAAACTTAATCTACTTTCCTACAAATTGTATTAATACAAATAAAAGAGGCAACATGAAAACTGTTCCATAAAATTGGACTGTTTAGACACCCTGAACAGTTGGGGGTTATTATTATTTTTTTTAATGTTTCTGTTTTGTATTTTTTTTTTTTTTTTTTTTTTTTTGCAGTACGCAGACCTCTCACCATTGTGGCCTCTCCCGTTGTGGAGCACAGGCTCCGGACGCGCAGGCTCAGCGGCCATGGCTCACGGGCCCAGCCACTCCGCAGCATGTGGGATCTTCCCGGACCGGGGCACGAACCCATGTCCCCTGCATCGTCAGGTGGACTCTCAACCACTGCGCCACCAGGGAAGCTCTATTTTTTTTTTAAAACTTAATTCACTGAAGATTTATTGAGGACCTAATAGATGCTAGAAATTATGCAAGGTGGGTTAGGAGATAGATGAATCAGAAATGAATTTCAGCCTCAAAGAGTTTACAGTTTTAGGAGGCATGATCTGTTCACTATAAGTAGAAAGAAGTCTAAGTTACGAGAAAAGAATAATAGAGGTAAAGGAGTTGGTAGAGACTTCTGCGTGGGAATATCCTGTAGCATGAGTACCATGAAGGAAGAACTAAATATTCCTAGAGCAAAATGTCTGAAGTGTTGGGGGTTAATTGTAGAACACAGTAATTAAAATAAAAAGGCCCTGCTCTAGAAATGGTGTAGTGTCTTTGAGAAGGAAAGAAAGTGATGTGGTGGTGAGTTTGCCCTTGAGTTCTAAACTCAGCTCTGGGAAGTGGCTTACAGAAATGTCCCAGGGAAAGTGAAGGGGGGAATTGGACTAGCTTCTTCCAGGTCCTGGGCTTGCCATACCAAGGAGGGACCGTGGGTGCACAGCTACCCCTGGGCTGTGAGACAGCTTCTCCTGCTACTGAGATCTAAGCCAGTGGGAGTCATGGAAACCCGAGAGGTATGGGGAGATCAGCAGTTTGGGGGGCACCCACTTACTGGTGCAGCCCCAGGAGCCTGATGGTGAAAGGCTGGCGCCAGTTCTAACAGCCCCTGGCTTTCTCTGCCTGATGAAATTGGTTCTTTCTTGACATCTAAAAGGGTGATGATTATTAGGCTCTTAATAGATTGCTCTACGAGGAGAGAACGAAAATGTCCCCTCACAAAGTCTAGTGTCTTGGTGACCCTCCTGTCTGGGCTTAGCTATTATGAATAATGCTGCTATGAACATGGTGCACATGTTTTTGTGTGAACACATTTCCAGTTCTCTTAGGTATACACCTAGAAGTGGAGCTTCTGGATTGCATGGCAGTTCTATGGTCAACTGTTTGAGGAGCTGCCAAAGGGTTTTTCTCAGTGGCTGGGACGCTTGACATTCCCACCAGCAAGATCTGAGGGTTCTGATTTCCCAACATCCTCACCAACCTGGTTATTTTGTGTCCCTTTCTTTCTCTTCCTTCCTTCCTTCCTTCATTTCTTCCTTCCTTCCTTCCTTCCTTCCTTCCTTCCTTCCTTCCTTCCTTCCTTCCTTTCTTCCTTCCTTCCTTTTATCGTAGCCATCCCAGTGAATATGATGAACTATCTCATTCTGGTTTTTGATTCTTATTTCCCTAATGACTACTGATGTTGAACATCTTTTTCTGGGCTTATTGGCCATTCATATATTTTGTTTGGAGTCTTTTCAAATTCTTTACCAATTTTTAAGTTGAATTATTTGTCTTTTTATTGTTAAGTAGTTGAATTGCTAAGAGTTCCTTAGATACACTAAATATCAGATCTTTATCACTATATGAATTGAAAATACTTTCTCCCATTCTTTGGGTTGTTTTTTTCACTTTCTTGATAGTGTTCTCTGATGTACAAATGTTTATAATTTTGATGGCATCTGATTTTATTTTTTCCCTTTGGTCATATCCAAGAAATTATTGCCAAATTCACAATCATACAGATTTATATCTTCTAACAGTTTTGTAGTTTTAGCTCTTACGTTTAGGTGTGTTTGATCCATTTGGAGTTAATTTTGTGTATGGTGGGAAGTAGGGGTCCTCATCCTTCTGCATGTGGAAATCCACATGTCACATCAACGTTTGCTGAAAAGACTGCTCTTTCTCCATTAAAGTGTCTTGACTGAAGTTTTATTGTAAATAAAAAGTTGAAATCTACTATCTGACTTACTTTTTTTCTAATTTCAGAGTTCCATTAGAGTCATTTCTGGTGGTTTTCACTGGGCAACATCTCTTAAAATTTTTGGTGATTTTAACTGCCATGTTCAAAATGATTTGAAACAGGCACAAAAGCTGAGCACTTAAAAACATTTCTCCAGTGTGTCTTGTGTAAGAAAATATATAATTCACAAACCCTATGCCCTTCTCATGTTGCACCACTCCTGAAATGCTCTGGCCTCCTCTTTGCCATTTAAAACTCAGTTCCAGTCTGCCCTGGGGGGAAGCTGTCCCAGGGCTTCTGTGTCACCCCTGGGGCTTCTGGACTTGGTATTTTACACACCTCCATTGCTGAAGTGCAATTACTTATTTACATCCCTGCCCTCCTCTCCCCTTTTCTCTGAGCAGATGAAACTGAGCCACTCGGGCTGGAAGTGGGCCCTTGGGCTTAGTCTGCACTCACGTTAGCCGTGCATACAAATCCCCTTTGCAGAATGATGCCCCCACCGGGGAGCACTGGGAAAGTGTGGTGTGGTCTTGTTTGTCAGGACTGATGCAGGGCATGGCTGGCATTCATCTGGGGCCAGGGCACAGGGCACTAACCATCTCACGGTGGGCAGGACAATTATTCATGGTGCAGGTTTATCCTGCCCTCCATGCAGTGGTGCCTACTTTGGGCAACGCTGACTCCTAAAACCGCAAACAAACAAACAACTAAAAAAACCTCATTAGCAGGCTAAAGAAAAGTCCCAGAAATTTCATTTAGTTCTTCTTGAGAAACCATGAGTCACATAATCAGTGCAGGAGAATTAGGATTCCAGAAGACAAAGTCAGATCAGTGGTCCATCCAGTGCAGTCCTGGGTCCTCTGTGATGCTGAGTGCAGCTGCCGGAAACCCCCGGCTGCCCCCCACCTCCTCTGGAAGTGTCTTCCCAGGCGCTCAGCAGTGGCTGGAGGTGCCTCGCATCCTCCGTGCCCCCTCCACGCCCACTAACTTACTCCCCACTTCCTAGCTGATGGCTGGTTCCTACGAGTGCTGCACCACGTTGAGGATGGACTCTCCCTTGTTGTCCCACCCAAGTCATGGGACTCAGCAACCTGAACCATCTGCCTCTTTGCTCAGTGATGGGCCAGGGCTGGACATTGCTTCTGGAGGCACTTCCAGCCCCGCCTCCATTTACAGGGGGCTCCCGGGAGGAGGCGCCCCTCTCTGCACACAGCCCTGTGCCTGCTTCCTGTGGTTTTGTGCACTTTTGATATTTTGCTCACATTGTGGCATCTGCCTGGAGGGTCTCTACCTTTTCCTTTGGACCCCAGCCTGTCCCCCTGATCTGATAAGTGGCCGTCCTCCACCCTCACCCCAGCCTCAACACTGACACCACGGTTTTAACCTGAACATGTTCATTACAGCATTTCTATTCCTGCTCTGATGCCAGGTGCTCCCTGCTTCACGTTGGTGACACCTATTCCACGATAAGTGCAGAAATCAGCTTAGGACAGGGTTGGGTCACACACCAGTGGGAGCCCAGATGGAGTCAGTGATGAACTGAATGGATTTATCTACAAGCTCACTGAACTGCTGCTATTTTTAGCCTCTGTGATTTTGGGAGCAACATTGTCTATCTTCGTGGTGTTATTGGATGTCTGACACCTTGAGGTCTCACATGACTTTGGGTGGGTATCACGGGATGAAAGGGAGGAGAACAGAGAGAAGGAAGAATTGGGGGAGATTCCTGGAAGGAAAAGTTTTCTTGAGCTTTGTGACCCTAGAAACCACAAGCTTGTGGTCCTGGCGTTAAGGACGGGCTGCTGAGCACATTCGCTTCAAGGGCCGTGATCTGAGAACATTCACAGAGGATGTCCCATGTGATCAAACTCAAAGCATGACCTGGGGAGGAGATTCCAGGCGCACAGTGGCTGAAAGCAAACTGCGGGGAAAGTAGGTTTTTTCTTTACTTGAAGGTTCTCTCTGTGTTAGAAAGAATGTGTTGTCAGCGTCTCCTTCTCACACTCACTGTGCAGTGAACTCTAGTTAGTAAGATGTTAGGGTTGAAGAAGAGAAAAGAAAAGGCACCCCCAGTGATGGGCTGTGTTTTCCTTTGTCAGGAGACAGCCACTGAGGAGGGCTTTAAAGAGATCTGAGCTCTGCACACAAAGACCACTGTTTAAATGGTGATTAATCCTGGGTTATGGTGACTCTATCCTAACAATATCTTACCTTTTATAGGGCTTCGACTTTTCAAAGCATTTTTATGTCTTTCATGCATTTGCTTTTCAAGAGGAAGCCGGACCCAGCACACAGCCTTCTCCTTACGTGGTTCTGTGCGCAAATTCATAATTTGGGCGAATTCACTTCATTTCGGCAAATCTTTATTAAATAGTTAGTGTTTATTACCCACCTTGCATTTGCTGTTTCACTGGCAAAGCAATATGCCCCAGACACACACATTTCTTCTCTCTTTGGTGATTCCCCAACTCCCTTTCCCACCAAAAGAACTTGCAAGAAAATTAGAATCTATTTGGAAGAGAATCTTTGTTCTTCTACTCATGACATATTTGTTCATTTATGATGTTTGTGGAATGTGTGAAGAAGTTGCTGGTCCTTTCAGCTTTGGTAAAAAAAAAAAAAAATGTGCTTCTACTGAGGAAGGGGCTTTGTCCGCATGAAAACCACTTTCTGCATAAGTGGGTGCATGTCTGTGTCAGTCAGGCCTTAGGCTATTCCGATCGAAGGTTAAAGCCAGCTTGTTCTGCGTAGTGGGTGGCGGCGAAGGAGAGGATGTGTGGTGGTCCTCAGAGGTACCGTGCAGTGACTGGAGGCGGGAGGATGGTGACCAAGGTGGGAGGTACCTGCAGAGAGAAGCAGTGGAACTTGGAGAGGGCTCATATTTGGACGTGATGCATTGGTGATTCTCCCAGGGCCCCTAAAAGGACACATCTCAAGGGCTGCTGTGGATAGACTATTTGTGTCCCCTCCAAATTCATATGCTGAAGCCTAAATCCTCTTTGTGATGGTATTTGTGAGGTGTGGGGGGAGCTTTGGGAAGCAACTAGATGTGGATGAGGTTGTGAGGATGGAGCTCCCATGGTGAAATTACTGCCCTTTTAAGAAGAGGACAAGCCAGATGCCCTCTCTATCTGCCATGAGAGGCCACCTGCAAGCCGGGAGGAGAGCTCTCAGCAACACCAGATCTGCCTGCACTTTGATCTTGGACTTCCCAGCATTTTGAAGTATGAGATAGAATCGTTTGTCATTTAAACCCCCTGTTCGGTCTGTCGTGTCCTGGGATGGCAGCCTGAATGGACTCAGACTGCGGCCAGTTGAAAAGCAGAGCCTAGAGGGAAAAGGATTCTGAGGCTGAAGACCAAGCAGACCCTGTGGAAGGGGCTGCAGCTTCCAGAGAAGGGGCCCACGGAGGGCGGCAGAGCTGCAGGGGATCCTGCTGCCGGGCAAACAAGGTGGGGAGGACATTCGGGGAGAAGCCACTTGGAATCAAAATGGAGTGTTTGTTTTCCTACATCTCTGACTTAGTTGGACCTAATGTGGGCAAAAATATTAAGGTGAGCTCAGCTTCCAAAACCACCATTGTTGCCACGGTGAAAATGTGGAAAACAGGTTGGTAAATTATTTAGGGGACATTGTAGAGAGATCATTCCTCTAACTCAGAGTCTAAGAAGGGGCCTTGTCCTCCACAAAGACCTGGAAGGCACCTGGGTCATTGATGGCGCCTCTTGCAGCCCCTTGAATGGCACCTGCACACAGAGGTCCTGCTGCCCCGTGGCCCACCAAACACAAGGGGTAACTTTTCCACATGCAGCCGTTTCACCCTTCTGTTCCTGATCTGCATCTCAGCCCTATGGCTGGGAGAGCCGTGAGCATACAGGAGAGGCTGACAAATTAGTGTCTGAGGTTGGAACTCACCAGAAAACCCAGAATGCATTGTCCTCACGCCACAGGAGAGGGGATGCTGACCTCCAGGTACAGACAGAAGCAAGGGACTAAAATGTAAAACTAATGACCACTGTGGTAGGAACGCTCTCCTGCTGTGGGGAGAGGGACCAGAGAAGGAGTGACGCTGAGATGATCCTTCGTGTTCATTTACGGTGCTTTCACACAGTACTGTCTCTCAAAATTGAAGAGAACGCTACTTGTCACATGCCGTACCCTCAGTTGATATAATAAAGAAACATCTGTGTGTGTTTGCTTTCAAATTGTTCATGCAGGCTGCTCCATCCTGATGAAACTTCCAACATGAACGGTTGTGCCTAGAACCTTAACCTGACCATGAATCTCTAAAGATATCACACGTTTTCTTTTTACTTCCTGCCGTCTCTCTTTATTTAAATTTTCTAAGAGTTGATTTGAGGTGTAGGTGGGTATATAGCACTCATTAAAAAAAAACAAAAGTGGAAGAAAGAAAAAGAAAACTATTCTTACCTGTTTTCTGAGAGTCAGGGAAGAGTCAAAAATAACTTGGTTGATTTTTGCAAATCTTATAATGTTGTCCTGTCTCCTACCCCAATACACACAGGTGAGTGTGTGTGTGTGTGTGTGTGTGTGTGTGTGTGTGTGTATGAGAGAGAGAAGGAATGAATCTCTGGTGCCTCTTCCTTTTCTCATAAGGACACCAGTCCTGTGGGATCAGGGCCCCACCCTATGACCTCATCTAACCTCAATTAACCCCGCTCAGGCTCCATCTCCAAATACAACCACTTTGGGGGTTAGGGCTTCAGCATTGAATGGGGGGACACAATTCAGTCCATAGCCAACAGTGGGCCGGAGGAGGGGTTTTAGGGTATTCCAGGGTCTGGGAGTAACCTTGAAGGGCACAGAAGTGTGACAAAGTGCAGCACCTTCCAGGACTATTGCTCTCACTCAAAAATGAGGGGAGAGAGTTAAAGCTGCACAAGCATTTGGCCTATTTCCCCTCAGCCAGTGGGTCCGAGGGTTGCAATGGGACATTTAGGTGCTCCCGGCTGCAGCGGACAAGCAGAAGGGCCCGATCTGCATTTGCAGAAGGAGACCTCTGGGGCGGGCAGCTCTGTGGCCTTCCAGTCCCCATGGGAAGGCGTGGTTTTCTGCTTGGAGTTGACAGGGGGGCGAGAGGTGCCCCGTGGTGCAGAGTCACGCCTTGTGATAGGAGGAGGAGGTGTTGGGGAAGTCACGGAGATGGGTGGCCTGCACATTCATCTCCTGGTTTAAGCCTGGTTTTCCTGGGGAGGTTGGCGTCCTTCCTCGGCCCCTGAGAAGATGGTGATGGACGGACGTCCAAGCAAAGCAGTAAAATGTGCTCACCCACACTTCACGCTCCACCTGGGGGGCAGGGTTCCTCACCTCTCAGCCACAGGGTACACGGGTGCCAGAGAGTCTCTGCCGGACTTCAGATTCAAGCTTTCATGCTTTGTAAACCCATAGCAGAACCCCAGCTGGGGTGTCAGCTGCCGGGGTCAGCCATCAAACCTGAGGCCAGAAGAAACTGCAGCCACTGTGACCCATGGCTGCACGTGACCCAGGTGGGAGCCTTGGGCGTCTTGGCTCAGGCCCGAGACCATGGACGACAGCCAGGCTGCTGTCAGGGTGAGTCCAGCAGGCACGTGGGCCCGGGGACAGTTCCTGCTGGAGACCCTGGCAGGAGGAGCCTCGGCACTGCCTTTGGTTCCCTCCATTGCCGGGTGGGCAGGTAGCCCTGGACACCCTGGTCTGGACTCGACCCACCTGGCCTCTTGGAGAATTACAGGTGGGCTCTGCTCGGCTCATTTCTGGAGGCTGTGAGTGCATGAGTGTAGGTGAAAGGATTTCAATAGGCCCCACCAAAACGGTCCTTAAAAATTCCCCTGAGCCCTCTTTATCTGCTTCTAATGCAGAGCGGGACCCTCCCCTCCATCTGGCTGGATTGCATGATATGAGATTCTGTGCTCAGGGTTAATTCATGACTTCCAGTCAAGGGTTAGTTTAAAAATAAATAAAATGGAAGGGATAGCATTGTGGAATTTTTGAGGAATCTGAAAGATCTAATTTCTTTGTTTTATAGGCAATACATCCAACAGCAAGGGAGGGGAAACAGCTCATCCAGGACCATCACACTGCAGCAGCTTTAAGGGAAGGGGACCTATTCACTCTCACGTGAGTGAGTGTAGAAGCAGCGCTATGCCTGGCACATAGGAGGTGTGATGGGTGATTCAGCTGGTCTGAGAGCCAAGCCCTTCCTGGTATGTGCAGTGCACACCTCACCACACCATCTGCCACAAGGGCCTCCCTGTGGGAGGAGTTCAGGTCCCCGCCCCATTCACCCTGGTTTTGAGTGCGCTTTGCTCTGGATGGCAGGGTGTGAGTACATGTGACCCGGGGCCTGTTCTGGGCAGAAGTGGTAACAGGCAGCGACCATGACCAGCAGCTGCTGACCTGCCTCTCTCTGCCATCCAAACAGTATGGCCTGGGTGGGGGGCTGCCTTTCACCCTGGACTCAGGATTGAAGAAAACACCCAGAACAGTCCCACAGGCAACGGGCAGCCACAGAGGCAGAGATAAACCTTTGTCCTTATAAGCCTCCACGACCTGGGGGCTGTCCTTGTAGCCACCAAGCTGACCGACAGAGTTGGTGTGCGGTGACTACGTGTGGAATTCACGGTGGCATAAATGACAAGGTGAGTAATCCATTTTCTTTCAGTGCCTCTAGACAACGCGCTCATTTGCGGCCATGGCTTCTTCCAGTCTGGTGGTGTGATAAGTGAGTCTGAGCCAGAGGAATCTGGGCCTGGGCGGGCTCACCGTGATGGCTGGGCCGCGTTGTGTTAGATACTAGCCTGGGCCAAGCTGCCGGTCCCTTGCACTTTGCAAAGCTGGTGCAAACTGCAGGCCTCAGCTATCAGGACCCATCGAGGGCATGAGCCCTGCTGCCTTCACTTCTGGCAGCCTTGGGGCATCTGGTAAGTGTGGTAAGTAAAGCCATTTTCTCACCTGGAGGAGAATAAAAGTAGCGTGAGTGAGTGAAGTGGTCTGTCGTGTGTGTGTGTAGGTGAGACTCCTGTGTCTGGCCCTGGTGTCCTGGCGTGCATATTAATTGTGCCCGCTTGTACTCTCCAAAGTGATCCTGTTTCCACCTGGAAATTAGCAAATAGGACTTGCTGAAGTGTGTAAACCAAAAGCTTTTTTTGAGTTGAAAAAAGTCAAAATTAATTATGAGGAACAAAACCTGACTTCAAATACATGCCCATCCCTGCATTCTGCATGTGCACGTCAATATCTGTGTAGAGACAAAACAGGACTCTGACTTGACAGGTTTGTGTTTCCAGTCCCTCATCTCAGCACCCTTTCTCCACGTCTAAGGGACTGAGAAAAGCTGGGTTTGGTTCTGGGGCAAAGCATCATCCCTGTGGCATCTCCCTTTGATCCAGTGACTCTGCTCACCTGAGAGAAGCAGCAACCTGGGCAGGTCAAGAGCTTCCCCCAGTGGACAGCAGGCTTCACTCTGAGTCTCTGAGTGTTGGCAGGTGGATGATTACAGAGCAACCGGGGAAATCAGCATCAGACACTAGGCCAAGGCAAGAAACCAGCTAGGTTAGTTGGGCTCTGGCCCTTGATGACTCCTCACCAGCAGGTGACCAGGCTAAGGTTGCCATCCCTGACCTGTCCTCTGCGAGTGGCAGGAGAACCGTTTTTTCTGGAACGGCTGCTCTGCTCAAAGGGACTTACTTTAAAGACTCTGAATTTATGACCCTGTTGGAGGGCTGCCATTCATAAGTTGAGTTTCACTATAATCCAACCTCCTAATATCTTCGCAAACCTGACTTTTAAAGAGCAGGAATCTTGTACAGGGGAAAAAGAGGGGTGATTTTTGTGGCCCAGAGCTTGTGATGATGTGATAGTCAGTTTTAGGATTCAGCAGAGAAAATTAGAGCCTATTACAATGCTCTTTAAGTTTTATGAATAAAATAAACAGAGCTACCATCCTGTAATCCAACTCCTGGGCATACAGCCAGAGAAAACTCTAATTTGAAAAGACACATGCACCCCAATGTTCATAGCAGCACTGTTTACAACAGCCAAGGCATGGAAACAACCTAAATGTCCATCGACAGAGGAATGGATAAAGAAGATGTGATATATATATATATGTGTATATGTATGTATGTGTGTATATATACACACACACACACACAATGGAATACTACTCAGCCATGAAAAAGAATGAAGTAATGCCATTTGCAGCAACATAGATGGACCTAGAGATTATCATACTAAGTGAAGTAATTCAGACAAAGACAAATATCCTATGATATCACTTATATGTAGAATTTTAAAAAATGATACAAATGAACTTATTTACAAAACAGAAAATAGACTCACACACATAGAAAACAAGCTTATGGTTACCAAAGGGGAAGCAGGGGAGGGATAAATTAGGAGTTTGGGATTAACAGATACACACTACTATATATAAAATAGATAATTGACAAGAACCTACTGTACAGCACAGGGAACTATACTCAGTATCTTGTAATACCCTATAAGGGAAAAGAATCTAAAAAGAATATGTAGGTGGTTATATATCTATAGATAGTTATATATATATATATATATATATATATATATATATATATATATATATATATATATATACAACTGAATCACTTTGCTGTATACCTGAAACTAACACAACAGTGTAAATCAACTACGTTTCAATAAAATTGTTTAAAAAAAGGAATGGCAAACTTAGTATGTGGAAAATGCAGAATGACTATTTTTAAATTTTGAACTGTAATTTTGATGCTGAAATCAGTGACACTCTTTTAGCAGGAAAAAAATGTGCCTGAGGTGGGCAAGCGGCCTCAAGCTGGAACTGAGCCCCCTTCAGGATGGCAGGAACCAGACCACTCACACAGGGCCCCGACTTCTGGCACCCACACAGTGGCATCTGAATTATATATTAAAACACAGCCTCCTTTATATTTGGCCTGTAATTTCAGTCTCTTGCTATAATACTGTCTTGCAAAGGATTTTGCAAAACTTGGCCCAGTGAGGCCCTTTATCTTTCATCTTCCTCTGGCACAGAGCTGAGGGCAGGTCGGGCAGCTTCGTTCTGCAGCCGCCTCTTGTCATTCTTTTCTCCCTGCGTTAGTGTCTGCCCTTCTGGTCTACCACTGCCCTCCCAGTGGGAGCGAATCTCCCCCTCCTCTGTGCCTCCCTATTCTTGTAATCTAGCGCTTTGGGGCCGGATGTTATTTTCCTGATGAAACAAGTCCTTGAAGACGGGACCATGTGACAGGCCACTTTGCATCCTTCACAGAGCCAGGCCAGTGAAACGGGATTCGGACCACCTCCCGCATGGTGGGCCCAGGGGCTCACTGAGGTGGGGCAGATGCTATTGCAAGCCAGGGAGGGGCACAGGGTGAAGGGGGCTGGCCACACCGGGAGCTGCACTTGGGGCAGCTGGCGTTCGGGAGGGCCGATGTCCATGGTAATCCCAGGCGCAGCTGCAGGTTTTCTGGGTCCCCAGTTAGGGCTGGCTTAATCCAGTCTGAAGGGGATTGGTGTGATGGTTAATTGTACATATCCACTAGGCTGGGTCTGAGGTCCACTTGCTTGGTCAAACACCAGACTAGCGTTGCTGTGAAGGTGTATTTTAGGAGTGATTAACATTTTAAAAATTAAAAAAAAACTTTTTTTATTGAAGTTTAGTTGATTTACGATGTTATGTTAGTTTCTGGTGTACAGCAAAGTGATTCCATATATATATATGTATATATATACACACACACACATACACATATACATATATATGTATTCTTTTGCAGATTCTTTTCCACTATATTGATAGTTTATTATGTAATATTGAATACTGTTCCCTGTGCTATACAGTAGGACCTTGTCGTTTACCTATTTTATATATAGTCGTGTGTATCTGCTAATCCCACACTCATAATTTATCTCACCCACCCCACTATCCCTTTTGGTAACCATAAGTTTGCTTTCTATGTCTGTGAATCTGTTTCTGTTTTGTAAATAAGTTCATTTGTATCATTTTTTAGGTTCCACATATAAGTGCTATCATATGATGTTTGTCTTTCTCTGTCTGGCTCACTTCACCTAGTATGATAATCTCTAGGTACATCCATGTTACTGCAAATGGCAATATTTCATTCTTTTTATGGCTGAGTAATATTCCATTGTATATATGTGCCACATCTTCTTTATCCATTCATGTTTTTTAAAAATAATTAATTAATTATTTTTGGCTGCATTGGGTCTTCGTTGCTGCACACGGGCTCTCTCTAGTTGCAGCGAGTGGGGGCTGCTCTTCGTTGCGGCACGGGGGCTTCTCATTGCGGTGGCTCCTCTTGTGGCGGAGCACGCACTCTAGTCACATGGGCTTCAGTAGTTGTGGCTTGCGGGCTCTAGAGCACAGGCTCAGCAGCTGTGGTACACGGGCTTAGTTTCTCCAAGGCATGTGGGATCTTCCTGGACCAGGGCTTGAACCTGTGTCCCCTGCATTGGCAAGCCGATTCTTAACCACTGTGCCACCAGGGAAGTCCCTATCCATTTGCCTGTTGATGGACATTTAGGTTGCTTCCATGTCTTGGCTATTGTGAATAGTGCTGTTATGAACACTGGGGTGCATGTATAGATGTGATTAACATTTAACATTTAAATCAGTGGACTTTGAGTAAAGCCGATCACCCATCACAGTGGGGTGGGCCTCATCCAATCAGTTGAAGGTCCCAAGAGCAGACTGATGTTTCCCTGAGAAGAAGGAATTCGGCCTCACGACTGTAACATAGAAACCCTGCCTGAGGGATCTGTTCGCTGGTGGGGAGCTTCGGTACCTTGGGCCGGCCCGAGGTAAAGAGAGCCAGGAGGGTGCTGTGCCCGCTGCCCTGAGAAGGGTCTGAGGCTCGGTGTGGGTACCATCTGGACTGACTATCTCAGGGCCGGGAGGGGCCTCTGTGCCCCAGTCCCACGTTCACCCACAGACTCTGCTGGGATGGCCACGCCGATGAGTATGATCCCCCCAGCAGGATCTTAGTTCCCAGAATAGGGAACAAAATCAAACCCATGGCAGTTAAAGCACCAAGTTTTAACCAGTGGACAACCAGGAATTCTGAGATTCGTGTTCAATGCGAAGTCAGTAAATGGTGGTTCCATTCTCTACTACAGGGGAAAAAGTAGGGTATCACGGTGATGGTAGCTTCATGGAGTGAGCTTAGGAGTGTTCTTTCCTCTGCAATTTTTTGGAAGAGTTTGAGAAGGAAGGATGTTGGCTCTTCTCTGAATTTTGATGGAAATCACCTATGAAGCCATCTAGTCCTGGACTTTTGCTTGTTGGAGGATTTTTGATCACAGTTTCAATTAAAAAAAAAAAAAGAAAGAAAGAAACCCTGCTTGAGTTTCCAGCCTGCTGCTCTGCAGAACCTCTGCAGGCTCAAAGCTGCAGCATCAACTCTTACTCGAACTTCTGGACTGCTGCCTGGAGTACAGATTTTGGACTTGCCAGCTCACAATCGTGTGAGTCAATCCCTTAAAACACCCACCCCCTCTATAAATATATTGTGCCTGTGTCTCTAGAGAATGCTGACTAATACAGCAGGGATAACAGGGTCAGGGGTCACCTTTCAATTAACCGTGTCATCTCTAGAGAGGCTGCACCTGCCCTGCGCAGGTTGTAGGTGAAGCCGTAGAAAACCTGGTCCCTGGGTGGGATGACCCCGCAGCAGTGCCCCCCTGCACAGGCTGTCACCATCATCAACCGTCTTCCCTGAAGCCTCCTCATTCGGGAGCACTTTCTCCTCAGACTGATTCCAGCACTTTCTACCAGGTTCTGGAGCCCCATTTCTCTCTCTTTGAGGCCAATTTCCTGGTCTCTGTGCCAGCCCTCGCATCTCAGAGAAGACCTCATGAAGACTCACGAGCAGTTCAGAAGCACACCGCACAATATAAAATTTATTATAAAACTTCAGTAAATATAAATATCCAGGTGCCATTTGGAATGGAGATTGCACCACAGGAAAGGATTAAAAGCCACACGGATACTGACGGGAGGATGTCAGAGGCCCGCCGCGCAGCTTTTCACCAGGAAATAGGCCTTCCTTCTGAATGGGTGTTACAAAAACAACCAAAATTTACCGAAACATTTTTTTTGGAAACCCCTCAAAATACAAAAACGAAACACAGGGCTCCAAGGTCATCACTTGACATCTGCCCAAGTGGACCCACCACCAGTCCTCAGTAGGATGGTGGTGATTCGGTGTAACCGGTAAGACTCTAATTCAGATACAACCTGTAATTCTGTCACTTGAAATAGAAAAGCAGTAAGAAATGGGTTTAAATAAGATCACTCACTTGTAAATAACTGAGAAAGATAAAATGTAAAATAAAAAACTTCTCTCCTCCAGCACACAAGTCTGAAAGGGACAGGAGCACCACAGCAGGGATTTCATTTTCCCGTTTCCAGAGGCGAGGTCCCCAATCAGGATGGAGACCAGCTCCCCTGCCCGGGCCCTGGGTCCCTGTGCAGAGAAACTGCTCTTGGGGCAGGATGGGCCTGGGGACGCAGCCCAAAGCTGATCCCGCTGTCGGAAGGGACCTCCGGGTGGGAGCTGGGCCGGCATCCTTAGAGGCAGGTGTTCTGTACTTCTCCCTCATTTCCTGACCTGCCTTCCTTGACAAAGCTCTGCAGTTCTAGGTGAGCACGTGCCCTGCTGCACAGTGCGCCCTGCAGCCTGACTCGACATCCCCACCTCCCCGAGAGCGTGTCCATGTGCCTGGGGATGCACTCACACACATGAGTCACACACACGCTCACACACACACACACACACACAGCCATGCACAGAATCGTATATAAGAGCCCCAGATCGTTTTTCTTCTCTCAGCTTCCATCTTCCTCGGAAGCACCCCGGTGTAGACCACACAGCTCGCTGGTGCTGGAAACAGGTACCTCCTGTGCCCTGTCAGCTCACAGGTTGGATGTGGAGCACATCTTGCAGCACTGCTGGCCATAGAAGTGGTGGCTGCACATCCTGTGCTGGGGCACCAGGGTGCACCAGTGGAAGCGGTCCTCGCAGAGGGCGTCTGAAAGTGAGCAGTCCTGAGTTAGTCACCATGCCAGCACCCCGTGTCTGCTGCCACTGGCAATAACTCCAGCAAATCAAGGTAAATCTGTCATTGCCCTGAAGCTGCTGAAGGAGGGCAGCTCTTCAGGTCAAATGGGCCAAGTGGGTTGTGCTGTTTTCACAAGACCTTTCTTGGAAGCTTCCCACAAAGTTGAAATTCTCTGCTTTTTGTGCTAAACCCATCCACGTAACCACTCATCCACCCAAGGCGATGGGGCTTCTGTGGATTGGACTCCAACTGCCGAGTCCCTGATTGAGCCAGACCACTCATTCTCCTCCAGCCCCATTTTCTCTTCCAGAAACCTCGACAGATACACAGGGCATGGTCCCCGCAAATACCTGAGGCACCGAGGGAGTGGGCACAGGGATGGCGTTTAGAGCGCATCCAAGGAATAATCTGGGCTCTCCTTTACCTCGGGCGGAAAAGGCTGCTCTACTTAAAATCCGCTTCTCTGAATATAAAGAGCAGCAGTGAAACAGAAGCAATCTGATTTCCCAACCATCCGTGTCATTTCTGGGGAGGCGTGAGAAGCGAGGGGTCTGCTTTGTGGGCTATGTCATGGGAAAGCTGGGGGAGGAGATGGAGAGAGAACGGGGAGCCGACACCAACCCCTCGACCTAGCAGGCACCCCGCACCTGCTCAGCCCTCTTAGGTGACACTCCGGAAACGGGACGGCCCCCCCGAAAGGCCAAGGTCAAGCCGAGGGGCTCCGACACTCACCTTTCTTCTGTGCGATGGGGCAGAAACGGGTGTTGCAGGCCTGGGAGGCCACGGGCTTCTGGTGCGCGGAGCAGCCCACGGCCGGCCGGCGCCCCGCCAGGCACTGCACGGACCTCGTCTGCATGCCGCCTCCACAGCTGGCCGTGCACTGCGAGAAGCACAAGCAACAGTTGCCCGGGGCCACCAGGTCCTTGGGCCAGCTGCTGTCGCAAGCTTTCCCCACCTCCCCAGGTTCCTCACGGTGGTCTGCCTCAACCTCTGTGGGTGGCTGAGCAGATTGTGGATTTTTCCCAAGTATGGACACTGGGGAGAAGTGCCCAGAAGTCTGAATGTCCTTGAGTCATCAAGGGTCTGATGGACACCAAAAAGTGGCACGCATCTGGGGATACAGGCTATGGGTCTTTCATGAAATGCCATCACCAAGCCAACCTTTCTGGTGCCCCTGACCTGGAAAAGCTTGACAAGCCAACTCCCCAGGAGTTGACACTCAGACCCTTCCAGACTCCAAGCGCAGGGACTCTGCATGTCTGGAGGTTCCCCGGGCTCATTCGCATGCTACCGGGAACTTTGTTTCCCGAAGCCGAGGCCCCCGCACTCTAAGGCACAGAGCACAGCGGAGCCAGAGTAGGAAGGAGAGGCTGGGTCAGACCATCCCTCACCAGCTGGCCGGGCACACACCCCACAGACCACAGCAGTGGGTCCATCTGAGATCCACTGCCGGTAATAAACCAGGAGGGACGTGGGTGATCAGAGAGGTGGAGGAGCCCCAACTTGTAGCAGTGAATATGTCCAGAAAGAAGGCGACTCGAGGTCTAGACGGAAGCATGTGAATTGTGCTCAGACAAGGCTGTGGGTTCAAGACCGTTAAGAATGTAAGCAATTAGGGCTTCCCTGGTGGCACAGTGGTTGAGAGTCCGCCTGCTGATGCAGGGGACGTGGGTTCGTGCCCCGGTCCGGGAACATCCCACATGCCGTGGAGCGGCTGGGCCCGTGAGCCATGGCCGCTGAGCCTGTGCGTCCGGAGCCTATGCTCCGCAATGGGAGAGGCCTCAACAGTGAGAGGCCCACGTACCGCAAAAAAAGAATGTAAGCAATTAAAGGAGCACCTGCACAAAGTCGGGGTCAGAGAACGTTTTGGATATCCTGTGGGTAAGCTAAATGGTCGCTTTAAAACACGAGGCTAAAGCCGTGCAGATTTAGGGACACACATAACTCAGGCTGCTGCCAGAATGTACAGGTCTGTGTGCTAGGACCCCATTGGAGCAGCCCCGGGGCTGGTCTTCCACAGCCGAAACAGCCCGCAGCCAGACGCTTGCCTGCAGCTGGATGTTCAGGACCCGCTGCAAACAGAGCCTGGAGAAGTGGTTTTGATATCCCCTGGGATAGGGACTCGGCGATGGAGTAAATAAAACACCTCTATCTGACCCTGGTGGGGGGAGAAAATTTGGAAATAGAGAGTCCTGAAAACTCATAAGCTGAAGGCATTGTTCCTCCTTCTTTTTTTTTCTCTTTAGGGAAAGGACGGCTGGGCCCCTGGAGAGAAAATCCAGGGCTTTAGCTGCTAAGCATGTGGGTTTGGAACATTCTGTGAGGCTTACCTCTTCTCCTCAAAACCAATTTCAGCGAAAGTCATCAATAGCTCAGTTTCAGTATGCGACGATGGCAGCCAGGAAAACAACAGTGTTGTGGGCAGACTCATGTCTGATTCCTGAATCATGAGGCTCATCCGCGGTAGAGCCAGATGTTTCCCACTGCCTGTAACATCTTTCCGAACATTCCGGCAGAGCCGCACTTCTGGCCTTGGTGCTTTGCACTCTGGTTCCAGGCCCTCCCTCAGCTACCATCGTGGGCTGAGAACTTACAGGGCTGCACTGCCGCAGGGTTCCTAGGGTCTTGTCGGTCACATCTTCCTCCGTAGGTGTTGAATGTCTCTGCCTTGTGAGTTGAGTTTCTTTCATCAACAGCGGCAGAGGCAGAATTCCACTCTTGCTAAAGATGTTATGCCTCAGTTAGAAATCAAGAGATCTGGCCAGCGTTTTGCATCACTTAAACAGCACCGAGTGGTTTGATGCTTTTTTCGTCATTGGTTAATTTATTCACAAAGAGGGATCATTCTCCTCCTCTTACCAGGCACAGTTCTAGGCTCCAGACACTAGTGCTGAGCACAAGCAGCTTGCCCTTCCTCGGGGCACTTTCTAAAGCCACTACTCAAAGCTCGGTTTCTGGACAAGCAGCCCTGGCAACAGCTGGGAGCCTGTCAGCATCCCTGCCTCCCACCTCCGGACGCTGCCTCAGAATCTGCACAACCCCCAGATGATCCATAAGAACACCCAGTGTGAGAAGCACTGGTCTAGGGAGATTTTAAACTCCCCGTGAGAGACATATTTTTAGGAAAAAAGCCTCCAAATAGCTCAACTTTTGTGTTTCTTCATGTAAACAGAAAGAACTAAGATGTATGGCTGCAGATTTTGAAAATAGTTTGCATGGATAAAACCAGAGATAGAGCGGGAGAGGGAAGAAAAAGAAGGAATCTGAAAAAGTTAATTCACTTTTTTTTTCCCCAGGAAGGAAAAGCTATGCAAGTGGTTCAGCTGTATCATAAACATAGTGGCCTCAAACTCAGCATGGGGTTTAGAAATCACATTCCAGATTTTCCATTGGATTTGCAGGTGGGTTGATCCTAAGAATCTCTGTGCAGACGCCCAGGGTGGAGAGCGAGAGGCTGGGGCTGCAGGAGCAGCAGGTGTGGAGGGCAACTCACAGGACACAACACTGCTGGGAAAGGAATACTCTGTGGAAAGGGAGACGGGAACTCAGATCTGAAGTCAAAGGCCAAGTCTCCTTCCTCAGCTTCATGGGGTTTAGCCTGAGCGTCTCAGGCCATTCCTCGTACTGATGGCAGGAGAGGCGGCCGCCATGCCGGGCGCTGACGGTGTCCTGTACCTACTCCCTGACCTGCAGAGTGACAGCTGCTGTCGCCCTCTGTCCAGACCCCCTGCTGCTGGAGACACCCTCCACACCAGTGGCTCTCAAGCTCGAATGCGTGTCCAGATGAACCACAGGACTCAGCAAAGCAGAATGCTGGGGCCCGGCCCAAAGCTCGAGCGCCAGCAGGTCTGGGCTGGGCCCGAGAACCTGCATGTGTAGCCACGCTGCTACGGGTCGGGACACACGCGGAGAACTGCTCTACAGTGGGTGACCACAGCCACACCGGCAGGAGCACCTTCCTCTTCTATTTTCAGAACTGACTCCCATCACATTCAATCTAACAAAACTAGCACATCAAGCTGAACTGCAGCTTGACTGCAAAGAGTTAAATGAGCCCTTGAGACGTTCCCCCGCGTGGCCCTGGCGCTCACTGTCATCTTCAGCCCGTGCACTCTCCCCACCGCACCCTGCTCACTTCTGCTCACCTTCCAGGGCCTCGGTCTGAATGTCCCTGAGCCAGAAAATGTGGATGACTCCCACTCTGTGGCTGGGTGGGTAGTTCTGGGTCTGTTTGCTGAGGGGTGAGGGGAGGTCCCCCCAGACTCCGGGGCGTGTGGCTTCAGGGCGCAGAGCAGGGCCAGCACCACTGAAGAGCCGGCCATGGGCTGCTCACCCCACTGCTGGGGCCCCGGGGCCTTAAGCCCCCTCCCGTGGCCTCTGACCCTTCACCCCCACATGTGCTGCCGGTACCAGGGCCCGAGACCAGGGCTCCATCCAAGAACCAAGGAACCAGATGGAGAAAAACGTCGAGGCAGGATTCCGCGGGACGGCCCCCTGAGGTCTAGCAGTGAGGGTCTTCTTGTCATTCTAGAATTAAACGGCCTTCTGGAGGGTGATGCACGCCTGTCCCCACCTGGACCCCATGCAGACCAGCACACTCTGCTCTGAAAGGACCCCTGCGGGTTGACCAGTCCTGCCCCCTTCCAGGGAGTCTCAGGGCAGACATCCACTCGGACAGACTCTACGGACATTGAAATGCTGAAAGACCTCTCCCTTCGGATGTCCTCTGTGTGCCCTGTACCCTTGGCGATCCCCGTGTTCCTAGGAGGACTGGCCACCCCTGTGTAAGAGGCACTGCACTTCCTCTGACTGGAGGAAGGGGGAATTGATGATTACTCTTAGTCATTATCAAAAAACCCCAAAGATGCATTTTTAAATAACAACATTTGCCTCCGGGTTTGTTTTAAATTAGAGAGACTACTCTTGTTTATGTTATTGGTCTTTATGGAAAAATGCTAGTGGAAGGCGATGTCTGAGAGCTCTAAGTCCTGATTGATGTTATATGTGGTCTTAAGTCTAAGGTAAATGTCCACCTGTCACATTCACAGGAACTTGTAAAACCACGGGGCTTCTTCCAGGGCAAAGTTCATCTCTCAAATGCATGGAGAGTGTGTAAACAAATGCATGTTAACTGCAGAGAGCCAGAGGTCTCACACCTTCATCCTCCTTCTGTGAAGTCTCTACAGGGGCGGGAGGGGGGCAGTTTCTTCCCTTATTTATCACCTTCGTGGACCTCTCCAAGTCTGGAGCTTCAGCCACCATAACTTCTCCCAGAGACCAAATGTCTACTCAGTCAGGGTGGGACAACACACACAATTTCTGCTCTAAACATAGATGGGGCTGTGCATTTTCGTACGAATTCAATTGGTTACAGGCAGACTCCCTCCAGCTCAGGCGACCTTGTCCATCAATGTCAACAAAAAGGTTCCTGTTTTCCTGTGCACCCTCATAATTAGAAGAGAATGAGAGCAAATTATGAGAGGTGGGCGAATGGATCAAGGGTGCAGGGCAGCCCTCTGTGATGGACTGACCACACTCATCCAGACCAAGCCTGCTGAAGTCTCCGCACGTTCTGTGTGTGCCCGTGTGTGTGTCTTCACGTGTATGCCCCTATGTGTGAGTCTGTGCAGGTGTGTGTGTGTTTGATACATTGCTGCAGACATAGTTGCCAAGATGGAAAACCCTATCGATGACGTCTGGGACATGGCTCTTTGCCCCTGAGAGCCCAAGGGTCTCCACGTCAACTTGTGCACAGTCCTGGTGAGGAACCCTGGAACAAGACAGGGCCCCGGCACTCCAGCACTGAGAACACACCCAGTCTCTGTCATGTAGAGTCAGACACAGTCCAGCAGGTGTTCGTACTTAAGCCTTTCCAAGACCAGGTTAGTGTGTGATCCACTGGATGCTAAGCCCAAACGACCCAAATGAATGAAGTCAGTCCTGCGAGGCAATGCACTACTAACCAAAATGATAAGCCGGGCCATTGAGACCAACAGAAAGTCTCCTGATCAAATAACAGAACCCGCCATCTTCCTGCTGTTACAGGAATAACCTGTCTGGGGGCAAAGCTGAGCCAGGCACTGGCCATGCATTTCCATCCCACAATTTCCCACGATTGAAGGGTGCAGGGCCTTGGGTACAAGAGCTCATGGCAAACATCGCCTTTGAGTTATTACTCCCAAAAGTTATGGACTCGGAATGTAATAGATGAGTCACACTGGATAAGATCTTCAAGCAGCTTATGATAAAAATGACTTATTAGACAGACAGATTGAATATTTCAGGCTGGTGAAAGCTATGCAAGATGTATTTTTAGGTTTTAGGTTTTGGTTTAAAGTAAATAAGGATAAACCTTGTTTTTCTTTTTCTAAATTTGCCTGAAGTCTCTGAATTGAGCAGAGTAGGGTGAATACTGGCCTGATTCAGTCTCAGGAGCCTCAGTCTCCCCACAGACAGAGGGACCATGGTCTTGGGAACCACCTGTACTCGTCTCTGACTCACATCCTCAAAAAGACAGAGAAAGCGAAGCATCTGCCTCAGAAACAACTCGACTCGGCTTCTTAGCTCATCCATCCCTTCACCTTGCTGGAAAGCCTGTACACTCAGAGGAAAATAGAAGGGAAACGTGTGTAGCTAGTGATACTTTTGACCTACTTAAAATAGCAAATGCTTGAAAAGGATGTGGTTCAAAGGTCCCCTGGTCCAATATTCTAAATTAAACAAATTCTAATTTAAATACCATTTGGGGGAGGAGTTCATATATTTGTAAATGAAAAAGCAACATCAAGTTTGAAGATAAGAGGAACCAAAAGCAAAGCAAGAACACAGCTAGAGGGCAGTGCATACAGTGGGTGGAAGGTCTTTCTGTCTCTTCCTCTCCAAGGACTGAGGGATGGTTTCCTTCTGCAGAGCTCAGAGTTTGGGACCAGGGATATGGCAGAGGCACCAGAGGGACAGCAATGGCCGGGCTGGGATGTTGCGATTTCTAAAGAAGGTTATTGATTACCAGCCAATCCTGGGTTCACATACACAGCAGATCTCCAACAGAATGAATTGGGGCTTCATTTGGGGGGATGTTGAACTGGTTTTATTCTAGTAAAATTTTATCTAATACTGAAAAAATTTCCGTGGTGGATTAATTTGGTTCCAATATATATTTCCATTTGTTTTCTTTGGCTGATTAAATTTTAATTTTTGGAACTTGGGGAAGGCCTAGGAGGTTAAAGCTTTTCCACGAACAAGATAAAAATAATAATTCTGTGTGATTTTTGCTCTGTCAAACTTGTTCATTTCAGGTTTGCATTCAGGGTTGGGTTTACGTCAGAAGATTGTTCAATAGAATTGTTGGTGGTGGGCACACATGAGGGAGGGTGGGTGCCATGCTGGGGGAACCCATTCTGTGGGGAATCAGGAGAGCTGAGAGTGAAAGAGCCCACCGCCCATCACCTCTTGGCCATTCCTGGATCAGGGGACTGCGGGTCACAGAGCCTTGAGGTCTCCCCTCTGAGACTCATGTTCCTCCTGCTGGAGAAGCCCCTGTGCTGGTGGACACCATGGTATTGTCGGATTCAGCTGCTGTAGCTCACATGCCCACTGTCCTCAGACTCCAAGCTGGGCGAAGAGGAATGTGAAGGCACTTAAGACACAGCCCTTGCTGCTGGGAGTCACCCTTGGGGAGTCAGGAGGAAACATGATGGGACAAGGACACAAATGAAAATGTGCAGCACCCTGCGGGACCTTCCTGGGGACAGACACCCCTGGTGTCCCCTACCTCTTGTTTGTAGAAAAGCTTTAACCTCCTAGGCCTTCCCCAAGTTCCAAAAATTAAAATTTAATCAGAGAAGTTAAAAAATGCAGAAACAAAGGAAAATAGTCCAGCAATACAAAATAATAATAGTTTAGTCATAAAACAAAGTCAAGGACCTTTGGTTACTCCTCAAGGGCTACAGATAACATCCTGAGTCATGCCCTTGTGTTGTTTTGCAGACACTGAAACCCCACCAGGTGGAGAAAGTTAACTGCATGTTGACCACCAACCAGCACATAGAGCCCATACCGTTTTGGGCCAGAAAATCGGCAACTGAGATTCCTGAAATACCACCCGGTTACCTCACCATCAACCAATCAGAGAACTGTGAACAAGCTGATCTTGTACCCCGCAACCCTCTCCCTCAGTCTTTAAAAACCCTTTCCTGAAAGCTGTCAGGGAGTTTGGGTCTTTTCAAGCCTGTTCTCCTTGCTTGGTGCCTGCAGTAAACACTGTACTTTCCTTCACCACAAAATGGTGTCAGTAGATTGGCTTTGCTGTGCATTGGGCAAGCAGATCCAGGTTAGGTTCAGTAACACCAATAACCACCGTGTTAGATGCTCAGGGCTGCTGGAACAAATGACCACAAGCTGGGGGGCTTGAAACAGCAGAAACAACTCTCTCAGTTCAGGAGGCCAGAAGTATAAAATCAAGACATTGGCAGAAGGAGCAAGTTCCATCTCTTCTGGAGGCCCTAAGGGGGAATCTGCTCATCCTTTTCCAGAGTCCGGCGGCTGCCGGCAATCCTGGGTGTTCTTGGGCCTATAGCTGCATCAATGTGGCCTCTGCCTCTATTATCACATGGTCTTTCCCCTGTGTGTCCTATAAGGACATTGGTCATTGGGTTAGGGTTCGCCCAAATCCAGAATGACCTCATCTTAGCTAATTAAACCTGCAAACTTCCTATTTCTGAATAAGATCACATTTTGAGGTCCTAGGTGGACATGAGTTTTGGGGACACTGTTCACGGCAAGACACAGGACATGCCCAGGAGTCAGGGTGTGGTGTCCCTTCGGAGAGGAGCCACGCACAGCGGCTGTCATGGTGTGGGGGCCTCAGGAAAGGGATTTTGCATCAGGAGGGATTGAAGATGGGTCCTGGAGGCCAGGAAATACGTGAGGAGACTCAGGTGGAAGGAGAGCTGGTCAAAGTCAAGCACCACTGGTCCCGTCTGGCTAAGCACTGTGGTGGCACCAGTCACTCCTCCTGCCCGGCCCCTGGCTGGCACTGACTTCCACACAGGACACTGACATCCTTTCCAGGACAGGTGGTGCAGACGAGTGTGGTCTGGGGTGTGGCCTGCCCCAATGGTGGATCAATAACAGTAAGTGTCCAGTCCTTAGTAAAGCTTACCCAGATCAACACTGGTTACATATTTCTGTGGAGCTGGGGACCCAGCAGCCTGCTTCTTTAGGAGCTGGTCTGGCCACGTTCCTGCTGCTTCCTATGGGAGATTTCCTCCCTCATCCCATCAGGTACACAGACTTGGGGAGATCCTCAGTGACCAGAAACACATGTGCTCCAGCCTGCCCACCAGCCACATGAGCTGGGTGTGCTGGTCTCAAACTCGGTCCCAGGAAGCAGGAGGAGGCATGTGGTTGGTGAGGGAGAGTGGCCTTTGGTTTTTAAAGATGATGCCGCTACACATGGTCTTTCAACAGGGCATGGAATATCGATGACACGTGTGAGCTTTGACTGCACTGGTGGGGGTTAGTTCTCTAAATAAGGACCAGAAGTGGCTGCCCTGAGTCACTCTTTTTTTTTTAAATTTATTTAATTTATTTAAAAATTTTTTGGCTGCGTTGGGTCTTTGTTGCTGTGCGTGGGCTTTCTCTAGTTGCGGCGAGCGGGTGCTACTCTTCGTTGTGGTGTATATGGGCTTCTCCTTGCGGTGGCTTCTCTTGTTTCAGAGCATGGGGTCTAGGCATGTGGGCTTCAGTAGTTGCAGCTCGTGGGCTCAGTAGTTGTGGCTCGCAGGCTCTAGAGTGCAGGCTTAGTAGTTGTGGCGCACAGGCTTATTTGCTCTGTGGCATGTGAGATCTTCCCAGGCCAGGGCTAGAACCCGTGTCTCCTGAATTGGCAGGTGGATTCTTAACCACTGCACCACCAGGGAAGCCCCCCTGAGTCACTCATTGAATTTGTTTTTCGTTTAGAATTCCACATTCAGCAAACAGTCTGTGAATACTCATATGGGCTCGGTGCCCTGGTAGGCACTGGGGACTGTATACATAAAATGTACATGTATGTATGTATGTATGTATGTATATACCCACCTGTCAGTGTGTAGGATACACAGTAAAACACTTAGCAGGACACTTGCCACAAATTGATCTCTGGGTAAATACCAGCCGGGATGGTTGTTTTGTGACTGTATCTGCTTTCGAGCAGCTCACATCCAGCCAGAACCTCTCCACCCAGGCCATCCACCAACACTGAGCAGGGGCTCTGCCCGCCCTCCCTTCACTCCTACCTGAGACCAGGGTGAGGCAAACCAGCCGGCCCGTGGGGAGCCTGCAGCCGCAAACAGGGGGTGCTTAGGGCAGGGAAATGGGGCGCAGATGCGTTCCAGCTCCAGGTGGGGCTGCGGCAGGTGTAAGCACTTCTTTGGGGCCAGCTCGCGGTACTTCCCAGAACTGTACTTCTCAACACATTTGAAGAATCTTTTCTGGGTTCCTCTTTCACACGTAACAGAGCACTGAAAAGAAAAGACAACAAAGGATGCAAGTGAAAGGTATTTCTCCTGCGGTGGCTGTCTCTTCTACAAAATCGTTGAGTCAAGAAGCCTCCTGATTGTATCAGCTTGACCGTTTACGTAAGTGTAAATGGTCAGTAGAATATATGGGACCTTGGCATGTTAAAAAGGTGTTACAGTATCTGCCATAAAAAGGAAGACCTTGCGTTCACAGTGGTCTAGCACTGGGGGCATGAGTTGGGACAGGGCAATCAGAAACCATGAAGGGAGTAATTCTGGAGCTACTGCTTCACTGGGAAATTAACATGTTGGGCTGTAACTGATACCAGAATGCACTGAAATGTAATAGCTCCATGTGTAGCTCCATGGATTCACACCACCCAGCGGCAGCGTGATGCTGGCCCCTAAAGCAGGGGCAGGCAGGGCAAACCCGGGGCTCACAATCATCCTCAGAAATCCGAGTGCTGCCCTGAAGAGAGCGAGCACAGACAGCAAACCTATTCGGTCCCACGGTGATGTGCTCTGAGCGTGAGCTGTCACTGCAGCTGGACCCTCTGGCATGGGCGGTGGGACCCTGGGCAAATCTGTGGCCAGGTGGAGGCTGGATAACACAGGATAACACAGAAGACCGAAAGGTCAGCTCGGAGGTCACGGGGAAGGTCCCAGTGGCTGGCATTGCTGCCTTGGGCTGACATTTCCGCAGATCACATAAGTGGAGGAGCCCAGGTGCCCGGGTTCTGGCCTCACACTCCGTTCAGACCTGGCTTACAGGTGTGCTCAGTGTGTCCTGATGTCAGGAAGGAGCTGGAGGACTCCTCCCAGGGCCTTGCTGGGACCATGCCTAAGAGAGAAGTTCTGGGTGTGCGTGTGTGTGCCCGCATGTGTTATACATCCAGTGCAAGGACTTCCCAGGGGGACACCTCCCAGATCCTATGCAGCCCAAGTTGCTTCCTTCCTAAGGACTTAGCCTCTGGGGATACGCACAGAAACAAAAGTCTTCTAACGACAGCGCGATTCAGTCCTAGAGACGCTGATGTTCCCGGGTCCCAGGCAAGAGAGGACCAGGAATTCTACCTTAGCAGCAGCAGGCTTTATCCAAGAGTGATGATGTTTTTAGTTTTCAGTGGCAAACGGAAGTGTTGTCTCACCCGGGTTAAATGCCCTGCTCGGAGCACCATCCCTTTATTGATTCATTCCTCCCTCCTGAACAGGTTGCCATTGGAGGTGTGGGTATGGGGGCTGTGGCCCCGAGTCTGCCCCTGAGGGCACGGGATCCGGAAGCTGGGGCCTTTCTTTTCATGTCTGCTATGGAAAGGCAGCCCCACAGCTGGGATTACAAGTGAGCTCCCGAGGGTGGCGGCGGCTGCTCTTCTCTGGGTTGCTGGCTTTCTGATGTCATCTGTGCTTTATTGACTCCCGTGCCTCTGAGTGATGCAAACCTTGATGAAGGAGCCTCTCATAGGTCGCTTAGGCAGCCTCTGGGCTCGCTACGCCAGGGCAGGGGGCTGGCATGGCCTCCCAACGTTCCCTCCCGGGCACAGGGCTGGGCAGCTCTGTCTGCTCCCCAGCAGGGTGTCTGGCCCCCACTTGGGCCAAAGCGAGTCAGAAAGCCTTTAACACTCCAAACTCGTGTTTCCAAATGTTGGCCTCAGAGAAGCAGGGCTGGGACAGCCCCCCGACCGTGCAAATAAGGGGCTTCCCAGCCTTCAGCAGCACAAGGCATCGAGCAAACCCAGCACAAGCAGTCCCTTCCCCAAATGAGAAGCCTGCCTATGCACGCTCCTCTCAGAGAGCGGGTCCTCTGTCTCCTGAGGTCATCCACCTGCTCTACTACCTAAGCATGGCCTGGGAAGTGGCTGCAGGTGTTCTGGGGTGCCGTGGGTGTCCCCACCCCATGGTCAGCGCAATGAACACCCCTCTCCTCACAGCTGCACCCGTTCACCCATTCAATCTCTGCTCAACACGAGGGAGTGATGACCGCGTGGATGACCTGGGTGAGGTACTCCAGGGATGTGATGAGAAAGGCGAAGGACATGCCAAGGAGTGAATGCCAGGAGGAAGGACTGAATAACGGGGGATGGGCAGGGACCAGAGACTCGGGGGACGAAGAAGCAGAGGAGAAGTGGAAGCAGAGAGACCAGACGAGAGGCAGCCCCGAGGCAGGAGCTGGTCGACCCAGTTTCATCTGGACCTTGTGCACCCACCTGGGACCTGGAGCATCTACCTGGGGCCAGTGCACCCACCTGGGATCAGTGCAGCTACCTGGGACCAGGCACACCCACCTGGGACCAGTGCACCTCCCTGGGCCAGTGCACCCACCTGGGATCAGTGCAGCTACCTGAGACGAGTGCACCTGCCTGGAACTAGTGCACCTGCCTTGGACCAGGTATGCTCACCTGGGACCCAGCACACCTACCTGGAATCAGTGCACCCACCTGGGATCAGTGAACCTACCTGGAATCAGGTGCACCTACCTGGAATCAGGTGCACCTATCTGGGGCTAGTGCACCTACCTGGAATCAGTGTACCCACCTGGGATCAGTGTACCTACCTGGGACCAGGCGGATACAAGCCACTGCAGCTTCTTGTGCTTGTGGCAGCGCCTGAGCAGACAGGCCTCGTGAGTCCTCGGCTTGGGCTCCGAGGTGCAGACAGCGTCGGGCAGCAGCTGCGCCCTGGCCGAGGGGTTGGTGCTCTTACAGGCCACGGACCTCTTCCTCCACCCCTTTCCGCAGGTTCGAGAGCACTGCACAGGAAGAGCGCATCAGCTCCCGCAAGGCCCGGTAAGACTCCAGCCCCACGTTGCCAAGGAGGGGCCCTGCCGCCCCCGTACGCCGGCCCTGCCGCATTACCTCCGCCCAGGGCCCGGCGCTCCACGCGGGTGGGCAGCTCTGAGGCTGGCAGGACTGTCGGCTGGAGGGCACGGGCTGTGGACACAGGCTGGCGGAGACCCGCTCCGATTTGTAGTGTGCCCGCCGCGTGCACTGAACGGGCCGGCTCTGGGTGCCTCCACCGCACGTCCGGCTGCAGGCGCTCCAGTTCCCCACGGACCACCTGGGGGACAGAGAGACCCACAGTGAGGGGCAGTGCCAGCTCTCCAGAGCGGAGGGCCACATCTGCGCGGTCATCGACCTGCATCATTTCCCACCTGCTGTCTATAGGTGCACAGTTATGTTCAGTCGCCGGGCAGTCTCCCTGGGCCCGTGCCCCTTCTAACTTCCACGATTAGCATTCCTGATGGTCGTGCTTCCCCTCCCTTGGCTTTCAGGTTCACTTGTACTTGGAAATAACTCCCCTCAACAGTGTGTCTGTTCCCTCTTTTCTAAAGAAAGGTTTTTCTTTAGAAAACATTTTTCTAAAGAAAGTTTTTTCTTTAGAAAACATTTTTCTAAAGAAAGATTTTTCTTTAGAAAACTGTTTTCTAAAGAAAGTATTTTTTCTTTAGAAAACTGTTTTCTAAAGAAAAAATACTTTCTTTAGAAAACTTTTTTCTAAAGAAAATTTCGAACTTGTACAAAAATAAAGGCCCATCATGTCCACTCATCTCCAAAGATGATCAGTTTATGCCCCCATCCCTATAGTATTTTGAAGCAAATTCTAGACATATTAATATTTCAATTCACATCTCTAGAAGATAAGGAGTCTTAGATTTTTCAACCTAACCACAATACCATTGTGACATCTAAACATTTTAATGATAATCCCTTAATGTCATTAAATACTCAGCGCTCCATTCCCAAGTATGTCATCAATGTCAAAATTTCATCTGCTCGTCAGAGTCAGAATCCAAATAAAGCTCATATTTTGCAATTGGTTGATGTGTCTTTCTTCTCTTTTAGTCTGTAGGTTCTTCTGTAATCTCATTTATTTTTCTATTCCATTTACCTGTTACAGAAAGATTGCATATCTTACTGCATCTCCTTTTTTTTTTTGCTGATTTCAGGACTTTGCAAGTTACATTTCTGTGGTATCACTTAGTATGATCCTCTGTACTTCCTGTAATTTAGGTGGATCTAAAGCCTTTGTCAGATGCCGGTTTTTTGTTTGTTTTGTGCAATTACTTTAAAAGTGATGACTTCCAGCAGGAGGCCTATAATGTCTGCTCATCTTTCTTTCAATTTGTTAGCAGCTGCTGATGCTCGAGGATGTTTCTCGAAGCAGCCCTGTTTCTCTCTCTTCTGACTGTAAAAATATTCTTTGTCGATAGGCATGTCGGCAGGTGATGGAGGTGGGGAGGTTGGGTCCAGCTCAGCCCCGTGGCATCACCATTTGCTCTCAGATAAGCCTGCATGTGTCCCCAAAGCTTTGCACAAGTCCACCCGCAGGAGGGCTGAGGGCACAACCAAGGTGGGGCCCATCTAGGGCGGGAGAGCCGGGAGGTGAGATGTGGTCCCGTAAGGAGTACCCATTTGGATGGAGGTCCTTAGGTCCCGGGGAGACGGCCATTTGCCATTTGGACTCTAAGAGGACTTGATTTCTACTCGTATTTGTCTCCCTGTTCAGGGCGTGTAAGCAAAAATTGAAAATTCTACAGAAAACTCGGGGCCCATGGGGCTCCGCGTCGGTGGTTGTCGGAAATCATCCCCAAGGGGAAAGGAGAAGTCGTGATCTCCTTCCCTCAGACAGAGCAGCGTGACCCCTGCAGGTGGAGCAGGGTCCGGCGATGCGTCCAGCTGTCAGCGTGATGGGGCTTCGAGGGACAGCAGGGCCCGGGAGGCTGTCATGAGGCTCTGCCTCGGCCGAGTCTGTGAGGAGGGCTCAAGGGCCCCGAGCAGAAAACTTGTCTCCTGTTCCGCAGCATTTCTGAGTGCGAACTGATAGAACAAGTTATCCTCTTGAATCTGGAGGGAAGACAGGATTTGCGAAGATGCCCGCTTCTCCTTTGTCTGGGTGGCCTCCATCCTCTCCCCATACAGGGTGCCCGGACAGTCACACTTGGGTTGAGGATGCAAAGCAGTGTCCAGAAAGCCTGGCCGAGAGCTCGCTAGAGGCCTCTCAGAGATGCTGCACCAACAGAAGAGATTCTGTGAGGACAGTGTGTGCACCGGGTCACGTGGGGAGAAACACAACAAGGGACGAGGAAAGTACTCACCATCCCTCCTCCCGGGGACAATGGTTCCTCATTAGCTCCTCACCTTTGATTCTGGTGCTTCCTCTGTGTGTGTGTGTGTGTGTGTGTGTGTGTGTGTGTGTAAATATATGTTGTTGTTTTAAACATGATTGAGGGAAGTATAAGCAACTTTTAAATTCAGCATTTTTACAACTCAGTGTCTAAAACAAACATTTTTCTTACCCTGCAGAGCCTCCATGAACATATTTTCAGAGTCTGTAATATTTTGCAGTACCAGACTGAGTATATGAGTATCTAAATAAGGAAATAAAGGCATAAAGGACCAGGGGATCCACAGACACCTGAAATCCTACAAGTTGTAGGTGGGCCATGCCTCCACGATTGCTGAGCAAACCACCAGCACATTGCCTCAAGTTCTCAAAGGGGTCTGTGACCCAAATCATTTTAGAGCCAGTTTTTGGACTCCTGTGAAAGTTCCCCTGGATGGGAAGTGGAAATGATCCTCCCCCCACCAATGCCTGGGCTCTCAGCAGCCCTGCAGTATCACCTGGTGCCTTTTACCTGAGGTGTACCATGATATTTTTACTTATTTTTGTTTGTAGAGGCCTTTAACTATTTTATACCAAGTGTTTCTCATGAACAGACTCTATTATATTTCTAAGAAAATCATTAAAAAAAGAATGCAAAGTTTTACTCATGTAATAATAAACTATGTCAGGTTTGTAGGAACTGTTCCCTATCAACCATGGAAATGCTTCCATTTTTCAATGTCAACAAGATTAGCGTTCTTTAATATCATGTTAAACCATGGAAATTATGCCTAATCCTTATGAAACATGGGCTTTGGCCTCCTGGCTGTGATGATTCTGCATTTGGAGCTTCTCCATTGCTTTTCTGTTGTTTTTATGTTTCCTCCCACTTCTTAAATTTGCTCTCTCAACCCCGCAGCCTCATAAACTGTAATTGGTGTGCAAAGGCGTCTTGGCTGCTCCAAGGCTTTTCACACCCCTGAGTTAAGTCCTCTATCTCCACCATCTTAAGCTGTTCCAACTGGGTTGGTCCACTCTCTGCCCTTCTCTTCTGCACATCGTTAAGAGGTGGTCCTGAACAAAGATCATTCACACAGCACCTGGAAATGCCAAGTGTCTGCTTTGTTTCACAGGCAGAGCTCTGGGGAAATGTCTTCATTTCAGCTCATGAAAGAGTCGAAATCCACGCAAGCTCCTGTGCTGACGTCTGAGGGTTTCGTGAGCAGAACAAGGCGTGTTGGGTAGCTAACCAGTGGCCATACCTGTCCTGCTTTGTTCTGGTTTTTCAAGTTTGCCATCTGGAACAAAGCAGGTGGTTGGTATAACCCAAATCAGTCAGGTTTCCCCGGCAGGATCTGGAGGACTCAGCTACCCGGCCACCACAGTACTTGCCCTGGCTGAGGGCTCCCCTGGGTCTCACCTTTACAGCTCTCAGTGCTGCCAGGAGAGGTGGTGGAATTTATGGTTGTCACTCAACAATTTGGGCAGGATTTCCTGGCACCATCTGTTCCATATTCAACATCCCTAATTGTCGACGGTAATTATTTGTTTCTCAGAAAATGACTTTCACCTCCCCATAAAAAATATATATATATAACGTTTGGGTTTGGTTATTTAATGTTTCCTTTGAAAATGCAAATTCCCAACAAGGGTATTTGGTTTAGTGAAATACGTTGTCATGAAGCCCCCGCCCCCACCCACCCCCAGGCAGGCACGGTGCTGTAACTGCCACTCAGGCTCAGAGGCCACCCTCGGTGGGGACCAGAGCCTGAGGCTCACAGCCGAGCATCACCCACGGCCAGCCCAGGATTGTCACGGATTCAGCATTAGGAACTGTTCCCTTCATTTTGGAATTTGGTTTCAGTTTCTTTTTCTGTTCTCTTCAAAGTTTCAAGACGAAACACTAAGCCAATTCCATTTTCAGGAATAACTCCTGATCTTCTGCGGAATGGTCTTTCATTAACTCAATAAACACAAGGAGTCATGACGGGGCAGAACCCGGGTCACAGCCTGAACCTAGAGAAGGCCATGTTCACAGCTGGATTTAGTTCCAGGGAGGTGTGAGCTGGACAGGGTGAAGGACAACATTCAAACACAGCTCCGATTACAAGGTGTCTCCCATATCGGCCAGTCACGACCTTCACGTGCTAGTTTATCCAGCACAACCTTCAAGTAGGCTGTACTTAATCAAATCACCCACTTTTACTTTCCGACATCATCTTTAAAATCCTCTGTGACTATAAACACAGACCTTCACAGGCTCCATACTCAGTGGCTCAGGGCCTATGACAGATGCCACTGCGGCCCTACGGGCAGGGCAGCGTGTGGGATTTGAAGACAGAAGGACCTTGTCTTCATATGAAACTACAGCCCCATCACATGTAGAGGTGATTTGAGATTTACCACGCTTTTCACCTAAATGAACTGTTTCCAAGGTAACAGTGCACATCCGACAATAAACAGATGCCAGTTTGAAAAATCTGCCTTAGCCACAGGGGGGAAAAAAAAAGCCAGCTAACAAGTTAACTTAAAGAGAACAGGCAGACTGTGAGCAGAAAGCACAGCAGCCGAGATCAGAGGTCTTGGGAGGACGAGGAGGGAGAGAAGCTGATTCTTGAGCCCATCTGGCAGCTGGCCACGCACAGGCCATTAGCTGGCCTGGTGCATCTGCTGACTGGGGAATTATTGGTCCATGTCTAAGGATGTTTTATCAGTATCATAGGGTGCCAGCTACACTCCAGGCAGGATCCAGGGCAGAAATCCAGCTCCGAGAGAGCCAAAGATCTTGGTAACCAAGTGTGTAAGTGAACGGTGTCGGTGGGGCAGAATTCCTGGACTAACAGCTTGCACTCTGTGCCTACACTCTAACGTCTGGAGCAAATGCTCCTGAGGTCCAGTAGTAAGTGCATTAGAAGTGACAGCAACACACCTGACCCACATGCATCCCCCTCCACCACAGCCTGTTCGCAGGGATGCTCTGGACCCTCTGACTGTCTGCTGGATGCATTCTTCTAGAAGCAATGCTGGGGACTGGCTTCCACCATCACCTCAGAATGGGAAGTCCATGGCTGACCACTGGTTGGCAAGGACGGGGCCGGACTTCAGGAAACAGGGGGCCTGGATCGGGAAGCCAAGCCCTTGCCGTCAGCACTCGGAAACCTGCAGCTTGACAGTGACTTCGTTTTGTTCAGCCTCAAAAGTTAAACTACTTTGTTTGATGTGAAACTGAAGGAGAGATTTATAATGAGCCAGACACAGGACTGTATTTTTTCGGCTTTAAATGCAGCATTTCTTTGCTGTCTCACATTGAGCCAAACTGCAGGACATCAAAAGCTCCCCATAAAGGAGGTGTGGTGGGTGTTAATTTTATGGACTGTGAGAAGCCAAAGATATGGAGATTTTTATTATTTTTTTTACCAGATTTTCCTGTCTCATTGTCCTGTCATCAGATGTTATCTTAAGAAGAATCAGTAGGATTCATTTACACATGGGAGGCAGGGAAATTGAATTATGAGGGACACACAGGTTAAAGAAACCTACCTCGCTGTTCCAGACAGCCCTAATAATTCCCTGTTTCAGCAAAAATCCTTCATCTGAAGGTTCTTCTCTGCAGACCACGGAGGGTGTGTGCCTCCCATTAGCTCAAATGAAAACCCTCAGCTCATAGAAGGTGAAAGGGAAATCCTTAGATTCTGAGTGATAATGAAGGGGTGGTTCTTTGTGGGGTGGCCCCTCCATCTGGCTTCCATGGATAATTGGAAAAAAGAGGCTGATCAGTAGAGCTGGGAAGGACTTCAGAAATGGTCTGCTTTTCTGGTTGTGTCTTACGGATGGGGAAATGGCAGCCCAAGAAGCAAAGACAGTCACAAAGGGAGTGGAAGATTAGTGGAAGATGCAAAGAGGATGCAGGGAACCCCCATAACACTGTCCTCGGGACTCATCCCTGCTCTACTGGAAAGAATAAGCATCTTTCCCATCATCAGAGTTCAACGTGGGGGAGGCAACCCACTCTCACTCCTCTTTTACATCCACTCAGTACCCAACTCTTTGTATCACAAACCCCTCTGCTATGGGATAAAAAACCTCAGGTGGTAACTACATACAGGTAGGCGAGTTAGCAATCTATGCCAAGTTGCAACTGAAATTGAGTAATGACTGGGTAGGCGGTACCTCCCTCCACTTGAACAAGTTTAACATCCCAAATTCTCATGCTCAAGGATGGCACCAAGGGGCTGAGAGGACCCTGTGACCTAGCCTGGTGCTGAGACCATGTTTCCCAAACCACAGCTGTGTGGCGGGCCTCTCAAGCATCTACACATCCCTGGCCTCTCCTCCATTCTGCAGGAATCACAAATCTGGAGTTGAGGGTCAAAAATCTGAAGTTTTACAAAGCCCTCCTTCCCCAGCCTGGTGGCTGATATGACCATCAGGGTTGGGGACACACTCTGAGAAATGAGACACCTGCTCTTCAGAAGAGTCCAGGGCTCTGGCTCTTGAAGGTGGTAAGTGTCCTTGCTCCCTCCTTTGTATTAAAGTTGTACTGATGTTATTTTTTAACTATTATAAGAACTGAGTTGTGCCATTAAAACATCAGGGGAAAAGCCTGGTGAGTGGGTTCTTCTGCAGGAGGCATCATTCTTCACTCCCTATCATGGGCAAATGAGAAAAGCCCACCCAGGCAGCCCCATCGCCCAGCAGCCCCCTGGTCCAGCCGCCCCTGCTCTGTGCAGCCCTCCTGGCTTTAAAGACTGATCTGGAGCAGGCGCCTGGCCCCAGACCCAGCGCCCGAGCTTCCGGGAGTGCAAGTCATGCAGGCTTAGGCTCCTTCAGGAAGAAAGACTCCCCAGCACCAAAGTGGCTGAGGAGCTGGGATGGATCAGGGCTGCTTCCTCCTGTGCTGACCCTTCCAACCTCAAAATGATGAGCTCTGAGAAGTAAAGGTAAATGTGTCCAGTGCTGACACTCTTCCAATCCTCCCAAACAACACAACTTGACAGCTGGAGAGATGTAGTTCCTATCCAAGGATGGCTCCATGGGGTGCAAGGTCTTTGGAAATGTACATTTCGCTTGGGTATGGCAGGTTGTGACAATGGTTGCATTCATAGCTGGGGACACAATTTAGGTTATAAAGACGCCTCTTCTACCACCCTGCCCTCCAGGGAGTCAACTGGTTTTCCACTGGGAAGGACCAATATAACTTCCTATGTGAGACTTCTCCAATGTCTGCCCCCAGGAGAACAGAGCAGGGGGATCCTCCCCCATCAGTGCCTGTCCTGGGGATTCTCTACATCTGTTCTTCTCTGAACCACCACCTGGATGGATGCTTTCCTGCCATGGGTTCATTTCCAGCCTCAGGAGCAGCTCTCTACTCTGAACTGACCTGTCAGACTCTTGGGGCTCTCCATTGGCAAAACCCCCAGGCCACTGCCCACACCATGCTGAGTGCCGGGTGGGGTGAAGAGCCAGCCTTGCCCACATTGTCAACATCCTTCTGCTACCACCTAGTGACAGTGGGCACACGGGGAAGCAGCTGAGCCTGCCCTCAAATCTGCCTCTGCCAGCTGAACTTGTTATAGGAATTGTGTAATATAATTAGTTTGGTGTAGCTCGATGGAACATGAGCATGGAAAATGAGACACTTGCTTCTATGAAAACTAAGTTGAATCTTTGGAATGACTCAGTAGAGATCAGTCATTAAATGGAATTGCTCTCAGCTTAGGTGTGGCTCAGAGAAAAGTAAAATATGAAGAAAAAATGAAAGATTTAAGATGATTTTGCACCTGGATGAATAGGACGAGTTTCAGCCTTCTGTCAAGAAACTCAAACTGAACATCATGGGTATTGGGCATATTTTATGCAAGTAATCAACTTAGATCTTTAATAGGCATCTTCCTACTCAAAATAAACTTTGGCTATAACTAAAAGAATTAGCAGGGGGCTTCCCTGGTGGCACAGTGGTTAAGAATCCGCCTGCCAATACAGGGGACATGGGTTCGAGCCCTGGTCCGGGAAGATCCCACATGCCGCGGAGCAACTAAGCCCGGGAACAACTACTGAGCCTGCACTCTAGAGCCCACGAGCCACAACTATTGAGCCGGTAAGCCTAGAGGCCGTGGTCCGCAACAAGAGAAGCCACTGCAACGAGAAGCCCGTGCACCGCAACGAAAAGTAACTCCTGCTCACCGCAACTAGAGAAAGTCTGCACGCAGCAATGAAGACCCAACACAGCCAAAAAAAAAAAAAAAAAAAAAGAATTAACAAATGGGCGCATGTATGTATTTTCAGTGAAGATAGATAAAGGTTCAAGGTGTATGTGTATGTATGTTATTTTTAAATGAGTTTCCTTTAATTTACTATTTTTCTCAGTGGGCTGAAGGAGAGCATCTCTTCCGTCTGGTGAGAGCCCCTGAATCCCCCATAAGCGCCTCGCCTATATAAAGCCCTGCATCTCCACCACAGAGCATCTCCACCTAATGTGTAATGGCCACCCAGAGATGACAGTCCTCACCTTCGCCCCTCTGCCCTGCATGCCCTTTCAGGGGGTGGAACCCCTCCTGGCTTCCATCCTCCACCCTTCCCGCATCTCCCCAAATCACAGATTCTACTTCCCTCTTCTCCAGCAAAACTGCTCCCTCCTTCACATCTGACCAAATCCAGGTCTATGATGGTTCATTTTATGTGTCAACTTGACCGGGTAATAGAACCCAGATATCTGCTCAAACATTATTCTAGATGTTTCTGGGGAGGTGTTTTTTGATGAGGTGAGCATTTAACTCTCTAAACTTTGAGAGAAGCAGATCGCTCTCCATAATGTGGGTGGGTCTCACCCAATCAGTTGAAGTCCTTAATAGAAAAATACCAAGGTTCCCCAGAAGAAGAGAACATTCTGCCAGCAGACGACCTTTGGACTTGAACCATGGCACTGACCCTTTGCTGGGTCTCCAGATTTGGGACATGCCAGCCTCCACAACTACATCGGATGATTTCTTAAAATTTCTCTCTACACACACACACACACACACACACACACACACACACACACACACACCCTACTGGTTCTGTTTTTCTGAGAACCCAGACTAGTACAAGACCTTTGTCATTTCTCATCTGAATGGCCTCTGCTTTGGCCCCTTGCTCCTGGGTTTGGTCTGATAAAAGCCAATCTCCATTCTGAGACTAGGAAAAATTAGTTTCATTGCTAACATGAATGTGCTTCCTTCACTAGCTGAAGTCCTTGTCAGCTCCATTTCCTAGAATATACAGTTCACCACCCAGGTGAACCTGCTGCATTGCTGTGCTCCTTCCCTTCCTCCCCAGATACTTACTGATTGTTCAGAATACTAGGTGCAGAGTACCAGGTATAGAGTTCTAGGTGCAGAGTAGTAGGTGCCGAGTACTATGTATAGAGTACTAGGTGCAGAGTACTAGGTATAGAGTACTAAGCACAGAGTACTAAGTATAGAGTACAAGGCACAGAGTACTAGGTATAGAGTACTAAGCACAGAGTACTAAGTATAGAGTACTAGGCACAGAGTACTAAGTATAGAGTATTAGGTGCAGAGTGCTAAGTATAGGGTACTAGGTGCAGGGTGCTAGGTATAGAGCACTAGGCACAGAGTACTAAGTATAGAGTACTAAGTGCAGAGTACTAGTAAAGCCTGCACAATGAGGCTCACTCACTCCTACTCCCAGCCTGGTGTTTCTCTTCAGTTAGCTCCTTTCTGACAGGGCTCAACAGGAGAAATCACAATGCAAGGAGGGCAAGAATCAAATCTCTATGAGAATCCCACATTTTAAAGGAATGAGAGAGACTGTTTTGTGATAAAGAGGAAGTAGCAAGAAGGAAAGGTCTGTAGGCTTTGTCCTGGTAAGAGTGCTCCCCCTGAATCTCTTCTCCTCATACAAAGGACAAGAGTGAAGAAAAGGAGAGAGGAAATTGGGACCAAACAGCCATAAGAAGCAATAATTCCTAAGCGTCTGTAGGTTACGTCTCACCCTCACTGAGTGAGGAATGTGTCCACTGCCATCATGAAGAAAACAACGTCAGGAAATACTCCTCACACATGAAACATGACTAGGACATTGTGACCCCTCAGAGGCATCTTTTGGCAAATTCCTCACATCCCAGGAAAATTGCCCTCAGGTCCTGCTTCTTCTCCAGAGCCTGACTGCAGACTCACAAGGTCACTTGTGGTTTCCCAGCTTCACATTCCCCTGACACGTGCTGCGTGGGCCACTTTCACGCCACTCCATGCATTCCGTTTGCCAAAGTGACTCAGTGAATGCAGGTCACCCTTTAACAAACACAGACATGCAGCCCATGGGCCATGCACACAGGCATGTGGATCAGCCAGACCCGATCCTAGACCTGGTGGGTCTTCAAGAATAACTGTGAAAAGGGATGGACACACACACCCTAAGAAGGGTGAGCATTAAGATAGACGCTGCAGAAAGCCAAGGTGGGAGGGCCAGTGGAGGCAAGGCAAGAAGCCCCAGTAACCAAGGATCAGGGATCAAGAGGATGGAGCACTTGATGGGACTGGCTCTGAGGATCCTGTGGCCACACAATGGGGTCTGGGTTCCAGGCGCATGGCAATGGAGGGGCATGGCAGTCTTGACGGAGCAGAGTGTCTATGTCGGGTTAGCATTTGACAAAGATCCTGGCCCTTGCAGAATGGACAAGAGACGGGGAGCTAGACTGGTGGTGGAAACCCATCTGGAAGCCTCTGAGGTTGCAGGGTGAGATGCTGGTGTCAGACTATGTTGCTGCGATAACATTAACACTAATTTTGCCCTGAAAAAGGGTGACAGATAATAGAGACATCCTTTTCTATTAAGACACTCATTTTGCTGAAAAAATGCTTTCATCTAGCCCAGGAGTTGGCAAACATTTTACTAAAGAGCCAGATACTAAGTATGTTAGCCTGGTGGCCACATGATTTTAAATTCTCACCCTCGCCCTGGCAGGGAGAAGGCAGACAGAGGCAGCGTGTAAATGAACGTGCAAGAAGTGTTCCAATAAAACCTTACTTACAGAATCAGGTGGTGGGCTGCATGTGGCCCCGGGGCCATAGTTTGCCAACCCCAGACTTAACCAGTTCCACTTAGGAGGAATAGGATTGCACACATCTGCAGAAACCAGGAAGTGGTGGGTATTTTTACAATGGCCAGAACGGCTTTATAAAGTCGGTGCGTCGGAGGTTTAGACCTAGCTTGAGTGCAGCCAAAGCAAATTACTGGGAGGAGTGAGATATTGTGGGAGACAGACGCTAACAATAAAAACACCCAGCCCCACACGTTAAATCTTGAAGTTCTAGCAAAAGAGTTTTAAATCTTAAAGAGAGAATAAGACCAAAAGCAGATGTCTTCATAGGAGGCTAGAAGGGGCAGTGGACGGCCAGGGCCTCAGTGAAGGTACAGCCAAGCCAGGCTCTGCAAAGCTGTCCCGAGCTCCAGTGAGGTGGGTGCTATTCCTTATTCCATTTCCAAGAGGATGGAGCTGAAGCTCAGGAAGGCCTTACAAGAGGTGTGGGTCACGGTTCGAACCCAGAGTCCAGCTTCAGGACCTGGATACACTCTGGGTCCCTTTCTATGCAAACACGATGCCTGCTCTGTGCCCCGAGCTCTTCCAAATGCTTATGCAGATTAACCCACTCACACACCCACACATTTAACAATGCCAGGGAGGTGTCATCAGAATTCTCATTTTACAGATGAGGAAACCGAGGCCCAGAGATGGTGAGAGACTTTGATGCAGCCACTCAGGTCCTAGATGGTCAAGGTCACACAGCTGGTAAGCCGCAAGGCTGGGGGAACATGCAGAGAGCCGTGTTCCCACCCGTCCTTCTGTACTGCTGCTCAGTGAGTCAAGGCTTCAGCAAGGTGGGCTTTTCAGCTGAGGAAGTTGAATGAGACAGTTATCCAGTGTGGCTTAGCAATAAACCATCCTAGGATAAATGTATATATTCAGGGATTTGGGGGACATTATATATCTTAATTGGATAGCTGCAAATTTTATGTGTATTTCTTTCACATACACGTAAGTGTGGAATTCACTACTCTGGTAAAATTGTGTATTTCTATTTTATGGCTAATTACTGTACAGAGCAGTTTTTTGAGACATCTGTAATGATTCACTATTGAATCAGTGTCAAAATACTCAGTTAGGTCCATGCTCTTCCCTTAGTCACCACGACATCCAGATTTTCTGAAACAACTGTAATATCTTTTCCTGCCTCTCAAGAAAACCTATTAGTGATGCTCTAGGGAAAGCCTATGTGTCTAACATGAATTTAAACATGTCATGACTGGCTTAGGTTCATTTTTCTTTCTTTCAAAATGGATGACCTTCCCATAGGAGATGGTTAAATTCACCTCTCAAGGTGCAAAATGTAATTTAAGTCATGGAAGATTCACTAAGAACTTTGTGCCGACTCACTTTCCTTGGATCCTCATTTTCTTTGGAAGGAATGTCAGTTTCTTGTTCTAATACAGAAGTTGAACTCTCCCCACTGTGGCTTCTTCCTTTTATGGAAGGATTTTAAAATGATGGCATCACTCCTACAGTTTCAGGCTCTTCTGGTGTTTTTGCTGTAGGGTTTCTTGGATCTTTACTCCTAGATAAATACTTTGCAATGATCTTCTCCAAACACAGGAGTCAATTTTCTAAGAAAGCTTTCCAGGTGGCCTCGTCCAGCACATCTGGACAGTTTGAGCCAGACCACAGCCACTCAGTTCCCGAGGATTCTTCCCTCGACCTGGGCGGGGTGCTGCAGGGGTCTGGGCCACGTGGGATTGGTCACTTACCATCAACAGAGGGTTTATGTACCAGGGTTGCCAGGAATGGCCATAAATCCATTGGATTTTAAGAGAGAAACCAAAGAAGCAGATCGAATCCATATTTTACACAGAGCAAATCCACAAGCAAACTGACACCATGGATGAAATCAACATCAATATCCTGTCCAGAGTCTCGATCACATTCTTTGCTGGAAGGTAATAAGAGACACTAAGAAGGTCATGGTCATAGGGTCACACAACCCAAGTCCACGAAGTAGCCACAGAGCTTTCTGAGTGGTTAGTGTGCTAAAACTAAACAAAACTGGTAAACTCAGTTCCTTCCTTTTTTTTTTTTTTTTTTAATTTATGAAAGCAGTAATGACAACCGAATGATGGGGGCATATGAGGCGTAAACCTACATAGAGACTTTTTTGGGTAAAGAGTTTAAAAATAAAGGACAGAAATGACAGCAGACATACGAATATTTACTGTAGTTTCCACAAGATGACGGCAGGATCTGACTTGACAATGATTTCAAAGAATCTCTAAGTTTTATCCGTTAAGCTGTCAAACAGCTTCTAAACTGAGGTCCAGGTATGAAGGCACCCATGCTGTGATGATGTTTCTGACCATGGGGTGCCATTAGGCCGGGCGTCTGCCAAGAATGTGTGGGTAATATTTGATGTTGGGGTCCTCTTTCTCCATAAGGTGGGAACAATTCCATCCTCTGCAGGAATGGACTTCTCACCGTAGCACTTTGAGGAGATTAATCAGATCCAGGAAATGAACACACAGAGTATGTAGAACAATATTTATGTAACCTCCTGGCTCTCATCCCCGGGAAACTACCTTCTTGAGTTGTGTTCATGCTTCTTCAAGACACTGCAGATCAGTTCTTTCTTATTTTCTTACTAAGTCCTAGGTACTCATTGGTTGAATTGTTTCCCATCAGGTGGGTCTTACGTATTTGTAAATACTGAAAGGTTATAACACTTTAAAGAATATTTAGTTAAATAATATTGCTATTTAGTTACTAAATAATTATTAAGTTAGATACTGATTTATCCTTTGGAATCAACTTCCTAATCTAAAACTTCAGATATAACATCACAAAACTTATCAGATGGATTGTGTTGTAAATATTATATTGATCCACTGCTCTTTTCTTTTTTTTTTTTTTTTGGAGTATAGTTGCTTTACAACGTTGTTAGTTTCTGCTGTACAATGAGGTGAGTCAGCTATATGTATACACATATCCCCTCCCTTTTGGACCTCCTTCCTACCCCCCATCCCAGCCACCTAGGTCGTCACAGAGCATGGAGCTGAGCTCCCTGTGCTATACAGCAGGTTCCCACTAGCTATCTGTTTTACACATCGTAGTGTATATATGTCAATCCCAATCTCCCAATTCATCCCCCCACACCCCGTTAAAAACGCTGATGCATAAAGACTAAGGGGATATGAAAAGGCATGTACTATCCCAGTATCTCATTAATGATACTTGCTGTATTACAATCAGCATGTTTGATTAGCCTATGCTGCAAAAGAGCCTAATAATTCAATGGTATTTACATTATATATAGAGACATAAGAAAACACTCTCATATTTAAAAGGTTTCACATATGCTCCATAGTCTTACAATGAGTTGATGCAGAGAGAAACCCCACATGTAAAGACTTCATTCTCTAACTCAGCTAGTTTAAATGACTCAAATTGGGACAGCGGCCAACCAGTGCAGCATTTATGATAATTTATTCCAAAATATCATATGCAGAACATGGAAACGATGTCTGGGCAGTTTAGACAGTACAATGATGTCTTTCTTTAACTGCCCGTATGATGTAAGGTCTACATATGCACAAGTAGCCATGAGAGAATTGTATTAGTGTCCACAGACACGGGATAGAAATTGGTGGAAAATTCACTTCTTTGAACTAAAGAAAAGGGTCTCCTGAGGAAGAACAAGTAAAGGCATCAGAAAATGCTGAGGCCAGTGGACAGCTGCATGCAGAGTCCAGTGGACAGCTCACTGTGTACCCCAGTCTAACAGGTGTGCAATGACATCGGCCAGGCTGTGCAAATTTTCATGGCCCTAGAGAAACCTATATATATTCCAAGTCCTGAGGAATCTATAACCAGACAACCTGGACTGATGAATCCAATGCCTAGGTCCCTCTAGTCTACTGAGTTCCAATAATACTAGTAATGGCAGCAAGTATTTAATGAGATGCTTTATCTATATTAACTCTTTACTTCTCACAACAAATTTATATGGCAATTATGATTTTCATGCCCATTTCAGAGATGGGAAACTGAGGTGGAGAAATACTAACTCATGTGCTCAAGGATATGCGGGAGCAGGTGGTGGAACCAGGATCCTGGAGTTGTGAGTGAGACCCACCACTCAGAGGGCAACTGGAGGTATGTCACTAATATGGGTCACAGTGGCCTCTAGGGCAGTGTGGCTAACTGCCAATTCTGGAGAAAATTTCACAAACATCCTTTGCTGCAGTCAGGATGGTAGCATTGTCTATAGAGGTAAAAAAAAAATGCTGTTGCTGATCAATAGACCAGATTCTGAGTTAGTGTCTCTAATAGCCACAGGTAGGCCACACAACCGTTTAATGGGTGTGAAAACTCTTTGAAAGCTTTATTTTGAAAACATCATATGTCTCTGAAACTCTTTTTTTTAAATTAAAAATCATGGTGGGGATTTTGGGAAAGATGGTGTGAGGCAAGAAAGAGATTCCTTTTCCCAGCCATTTATTTGTTTTCCTTTCCCAGAACAAATAAATGGCTGAGAAACTGTGAACATATCAAAATAATCAAAATAAAGGCATTACTCACATCACAAATCATTCAGATTCGCTCCATAAAGCACTTGGGAAAACTACACCACAGGAACAAGGCTGGGAGGAAGGAGATCAGCTCCATTTTTGGTGTATAAAAGACTTGTGCAAATGGCCTGGTCAGAACTGAACTGAGAAAAAGGAACCTTACTTGGAACCTATGTGAAGACTGTAGAGCAACCCTCTGTCCACCAAAATGCGCAAGAAGAAGAGATACACAGCACTCAACAGAGAGACTAAGGAAATGAAATATTCTGAAAGAAAACTTACTTATCAAAAACAATTTTACAAAACAGATTATACTGTCAGGAAATTAGAAGTGAGTAAGAATTCTATGAAGCAAGATATCAAGGAAGAGATAAGATGACAGGATGACATGAAAGGCAGCTAGAAGAGAAGCAACAGAAGGACCTCCCAGATAGGCAAGGAGTGAGGAAATTCATGATTTAATTATCTGACTTGAAAACTCTCCTTGAGACACACTCCTGCTCACCAGGAAAAAAATAAACTATTAAACTCAAGAAGGAGAAAGCTATTGTATGGAAAGACAGGTGAGGCCACTGGATCCATTTAAACAGACAATTTAGCTTAACCAATAAGCTTGACCACAACTGTGGTCAAGATTGTAACATAGAATTAACATGCTATCACTATTGAAATGATGCATATACATGATATAAAAATAATAATAATATTAAAGCTAAATTGAAATGAGAAACATGCAAGCAATTAAAACAAAGATTAGAGCATGAACTGAAGTGTGAAGAGCAGAGAATGAAAGAAGTAGAAATGTACTAATTATCTTATTTCACCCAGTAAGGTTTTTAATAGTTTTAATTTGTGAAGTTGATAAATCAAAAAAGAATGCTGAAGTATATGATTTTAAATAGTATAGGTAACTAAAGTAGATTTAGAAATATACTGTATGTTTCCTAAATAACCAGTGGGGTGAAAAAGAGAAGGCTATAAATCAAATGTTAGAAAAGTAACAGTAGAGAAACATTAAATAACTAAAAATAGGAAGCAAACTTAGATGAAATAATTACTACAAGACTTTATCTATTAAAAAATAGCACAGAAATAAAATCAGACTAATCTTACAAAATGTATAAAAAACACAAAGAAATGCTATAAAATTAAAGCTACCAATGCATTAAAGAATACACAGTGATTGCTGAGGTTCATGATAAGAATGCAAGGATGGTGCAATCAACCACACATCCCAGGCCTCATTCATCTCAGGCTGGAGAATGAGATGTGCTTTTCTTTTCTTCACAAACTTAATGTCACAAGTGCTCGCTTGATTGAATGATGGAAATGCATCCTAGTTCAAGTGTCCTCTAGTGACTTGGGGGCTGACACAGTGTCACTTACATAAACCCTCAGAACATCAGTCAACACTCAGTGTGCGGTCCCTTGGCTCCTGTGAGTTTCCATCTTTTGCCTGTAAAGACCACAGACCTGTGTGTATAGAGAAGGCCAATATTCTTGATCAAAGGAATATTCACCCAAGTACTACAGCTCCAGATCCTGAGGTGACAGTGTCCTGTGGGCTTCCTTAGAGGTGGGGTGGTGGGTAGGATCATGGCACTACCCTGTATATGTATAGAACCTCACAAACTTCATAGAACAGATTTGTCAACGTCTTTTCTTAAAATCTCTCCATGTCTGCCACAAAACTGTTATGTCAGGAAGAAAAGACATCGGCTAAAATTCAGTAAGTCCTGAGAAACAAGTGGCATTTCTATAAGATAAACAAATAAAAATGCAATGGATAGCTTCTATCACGTGAGGAGCCAGAGCTTACTTGTGAAAATGTAGACATATTCCAATAGGGATCATCAAAAAAGAAAGAACACATTTTAGTATTATTTTAGAAGCATATGTCATTGGGATTAAACTGCGGGTGGGGGTGAACAAGAGGTATAAACATTAGGAAAGGAAGCTAAAATTATTATTATTGGTTTATGATATAAAAGTATAAGATTATTACTGAAAATATTAGAAAGTATAAAATTTTCATGTCAGGTTACAAAATTAATATTTTACTCTAGAAAATAATAACTCATTAAAATATAATGGTATAAATTTTTTTTGTGTGTGTGGTATGCAGGCCTTTCACCACTGTGGCCTCTCCCGTTGCAGAGCACATGCTCCAGACGCGCAGGCTCAGCGGCCATGGCTCACGGGCCCAGCCACTCCGCGGCATGTGGGATATTCCTGGACCGGGGCACGAACCCGTGTCCCCTGCATCGGCAGGCAGACTCTCAACCACTGCGCCACCAGGGAAGCCCTAAATATTTCACTCATAATATTAATAAAGTTATGAAATATTCAGGGAAAATATAAATACATTCACTTACGGAAATAAATCTATGAACTGTTCTTGAAAAACCCAATGACCAAATGGAATAAGGAAGAAGAAAACATTGCTGTCTGATAGGTAGCTTCTATATTTTCAAGATTTCAATTGTCTAAATTAACCTGATAATGCAATGTAATACCAGTTAAAATGTCAAAAGGATTCTTTTTCATTCTTTAACTTGACAACATGAGTATAAACATCATCTGGAAAAAAGGATTCAAGAAGCACCAGGAAAGTTCCAAGAAAGGTAAGTCATTTGTCAAATGCTACAGTCATCAAACAGTAAGATTCTGGCACAGAAGGATGAACCAGTGAAACAGGGAAGAGCAGTAGGGCCGGTCAAGCAATTATATCCATGGATATATATCCTATCCATGTCCCTGGTATCCAAACTGATATCCTATCAATTATATAGAGGGATACATCATATCTAAGACAAAAGCTGGCCTTCCAACTCAGTGGGCGGAAGGTGAATTTTCAATAAATAGTGCTGGGACAGATTGCTGGGAATTGGAGAAAAATTGTAGTTCCCTTCAGTTCATTCTTTACATCAAAATAAATCTCATTTTGACCAAAGTCAAATATTTAAAGTAACCAAAATGTTTGAAGAGAGTATGAATGAATATTTCATAACATTAGAGTATAAAAAACTTTCTAAGGATGTTATCTAAACAAGATTTTACTAAAACAATATAAATGTCATTGCATACTAATTAAAAAATATTATGTAACAGTTATAAGAAATGCGTCTGACAAGGTCCTACAACGAATTTCCATGAATGATTATCTAGAGAGCAAGGGTTATGTGTTGAGCAACCAAGTAGTTTATCATCCAGACTAGGACACTTTTGAGGGTAAAAGGAGCACTATACTTAGAGTGGGACAGAAGGAATTGGATAACTGTGGATAAACTGGAACTGTTCTGGGAAAACTGGAATGTATGGGACTTCTTCTTTCTATGTTATACACACACACACAACCAATAAAGTAAAGATGAGTTGTGAATACAATTTCATACTGATTCACTTACATAGGACAACTGTCTGGTTGGTTTAAGCATTTCCTTGATAATTTTCTTGCTATACACTCTCCAATGCCCATCTGCCTCAGTCTCCATGTCTATACCCTGGGGATAGAAATAGTATCCACTTACTGGGCTTATTCTAAGGATTGAATGACTTAACCCCTCATTTAAGCAAGCATTAGGTTCTTGCCAGGTACTATTATTTTATCATTATCATCATCACCATCACTGGGGAGATCCAGGTTTTGTGGGGCCTGAAGCTTATGTAATTTAGGACAACCCCTGTAAGAATAGTAAAATCAACACTGGGAAATTAGATGAGATTGACAGGAGCCTTAAAGCTCCAGCTTCATTGGCTCCACATAACCTCCTAATCACTAACATTCCTGCACTGACATTGTACCTGGATCCCCTGGGCATTTCCACTCCTCTTTCGAAAGTGATCCAATGGTGAATATCACTGGTTATAAGAGAAGTAGACAAGCATCTTCTACCATAATTCAATTCTTCACGTCACACAGTGAGGGAGAGGACAGGGCGACCGGCCACTCTGGTTGACTTGGAACAGAGCAGGTTCCCCAGACATGGGACTTTTAGTTTTAAAACCAGGACAGTCCTGAGCCATTTGGGTTGAGTTGATCACTCTAGGGTAACATATTCTTTTCTTCTCAATACAAACAGATGTAACCATAGACTTGGGTAAAAATTTCCAATAATTTTCCTCGATATGTCAATTGCCTTGCTTCTATTTACCACTGCTAATAGTACAGCAATGTGCATAGTTGCAGTATCTTACGAATGTTTAGTTGTCAATCTAAGTAACAATGGTAGATGCCTTTAGTAAAATGTGGTGGACTGAGTATGCATGCTTATCTCTGTTGCCTCCCTTAATGCTAAAGGGGGCCAGAAAGGAGGTTTCCCACTGGAGACGCCAACTTGGGAGAACCAGGGGAGCTGTTAAAATGGGAAGCTCTGAGACCCCCAGCCCCAGGCCCCTTATCTGCTGTGCTGGGCACACATGCTGGCCCACCCCTAAACACACACAACTAATAACAGGGCCCTTCTTTGGAGAAACAGATAATTCCAGGGGAAAATTCGGGAAGTGACAGAGCAGTTGAAGGATCCTGTTTCAGCCCGAAGAGTGTCTAATGAGCACCTTGATGCCTCAGTTTCAGTATGCCTAGACAGAGAAGGATTACTAGGTACTGGAGGAAGACGTCATCATGAAAGGCAAAGAGAAACATCCATCATCCAACTACTAGAGGAAAGGATTACGGAGGGAAAAGGATCTGTGGGCAAGAGGTGGGTGGGGGTAGAGAGAGAGAGAGAGAAAGAGAGAGCAGGAGAGAGGAAGAGGGAGGGAGGGAGGGAGAGGGAGGGAGGGGGAGAGAGGGAAAGAGAGAAAAAAGATAGAAATAAAGGAAGAGCAACAATAGAATTTCAAAAAGGAAAGAGAGGCCAGGATGTCTTAAAAGAGAGGGAACAAAGTTAAAAAAAAAAGCATTTGTCAGATATTAAAAATTTATCAAAACAGAGACAGTAGAACACCTCAAAGGTAAAATTTTAAAAATCTCCTAGAACAAAAAGATAAAGAGATGGACATTTGAAAAGAAAACATAAGCACATTAAAACCTGAGTCTAATGTATTAAGAGTTCAGAAGGCAAGAATATAAAGAACGAAGGGGGAGGTTATTAAACTTTTTTTTTTCCCTAAACTGAAAGGGCCCATTATGGGCTCAGCAAACAAATGAACATTAGAAACCTGGGAATAAATAAAAGACCCAAAACGCTTTCACAAAGGGAAAGGTGATCATGAAAAAACCCAAACAGTTCCCAAATAAAGGATTGGGAATCTGAATAGTAGCAGACTTTGCAGCAGCCACAGGAGAAGGAAGATGGTGATGTCATGGCCATAAAACTCCAAGGGAGAGTGAACTCCACCCCTGAATTCTTCTCTCAAACTCTCTGTCATCCCCAAAGGCTCAGAAAGTTCAACTCCCCCGACATGTTCTCAGAGAACAGAAAGAGGCTGTTTCCAAAATACAGTGTCAACCGAGACAGACAATGGCCTGGCAACCAAGAAACAGCATTAGTTCACATCCTAGAGAAACAAGGGAAGTCCCAAGACTGACAGGCCCAGGTTGGAGCAGAGATGGTGGCACCAGGATGAGATGCCCAGGGGAGAAGGAACTGAGGTCTCTGGCGTGTTTAACTGTGTGGGAAGCACCAGGACAGGCATGGGACAACCTCACCTCCTCCAAATCCTGTCCACTCCACACTTGCTCAGTGAGGTCTGCCCAACACCCTGCACCTCCTGCCTCCACAGCTCCAGTCTCCTCTGCCTTGCTCTATTTTTTTTTTCTTTTTATCCATGGTTTTTATCATCTCCTAAATATGCCGTTGTTTAAAAAGTACACTATGCTTATTGTTGACTGTGTCTCTCCCAGGAAGCTCTCCACAACACAGACTTTAATCTAGTTGCTCACTGATGTTGGCCAAGTGCCTGGCACAGAGCAGACTCTCAATGCGTATTGGTTAAATGAATCCATGAACCTGACTCTTTGGGGAGTTTATGTAAAAAAAAAAAAATCCTAAGCAGGCAAAATTCAGGCAATTATTCACTTTTAGGAAAATACAAGTTTACATAAAAAGACACAGTATCAGTGTATTCTACCTAGACAGCAGAGAATAATAAATAATGATGTAAACACCGAATACTAATGGGATATACCCTTATTGAGAGGATGGAGGCAAAGGAAGTTGGTGTAAAGAGAGGGCTTGGTGATGTGAGAGTGATACAAAGTGATGCAGAAGAGCTACATACTCTCCTGTGATGGATAAAAGGGTAATCTACAAAACCAACAAATAGGAAAATGGTAATTACACAGAGTCTTTAGAAATAATGGAATAGACCCCAAGGTAACTGAATTACTCCTGCTGGTCAGTGAGGTTGGGGGTGGGCTGGGCAGGTGGGGCAGAGAGTGTGACTTCCCAAAGTAACCCTTAAAGTACAGAGTGGCTTTTTAAACCATCTGCAGAGTTACTAAATAGAATAAAAATCAATTAAAATAATAGAGGTAAGAAGCAAAAACCTAGGTTTAGTGTAAATGTTGAATTTTGAGAATTTAAATGAATTATTCTCTTCAGTCCTCTTTTTCATTAAAAAATGTAATAAATGTATCAAAACGATTAAAAAATCCCTCTTGTTGGAACTTTGTTTGACGTAGAAGTAAAATAAGGCTGCGAGAATGTGACAGCTGGAGGGAGAAGGGGGATACTTGTGTGGATTCTTGTCTTGCGTGGGATCCAGACAAATCTAAACATTCTAGGAGACTGTGGTCATTACGACAATTACATTCCTCGTGACCACAGTCAGAAGCATATTAAGAATTTGCTCTCTTTTAGGCCTTTTGCCCTGAACTTATATGGAACCTGTAGGAAAAGAAACCAAGTTGAACACAAAAAATGTTATGCTGTCATGTGGTCCTATTTCATCCTGCAACATCATTTCTTTGTTGAAATGGGGTCTAGTCTTGAAAGTAGTATTTTAATTGAAAATGTAGCTTATCTAAACAAATTAATTTGAGGATCTCTTTGGTTCTGGGAATATTGTTTAAAAATTCATGCATACCTTCAAAGATGCAATGAAACATAGGTAATATTTATTGGAAACTTTATAAATAAAATAAGGACTTCTTAAGCAGAAACACTGCCAAAAAACGGATGAGAAAAGTCTAAGTTTCAGTAATGATATTCATACTTGTCAAAAAAATCTCATAGCCACGTGATAAAATTAATGCATACATCTCATTTTTCTTCTAGACCTCAATAATGTTATAAGATCTCTACAACTGGTGAATATGCTTGGCAAAACCATGGCTTATAGGTGACTTTGGGATGACAACACCTCAAAAGTCAATCAGAACTAAACTGAATTCTTAAGCAAATTCTAATGTGATTTGCAAAATAAATTATTAAATTCCTGTATCAAATTCTAGTCAATTAGTTTGGTCGCCCTCTTAAGCTAAAGCTCTTTCAAGGTTACATGAGCTCACTATAATCATTTGTTCAACTTCCTAGTCCTGTAAGGTCAGTGATTTTTTTTTTTTTTTAATTTAGTGAAACTATTTTTTAAGGTGCTGAGGGTGTAGAAGCAGGCAAAATGGAGAAAGATTATGGTGGGAAAAAAGTAACTTTTCCTTCCAAAATGACTCAGGTAGCTTTTCAGGGAGCCGAAAGGAGCCATTTCATACTTTACCACATGGTACCACCTTGTAAGTTTGGTCTGAAACCTTAAGGAACTTCTAGAGGCTCTACAAGTCAGGAGCCCACTTTTGCAGAGGTTGCTATGGAGACAGATGCGTGGCTGAGCATCCCGCCAGCCTAGGATGCAGAATTTCTGAGGTGGTGGAGGAACCCAGCCCTTAGAGGGGCTACGGTGATGCAGCAAAGGGAGAGCCACCTTTGGCCTCTTCCATCCCCTCCCCTTCCCTCCCCTCCTCTTTGACCTGCTCAGTTCAGACTTCCGGGGTCATCTTTAGGCAAGAAATAAAGGATGGGTCCCCTCCTGCCATTCCCATGTTCACGCTGACTTCTGAATCTGGGAAAGCTGGGGAGGGCACATGCTACTTTTGAAGAGAAGGTTCAGGAATTTTGTCTGACACTATGGCCTTGGACTTCTCATACATTAAAACAAAACAAAACAAAAAAAAAAAAACAAAACAAAACAAAGGGAGACAGTCTTCTTAAAGCATCTTCCTCTAAAAACCTAGATTATTACAGTGTCATATCATGTCAAGTACCAGGAGTCAAGCTGGACACTTGTCACCTGTTTTCCAGCATAAAAAGAATATGCCTGGTTTCTGAGCATAAGTTCAGGCTGATGGCTTGAATTATCATGTGTGACCCACCCCAAATATACAAACGGTAGAGTTTGTGAATCTTCTCATTAAACCTAAACCCTGTTTAAAAATGCCACTCTCATGAATGAAAGTCACTGGGTGTTGTTAAATAAGATAGGATGACTTATAGTTAAACTGAATAGGGAGAGTATATTATTCAACTATGTTGAGGAAGACAGTAATGTGACATTCAGGTAGATGGACTTGTTAGCAGTCTGAAATGCTTTTTCCTTCTTTTTTGATCCTTACTGTCTATATTTAAGTCACATGATTTTGATTTCGTGAGCTGAATCATCAGGTGAATATGTGAGTTTTCTAGGACTGATGCTCAGAATATTTGACACCTTATGCCCGGCTCAGGAGAGGGCTAATCCAAAAAGACCCTGGCAGCTTGAGCCCATGTCTGCCTGGCAAGGAGGCTGCACACAGGCCCTGCATATAGATACTCATCACATACGGGGCACAGAAGAGATGTCTGCAAATCAACATCTCTTTCAGGGAGGTTCCTAGAGAAGAGTGTTCAATTTCAATAACTGATTTTGAACCGACAGATACTTGGCCAATAGTCAATCAATATTCAAACAGCCATCCTCTTTCCTGCCCTTTGGTCTTGCCCTCCGGAAAACACAACATGAAAAACAAACCAACTTGGCCTGAAATGACAAACTGGGGATGATTTCAGTCCACTGAATGAACGACCCAGTTCTCTGGTTTCTGAAGTCATGTTTCCTGAGACATGGCTCCTCAGGATGCAGAGTGCTCCCACGTCCCACACCCCTGGGAGTGTTCATCCGAAGCTCTTCAGCACAGACATGGGCCTGGAGACTTCCTGCGGGGCAGAGTCACATGCTTCTAGACGCTTCTAGAAAGGAGCAGCGGAAGCCCTTGGGATGCCCATGTGGACGACCTCCTGCAGTGGGTGTTCCTGCTTCCTGAACTGAGCCACAGACTGACTGCTAGTTTATTCACATTTGGTGTCCAGGTGGGAAATAAAACGCACATCTTTAAACACTGGATAAAAACTAAGCCCTGTTAGATGGAGGTAAAAAGGAGGTCATCTGGGGGGAAGAACAGGACGCCACCCCCCTTTCCAGAATTGAATCTACCTGTTTTCCTCATTTCATTAATTGAGCACTAATCAGTACCTGAAAAATACTAATCATGCATTTTGGCAAAATGCATGTCTGCCAAAATGTGAACTCTCTTAACCACCAGGGGTTTCTTGGATACACATATTTTTATTGGTGAATCACTGAAATGAGATGAATTCTAACCTATTTTTTTTCTTTTTATCCTAATTCTGGTTAAGCCAACTCTCCCCACCAAATCTGCACCCATGACCTGGGTAATTAGGGTTCAACTTAGGACCTGCAGGTCTAAGTGGGCTCTCAGGGAGATGCACACCTGAGACTTACATGGCTGGTCAGGGCACTGCCCACCTTGATTTCTCCTTCCCCTCAAGGCAGCAGCTTCTCCTCCCCTCACTCCCAGGTAGTGAAATGGAGCAGGACCCTACGGGGCCTTCTCAGGTCCTCCACCTGCCTCCTGGTTGTAGAAAAATTTTAGCCAAAGAATGAATTTATTCAGAGAAGTGAGAAAATGCAGAAACAAAGAGAAACAGTCAAACAAGACAAAATGATAATAGTTTAGCCATTAAACAAAGTCAAGGACCTTTAGTTCCTTCTCAAGGGCTGTAGATTTTATTCTGAGTCATGTTCTTAAAGCTCTTTTTTAGATACTGATACCTTCACCAGGTGGAAGAATTTAACTACATGATGACCAGATTGTAACCACGACAAAAGCTGCGCCATCTTACACAATTCTGAGAACTTGGCCTCAAGGAAATGGGAAGAAACCAGCCCTGGAACTGAAGATTAACTGTACTTACAACAATCAAGAAAATACTGATCAGACCACTGCATGACTAATTTTGATTTCAGAGCTGACTGAGCTGTTTCTGCATGTAGCACCCTCCCTCTGCCTGTGCGCCCCTGAAACTCCCCTTTGAAAGCTCTTGACTTCTGAGTGGCACTGGGGAGTTGGCCTTTGGATATAAGTCCACCTTCTCCCCAGGTTGTCGGCCTCCGGAATAAAGCAAATTTTCCTTTCCTACCAACACTTGTCTGTTGAGTATTGGCTTTCAGCTGGACCTGCGTTTGGTAACAGAAGGACTTGGCTTCTTTCACTGGGAAAATGAACTTCCTCAGCGTCTGGCCATCATCTCTCCCTGCTCCCGCCTAGGGCCACCCTCACAGCTGCTGACACATATGAGCACTCAGTCCCCTCCCTGATCATTTCCAAAGGTGCACAGGCTGGCTGCACCAGCTCTCATGTGAAAAAGAGGGAAGCAGCAGCCAACCCTCCTGGGCTTCATGGCCATTCCAGGTGCGGTTCTGTCCCTTTGCTTTCCTGTACTGCGAGACTCCGTGGGGACAGGCCTGTGCTCATGTGCTCTGCTTCCTCATCTCTCTCTCTCTCTCAACCCCATGCCTTTGTTCCCACCCCCACTGGAAATGGTCACATGTTGCTGATGATCCTGACCTTCCTAAATTTTCTCAACACTTGAGGAGCAAGATGTGAGTGGGCCTGGCCTCCAAGGTGATGTATGCTTGGACTCACTTCCTCCTTCCCGCAGGTGTCTTCTGTCTGCTGTCTGCCTCCTGACCCAGTGCTTTCTCACCCTCCTCAAAGAAAGCACACAGAGAACTCTAGCAATTTTGCTAGTTCTCTATAACTGCTCTGTAAGGAGATTTAATCCAGTTTAAGCTCTCTCACAGTTCACTTAGCTTTTTTTTTTATAAGTTATTTATTTCTGAGAGTTTTATAATAATCACGTGTTGGTAATCTTGTATATTTTAAAAGTTACACTGATTTATATGGTTGTTTTATCTATTTATATCAAAAAACAGTGGTCTGAAAGAAAGAGAAGGTATAATTTCTTGCAGGAGTGGCCATAAAAGAGCATAAAGAGAACTGTACAAACTCATCAGAAAAGAGTAAAGCCATGGCACAATCAGACGCAAAGACGAGGCCTGGTAAATGGAGGACACAAACCCTAAATCCAGACCTAAATTTAGTACAAGAGCAACCATACCTCATATAAACGGGCTAAGCTTGTGTGTAAAAGACATTCTTGATTTGATAAAGTCAAAATCCAACAGAAAATTATTTAATCAAGGTGCAGAGAAACCTAATAATACAGACGTTTAAAAATAAAGATAATGAAGAAATGTAAGCCAGGTCAAAAATAAGTAAATGGAGGCTAGTGCCATAATGTTAATTTCTGAAAAAATAGATCATCCACTGAAAAGCAATATTAGGGATAAGGATGGACATTATTTAATATAAAGAACAATTCATGCAGAAACCACACGTGCAGAAAACCCTACCTAACAACATAAAGTGGAATTTTAATGTTAACTATAAAGTAAAATTAATAGGAGAAACTGAAAAAATAATCATAATGAGAGACTTTAAAGTATTTCTCTCAGAAACAGACACACAAGATAGAGAAAGAGTCAGAACATATTTGAATAAATAAGTAAGGAGCTTGACCTGTCATATAAATAACCCTAATACAACACAAAACACACATTCCTTCATTCCCACAGAAAATATTTATAAAAACTCCCATTCCTAAGGCATAAAGGAAGTCTAGAAAATGCTAAAAATGATATCGTTTTTAACTCTTTCTTTGATCTCAATGTAGTAACATCTGAAATAACAAAAAAAAAAAATTCCCTGAAGCCTCAATAAATTTAGAAATGCAAAAAACAATCATTCTAAATAATTCACGGATCAGAGAATAAAACAATGGTGCCTAATCTTACATAAAAACCAACATACTGTGTTCTCTCCCAAAAAAAGATAAGATTCTGAGAGAAGCTTCAGATATTTTCAGAAGCCCTGATTAGTATACTTGCAGTGAATATACAGATATACATATAGATTTGTAGTAAAATCTATTCTATTTATCTATCTACTTATTTACCTATCTAATTGTCATCTATCTATTCTATTTATCTATCTGTAGGTTTGTTTTTCATTTTTGTATTTGAAGCATATGCCATAGTGTATATTATTAGGGGACTTGATGAATTTTAGTTTCGATCATATTGAAGTCTGAAGACCAGAATAATAAAAGTGTTATTGGGGCTTCCCTGGTGGCGCAGTGGTTGAGAGTCCGCCTGCCGATGCGGGAGACACGGGTTCGTGCCCCAGTCCGGGAAGATCCCACATGCCGCGGAGCGGCTGGGCCCGTGAGCCATGGTTGCTGAGCCTGTGCGTCCGGAGCCTGTGCTCTGCAATGGGAGAGGCCACAACAGTGAGAGGCCCACGTATGCAAAAAAAAAAAAAAAAAAAAAAAAAAAAAAAAAATAATAAAAAAAAAAGTGTTATGAAATTTTAGGTATTATTTAAACTTTATGAGTTCCAAGTAAGTTTCCTGAAATATGGAAGTATTCCTAAAGTGTCTTTCTGCCTTTGCTCACATAGATAAATATATATATATATATATATATATATATATATATATATATATAAACAACAAGATACACAGACACACACATACTGCCACACATGCATGCACCAAAACAAATAAGCAGACAAAAAACGAAACAAAACAAAACCCAAACTATTTTACAGAACTACATAAGGCAGATTTTTAGGTGTGAAATGATGAAGCCAGATCTAAAAAGTTAGCTATAAGTTTTAGATCCCCACTGCTTCTGCAACGGTTTCCATGTTAATATTTCAGCAACTGAGGAAATAAGTCAAATCAGTCTTGCTTAGGACCAGTTGGTCCATATTTGTAACGTGATTTTCATTGTGAATATATTGTAACAAATATCTATACCAGCCTGAATGTATTTTAACCTCATTATTTTGGTTAAGTGACATCTTTCTTGGAGGAGATAGAGTAAGACATCCTCTTTTATATTGAGATATTGTCACATCTAGGTGATTATACAGTTTCAAGTCGTGATCCAACACCTGAACTGGCAACTTCACACTTAAGCTGAATGCTTTTCCGAAAAGTGTCAATTACATTTCTCTAATGATTAATGATGTTGAGCATTCTTTCATGTGTTTGTTGGCAATCTGTATATCTTCTTTGGAGAGATGTCTATTTAGGTCTTCTGCCCATTTTTGGATTGGGTTGTTTGTTTTTTTGCTATTGAGCTGCATGAGCTGCTTATAAATTTTGGAGATTAATCCTTTGTCAGTTGCTTCATTTGCAAATATTTTCTCCCATTCTGAGGGTTGTCTTTTGGTCTTATTTATGGTTTCCTTTGCTGTGCAAAAGCTTTGAAGTTTCATTAGGTCCCATTTGTTTATTTTTGTTTTTATTTCCATTTCTCTAGGCGGTGGGTCAAAAAGGATCTTGCTGTGATTTATGTCATAGAGTGTTCTGCCTATGTTTTCCTCTAAGAGTTTGATAGTTTCTGGGCTTACATTTAGGTCTTTAATCCATTTTGAGCTTATTTTTATGTATGGTGTTAGGGAGTGTTCTAATCTCATACTTTTACATGTACCTGTCCAGTTTTCCCAGCACCACTTACTGAAGAGGCTGCCCTTTCTCCACTGTACATTCCTGCCTATAGTGAGGTAGATGGACCTAGAGTCTGTCATACAGAGTGAAGTAAGTCAGAAAGAGAAAGACAAATACCATATGCTAACACACATATATGGAGTATAAGGGAAAAAATGTCATGAAGAACCTAGGGGTAAGACAGGAATAAAGACACAGACCTACTAGAGAATGGACTTGAGGATATGGGGAGGGGGAAGGGTAAGCTGTGACAAAGTGAGAGAGTGGCATGGACATATATACACTACCAAACATAAAATAGATAGCTAGTGGGAAGCAGCCACATAGCACAGGGAGATCAGCTCGGTGCTTTGTGACCACCTGGATGGGTGGGATAGGGAGGGTGGGAGGGAGGGAGTTGCAAGAGGGAGGAGATATGGAGATACATGTATATGTATAACTGATTCACTTTGTTATAAAGCAGAAACTAACACACCATTGTAAAGCAATTATACTCCAATAAAGATGTAAAAAAAAAAAAAAAGAGTGTCAGTTACAGAGATGCTCTAACACTTCTGGTTTCCCTGATTAGCCGTAAAGGGTTAGATGCCTTTTCAAAGGGGATACAGTGGAGAGAGAACAAGGCTTCACAAGAAAAGTGAGGTCCCCTTAGGGAGGTGGCCTCTGTGGGCTTGAGCTGCAGCACCAGGTGCTCTAGATACAGGCAGACCCATTACAAGAAGAACAGGACAGAGAAGCTGGGGAACCCAGAGGACACAGGTTCTGTAAAGCTCTCCTCAGCGTTACTTCACGCATCTGCAAGTATTCTTAAGTCCGGCAAAATTGGCGCTCAGCCCGTAAGTGGGAAGAAAATAAGAAAAGATAATTGTACCAAGTATATCCTTCACATCTGCCACCGTGGTGTCACCAGAGAAACCCATGAGTTGAAGTCAGTGTGTTCCAAACTCAAGAGTAATGTATAATTGATTTACTAAAAGAAGAAACAATCCAGTACAATTTCCAAAGATTCCAGAAAAGAATGTTGACACAGAAGTCGGGCTGCGGGGAAGGGCTTGCTGTATAACTTGTGGAATCCAATGCAAGGTGCAAAATCATGAGGGATTTCAAGTTGGCTGCATCAGAGAATTAAACCAAGAGGCGGACCTTCTGAGCACCGGGCCCTGGGTGAATGGGCAGGTCACACGCCCAGGAAGCCAGTCCTGTGGCTGGTTTATTCCCAGTCACTCTGCTAATTAAATGAACTGAAGTACTCACTTCTGTAGCATCCTGGGAGTTAAACCATTTCACTTATACGGATCACCTCAGTGACCATGGAACTTTTCATTCCCTTGCTAACCTGTACACTACTGGGCATTAATATTGTCGAGGCTTGTATCTAAGAGATGAGACATAAAAGTTCCTGCCCCCTTTCCTGTCACTGGCAGTGTTGCCATAAGAAGATCATTAGTCATAAAGTTCTCCTGGTGCATCTTCTCTGTCATTTCTACCAAATGGATGCAGTCACCCCCTTCGGTATCTTGGTTGTAAAAGAAGCAGTTTTGCTGATGGGTTTGTAGAGGGTCAGCAAAGTGTAGGCAAAAACAATAGGACCATCCAAACATCAAGCAGAGAGGAATACAGCGGGGGGCTACGTGTGTACTGGGGGGCATCCGATGACAGTATGTTTTATCTACACGCTTACTCTGCATTCCTAGAATAATACTGAAGAGAGAGGAAAAGTGTTCGTTTACCATCTGGAAAGTATTTCCTCTCGTTCCACCTTCAGTCCATGGTCCAGGAAGGCGCACAATTAGTGTCTGTGCTTCGAAAACTAGAGAGATAAGATAAATGACAGGAAGAGCCACTCCATTTAGATAAACTGAGAAATAGAAAGGAAATAAATAGCCGTGTGATTTATAGTTCACGTTTCAAAAGCAAGCGATAAAAATGCCTGATTCTCCCTCAAATGAGCCGTGGGAGAGCCGCACGCTGCCGTCTGTGAGAGGCCCTCCTCCTTGCAGGGCACTGGCTCTCGCTCCGTCCCGAGGGAGCAGCTCTCGAAGTGCTGACGCTCCATTATTTGGCCGTGATGCTCCTGCTGGCCGGGGCCGCGCAGACGTTTTGAGATCCTCCTCCTCCAACTAGGAGGCTCCTGGACTCCCAGGTCTCTGCCCCGCGGAGATTTACGAGCTGGGATCCCATCCGTGACACCGTGCGCGCCTTCGACGCGCTGTGCGCACATGTGCTTGGGGGGGGCGGGCTCGGGAGGCAAGGGGTTCCCACCAGCGGAGCAGTTTCCCTGTTCTTGTAACTTACAAAGGAGAAGGGCTGTGGATTAGGCTGTTTTAAAGTCTCTGCTCCGCGGTCCTTCGGCGAGCCTCCTTCCCTTCACGCGGAGCTGGAGACGGCACATTGCACCCTGCTGCATCCTGCCTGCCCCGAGTCAGCCGACGAGCTGGGAGGCTGAGGACTGCAGCCACGCAGTGTGGCTGCTGTGGCTTTGTGAGGCCGCGGAGAAGCAGGTGGACACGCGGCTCGCGAGGGTCATGGACGGCCGCCTCGCAGGAGCAGTCTAGTAAGAAAGGCAAGGGCTCTCCTGCTTGGACAAATAAAGCTTGGGTTTGCTGCCCACTTAATCAGGGACAAAAAATCATCGGTATTCTGGGCAAGAGAGATACGTATCTCACATTTCGGAGGACAACAAAACAACTTTTAAAATTAAGATCTATTTCCCCAATTCAACTGTTAAAATGGCAATCTACAAGGACTGAGGCATATAATACAGGTTCATTCTTCTGTGTTTGTCATTGATCGTTTTGCTTCACAGACTAATAACTAATGTGAACTTGTTTCTCCTTTTGCAGCAAGAAATAAAACAGCCAAGATTTACTGAGCGTTTTAGCACATGTACTGGGCTAAGAGCTTTTACGTGGATTCCCTCAACCAGTCCTGGCCTTGTGTTGCCCTGATTACATACAGGTAGGAGTACCAAGGTGGCAGCTCAGCCCACACCTTCGACCAGGTGCGAGCTGGCAGGCATGGGCTATGCTGCTGTAGCCCCTTAGCATGCTAAGTCCACTCCACCAAAGGACTCGGATGCAGAGGAGCTGTGGGTTGGGAACTGGGAAACTTTGTCCCACCCGGACTGTAGACACCTGTGGGCTGGCTTGTCATCAGGGTCCTGCAACTGGCTGGGGGTGAAGCAGAAACCCTGCAGGCACCCCTCTTGTCCTCCTCAGGGGTCTCCCAGCAAGGACGCATGGCATTCGTTTCACTGCCAGGCTTTCTATTGTCTCCCAAAGCTTTCTCTTTCAGAGGAAATATAAATATCAAAAAAAATATATGAGATGTATAAATCAAAGAGTTCAATAAGGTGGGGCCTCTGGGTTTTCTGGGGTGATTTGGGTGCCCTCACTGTGTTCTCCACAGGCTGTTCCCATGCACCACTTCCAGTGTCCCCTAGATGGATCCTGTTGCTCCTGAGCTGTGCCTTTTCATTCAGCACACAAAGCTGTTGACAGAGTTTACTTGTAAAATTCTACACCAATGAGTTAAGTACAGAATATAAGATGTAGAAGAATCCAGAGACCTTGTTGGCTCTGGGTCTCTGACAACCAGGAAGACAGGCTGTTGGGGTGGGGGGGAGGAGGCCAAGGGAGAGAAACAGTGAGCTGAACAGGGGACCTACCAGAAAATCTAGTAGCATACAAATATATATACATTTATAATATTGCTTAAGGAAACCCAACCCCTATTTAAAAATCTTTCTTGGAAGGAATCCATCAGCATGAAGGAGAAGGAGAGACATAACTATGAAGGTTCCTGGGGAGAAGCAGGACCCTGGTCCAGCGTGAAGGAAGGAAGGCAGAGTGACGGGGGTGTCTCAGGTGGCAGTGGTGGGAGGAGGGTGTGGCCATTGCCTGAGCCCATCTCTGAGGTCTGAGGTCCTGGGCCAAGAGTGTGGGCTGGAGAAGAAGGAAGCTGGAGGAGACAGGAGGTGATGTAATATCACTGTCCTGCGAGGGACCAGATGCCCAGGGAAGGGTGACAGGACTGCCTGCCATCCTGGGCGGCCAGGAAAGCCAGCGGCCATACATTCAGAGTGAGAATGTGGGCTTGTGAACTTCTGGCAGCATTAAGCTCCCAAGCTCCACAGGCAGCAGAGTGAGTGATGAGAGAGGTGTCGCCGGGCTGGGTTTTCTGGGCAAGTGGAGTTGGACAAGGGGGTTAAAGCTTGGACACCTGGTGAGACAGGAGGACACCTCAAGCATGGATCTATCTGGGAGCCCAGGAGCCACAAAGACAAAGAGCCCATGGCCAGGGCAGGGTGTTTAGAAACAAGGTCTCACAGGGGCAGCAGGTAGGAGGCAGGAGAGGACTTAGCTGCCCCAACAGAGACCACAGAAGCACAGCTCAAACATGGGAGGGAGCACTTCCCCTTCACACGGAAGGCTGGGCTGGAGACATGGGGGCGGAGGGGGGCAGCTCTGCCACAAGGAGTCATCAGGGATTCTGTCTTGTGACTCCACGTGCTTTGTTAGGACTGGAGCTAAGGCCAGCTCTGCTACTGCTCAGGAGAGGAGACAGGAGGGGAGGATTAGAGCTTCTGCAGGACTCTCTTGAAGGCACCTGCATCTCTTCAGCTTGCATCCCATTGGCTGACGATGATCTAGGAGGGGGATGGGGAACATCCACCAAGGTGTCCATGCGTGAGCGTGAGTGTGAGGATGTGTGTGAGCATGGGCGTGTGAGTGTGTGTGTCTGGGGTTCTATTAACAAAGACAAGAAAGAAGAAATGTGCGTGGAGGAGCACTGCCTGGCAGTCCCTGCTGACGGCAGGAGTGAGAGGCTGGGACAGGACTGGAGAGTCAGGGAGCACGATCACTCACATGGATGCTAATGGCCACAGGTGGCTCTGGTGACCGAAAGCGTCTGACGAGACCTCAGTCCCTAAAGCTATGGCTCATCAAGAATAATACAAGCTCTCTTACTCTTGGGGCAGATCTTGAAGGAGGCTGGCCTAGGGCGGGTACTTTACGTGAGAGACACGTGGAAACATACAAATAAGGCTTATTACGGATTACAGGAGAGTTGACGAAGCAGCATCTTATTTCTCAAAGGCAGCATCCAAACAGGACCGGCTGGGCTCACCTACAAGACCCCCCCAAGGGAGAGTGGGGTCACCGAGCTTCGTACTTAGGGCACACGTCTGCGTGCTTTCTCTTTGTCAACTCGCAGCCGAGGAAACCGAGGCACCAGGAGGTGAAGCCACTTTTCCGAGACCACGCCACAGGCCTGGAGTTCTTGCCCTGGCCCAAGGGACCCTGGCTCATCCCTGAATTCTACAAGCATTTATTGAGGAACAGGTGCAGCTCTCGTCCCTCAGGATATGACAGTGGACAAAACCAGCATCTGACCCTGGAGAGATTTTCTGGAATCAATAAGTGTGAAAATTCTGTACCAGGAACAAAGATTTATCTAAACAGACCCAAGAGATGATGATGATAGTCATGGATAATGGTTGAGAGTAAGGACAGTTTTGCCCGGCCACATAAGGTATGCTAGAGTTCTATCACTAAAATCCGATAACCAATAATCCAATCCGATAAGTGACCTTTGTGGAAAGTGATATTTCTGGTGCACTTACACAGGACCAGACGCTGGTAGAAGCAGCCTGCCATCTGGGGTAACACTGAACAGACAGCAGCTGGGCATCACTTAAATGCCTCCCTTAGGGGTTCAGTACAAGGAAGAAGCCCAGGGGAGGGAGAGATGGGAGCCCCCCGCTTTCTCCCCGCACCATGGGGCAGAGGCCGTCCTCGGAGAAGCAGCGGTTGCTGGCTACCGTGGCTGCCTCCGCTTCCCCTGCCCCCTCAGGGCCGCCAGCCACTCCTGCATCCTGGGCTGAGTCCTGCACAGTTTAGAGGTGCAGAGGGGCCTATTCAGAGTGTCCCAACCCCCACTTCGCATCTGAGTTATGGGATGCTTAATATAACGAAGTTGGAAGCCAAGGAGTGGGTGACTTAGCCCGGGGCTGGGGTGAGTGTTCTCTTGAGTCCACTGTAATGAGCTTCACCAAGGCCACCTGGGCAGCTTGGACTGCAAGGGGATGAGCCACTCACACGATTCCAGGGAGAGATTCCATGCAAGAACTAAATATTCCCAATCAGCCTGAGCTTTAGCATTCCGATGGATTTAGTCCCAAGTTACCAGTAACTTTAGTTTCCCCTGCACATAAAAGTCACACACAGACACACACACACACACACACCCCTCTTAGTCTAAATTAGTGAGGTTTTTTGGCTTTTCAACACTGTTAACTAGTTGCCTTGAGGCACCCTGGATTCCTCTGCCTTAGCAAGAACTCGGTGCACTACGGAAAGAGAACCCCAGTGCTTGCAGCAGCGCTCCTAACATCCTTCTCCCCAAGGCTCCTTGGAGATGTATGATCAGAGGTCACAGTGAGGTCCACGCTGTGTCACCTGGAACACAGGTGCAGAACCGGCTGTCCGGGGAGAAGGGGTCAAGTTGGTGCAATGCCTCAGCAGACCCGGAGAGCCCTGGCTGTCTGGTCCCTTGTTTCCTTCAGACAGGAGGTTCATTTTGCAGAAATGGTGCTGTGCTATATCTTCTCTTGGCCGACCAGGGGCTTCATTTCATAAACCATCTTGGACGGTGTGCACTTGGTGTGTCGCTTCAGGCACAGAAGGAGCCCATGGTGGCTGGGATTCTGTCTGCCGTCCAGCCCTGCACAGACCATGGGGGCGCCCGGCTGGCTGCACGATCACTGACAGGTGAAGCGAGGACCAGGGTGGGCATCAGTTCCAGGAGCTCCTTCGGTCCCAGAAGAACCCCCAGGTGGGCCTCCAATGCCTCGGTGGGTGATGGGCCTCAGGCGCTAAATTCCTTTTGCAAATACTGACCCATCTCTCTCTCTCATTACCAGGCTGTGGGGCGTGGTAGCTGAGGAGTCCAGCTGAGTCGGGCCACTGGCCCTCTGAGGGAAGACAGATCTTCCCAAGGAGGACCCCACCCCTCACAGCAGCGGGGGGGGCAAGGTCCTGGCCTCTCAGATGCTGGTCTGTGTCCTCCATCTGTACCCTAAGTGAGGGACCAGGGACCCACAAACTCAGAGAGAAGGGAGACAGTGCCTCCCTCCCTCTTGGGTTTTACTGTCTCTGGGAGAGGCATCCAGCTTTCTGCTTTAGAGGCTCAGCTCAAGCAGAGCCAGCTCCTGTGGATCTTTAAAATCAAGATGTATGAGGTAACGTGTTGTGGCGGGTACCTCCACTGTCTGAAGGGTCTAGCGGGCCTTTCATACTGTAAATATGTTACTCAGATGATTTCCACAGCCCCTCTGTGAAGACGAAGCAAGTGAGAAGCAGACAGACTACGGACAAGCCCAGGAAGTGACGGCTGAGGAGGGCAGGGCAGGACCACGGCTGCCTTCTAGGGGTCCTTCCCAACCCCCGTGTCAGGGAACCTGAGCTTCCTTCAGAAACGTGCAGGGGCGGCAGTCCTGGGGACAGGTGAGTGGAATCACAGAGCCCTGCTTTCTGCGGCCCGTCCCACACATGTGCAGCGTCCACATTCCCTCTACAGCCTGGACAGGCCTCGCCAGCAGGTTCTTCTAACAGGTTTCACTCAGGAAGAAAAGGAAACACCAGCGAAGGTGATAGAGGCTGCGAGGGAAGGCGTTCCTATGTCCACAGCACACCATCCCTCCCCCAGCCTGCACTGAGTAAGACAGAGCAAGCGCCATCTACTAAGAGAACTTTGCTCCCACTGACAAGGCTTTGCAGGCTATTTCCAGCCCCAGTGCACTTTATTTGTCTCACCTGTTCAGGCAGGTCTTGTTCCTTTTGCCTCTGCTGTCACGGATTATGTGGCAGTGGTTGGCACTTCTATTCCCCAGACTCAGGAGCACCAAGGCCTCAGCATTATATCTGCAAAACCTTGACACCCATTCAGAGGAACGTGACAGTTCTTACCTGGGGGGACAGGCGGACACTTTGCAAGGCACGACCCCTGTGACAGGCCGGGTGTCGGGGCTGCAGAATGATGCGTTCACTGGGAACCTCAGGTCTCTGTAGCAGCCTGCTCTCGTGGTCATCTGCCCTGTGAGAGAGTGGGGTGCACAGTGAAGACTCACAAACATGCCCCGTGGTAAAAGACAGGCAAAGAGCTAATGAAATCTCCTGAAAAAAATCTTTACTGTTTTGGCACGTCTTTGCATCAGTGACCTTTGGCTGACTACTAATATTCTACTTTTCTGGCCTGTCTTGATGATTTTTATCAGTGAATTGCATCAATTCTAAGATGGCTTGTATCTTCCCCCTACATTTTAACATCTTGTAACGTGTGTCTTGCTATGGGTGCCAACATATATTTGACGAAACAATGTTTTGGTTCTTTTCTATTGTTTCCAGAATTGGAAACACCAGCCATTTTTTCAAAACAAACACATATTAAGTACACTCACTTGCGTTTCTAAGTGAGAGGGCACAACAGGAAATGATCGGTAATAAACCAGAAAGAAATACAGACAACAAAGTGATAAGCACTTCACCACCAGAGAATTCACAGAGCATAATACCTCCTGCAGCAGGATGGTGACCTTTTCACAATAATGGCTTGGATGTTGCCTCAAATGAGGTCAACGGAAATGAAAGTTGGTCTGATTCTCAGCCTCCATTTATATCCCCAGGGCTACTCAGGCTTTCTGAGCATCCCTCAATATGTTCGATATTTCAATTCATTAAATTTACTAAAAAAGGTACCAATGGGACTTCCCTGGCAGTCCAGTGGTTAAGATTCTGCACTTCCAATGCAAGGGGCACAGGTTCGTTCCCTGGTTGGGGAACTAAGATCCCACATGCCATAGGGCATGGACAAAAAATAAATAATTTTTAAAAAAGGAACCATTACTTACAGCAGGGTACCTAGACTAGTCAAAATCACAGAGATAGAAAGTAGAAGGGTGGTTGCCAGGGGATGGGGGATGAGGGGGTGGGGAGGTGTCTCATAGGCAGAGTTTCAGTTTGGGAAGATGGAAAAGATCTGGAGATGGATGGTGGTGACATTTGCACAACAATATGAATGTGCTTAATACCACTGAACCATGCATTCAAAAGTGGTTAGAATGGTAAATTTTATATCATATATATTTTACCACAATACAAAAGGACTGTAAATAGATATATATCTTGAAGGATGAAGTTGAGGAGTTCATTCAGTGACGAGGAACAAAAAAAAAGAAAGAAAAAGAACCAAACCAGTGTTGATTTTAAAAATTAACACAATTAATATTAAGATTTAAAATGATTTTTATTGCTGTACTTGGAAAATGGATGGAGTCCTCCTGTGCATGAGGCCCATCTGTTTTACTTCCTCTGCAGTCAAGGCTGCACTGCTCAGAATGACCTACATCCGATTTGGTCCCCACAGGCAGATGGCCAGAGGTGTCTCATAAAGGAAGGGAGCCAAGACATGGTTTCAGAGGACCAAAGCCACAGGCTGGCAACTCCAGGCTCAACAGCATCTAATGCTCAGTTCTCTATGAAACCGAGTCCCTTACTTAAAGAACACTAAAAGTCTCTAAGATATACATGGAAACGAGTTTGACATTTGGCTTTGCTTTGTCAAAAGGAATAAGGCAAATTGATGGGGAAAGTTCCCTTCTCTAGAGAATCAGTTTCCTTGATCAGTAGAGGGAAAAGAGCCCTCCTGGGTCCCAAGCACAGATCTCATGCATCTGAGCCCCAGAACACTTCCTGCCTTGGGTATGGCCCTGTCGGTGCTGATGGAGGACATCAGAGGTGACATAGGACCCTCGTGGTTTTGTGCAATTATTCAGCTCTCTGCCAACTTGACACAATCAAATTTTAACCAAGTTAAACAGTTTTTACTTGATGCACCCCAGTGTGGATTTCACAACTGTATCTTCCTGATTTAATGGTCTTTCATCAGGAACAGCATATTAAAAGTGACTTTGATAAAGGTCATGGAATATTTATGCAGAAATATAAGAAAATTTACTTAAACATGTTGAGAATCTTGAAAGTGAGTATTTCTATAAAAGAACAAGATTTAAGTCACATACAACAAGTGTCCCTGAGCAGTAACGGGAAGAAGGTCAAGGTGAACTTCAGTCCCACGAGGCAGAAGAATGATAATACAAAAGAATATTTCCAGGCTCTGCTAAGATTGAAGCCGTGACATTTGCTCTAATATATAGATTTAGTAAAATCAAAGATGGGCTTGGTGACCTGTGTAGCAAGGCCATGGAGCCCTCGTGGCCACAGCTCTCCTGGGGACGGGGGGAACCAAGAGGCACGTCAGGCAACGCAACCCACCGACACCTGCTGGGCTTCACTGTGGAAGGAAGCACATATCGGAAATCCATCTCTTTCAGTGTCCTTGATGTGGTACCGAGCCAGCTGTGTGCCCCGTCACTATGTCACACACAGAACAGATGCAAACACGCAGTGATGGGCACTGGAGGAGGGTCCCTCACATCTTACACTCCAAGCCTTGCACAAGTTCGTCCTCGTCCACTTTCCTGGAGGTGCTTTCCTGGGCATCACCCTGACTGCACGTGGCAATGCATTACTGACCCGTCCCCTTCTCCTGCCCCGCACCCGCTCTTAGCCCCGATGTCCCCAGGCTGTCTCCTGGACTCACAGACCTGGCCATCTAACAGATGCACAAATACATAAACATCCATTTCAAAGCAGGCTTCCTCCAGCGCCCCCTGCCCGGGGTTCTGTGGTCTCTGTGTGGTCAAGGGATCAGTCTTGTAGTCCCCTGCCCCCCACCCCCATGCCTTACTCCAGGCATTCCTCCTTCAAGTCCAGCTGTTGGACTGATACCACGGATACTTCCTTCACACACGCATGTGCACACACACACACACACACACACACACGCTTATGCCACCCCCAGGTTAAAAGTCTGTTTTTCTCTTTTTAAGCTGGAGACTTCCCAGCCTTGTCCTCCAGCCCTGCTGCATCCCTCTCATGCCGACATCGCCCCTGGTCCTCTGACTCCTGGCTGCCTCTCTACCTGGAATGCAGTCCTCCACTGCCACCACTGACACACATGGCAGAAGTCTTCTCATCCCTTTAAGTCAGACCCACAACCCCCTGCCTCTGAACTCCCGTGCTCCCTGACTTGAGAGCACATCTGAATTCTCTGGTAGTTTAAACATAGAATCCTGGCCATCTCAGAGCCTTGGATTCAGCAGGCGTGGGGTGGGGGCTGTGGATTTACATTTCTAACCGATGCCCAGGTGCTGCTGGCACTGCTGCCCTGTGGACTACACTTTGAGAACCGTGGCTCTATGCAATATCCGAGGCCACCACTTTTATGTCTCAGGTTACACAGCTGTGATATACACATAGTAAAAAATAAATACCTGGTCTTTGTCCCTGGTTCTTGGCACACAGCTCCTAGAACCTTTGGAGTGTCTTTTGTGTGCTGCTGAGCTGGCGGGTGGCGGGGTCCCTTCATAGCTTATGGATGGGGCTGGTCCCCAGAAGCATCAAAGCGTGATTAGAGGGTTTCAGCCCAATCCTGGGCCTCTGGGGAGGGGAAAGGGGCTGGAAATTTAGTTCAGTTACTAATGACCAATGATTTAATCAATCCTGTGTAATGAAATCTCCATGGAAACCTCTAAACAACGGGGTTCAGAGAGCTTCCAGGAGGATGGCACACCCCGGCTTCATGGGATCCGGAGCCCTTCCCGACCTCTCCCTGTGTACCTCTTCATCTCGCCGTTCCCTGGTGCTTTTTACAATAAACCAGTGACAGTAAGTAAGTAAAGTGCCTTCCTTAGGTCTGTGAGCTGGTGTAGCAAATTATATTGAACCTGAAACCGGGGGATGGGGGGTGGGAGAGTGTAGAACCCACAGCTTTGTAGCCAAGTCAGACAGAAGTGTGAGTGCCCTGGCATGCAAATGGCATCTGAAGTGGGAGCAGTGCTGTGGGACTGAGCCCTTCACCTGTGGGGTCTGACGGTGGCTCTAGGTATTGAGTACCAGAGTTAGATTAATGCAGGACACCCCATTGGAAGATGGAAAATCCGGCAATGGTGGTTGGTGTGGACAAAACCCACACATTTGGTGTCTGGAGTGTTGTGAGTAAAGATAGTTCCTGCCAGGCTAGACCAGGTTTGTGCTCATTTGTCCTAGAAAAATGGTAAGCAACCCTTTTCCCTCTCAATAGCATCCAGGTTTGGGTAAGACATTATATGGTGAACCTAATGTCAAAGTTCAGTGGACATAGATCAAATTTCCTGAGAGCGGAGAGTACAGCCTGCCTGGACTGATTTGCTCCCACACTTATTAGGCAGTTTTTCAGCCATCGGCCAATTTCATTATATCCAGTAACTCCTAAGCCCCAGCAAGTTAATACAGTCAGCCTTCCTGGTCCAAGGGTTCCGAATCTGCTGATTCAACCAACTACAGATGGAAAAAAATCAGAGAAAACAATCCTAGAAAGTTCTAAAAAAAACAAACTTGAATTTGCCTTGTGCCAGCAACCATTTACCTAGCATTTGCCATGTATTTACAACTATTTAGGTAGCATTTACATTCTATTAGGTGTTATAAGCCATCTAGAGATGATTTAAAGTATGTGGGGGTAGGTGCATAGGTTATTTGCAAATACGACCTCATTTTATATAAGGGACTTGAGCGCCTGCAGATTTTGGTATCCATGCGGGTTCCTGGAACCAACAGGGAAGGATGACTGTAGTGAGTTAATAATACTTGGCAAAAAAAATCATCCAAGTAAGGGTCTATTCTCTTCTTTATACAGTACTCAGGATGAACTAGGCACAGTTTTGATGACTGACCCATATATCAATGCAGAGACGAAATCTGAATCAATGTTTTACGAGTCTACTTTTCCACTTGCTAAAAAAGAAACACATGTCATTTTAAAGCTGTTCTGTAGGGAATCTTGTGAACTCCATTAAGCTAAATCCTGCGAACTCCTTGAAATTAAGCCAGATAATCTTAATGACCCAATTTACATGAGGACCTACTGAACAAGAGTACCATTTTCTAAAACTGTTGGTTGTCAGTTCTAATAGTAGAAAAGGAAAATTAATCTTTTCTCTCCACTTATATGACAATTTAAAAGTCCATTTTTAAATTCTTTCACCAAAGTCTTCTGGTTTTTTAGGTGTGACTCTATGAATAATGTCTTCAGTTTGGTTTCCAGTTTTGAGATTGAAGACATGTGGAATTTAATGCTTATGCTCAAGTCTTAACAAAGAATCAGGCCTTAATGATCATTGATGGTCCTGAGTGAGGTACAGGCTCTCGATCCAGCAGACAGGAAATTGTTTTTCTTTGAAATAGAAACAGAAGTTTACTTTATTAACATATTCATTTTTCTTTCTTAGTGGAGACATTTGTTTGACCTTGGTGTCAGCCAAGTCCCAAACTTTTACCCATTAATTGGATAAGAGGGAAATCTAGATCTAGTCATTCATGGAATAATTTAATAACAATGTGATAGAAAAAATATAACCCAAAGAAAAACACTGAATTTGTCCAATGCATTTCCAAGTTCTGACTCTGCCAGTTAATTTTTTTAAGTCTTTTAGCACCCCTGGATCTGCGCATTAGATGCTAGAAGCAACCCACCCCCACTCATCATGGCAACTAAAATGCCTGCACACATTTCCGAATGCTCCTTCTGAAGGACAGTACAATCTTCAGTTGAGGACACTGATAGGCCACAAGCAGATAAGAAATAAAGTATATGATTAGGAAAAGAAAGGGAAAATGTAGAGTGTTGCCTGGAAATTTTAAGCAATTAGTGGAAGTAGAACAAAACAGGAGAGTGGTCATCAGGTTCACAGCAAAATTCACTTAAGAAAATGACAATGACACAAATGCTATAAAACAGAATTTACAGTGTGTAGCTAAAAGTAAGATTCAGAGGGTATTTTCATGGCTTAAATACTTATATTGATAAAAATAGGTATGAATGGAAATAAATGAAACCAATACTAAATTACAGTGTTAGAAGAAAGGATAGATCAAGGAAGCAGAAAGAAGGAACTGATATAGATTGGAACAAAAGTCAATATATTAGAAAATGAACAGACATCAATAGATTTGGATGCAGACAAAAATGTGAAGCAGAAGTTAATATGTTAGGGAAGAGAAAATGGTGAATCCAGGAGCTGATGTTTTGGGGGAGGGGGTTATCTTCAAGCATAACAACCTACAACCCAGCTCACTCCTCTCTTTCCTGCTCTTCCCTCGATGACAGGGGCTCCATGTCAGCACTGCAGTCTTTACATCTCTTGTCTATGAGGCTGTCGGGGAGATCCCGCCAATGAGAAGTACGAGCACAGGATGTGGAGAGCCACAGCATCATGTCCCTGGCAGAGAGGATAAACACTGGCTTTGGCAGATGTGAGGTCTGCAGTAGGCTCCAGACATTTTCCTGGGAATCACCTGCTCCAATGCTGGCTTAACTCTAATCCTCACCAGGAATTTCTGGAATGTTCCACACCTTCCACCTCTTTAATAGCCAGAGCAACTCTGAGAGATACATGGGTCTGTCTCTGACCTCTACTCCTCCAGCTTCTCCAGCTATTTTGTAAGCACATGATCCTTTATATTAAAAACCTTCCGGGCCTCCCTGGTGGCGCAGTGGTTGAGAGTCCGCCTGCCGATGCAGGGGATACGGGTTCGTGCCCCGGTCCGGGAGGATCCCATATGCCGCGGAGCGGCTGGGCCCGTGAGCCATGGCCGCTGAGCCTGCGCGTCCGGAGCCTGTGCTCCGCAACGGGAGAGGCCACAACAGTGAGAGGCCCGCGTACTGCAAAAAAATAAATAAATAAATAAAAAATAAAAACCTTCCTGGGGCTTCCCTGGTGGCGCAGTGGTTGAGAGTCCGCCTGCCGATGCGGGGGATGCAGGTTCGTGCCCTGGTTCGGGAAGATCCCACATGCCATGGAGCGGCTGGGTCCGTGAGCCATGGCCGCTGAGCCTGTGCGTCCGGAGCCTGTGCTCCGCAACGGGAGAGCCCACAACAGTGAGAGGCCCGCATACCGAAAAAAAAAAAAAAACCTTCCTGCTTGAAATACCTAGTGTGGTTTCTGCTTTCCTGGCTAAACTGTCACTGACATACTAACTTAATGAAGAAAATAAACAGTAAGCACACATACACAAAATAAGAAATGAGAGACTTCCCTGGCGGCACAGTGGTTAAGAGTCCGCCTGCCAATGCAGGGGGAGCGGGTTCAATCCCTGGTCCGGGAAGATCCCACATTCCACGTGGCAACTAAGCCCTTGCGCCACAACTACTGAGCCTATGCTCTAGAGCCCATGAGCCAAAACTACTGAGTCCGTGTGTCACAATTACTGAAGCCCACATGCCTAGAGCCCAGGCTCCGCAAAAAGAGAAGCCACTGCAATGAGAAGACTGTGCACCGCAATGAAGAGTAGCCCCCGCTCGCCGCAACTAGAGAAAACCCATGCACAGCAACAAGGACCCAACGCAGCCAAAAATACATACATACATACATACATACATACATACATACATACATACATACATAAAATGCAATTGGTTTGGTGCCGACAATGTTCCAGTTCTTTATATGGGTAGTGGTTGCACAGATATTCTTACTTCCAAAAAGTAATCTATATTCTTCAAAAAAATTAATAAGAAAATATGATTAAATATTCTGCAAATACTAAAGTTTCAATGCATAGAATGTGAAATTCATGAGTATTTATTGTAAACACTTCAACACATCGTACTTGACACACAAAATGAAGAGGTACTCAATAAACATTGGTTGAATTAGTGAAGGTAAACTATTGGCTACCAGACTCTCACACTTTAAATGATGACATCTTACTTAAAACTGTAGTATAGAACCACACACAGAGAGGTCATTTTAAAATTTATATAAGAATAATACTCTTTATTTTCAAAGAAAAGAGAGTCATTCAGGCCCCTTACATTCAAAAGAAAAAAAAAGAAACAAGAGTGGGAAGGCCAGAAGGGGGAGCTCTCATGCCCTACCACTCGATGTCAACTGCATTATCAACAAGAAGAGAGGTACCTTGCATCTCCAACAGGAAGAAGGTTATTACTTTACTACCAGCAGAAGGAAGAATTTCTCCTTGTCTGGCAACAGTCCAGCCAGTGAGAAACTGCACAGCTCAGCCAATGGAAAGTCTCTATACTTCAAACTCCTAGTTTCCTCCAATGGACTTTTCATTTATAACAGCCCATCACAACTTCCTTTTCTCCTCTATAAAAGAATGTTCCTCTCCTTTATTCTCTGGACTTGCCTGTGGTTTGACATAAATTGCATGTCCAGAATTGCAGTTCTTTGCTGTTCCCTGATAAACCCATTTTGCCGGTAAAATAACTAGCTATTTTATTGTTTTAGGTCAACAAAAGTATCAGTAATGGTTGAATGTATTTGCTCCAGAATGTGAACTCCCATATTAAAAATGAGCTATTGATTTAATACGTAAGGAGGAACTCTCTGCAAATGAAGGATACACATGATGTGATAACATGGAAAAGCTTATCATTAACGAACTTCTGAAAGAGAACACACACTTGTAAACCGGAACATAAGGAAGAGATGGAACAGGACTTATTAAAATGTTTGCAGTGACCTTGGGTCAGAGGAAGATTTGTCTTCCCTATTTTCTATGTTTGTGACATTTGTAATGAAAAATAATTCCAACATCTACAGATTTGGGCCTTCATGAAAATGCACATCCCCTCTTTCTGACATCCTGGGCAGTCTTTTCTCAAGGACACCAGGCAGTGCAGGATGGGGCAGGAGGGGCCTGACCTCTCAGGTGATGCTCACCTGACCGCATATTGGCCTGCAGCTTGTCTGCCTACCTGCTCGGACCTCCCCTTCCCCTTTCTGTTCTTTGCCCCCCAGAAAGCTCAGCAACAAAAGCCTAAGAGGTGCACCAGGGAGGGAGGAGCTGGGAGCAGGGGGGGCTGACATCCTGGTTTCTGTTTTGATCCACGTGGTAATTGTTGACTGACACAGAAAATCAAACTGGAAAGCACACCAGGGGCCCCATAAAGCACACACCCACACAGGCACTGACGAAGAAGGAAGGGTTCTGGGCCTGTTCAGATTCCCTCCTCAGTAGAGGGCGGAGTGGAAGGCAGACTCCGCATCAGGGCTCTACTCTTACACTTGAACTCCTAGGGAGCATCCCAGGTACCACATGGCCAGGCTGCTTGTAAAGGTTTTGGTTATGCTTGAGAAACCATTTTTCACAGTTTATCCAGGGCTGCAGAAAATTCCATGAGAACAGAAGGTCTTTGCTTCACTTGAGAACCTGAAAATCTGAACCCACAGTCATGGCCAAGAACATCTGCATTTCTTTTTTCATATTCCTGATTTTGTTTCTTAATTTCTGTATGGTTCTTCTCAGATCATTTCTCCCTTATGAGTTGCCTCTGAAACCTCTCTCAAACTCCTGCTTTTCTGTTGTCTATTCATTACATTGTGCTTACCTATATTTCAACCATCCCATAACCTCACCTGAAGGAAAAAGGGTGAGCTAAAGATTAAGCAGAAGAAACGGCCCTCATGTTTGTGTGCAGTATCTATGCCTTTGTTTCAAAGGGCTTTTCTTAGGTCCTTAATCAGAAACTTTCGCTCACAATATGAATATACTCTGTACACTCAAGATCTTGGGTTCAGCATTTACCTGGACCTAAAGTTCTCAGTTTGTGAGTCTGATAAGGTTACAGGCTGGCATGTTGTGAAGGTCAGATGCTAAGATAGCAGCCTGGGTGGAGAAAGGGAAAATAGGAGCTCCACAGGACAGGTTTCAGAACCAGTGGCCTAACTGTCTGGGGCATTCAGCAGGGGGCCGAGGGCTCTGCAAGGTCAGGACTGCCCCTGTGGAGAGGACCACATGCTGCCTTATCACACCACGTGCTGGACTGACCTCCACGTGGCGACCTGAGTCTGCCCAAGAAGGGCATGCTCCATCCATGAGGCTGGGGAATCAGAAAGCGTTTCACAGGACCATTTCCCTCCATCTCCTTTAAATGCTGCATAAGAGAGTGAACTCATCTGTTACTCTGGAAACTGCAGCTTCCAGGATGTACTTCCTGTACCCTTCGCCCCATTCCTCCGCCTGAGCTGCCCCAAAGTCCTGCCCACTGGCCATTGTCCCATCCTGGTAGGAAAAGGGCAGGCCATGCTTTGTCCACAAGCTTGCACACCCCATGGGCACACAGAGACATTCTGCAGGCCCCTTTCCAAGTGTGTGTGTGTCCACCACACATGCCTGCACACACCAGTGTGCCAAAGCACACAGGACCTTGAAGACAGCAGCACAATCCAAAATAGGGAGGAATGTGTTCATCTCCCCTGCCTGGGGCCATGTGACTAGTATCATTATGTAATTCCCTCTTGCTTTAAGAGTTTAGTAACCTAAACAGTCCAATTTCTTAAGCAAAGCTATAACACTAATGGAAAAGAATAGAAACTGACATTTACTTGGCCAGACTAAGTGTTAGAGCTTTACAGGTATTCTCTCCTCTAATCCTTAAAGGAACCCTATACGGTTGATTACATTATTATCCTCACTTTATAGATGGGCTTGCTAAGGCGTAAAAGGCTTAAAAAGCTCACGAGTTTTAAAGAGGCTGGGCCAGGACTCGATCCCTGACAGTCTGGCCAAAACCCCACGCTGCATGCTCTAGCCTTGACATGACAGGTCACCTGCTGGCCTGGCCTTTCTATCCAATGTGACATGCACGTGTAGAAATTTTAAGCTCTTGTTTGATTCCTGTTTGAGAAGGAAAGAGATTCATAATGTATTCTGTTTCAGAACTCTTCATATACTGGAGGACAATCTCTTAAACTCTATTTCACTGGGAGCTGAGTAGAAGGCTACAAGCAAGGGAATTTGAATTCTAGGGAATTTCAATTCACTCTCAGGTATGCTCCCTTCTTTACATCCAGGAGCAGAAGGATGAGAAGTCTGAGGGGCAGCCCTGGGGAAGCCACCATGGAGGGGTGACAGCGGGCTGACCCGGCATCAACATTTCCATCTGTGGCCTTCACATATTTATAAATGGAAAAGCAGTTGAGATCTTGCATTTGTTCATTCAACAAATATATACTTGATGCCTGGGATGTGCTAGATTCTGAGCACATAGCAGCTAATAACAAACAGCAAACATCACCAACCAACCAGCACCCTAGACCATCCCAACACGGTCACAGAATCTAAACCACAGAGAGAATGCAGTGACATGTACACACGTCACCCATGAAGACAAATATCCGGGCAGGAAAGTTGAGGGTGGTGCTGCTTTGGGGTGGTGAGGACCACGGCTTGCTGCCTGAGGGCCTCCTGGAGCTGACCATTGGTGAGCAGAGCACAGCAAAGGCACACCAGAGGTGCAGGGAACACTGAACCTACAAAAGGCACTTCCTCAGACCCAAGAAAAGTTTAAAACATTGAGAAAGCTTACAAAATTGAAACCAGTGCAGAAAAAAATCAAAACCAAAGAAAGGGGAAAAAAACATCCAGGCATCGCTCAACACAATAGCATGTAGGAATGATGAGATGTGAGGAGGCATAATACCAATTCTTTCCTCTGCAGGACACTTTTTCACTTCCATGCAGCGTGCCCAGATCCTGGGCTTTCTGCAGAGACTGACCCGGGAGCCTATAGAAAAAATATCTTTTCAGTCATACTATAGCCATTTACCTCCATTTCTGCATTGTTAAAAGGAGAATTGCATCCGATGTCTCTGCTCATTTTCATCGAGATTAAGTCAAATTGAGAATGAAGGAGTAAAGTAAACAACCAAGGCAGGTTGTTGGTTGGCGTTCTTCCTAGCCACAGGCTGGGAGCCTGCAGGCCGGGAGCCTGCAGGCCGGGCCTCTCAGGCTGCAGGCATTCCCTCTCAACATGGACAGGAATAGGTGAATGGATGAAACATTACATGCCAGGTGCCTACGGGATGGACCAGTGATGCCCAAATTCTGGACTATTAAAGTAGAAATGGCCAGGCTCAACTGCACATTCTCTTAATTTAAGGAGTCCTTAGAGACATTCAGATATCAAAGAGGAGATGGCACACACCGGCACCCACCATCCCAGGGTGAAGACCCTCAGGCAACAATGCAGGCCCTGACCACGTTGGGAGTTAGTTGCCTATGGATATGAGGATGCTGGAAAACACTCCTGGCTCTGCATCTCAGATCAAGTCACAGCATTTTCCAAAAGACAAGATTTTCACAGCGATTTAGCCTGGGGACACTAGACACTCTGATTTATCCCACATTGAAATGGTCACGAATCTAAAAGTTCAGCAATGCACCAAGAGATGATGAATTTTGGAGGTCAAATCTGTTTGTAGGTGGTAAGGATGCTCGAGGTTTTAATTTAAAATTACTTTCCCCATATAAACAATAGTAACTCTAAAGGCAAATTTAAATGTTTCTTTCTTTGTTTTCAAACATCTGAATATTCTGGGAAAATAAAAATATAGACAGCCATATGTCCAGTGGTATTTAGGGTTTCTGGGCTCTATTTTTACACTAGGTTTTAGATAATTATGTTTTCAGATGAGTTTCATGTGGGTTGGGGGTCTCCTCAGCCACCTGGCTGAATGTTTACAGAGACTCAGGTATCATTTCTCTGACTGGGGGCACATCTGTAAAGCAATTTCTCAACTGTGCTTCCAATCTCTCAACTATCTGTCAGGAAGAAAAATCTCATAGTCCACAGGAATGTTAGAATCAAGCTGGCCAATCTTCTAAAATGATCCATGTTAATAGATAAGAGAGAACAAGAGTATAAAATGTGAAGAATAAATTAAAAAAGAGAGAATAATCCTTTAACTGGGGAAAGCCCAAAGCTGAACCCTAGACATGGAAGTGGTGAGTTTAATGAGCAATGTGATGAAGCTCTCTACCTTTATCTTTTTACAGAAACCAGCTCTTGCCAGATCTTTGGAAATCATTTTAAAATCTTCACATTTTGCCAAAATATCTGGACGAGGAGTATTCCGTCTAAAAGACTGTGATTATATCAAAGAATATCTAAGTTTTCAGTAATTCTAACAATAGAATGAGTTCCAGCTGTTGACAAAATCCTTATCATTTTTTTATAAAGGAAAAGAAACCCATCATTTAAGCAAAACTACACAGAAAACTGGAAAATATTCCATAAATGAAGCATGTGTTTTCGTGAGAAGCATGCATCATCTCTGTGGTAAGCGCTAGATAGTACAGACATGAATGCCTGCACATTGAAGGACCTTGACAGCAGAAGAAGGAAGACAACTCCAGGAAAGCAGAATGGGTGAACTCCTGGGAGCTGTTGCTAGAGTCTAAATGATGCACAGGTGTGCTTAAGTGACAGTTTTCCTGGCACCCTAATGGGCACCAGAGCTTGGAAGGTGGTGATGATGGCCATTTATGGATGACCCGTGACATCCTTGTGTCTGTTCTGCTTAACAAGAAGCTGGCCCGATATCTGATTTTCCTGACCACACTGACCTGTCTAAAATAACAGCAGGACATGCCCTTCATTTTGCTGTAGGCAGGTGTTACCCGTCTTTAAGGTTCCAAGTTTGGTTAATGAGAAGGAGGCAGCAGGACTTGAAACCCACATGTGCACCTCCCTCCCCCCGCAGGAGGATGGTGGAGGGGAAGCCATCCGTGACCACATGACCACCACAGCAGCCTGAGAGGGGCTGGGCCTAGGATGGGCCCCAATGCCCCCAGTGAGGGGGGATGTGCAGGACTGCGGGGCTCTGGGAACAGGGAAGGGTTCCTGCTCTCCAGGAAGAGTGGACAAGATGGACTTCTTCATCTTACCCTGAACCTTTGGGGGCTCTTGAAGAAATGGATGGGGTGGACATTGCACAGGCCCCCTGAGGAAGTTGGTCCCTTTCCAGGGGATGAACTTGTTTTCCTCTCCTCTGCTTTTCTGGGGGGTAAGAGGGCTAAAGTGGGGATGTGTTTTGTAATTTATCTGGGCCTTGGATAAAGACAGAGTAGTGGTTTCATGAACTTGGCTCAAAGGTGACCCAAGGCAGGGAGGAAAAAAACAGAATCATTTCAGTTGATCTCTGAGACCTAGAAGGACAAGCCCAAGCCTTTAGGTAAAGTTTAAAAAAGTGAAATGCACACTTACTCTAAGATTCAATATAGGTAAGGACATTTTGAATGTAAGAATGGGAGATGTCTAACTTGAAGTAGTTCCTGTGAAAATGATGTGATTTTTATCCAGTGAGTTGAGTAACATGAATGGCTGATGTTCAAAAGCTGTCTCAGCTCTCCACCTCTGACTACGACAGATACTCAAAATGCAGCTAACCCAGCACTCTCTGTGTCACGTTTCTGGGGTCCTCTCTGAGTTCTCATGAATGCCTGCATACGACAGTTTATAATCTCGCATGTTATGTATGGGTGTGCGGTAATTCCTCCCTCCAGATTGCATGTTTTGAAGGACAGGGCCGGTCTGTATGATTCTTTATTATAGACTCAGAACTCAGCGTGGTGCCTTGCACACTTAAGGAAGAATGTAAGTACTCAATGCCTTGGTTGAGCTGTACAGAGGTATCGTGTTTCAATTAGCCTTAATGCTAATAAGTCACTAAATACTTTTCATATAAAGTAACAATTACATTGGTGTTTCATTATCCACTTCAGAAACAGAGAGAATTAGCAAAGGTCTCTACATTTTCCCCATGTGGCTTAAAGAAGTTTGAGGTTCAGATTGACACCCACAAATGTTTGCTGACTGAACAGTGAATGAATGAATGAATGGTTTCATATCAACAAAACAAGGGCAAGGTTGCTAATACATAATTTTATTTCATTTTCTATTTATTTTTTATTCCATTTTCTAAACCTAATGACTAAGCTAATTAAAGTTTAAGTCCTAGAAATATCTGTAGATGGTGAAGAGAACATTACTGAGAAAGTATGAAAGAGCCTGATTTACAAGCCAGTTTTAAGATTTGTCTGAGGAACTCTAATTGTGAACCAGATGAATAGTTCCATTTGAAAGATGATAATCCCCAGACATTGCATGATGCATATCAGATAAATTAAACATAACTATAAACCACATCTGGATAAGACTTTTCATGAGGAAGTAAATCAGAGGTTTGAAATTTGTTACTATTTGAAATGCATTGAACCGATTGAATCACAGAAGTAGATTTTTAAAAATTGCAGCATAGGTAATTTTGAGATATTGCTGATGCCTTTACACTGTCAACAAGAGTCTGGTGAAGTCATCACCAGGTCTAAAAGCCCTTATCTTAGAGTAGGACATAATCTGCTAAGCTGGTTCCTATCCCCCCAAATGCTCTTGGTTTAGCATCTCATTGTATGAGTCCTTGCGCATCACCAATGCCCCAGTGAGAGTCTGGCCAAGGCATGACTAAGCAGCATAACTGAAAGAAAATCCCATGGTTATGTCATAAAAGTGAGTGGAAAGGAAAAAAAGAAAAGAGCAGAGGAAGCTGTCAGAAAAGAAGATGAGAGGCGCTGTCAGGAAATCTTATTTTCTATAGAGAGACAGGCCCATTAGAACAGATAAGGAAATGGGATTATCCTTCCTTTACTGATACCAGGTAATGTTTCTGGAATGAAACAAGAGGTGGGGGATTACCCAGGTATCTTCTCCCAGTTCATTAATTCCCTAACTGCTTCCTTTAAAGACGCCCCTATAGACATTAAAGTCACAAGAAGATAACTAAGTAAAAGATGCTTCAAAGGTTCCAAATTCAGGTTATTGGGAGGTCTATGCAAGTGGAAATCTTCAAAATATAAAACATGCAGATAAAATGAAGCCAAGACCTGAACCCGATCTAGCTGCCTCTAGCCTCCATGGACTCTTTTGACTTTTAAGCCTTGTTGAGGGTTTCCACAAAGCCATGTAAGTGACAAGGCATAGCAGGTGCTCAGTTAACTATAGTGATGTGTTTCTAATTTTCCTCCTGTTTGTACAGAAAGTAAGATAATACCTGGGGATGCAAGAGAGGAAAGAGAGAGAGAAGGGAGGGTGAGGTTGTGCTTTTGTCCTTTTAGGAAAATATGGGAGGGTCCACTTTAATTTAAGCCCATGGGATTTCACAAGTGCTTACATGTGGCCTGGGAGGGGATGCTTTGATTAGGTGCTGAGTCCTGGGAGCGGTATGGCATGGGCATTACCACCGGAGGACTGAATGGAAGAGATGCAGCCTACACAAGGTGATAAAGGACGGGCATCCCACAGTCCTTCTTGCTGTTGAATTGAGAAACCTTGATTTTCCATGAATTTTCCATCAAAATTAAAAACAAACACCCATTCGCTGACTCTATAACACACTTCATTAGGCACATGATTAGGGAATGGGTTTTGGGTTGATTTCCTCTAGAAATCTCAATGTAAAAATTAGTCCTTAGGTGAAATTAGGAGATTTGCTAGTACACTGATCATCCACTGGGTGTTTTTCAGGCTATTGAGATGGGTAATTTGGTTGGTGCTGAGGAAACTGAGCGTCCCTCTGCATGCCTGACTCTCAAAAGGAAGATGTGAGGGAAACTGTCCTAATGAAATACTCTCATGGACCAGACATCTTTACAGACGCTGCCACGTGGTTCATTACACTCCTTTCACAACATGAAAATCGTAATGTCCTGACACAAATAGAAGGCTTTCTGACTTAATTATTATTTTAATCAAACACTGTTGGATAATCCTAAATAGGGGCAGATAAAATCAAGCATACCCAATATGGGCAACAGAGTCGTAGGGGATGGTTATAAGAAAGAGGGAAGGGAAATAAGTAGGTTAACTTTCCCAGGTCACACACAGAGATGCCGACAAGTATGGTTCTGTTCTACTTTTTTTCTGAATGGAGTAAAACGGCAGCTCCTGTGGGTCCATCACCCGTGTAGGACATCCCATTTTTCTCTAGTTGCCTTTAGAGCCATTTGCTGCTAGCCTGCTGTACAGAAGGGGATTCTATTTCACCTTAGAAAGCTCTTAATGTCAGAATTTAAATATGACTTAAATATTTTATTTAGTTTATAATGAGAAGAATTAATATATATTAAGTATCTAGTGTTAACTTTTCGGACTTATTTTTTGGTTAATCATTCAGTTTTCCTTTATTTTCTTCATCTCATTTATTTAGAGAAACTATCAAGAAGGCATGAGTTTACTTTTATTTTTTCCTTATTTATTCATTATATTCTAAATTTGTACTATTCTCATATGTGTACCATTATACTTAAATATATAGTACTGTCTGGATTAATTACTTAATTATTAGACACTGGAATGCACAAAGCTGAAATCCATTTGTCCGAAAGGAAACTTGTCTTTTGTTTAAATATCAGATAGAACTTAATATTTCGTTTCTAAGTTTGCACATATTTATTCTCCACTCTTTACCAGATAGTGCATACTGGCTCTAAGCTAAAAATGTCCTTCTAGTGAACTAGCTTATCAAATAATCATGGGCTTAAAATTCTTATGGTATTAAGATGATAAACCCATCTATCATCATGTGAAATTCTTCTTTCTACATGTTTCTTGTCATTTTCACTGCAACTTTCATAAAATTCTTAGACTTTCTGAGTGAATTTAAGTATATGACTTTACAGCAAATTTTTTTCCAGTAAATCTTTTGAACAAGACCATTTGATAAAAACCTCACTCTGTATCACTATAGTTTCCATGCAAGTTTATATTTCTCATCATCAACATGAAATGTATAATAATTTGAGTGAATTTCATTTTAATAGTCTCAAATAAAATTACCCTTTCAAAAATCTTAAATTAGATGAAAAGCAGAAACAAATTCACTAAATTTTAAGGCCACATGCTGACATAGATGAATTAGAGAAAATAGCTCAAGTCTTCAAGTAACACTGAACAGCACTGCTCTCTACTCTGCCTCTAGAAAGGTTAGTACCTCCCTCAGGCAGAAGCCCTGGACTCCTCCTCAGGACGTGATGAGGACCAGGGCAGTATGATGAGGATGAGGGCAGAGTAATGAAGACCAGGGTAGAGTGATGAGGACGAGGGCAGAGTGATGAGGACCAGGGCAGAGTGATGAGGACAAGGACAGAGTGATGAGGATGAGGGCAGAGTGATGAGGCTGAGGGCAGTGTGATGAGGACCAGGGCAGTGTGATGAGGAACAGGGCAGAATGATGAGGACCAGGGAAGAGTGATGAGGACCAGGGCAGAGTGATGAGGACGAGGACAGAGTGATGAGGACCAGGGCAGTGTGATGAGGACCAGGGCAGTGTGCCCCATGGCCCTAAGGCACCCGGCACCTCTGTGCCTATCACCAGGATAGCCGTGGGAAGTGACCTACCCCCTCCACATGAGACAGAGCACTCGGAGCGGATGGTGGCCCACGTGTAGCTGGGCTGGGTGCTGAGCTTCTTCTCACCCCCTAACCGTGGCACAGAGTATTCCCAGGCAATGCCCGGGTTCCTTCCCTGAAACAGAAGCTATAAAAAAAGAAAGGGAAAAAGAAAATGAGTTAAATTAGATCCAATAAATAGAAGCTAATTTGTTTTAAACTACTGGAAACACCAGACATATCCATCAGAAGATGATTACAGTAATAAACACTGTCCATCCTCCAAAATTTACATTAACTTTCTAAACAGGAATTAAACTAGACACAAGCCCATCTATAAAATATATAGACATTTGACTCTTTGCCTTACATTTAGTGTTTCTTCCACAGCCTTTACCACCTAACAGGAGCATTTGGTTCTTTCCCTCCGTGTTACTTTGGGAGCCCCACCAATGCTCTCCATCTGAGCAAATCAGAAAATGATACCTAAAAAGCACCTTCACAATTCCTAGTGAGTTCCAAACCACCAGAAACAGGTGAATGGATCTCATCCATGCAGGATGAAGGCTAACACCGAGTACTTCCTCCTGTGATGGGATCCAGAGGACTTTTGCCTACTGGCATGTACTGTATGGCTCCAGGAGAAAAGCATCTTACTAGTAAAGATCTCTTAGCTTGGGCACAGCTGTGAGCAATGCTAAGCACATGGAGTTGCATTTGGACTTTTCATCTCCTATGTGGAAACTCGACCACATGGACCAATTACTTTTTCCTTCATAAAGGTATAGATCCCTTGAGCTGGGTGAGAGGCTTTTCTGGAAACCTCACCATTAACCTGTCAATTGAAATCCCATCTCTGAAGTTTGGATTCTCACTGGTCCCTGATGGGAGGTTCCAGTGGATGAAGTCACTGGAGCTTCCCTAAACTCCCTGGCCCCACAGTTCACTCCCTGACAACACAGCTTGAGTCTAGTTGGAGAAGATGCTGCAGGACAGGTATGAGCCCTGCACAGGTGGCCTCAATGTACGACCATTGAGCCACTCTGCCGCCTGACATCCTGAGCCTCTTGCATAGGAAACTGGTTCCCAACAAGCCTCAACTACCTTCAACCCTGACTGATCTCTCTTCATGGGTATTAAAGCTAAAAGCCTGAGATGGGGGGAGAGAAACAACCAAGACAGAAATTCACAGTGAACATGTTTATAAAGGGGCAGAGGAAGCAGCTCCGGGTCAGGAGGGGCGATGGCAGTGGGACGGGTGGAGATGGGGTGTCTCCCAGGAAGATGCAAGGACACTGGGATGGGGCTGCCAGGCCTGGAGAGCAGGTGGAGGGCCTGTGCGTGGTTCACACCTGCACCCATAGGTGTGGGCTGAGGGGGCAACTTTTGAACCAGTCTTTTCTTTAAGTGTGCACAGAAATACAAAAAAAGTAGGGAATTAGCATGTCCACTGCCTGTTGCCACCACCTGCCCTGTCCCATGAGGACAAATTACATTGTTAGAAGATGCCCGTTTGTATGTCATGAGCCTCTGCCATCTGGGGTAGAGCACAGAGGGGCTTGCACAGGGGGTGAGTGTGCAGTCCCCTGCCAGGCACTGGGCTCAGGTGGTGGGTTCTCACCTCACTCCCATTTCCACAAAACTCGGCGGAATGCAGGTCCCACTCAAACAGGCACACACAGAGCTACCCACAGTGGCAGCTTCTCAGAGCCACAGAGCTTACAGGAGAGAAGCAGATCTTTGTCAAAATCGACTGATCAAGATGCAAAAGTGGGGACTGCGTGATGTGCGTAATTACAAATCTCATCACGCACCTAGAAATGAAAGGCGATCAAAACAAGTCCGCTGGCCCACTTAGTCTATGTATTGATTAGTTTTGTTTCTGAGACACTATCTAATTGCAAACAATTTTATGTGGATGTAATATTTTTCCAGTAGCCTTGAACCTACAAAAACACCCTAAGACCCCAAATCCAAGCCCTGAGACCAAGAGGCTGGAATCTACCTCCATGATCAATGTTTCATTGGTTGGCCCAGGGGAGGTTAAGCTCTCAGGCTCCCTGTAGGACCGTCTGTAGTCGAAGGCAGTTCCTGAAAACTTGTACCGGCCGGGCCAGTCCACTGTCCAGTGTCCATTCAGGTAGTACTTTTTGAGTGCATTTCGCACAGAAATGTAGGAGGTAGATACATTCATTTCATAGATGCGAATACTCCGGGCTCCAGAAGGAATGATGACCATCTGGTAATACTCTAGAGCAAAGGAGACAGGAAGGGGGAGGATGTGAGGCTTCACTCAGTACTGCCAAGGCAAATCCCTAAGCACCTGCTGTTCTCCACAACCAAACCTTGAGAATCAGAATTTGGAAACTGGAGATCTGTTTTGGCAATCCAGTTGCATGAGTCCTATAAATGAGTTTTTTTTTTAATTGGATCAGAGCTATTGTAATATTCACTGTTTCTAGAAACCACTTGAATTCAAATACCGTAGCAACCATTTCTAATCAAAACAGAAGGTTTGAGAAGCAAAGCAGGCAAGGAGTCTGCGTAGGGCTCTCAGGACTCTGTCTGCTGTTTGCACTACACCTCCCATCCTTCCCACCAGGTGGTTCCTTTCGCTCTTTGCTCAGCCAGGCAGGCAGCTCCGGTGGGTGGACTCACGGTTGGCATGGTGCTGCTTGGCATAGAGGCCCTTGTGCGTTGTGCAGCTGGAGTTATTTCCCCGGCACACACCGCAGGAGTCTTCCACAGCATCGGATCCCAGCACATTGTCACACCCCACTCTCTGTGGGACCCACGAGGTCACGTGTCATTCATGAAAGACAAGACAACAGGGGCGAAGTCACAAACCTTTTCCCGTCGAGTTGAAAGTTTCACCAACACGGGAGAGTTAACAAATATTTATTGGATACCCAGTATGTGCACTGCGAGACTGTCAACTATTCTTCCATCCGAAGGAGGAGACCTTCGCGTGGCAAACATACCCCGTCCCCTTTGGCATTGTTACACGACTGTCCTACACTGAGCCCAGAATTAAACCTATCGGGGTGTCATGTTGGAGATGTGGGTAAATTTCAGACTGAAATAAAGCACTTAGCCCAAATGACAAGCAATATGGCCTCATGAGGTTCCACTGGAATTCGCCTTGTGCTTTTTTGAATCGCCTTGTGCAGAGGCAAAGAAGGAACACAGGCCACAGGGCGATTATTCCCAGCAGTAAATTATGTAAACGGCACATTTGGCTACTGTCTAGAATTTTAGCAGCTGTTTATATATTCTGTGATGCTTGCCAATTTTACATTTCCTAGCAAAGAATATAGGCTAGCTATGTAAAAAATCCATTCAGAAATGATGGATGAACTATAGTCCACAATCCCTTGTTTGAAATCCTAGGGCCAGATGCATTTCAGAACTCAAGAGTTTTTTGGATTGTGGGAAGGTAATTAACACACATATGATGTGAGAGACCCTGCAGGGCTCCGGACAGCAACGATGTTTCTAAAATGCGCACATCTCTACAGTGAGCGGGATAAACATAACTGAAGATAGTCGTATCAATTCAAGGCAGTTTTGCCACCAAATAAATTCAGGTCAGCTTATATTTTACAGTCAAATAAACTTTCCATTTCACACATCTTTGGATTTCAGAATTACAAATAAAGGATTGTGATACTGTATCATTAAGAATACATAAAACAATGACATATTTAACAAATCAACTGATGATTAGACACAATGGGTGGACAGTTGAGCATTTTAAGGCTGAAAGAGATCCGAACAGAATCATTTAGTCTAATCTTCATGCATTCAAACGATTACACTGAGGGTCTAAGTGGATGATTCAACTTTACTGCGGTCATGGTCTACACCTTAGAGAAAATCAGACCTGGGACCAAGGTCTTTGGACTCCACTGAATACGAATATTGAGTATCTTCTTCACTGAAAAGCCCATTATTTACATGCAATGTATCTGACCATTGCATGTAACACCCTCCCTTTGTTTATAATAAAATTCTTCCTACATCTCACATCTGTGCCTGGTAACAAGCTCAGAACTTTGCGTTCACTTAGCCGCCTATCTTTCCCAGACTGTGCCCTGAGTCCCTCTCCAACAGAAGTGAGGCTGCCGATTTCCCAAGACCCCCTCGACAGCTGTGAAGCAGTCCCTGTCTCTGTGCTGTCCCTGCCTTCATTTATTCTGGCGCCACTGCCTGGCTACTGCCGTCTGATTGGGCGACTCTACGCATCCCCAGTCCCAGTGCCTTCCACAGGGACATGTGGATAAAAACCCCAAGTCCTCATCCCCACAGCAAATGGCCCTTTGTGAGTTTCTCCCCTTCACTCACCTCCTCAGCATCCCCCAGCTCCTGCCTGCCTCTGGGTACTCTGACCCCTGAACTGGTTCCAACTATCCCATGATTTACTGTACTTCTGTGTTCCCCTCCCTGCTTCCCCAACATACCTCTTCCCTTTCCCTTCCCTGAGGAACCCTGCAAATCTCTTAGGTCCACATCTAAGAGAGAATCAGATCCACCCTTCCCCCCGCCATGCTCTCTGCACATGCCTCCATTGCCACAAGCCACTGCCTGTCTCCATAGATGTTCATCTGGCTTTCTCTCCCTCTGCGCTGTGACTTTGAGGGAAAGGGTGTGTTTTAAATATCTGGTCTCTCTATCCCCTTACAGGATGCCTGGCATAAAGCAGACTGTTGGGAGATGTTTGTTGAATGAATGAATGATCATTATTACCTCACATATCCCATCTATACAAACATTACGGCTATCCTCCGAGCATGGAGTCCCATCTTTGACTTTATTTGACAAAGAAAAGAAGAAATCAAATCCTTCTGCGATACAGTAGAGTTTGCATAAGTCCTGATCTTAAAAAGAAATACACACACAAACACAAATAAGAAAGATACTTAAGCTCTGATCATTTTGTTTTGCTCTAAATTTTAGATAGACTTTTTTTTTCTTTTTTGCCCATAAAATAACTCCCACACAATAATACATTGCAAAGACATTTTTATAAATTGCCTCTTTAGGCTTGGTTTTTCCCCTTGAATTTTCTAAAATATTTTTTAAAGCTTCACTATTAATTTTTTTTCGACTGTGTCCTTTATTGGTCCTTGCTCCGTACACAGTGGTTGGCACATAGTAGGCATTCAATAAACATTTGTTGACTTGAACTACATTACTGTTCACCTATTTTACTAGTATAGTTAATTACTCTTTCTAGAAATGCAAAAAGTCACTACTATTTTGTAGCAATACACCAAGTTCTTACAAATAAAGTGTAATAAAATACTCAAAATAATCACGAAATTTCTTAATAGCTAATACATTTACTAAAATACATAGTATTTTTAAACTGATAAAGAGAATAACTTTTGGATGAAATCTGCAGAGAACATTGTTTTTTAAATAAATATAATGGATTGTCAAAAAACACTGATACATGGAGAATATAGGTCTCATTATATACTACAGATTGGCAGATCAAGTTCACATACTCTCTCAGTAATCCATTTCCATTTTATGACTTATATGGCTAACATGAACTTTTGTAGAAACCTGTTTTTTTTTTCCTTTATTCTCTTCTTGGTAAAGAAGAGAACAGTTGATAATAAAAATTTATCTGCCTTAGGAGTTTTCACAGGCCCGAGACTCATGTACAAATATTTTCTTTATAGTGCAGGATAAGAGACCCAACTGAATAATTCTAAGAATCAAATTTAATATGTGCTTCCATGATTAATGAATTTATTTACTGCAGACTAGCAAAGCCAGGAATAGCACACAGATTTCTTGACCCCAATTTCGAAGTTCTTTCTACTATTTTCTCCAGTGTCTTTGTTTCTCACTGGCTTAATTTTTCTTAACTTTTACTTAATTTTAGGAGTAAAAACCCAACAAAAAAAGCTTTGTTTGAAACTGCTTAAATTTTCCTTCCAGAATTTGCTGATTCCATAAAACTCTCACCATGATAACATTATATATATTGGGATGGTAAAAGTTAAGTGCCAGATGAGATGGTTCAACTTATGTATTTCTCAAGTGTTTCTTGGATAATACAGTACTCTCATTTTCAAAGAATGAGATGATTAGGTGTTCTTTGAGTTTATCTTCAAATTATGCTACTTGAGCTACTGAGTTCAAGTTACTATGATCATAAGGACAATACATATTTCTCTTCAACTGGAGAGTACAATCTTATATATGGTACAAATAAACTTCCTGGTTTATAAGTTGTAGATCAAGACTTTCCAGATATGTAGTATATTATTTGATTTTCCAAAAGACATGAATTTGCTTTCATTCTCTGGCAATAATGAGTGTTCAATGGGTGACATATTCATCACCATATCACCATCAACTACCATGATTTGTATTAAAAAAGAATTGATTCTTTACAAATAAATCGTCTACTTTGAGTGCTTTATCACTTCTTTAAAGATTTCATGGTATTTTGCACATACTCTCTATCTTGTTTGCTTTTATTCTGAGCCCACAGCTGGTCAAGTTTAGATAAGATGCCAGTGGCCTTCAGGCAGGCAGAATCAAACTAGCAACAGGAAAAGAACCTGTGACATTGCCCTAACAGCAATATTCGATCTATCCGGATGCACACTATTGATCACATAGTTCTTTAAAGAGTAAAGAAGTCCGAGGCTGCCGCCAGAAAGTGGGATTTGAGATTTACCTTCTACGTGGGTGTACGGCTTCCACTTGTAGTACCATCCTCGGAACCGTTTGCTATTGTACTCGGCACACTGCAGGGTGCGGAAGTCGACACTGTTATGGGGACATTTCTGACTGTTGCAAAGCTTCAGAGTTCTCGTGGAGCCCGCACAAAACTTCCCTCCATTCGATGGTCTGGAATGTATAGTGTACAGTTAGAAACCTTGCCTTTGAATAGCTACTCACCCCTCCCTTGAAATTAGGCTTATTAGGGAGATGGAGCAGATAATGTTAAATATTTAACATAGGAAACTGGTGACCGTAAGTAAAGATACTCACGCTCACCAGTTAAAAGAAGTGCATTCCTAAGAAGTCACTGGCATTTTCTTACATATTAATGATATGGGTAGTATTTTCCTTTTCTATCAAGTGTGCAAATAATTGCAACATTGGTAGAACAGGTTAGAATTTGGGAAGTGAGTTTGCACGTATTTCCTCATTTCCCTGTAGAGGGCAGGGTGAGCATCGTTGTTCTCCAAATTCCATAAAGGAGGGGATGACTACAGGAGGGCAGCTGGGAAAAAGCAGAACTGAGACTGAAATTCAACTACTTCGCTGTCCAGATGGCAACTTCTTTCCCCTACCAGCCTCCTTGCGACAAGGCGAGGACACCGGATGGGGACAGAACAAGCACTCGTCTTCCACTGGCTGGAAGAGACAGCAAACACCCTTCTCACCCCTTAGAATTCACGTGGACACACCAGCACGAGAGCACCCTGTCGATGCAGGGGACCAATCAGGTCTCATGCATTAAAGACAGGACTGAAATAAATCATTTTACTTAGTCTTAACATAAGTTAAACACATATAGGTGCAAAAGGAGAACTGGAAAACGCCTTCATTCCACTGCATTGGTGACTGCTTTTAACATCCTCGTCTTCTACAGAAGACACACGGAGACCACATGTTGTGAAGGGAAATATATTTGATGAAAAACCAAGACTTACTTTGGTTTTCTCACATGAAAAAATTGTTCTTGCTGATTCTTATCTATTGATTTGTGTTCTCTATACTTATGATTTATCTCATTTTAGGCAGAACCTTGGTATTTCATGTAAGCATGGTTAAAATCCAGTTCTTGAATATCACTGTCAGCTCCGTTACTTTTGCTGTGGTCAGGTAGTTATAAGCACCTTAAATTATATCACAGACACATCGTTGTACAATAAATGCTTGAGTAAAAGGGCTTTCTGACTTAGCGTTCTTTTACAGTAATATGGGGATTACAGAATTATTTTCACTGAGCTTATGTCCACACGCTGTTTGGAAAGTTCGCAGCAGATAGATGGGTGTTGATGAGGAGGGAGGTCCAGTGCGCTCACCTGGGGTTGGCACAGAGCCGGTCCCTGTGAGACACCCCTCCTCCGCAGGTCCTGGAGCAAGGAGACCAGGGAGACCAGTCTGACCAGTGGCCGTGGGTGGGCTTGGGGCCTTCGTCGCCATATTTCACACACTGCCCTCCACGGCACCACTGAAAATTAAAAAAGACAAAACAGTGATATGACTTGTGGGTAGAGAGTAGGTACATCACTACTGCAGTGTTGAGTCGTGGGGAGTTTGGTCACATAGGCAGACATTAGCATCCCTGCCCTCAGGTAGCACATAATAAAAATACATTTAATGCAGCTTCTTTTCTTCTTTCCAGACCTAGCCTTGTTCTATAAATCCACATAAAGGGAAGGTACGGAGCAAACCCATTTTCAGACTTCTGTCTGAGCTGCTGGAACCTAACACGTGTAGTTAAGTCGTGTTGCAGGAACACTCAGGCCAATTGTTCACCTCTCAGGTGTATGACCTCTAACCTTTCCTGGAAACAACGTGCTCTTCACCTCTCCCTGTCAGAACAGACTGACTGTCAGGTAGAAAAATCCAGCTGGAGGTTCCATGTGGCTCAACACCTTGTCATTTCTGGCTGGTGCTCTGTGCTTTTGCTCCAAAGCACCTGGGCTGGGAGCCTGGAGGTTATAAGTGATGCATGTCAGAGGTCACACAGCTTTCGAAGGACACGAAATAACCCACACAGGGCTCCTCTTGTCCCTACGAGGCTGGAGATGCTATCAGCTCCCCTTTCTCCAGAGAAGCGTTCAGAGATGTTAATTCTGCTAAAATCTACATGGTTTCTTCACTTCCACCGCATTCAAAAACTACATAAGATCTAACGTGCATTCAGTGGTGTCGGTTTTCCCACTGATGGACCCATTCACTGGGCACAATTGACATTCTGCTGGTAAAGCATTGTGTAGGAGTCTATAAAAATAATAGTTTTAGAAGAGCAAAACCAACCTATCCATGTCGATATGATTGCTGAACTGTTTAAGGTACCTTGCAGTACTTAGTGTCTACTGGATGAATGCTACTTGAGATGCACAAAGTGCTGGGTTTTAAAGTCACTTGGATAATTCCTCTGTTGTGGTCATAGTTAAGCCAATAACTTGACTTAAAGCCTAAATGGAACCTATTTAGGTTAGATTGTTTCATTTTGCCTGGGATGTTTATGAATTACTTTAATAAAATTTGGTCTAGTTTTGTTTTAAAATTACAGAAAATGTTTACTTTTTTTAAAATTTAGAGTTTATCCTTCTATTTTTTTTTTTTTTTTTTTTTTTTTTGTGGTATGCGGGCCTCTCACTGTTGTGGCCTCTCCCATTGCGGAGCACAGGCTCCGGACGCGCAGGCTCGGCGGCCATGGCTCACGGGCCCAGCCGCTCCGCGGCATGTGGGATCTTCCCAGACCGGGGCACGAACCCGCTTCCCCTGCATCGGCAGGCGGACTCTCAACCACTGCGCCACCAGGGAAGCCCAATCCTTCTATTTTTTAATATAAGTAATTCTATATAGACTAGTATTTCCTTTTCTTTCATAAATGACCCCATATTACCCACATCTTTTTCCATCCTGCTTTTTCATTTAACAATATGTTCTGTAGTTCATTCCACAGAAGGAGATGGACACATCCCTCCTTCCTCTGTTGCAGTTACAAAATGTTCCATTAAGTATATTTCCAACCAGTCCCCTTCTGATGGACATTTGCATCATTTCCAGGTTTTTGCTTTGATAATTATTGCTGCAATTAACAGTCTTACAAATGCGTTTTTTTTTTTGGTTTTTGCCAGAGTATCCTTTTTTTAATTGAAGTATAGTTGATTTAAAATGTTATGTTAGTTTCAGGTGTACAGCAAAGTGATTCAGTTATACTTACATATATATCCATTTTTTTTCAGATTCTTTTCCCATATAGGTTATTAAGAAATATTGAATATAGTTTCATGTGTTATACTGTAGGTCCCTATTGGTTATCTATTTTGCATCCAGTAGTGTGTATATGTTAATCCTAAACTCCTAATTTACACCCCCGTTTCCCTTTGTTAACCATAAGTTTGTTTTCTATGTCTGTGGGTCTATTTCTGTTTTGTGTATAAGTAAGTTCATCTGTATCATTTTTTAGACTCCACATATAAGCTATATCATATGAAATTCATCTTTGTCTGGTTTACTTCACTTGTATGATAATCTCTAGGTCCATTCACGTTGCTGCAAATGGCATTATTTCATTTTTTTTTATGGCTGAGTAGTTTTCCATTGTATACATGTGCCACATCTTTATCCATTCATCTCTCGATGGACATTTAGGTGGCTTCCATGTCCTGGCTACTGTGAATAGTGCTGCTATGAACATTGGGGTGCATGTATCTTTTCAAATTATGGTTTTCTCTGGATATATGCCCAGGAGTATCCTTAAGTGACTATCCTTAAAAATTATTTAAGAAAACTTTTTGAGATTCTGAGGAGAAAGCACTATATCTTCTCCCAAGGAGGTTGGGGGGAATGCCTAGTTGCACATAGACACACAAACATGGACATGCATACATACAATTTTGAGTCTAATTTCATGCAGACCACAGACCTATGGAGCCAGTCAGTGGGGTGGTCGGGGGTAAGACCCTTGTGTGAAATAGACACATAAAATGTCTGCTGAAGCACCAGTTGTATTTCTGAGAACAATCCCATGTTTATCCCAATTTTACATTTTACCGATGGAGAGTGTGGCTTATGAAAGAGGCTTTATCTTGGACAGTGTGATGTCATGATAAGGCTCACACCCTGTTGTGATACTGTTCAAGTAATCCACTGTCACACTTAAACCCCGTATAGACAGGGCAGCAGCATAATGAGGCACAAGAATGTACAGCGTTCTTGAGATGAAAATGAGCCCCGTGTATCACTTCAACAAGGTGTGTGACCTGGGGCACTGACTCAGGTGCCCTGAGCCTGCCTGTCCTCCTGTGAACATCAGGGATGAGGGAAAGCACCAGACTGGCTTGTTCCAAAAAGCCAATGCAATGACACAGGCCAAGTGCCTCGGATCATTTGCAACGTAATCACAAAGTGAGAGCTGGTTTAATTGTCCACTAGGGATAATTAAAGAACCGGAATCTGCTTCAACATGCATACAAGCTGTGGTCCTGACCCCTGTTCTGGATTTCTCATGGCATGAGTGCAGAGAAACCGAGTGTCTTTTTCCTGGAAGAGTTCTTTGGTGTACAGTGGGGGGCTACCCTAGGCTCACCCTCCAGGGTGACTGTGAGGATCCAATGTATATAATGTTCTTAGTATAGTGCTTGCCACTGAAAGATGCACTGACCACTCAGGTTCACCAGCATGCATACCCATGCAGAGCCTCAGCATTGGTAGCAGATGGAGGAAAATAGGTTCCCATCTAGGAGAAAGATGCACAGAAGCAGTACAGTTGTTGTCAGTTATCTACAGCCCATCCATTGCTCTGGAATATTCCAAAGTACTGAGATACTGACTTTTGGTAATGCACGCTTCTCAATCAATAAACCTCATGGACACTTGTGGACCTGTGATACAGGATGACACAACTAACATGAAAGGGGGCTTTTACATGAACTTCTGATGCTTGTCCCAGCATGGCCACTGGGCAGCCATTCAATCCTGGGCAGAACACTCAATGCTGTGTAATTTGTAGGCATCCAGTCCAGCTTAATGTGCTCTAATTCTTTTCAATATGAAGAAACCCCAGGAAAAAATGTTTTAAAATACCAACAAAAACCAATTTAATTGCTTTCAAGGTAAATAGAATGTAACAAGAATATATGGGTGGCGTCACAGCTGTAACTTCATCCAAGGAAAATAGTAGATTTTAAAGAAAGTAGGACACCTGGAGAACCACACCATACCTGTGTGAACCATCACCAAGGCAACAATGGAAGGGCTGCCAATCCTTCCAGAAATAGGCATAATTTTGAAAACTATCAGATTTGCAAAATTTGATCAATTTTAGTCAGTTATGTGCAAAGAGTCGTGATCACCTGCAGTTAATGTTCAGGTAAATTCCCTGGTATCCCGTGATGGTTGGTATTTCCACATTGCAGTGCCTCAGCAAATCTATTTTCTCTTTCAAGAAACTAAAAGCATTTTAATTAGACATTTTTGTTATGGATTAGTTTACTGCTGCCTACATCCCTAGGAGGATTTAACTATCAGTCTCACCCTGGGAAAGTCTGAAAATAAAGCATATTAACATGTGTAGGATGAATGGTTGCTGGGTGATATTCTTAAGCAAATTTACTTCATTTCTCTTCATTTCCTCAGTCAGGTTTGCAATAATTTAACCCAAAAGCATTATGTTAGCATTGCTTCCTAATGCTTTAAATCCTTCCTATTTGCATTCACATTTAAATATGTTTATGGTATGATAGGTTTACTTCGGACTTGACACATCCTGGATCAATGAAATTCAGGCATAGATTTCTCTTTTGTACTCATTAGCATCACTAAAAAGTTCAGATACATATAGATGAAAATGGTTACAGTGAGAATTTGGTTCCAATATATTTCGATCTTTATCAATAGTCTTTCATATTCTGAAAAAATACAATACAGTTTAAATCAAAAGGATTAAAAGATTACTCTTGAGTGTTAAGCTAATTCATTTTTAAGTTTTAATGACAGAATTGTCATTGTCTCCCAGTTAGTAATAAACTTGCTGTCTTATGAATTTCTTCTTTTCCCCACTAGAGCACCTCTCTCATTTTCACAGGAGCAACAATCGGTCAGAAGGATCTATTCCTCAGTCTTCAAGCTGATGCTTTGAGGCTTTAACAGAACTGCTGAATGCTGGTTCTTTATTTGATTAAAAGGTGGTCAAGAGTTTAACATTTTCCTTCATCAAACAGATTCAGCCATCACCTGTTGCCTGACATTTATGTCTATTTATTCCAGGCAGCTCATCAGTTATATCATTGGAAAAGTATGAAGGGGAGTCCTCTTCATAGAATTAATATAAATTAAACACAATCTTTTGACATGGGTATAGATATGGACATATATATCAGAAGGATGGGATTAAAAAATACCAAAGCAAGTGGAGGAAAGATGCATGGTTGAAAGACTGACATCTGAATATGATGTATGTATCTAAGATTAGCTTCTTACCCTGTCACGCCCACAAGTTGTGCCTTCTGCCGCTGGCATAAATTTAGTCTCACATTTCCTCCCAATACGGTGGCACCACAGGGCTTTACAGATATCCTAAAGGAGAAAAAAAAAAGGTCATTAGTGTTACAAATGATCCATACAACTCTGATAACATATCACTGAAAAACTTAAGGGAAAAACAACTGATATAAATTGAAAGCTGACTATTTAGGAGTAGGTGCATATGATAGAGTGAGGACCTAGAAGACTCATGCTCTAGACTTGCTTCAACTTAATTCTATCCCTGAAGCTCTATTTATTTGTATTTATTCATAATACATTTAACAAAATTACACTTTCTAAATTAAAAAGTAAAATATGCTTAATCCAGGCACTGAAGAAAACTGCGAAAAATTAAAGTTAATAAACGCAGTAAAACCTAACATTTTATAATTCATTCTCCATCCTACCTTTCACTAACTTCTCCTTGTCCATTCCTCTATCCAGCTATCCATTCATCTACCCACACACTCATCCACCACCCACAAATCTTCAATGAAGTCCTAGAATATGCCAGTTATCTTACTAGGCAGGAGGTTCCATAAGAAATATGAACAGACCTACCCTCTCAAGAATGGTCTTAGCGGGATAGATTAGCTGTAAATCACCATGTGGTGCACATGGGGAGAGGTGTCCCTACAAGGGGAAGAACACAGTGCAGGTGGGCTCACCAGGAGAAAAGGGCTTTGCCTGGAGGACCCAGGGAAGGAGTCAGAGAAGATGGACATCTGAGCCAACTATTGAGCTCAAGGACGGCACATTCAAGTGCAAAGGAATGAAGGGTTCGTGCAAAGGAAGATGAGAAAGAAGAAAGACGTGTGAAGAGGAAGGACGGCCCACATGGCTGATTTGTCGATAAAATAAAACAAGATCTGAGATTTACACACAATAAAGTCCTCTCCAAGTATAAGGAATTATTTTTACTTCTATATCTGTTTGAGCCCAAAGGAACATCTTAATGAAGGACAGTCAGCAGTGGGACTCATGAAATGATGGGACCTTCAGGAATGCTGGTGGTAGCTTCAACTGCACACGATGGAAACATTTCTTAAATTATCTGCACAACTGTTCTGAACATTTGAACAAGTGCTGCACTATTTCCCAAGTCATTTAATATCTGCATCTCCTGGGTGTTTCCGTGTTATAAAGAAAATGCAACACAGCAAAACTTCCACCTCATTTTGCTTGAAAGATGGCATTTCACGGCACTTGTGCCTTTATTTTCTGTTTTAATGATGCTAGAGATGTGCTCACAGGAGACTTTCTGCATTGTGTGAGTGAACTCTTGAAGGATTTCCCTTTTAATAATCTATATTAATTTTACCTTCATAAAACTAATTCTCAAATCTCCTTTATACGTGTACTTATTATATATTTAAAAGTTAAGGCGTTTGTTAAAGGCACTGCCTTATATTTTTTTCTGCTTGTATCTCTCTCACTAATAAGACAGCTTTTCAGAGCATGGACTATTAAGAAGCGAACTGTCAATGTTTTAATTTTGATATCAATTAATTGCTTTTATTTCAAGGTATTCATAGTAACCTCTTAAGATTACAATCACTGTACCATTAAACTTCATTTTCTTGGGAGTCTTCCAGAATCATTAAGTGCTACTGGGGCAAATGTGTCACGCTGGTGGTTAGTGCTTTCCTGGCTCTCATGACATTAATTAGCATGCTGTGCTGGGAGCCTCTCTTCTTGCCCAGAACGGTGGTTAGAGATCAAAGTCATAAGAGGACCTCAAGGCATCCATAAAAGCAGGGGCCTAAGCATCTGTAAGTCTCCAAAGAGACAACTCGGAAGCTCCGTTTGCTTCCCGGGATGACATCTTGACAAAAACCAGGATATAAATAAAGCTCCCTTGAAACCTGAACTTGTGGACCCTGGCTTAACATCTGGGTGGAAATATGGTGGATCAAAGCCAGAATCCAGACAGTGGTGCAGGGTAGGCGTACCTGCCCGTGAGTGCTGGTTCAGAGCCCTACTGATTTAGATGGCTGGGTGTGCACACACACAAAACAGATGAACACACGGATGGATGAGTGAATGATAAGTGAATGGTGGATGTGACAGAGATACCTGCTCCTGTGGTTGGGTCAGTGGGAGATGGACACAGTGGTCCAGGAGAGGGTTTGGGCTTCTGAGAAGGTAAGCATGTCTGGTGTGAATTGGGCATGGCAGACCTGGGCAGGCAGAGTCCCGGTATCCTGCCTGAATGCAACCACCCATCGACTTGTCCTGGGGGCTGAATGAAGCGTCATAGGTAGGTAATGTGCCCAACTTAGGGCCTGGCACCTAAAAGGCACCAAACTCATGTCAGTGTCCTTTCTCACTTCAGAGGTGTGAGGAGATGTGAGCTCAATCCCCGCCCCCAGCCTGGGTTCATGGCTGTGGCCTGAGGGAGCCAGTGGTACTAAGTCTGGAGGCAGTTTCAGGGACGATGCAAGATGATAAAATAAATGGTGTTTTAAAATGCTTAATTATTTTTATGTATTTGTCACCAATACCTGGAACAGTGTTTAGTACCTGGCTGGCTTTCAATAAATGTTTTCTGAGTTGAACATCTGTTAGTTTGTTTCTATGGAAACCTTGGACAGAATAAGCAGGAACATTTTTAGTGTAAAATGAAATGAATAGTGATCAGTGAATTGTGATCATAAAAATTTCTAAGATGACTTAAGAGGGTGACCTTATGATATGAAAACACTACACCTAGACTAGTATTCAAAGGATTTTCATAATATTCTTACATTGTAGTCTGGGGGAACATTTTGCAAAATAAAGAAATATGGATGGAAGATACTATTGAAGGCAATAGTTTTTAAGTTTTCTAAGTAAGAAGCTCTCAAGTACAGGATGCTGGTGACAGCTCACCACTAAAGCATGTGACTGTAACTCAGTCTGTGCCCAGCTTATGCCATCTGTGTATTTCAGCCTCATTCTGGAAGCTGCTCAATTCCCAATTCCAGGCCTCCAGGCAGAAATAAATCAGAGTTACAAAAGCCTTGAAATATATAATTCATGTTACTGTGTTCCAACATATCAAAAAGGATTTGAGACCTTGGTGCCCTATAGATGTAACTGCTGGTCATTTAATAAAAATGTGACATTCCATCCTGGAAAACAAATAAAAATTCTAGTACCTCAAACAATGTTTATTTTATTATCTAAACAACCAAAAACCGATTACTTCCTCTCAGTTTTATCACACTTTGACCTAACTGCTAACCCTGGACATAATGTACAATGGTTGTATTAAATTCTGTATTATGGTTGTAGGTCATTACATTCTTAATAAAACTTCAGGGTCCTCTTGGAACAATGACCTTATTAAATCATGGTTCTAGGGCCAGGAAGTTGGAATGCAATACCTGCTGGATTGGAGGGTGGGTCCCTAATTTACCAACAGTACGCAGGACACTAAGGTGATCAAATTTCAACGTAATTCTGGCAACTTGCATCTCAGACTGCAGGGTCAGGCCACCAAGCAATGTTGACGAAGCAGAATAGGAACTTGATAAAGACACAATGTTTAAAATAACTAATACTTGACTTAAGAAGAAGAAAGTTGAGGCCCATGTACAGAGTTCACTCTTGCTTTTATCTTTGCTGTTAAGGAATACTGTACTCTCTTTAATGAAGGCTCTCTCACTTGCTGTTCCTTCCCATAATTTAAGAGCTATGTTCACAATGACTTATTTTGATAATACTGACTTAGTTAAGTTTAACATCACAACCTAATACCCCAAATAAAACAAACATTTTCAGATGACTGTGTTGGATTTATTGTGGCATTTCCATATTGTGAATAGAATGCCACCAGATTAGTTTTCTCAAACTGTCAGTATCAGACTTTCCAAAATACAAACTAAAAATGCATATACAAATGATGTTATAATAGGATATATAATTTATTGTAATTATTTGTTTTTCAAGCAGTGGTGTGCTTTTATCACTAATTTTGATTATCAACAAGTCATCAGTGGACAGAGAAAGCCATGGCCATATATGTGTGTGGATTTATAAACAAGTATGTAAACACCCACACATATACACCAAATACACATCTATTTATCCAAAAGAAAAATGCATATGCATTCGCATTATCTCTTAACTTTCCAAACTAAATGGCACGTGGTACTTAAAAAAGGTTCAACCCTGTTTAAAACATCATCCAGCCATCTATCACCCTTCCCAGCAAAGTCTTACTGAATGGGCCTTAAGTGCTGGTTGAGGCACTGGGTAGTTTCCTTGTTATTTATTATTTTATATTCTTCAGTCAGAAAAGTCCAGATTTTTACATTTCAACCTAATAGACCCATTCTCATAAAATTTCAGTAGGAGTTCATTTAAAAAAATAACTTTTATAATTGAGAATTTCTTGAGATGTTTTAATTCATATGGAAAATAAAGAATCTAATTGTCACTCTGTATCTAAAGTTGAGGTTCATTATATTAGAGAATCTGGCCACACAAGTAGAATTGAACTCATAAAAAGAAAAATATGTCAAGTTTAATTGGGTTGAAAAACAATTTCACATCATGGGGAATAAGCTCATAATATTGACTTTAATGGGCATTTTTCAAAAGGTATTTTCTCTACTGTTCATGGTGAAGTAACTGGTACCACGCTTACTTTTCTACATACAAAAACTATAAAACTGGACAAAATATATGGGCCAGTTGTTTCAGTCCCTTGCAACAAGCAACACGGTACATGGTCCTCAAGAGAAGGGAATTTGTAAGGTGGGCATCACCTTTGCCCAGCTCTCTGTCTGGGAACACTTTGCTGACCACGGTGCAAAGACATGGTTCCCATGAAGACAACAGCAATCTCACTGAATGGAGGGTGCATAGATCAGAGTTGGGGCTGCAGAAGTAGCTAGCATTTGTGGGAATGGGACCATAAAGGAGAAAGCTGCATTGAGTAGGGAGCACCAGAGGTCTCCATGAGGATTTCCTGCAGGTTTTTATCTGGTGAGTGAATGGTTGATGCACAGGATGAGACTCCAAGTGGCCTGGAAGAGGGCAGCAGCCTTAGGCTGAAAGCTGATAAGGGCTAGAAGACAGAGATGCACAATGCTAGGAGACAGCAGTGTTTTGGCCACACAAAGTGGAGAGACTTCAGTGAGCATCCTGGGCATCCACGTCTCATGAGTAAGAACCACAAACTAGAGTACAGGCCATGCCTTAGGGCTAAGGGAAAACCAGAATAGATGAGCCCTAAGGAAGAGTAAAACAAGCCTCAGGGGATCAAAAGGATTCACCTATTATAATAACATAATATAAATACATGTAACATAAAATAACAATAGGTTATGATACATAATTGTAACATATGTAATATGTTATAAATATATTTTAAAAATGGACATAATAAGTGAACAAATGGGACATACCCTAGAGAAATATAGACTATAAAAAACGAACCAAATAGTAATTCTGGAACTGAAACTTAAAATAACCCAAATGCATAGCTTGCTGAATTGTCTAAACAAATGATTAGAAATGTTAGAAGAAAGATACAAATGATGACAAACATTTTATCAGAAACAGCTGAGTCCAGATGAAAATGGAATTATATCTTTAAAGTGTCTAAAGGAAAAAAAAAGAATAAACTGTTTAGAATTCTGCACTCAGAAAAAGTGCTCTTCAAAACTGAGGGTGAGTTAATGACATTTTCAGATAAAGAAAACCTGACATACTTTGTGGCCACAGATTGTGTTACAAGAAATGCTAAAGGAAGTTTTTCATTCCCTAAGGAAATGATACAATTTGAAACTGATCTATAAGAAAGGATATAAGAAAGCATAAATACTAAATGGCAAACATGTGGGTAAATATAAAAGGTGACCCTATTTTACTTAAAAGCAACCCATTATTTTAAAACAAAAATTTTAACATTGTGTCATGTGGTTTACAGCATGCATAGAAATAAAATACATGATGCCAATAGTACATACTGTGAAAGAGGGATACATGGACTTATTTGTTATAAGGATCCTCCTGCATTTTGCATAAAGTGACATGATGCTAATTCTATGTAGGTTGTAAATTAAAGATGCAGCTGTAATCTCTAGAGTAACCACTAAAAATACAAGAAAATATAGCTAAAAAGCAAATTGATGCAAACATAGAATTTTTAAAAGCATGTTTAATCCAAAAGAAAACAAATGAAAAAAAATAAGGAATGAGAACAATAGGAAACAAATAGCAAAATGGTAGACTTAAATCCACGATGTCAATAATTATATTAAATATAAATGGATTAAACATCTCAGTGGAAGGCTATAGATTGTTCAACTGGATAGAAAAGCAATGCCAAACTAAAGGATGTTATGACAGACATATTTTATATAAAAACACAGAGAAATGGAAAGTAAAAGGGTGGGGAAAGATATCTTGCAAAGAGTATTCTTAAATAAGCTGATGTGGTTGTATTAACATAAGATGAAGTATAATTCAAGGGAAAGTAACATTATCAAAAATAAAATAAAGTTATTGTATATTAATGAAAGAGTCAGGAAGACATAAAAATCCTAAATGTGTATGCACCTAAATACCCAGCTTCAAAATATACAAAGCAAAAACTAATAGAACTAATGGGAGAAATAGAAATATACATAATCTTTGTTAGAGACTTTAACACTCATATCTATTAAATTGTTACATAACAAGTATCAAATATTGCAGAGGATACAGAAGCTATAAACAATATTATCAGACACATTAACAAAATAGATATATCTAGAACACCATACCTGACCACTGCAGAATTCACAATTCTTTCAAGTGGCCATAAAATATTCACCAGGGTAGACCAAATGCTGAGCTATGTAATATGTTTCAATAAATTTCAAAAGTATACTTATAGGGTATATTCTCTGATAAAATTGAACAAAATTAGACATCAAAATTAATAAGCTGTCTAGAAAATCACGACTTATTTGGTAGTTAAATAGTATACTCCTAAATAATGCATGGGTCAAAGAAGAAATCACCACTTAAATTAGAAAATATTTCATAGCTAATAATATTAAATATTCAACATCTAAAATGTTCAGGATATATGTTAATGATGCTGCTGAGAAAAATAATACTAGCTTTAATTATATTTAAATATTTATATTAGAAAAGAAGAAATTTTTAAAGTCAGTGATCCAAGTTTATCCCATAAACAACAAAGAAAAGAAAGTCACATTAAGCCTTAGTATGTAATAAAGATAAAACAGACATTAATGAAATAGAAAAGAACCCAACAAATATTTCTGTTAAAAAATTAATAAAGATAAATACTGATGTTTTGAAAGGACTAATTCATCTGATAAACTTCTAGTTAGATTGACCAAGAAAAAGAGATGAAGAAACACATGTTACCATTATTAGGAATGGAAGAGGAAATGTCACTATAGATCTTTCAGTTGTTCAAGGGATAAATGAGAATATTACAAACAACTTTTGGTAACCCCCCCAAAAAAAAAACAAACAAACAGGTAAAACAAAAAAAAATTCATTGGAAAAGGTCTCTTCCTGTGTCTTTTTTTGATGTTTATTTATTTATTTTTTTCCAATGAATCTGATCAGTCTAGCTGGGAATTTCTTCTGCATAACCCTACATGTGTTAGTGTAGTTGAATTAGTGATTACAGAAGCCTTCCCACAGATAGGATTCATGAGTAAGTTCTAACAAAACTTTAAGGAAGAAACTATAGCAATTTTATTTCAAGCTCTTCAAGAAAGCAAAGGAGTAGGGAGCACTTTCAAATCATTTTTTGAGGGCAGCATAACCCTGATATAAATTCTTGAATGGTAATTTTAAGAAAAAAAATTTCTAAATTATACCATTCAAGAACACAGATATAGGGCTTACCGGTTGACACAGTGGCTGAGAATCTGCCTGCCAATGCAGGGGACACGGGTTCGAGCCCTGATCTGGGAAGATCCCATATGCCGTGGAGCAACTGGGCCCGTGAGCCACAACTACTGAGCCTGCGCGTCTGGAGCCTGTGCTCCGTAACTAGAGAGGCCGTGACAGTGAGAGGCCCGTGCACCGCGATGAAGAGCGGCCCCTGCTCGCCACAACTAGAGAAAGCCCTCGCACAGAAACGGAGACCCAACACAGCCAAAAAAAAAAAAAAAAAGAACACAGATATAAAAATCCTGAATAAAATAGTATCAAATCAAATCAACAAAATATAAAAATGAATAACAGATTATGACCAAGTAAAGCTATCCTAGGAATATAGGTTGGTTTAACATTCAAAAATCAATAAAAAATAATTTTAAACTCATCAGTACAATTCACTACATTAACAGAATAAAGGAGAAAAATACATTTATATCAATAGATGCAGAAAAAAAAGTATGATAAAATTCAACATAAGTTTGTGATAAAATCTCTTACCAATCTAGGACCAGGAGGGAACTTTTTCAACTTGATAGAAGGTAACTATGTAAAACTGAAAGCATCATATTTAATGGCAAAATGTGAAAGATTTACTTGGCAATTATGAAGTTCCAGAATAAGCAATGTGAAACTACGGTGACAGAAATCAGAACAATGGTTGCTTACTGGGGTGAGAAGGGGATTGAATGGAAGGGGGCAAGAGGGAACATTCTAGATTTATGCTGGTAACATGGGGGAATACATTTGTTAAAACCCAATTGTACACCTATAAGAAATACATTTCCCTGCAGGTAAATATTTCCTCAGTAATAAAAAGACCTGCTGCATTTAACTTCTTATTTCCTGTATTTTCCAAACGGCACTAGTTTACCACGGAGGATACTCCATGGTCACAGCAAAATAATGTGAAAACCAGCAGTATGATGTAGAACATTCCATCTTTGAAAGAAGAGTTTTATGCTCCTTTTCCTTAGCAAACAGGAGAGTGACACGCAAAAGAATTCTCAGGGATTTCACATATTCTGCCAATGAAGAGGCAACATTGGGAATATATGCTGATGCTGACTGGTTTATTATTCTTGTCCCCAGCTGAGATTACCCAGCTGAGGAGATAAGAATCCAGTTCTGGCACATGGCTGTAATTGACTTTTGGGGGGAGATCTACTTTAGTTTAGAAGAAAGAAGATTATCACATTAGATTGAAATTGGGAATATCCCCAGTGTATTCTGAAATGTTGGAGGTTTCTGGAAGACTATATATTTTTGTCTATTTTCCTCTTGATTTCACTATAAACTAGAATAAAAGAAACCTCAAAAATAGTTAATTTCATTTAATTTATGGGTAGCTTTCCTAGTGGTTTAGTAGGGCAAGCTGTGAAATCTCGATTTTCCCTTGTCTAGCGAGAGCACATGTCTCTGTGTTATATGAGGAATTTATATGAGGAAACCAGTCTTCTGCTGTCCCTGGGGTCAATGGAGTTCTATGAAAGACTTCTCTAGAAACACTTAATTTCAGGAATTTAATAATCAGAAGTCCCAGATAGGCTACTGCTTTATAGTAAATTTTGTCTATATCTGAGGAAGGTAAGGGGGGTGGGGGGACATTGTTTCTTAAATACCATTTGAAAGAAATGCAGTGTATTAATTTGCCATGTTACACCAACCAGGAGTTCTTGCTGAGCTCCCACATGATAAATCAGAAAGAAAGAACTGACACAACAGGCCAAGTCAGTACTTGAGAGGAAACTGATCCCCACAACAGTATCCACTGTCATTTTCTTTGCCAGTAAAACATGTGTTTCCTGTTATATAGGACCAGCCCTAACATACAGGATTTGACATTTGGTAGGTACCCAATAAACGCAGAATACATCAATGTCAGCTTCACTGAATAAAACGGTTTTATGAAGAATTTTACATTGAACATTTGCCAACAGTCACTTGCCTTTTTAAAATCCAGCATGCAGAGCTTGGCTTTCTCTCCAAATTGCCACTTGCACTGTGTGTTTGCATCATATAACTCTCCCGGCAGCTTCTCAGGATACTTGTATTCCTTCACAGGCTTTGGCTGATCAGCAAGGCATGTAGCTTGGGCAGTGCTAAAACAAAGAGGAACTGCTGGTGATGCCGGAAATTACCAAAGATGTAACTTCAATCATGTAATTCAATGATTGAATTACATGTAATTACACGTAATTCAATCATGCCTTTTCTTTCTCATGCAATTTTACCACATGTCTTGTATAAAGAAGAGGGGACATTTTTCTCCTGAGGTCCAATATAACATTTATCTTAATTCTATTAAAATATAGAGGCCACATTTTCTGAAATTGTTCATAATATGTTTCACCTTTTCCAGGGAGGCAATTTGTTCTTCATCAGATTTCTCAAACCTATCATGGGGAGAGTGAAATGAGATAATACAACCAGATGTTTGATGTGAGGAGCTTCTATAACAGACACCTTAAAAAGTACACTTCTTGCCAGGAACAATAAAAAGATGAAATGGGCACTGTAAACAGCAAAACACAATCAGCCAATTTCAAAGGCTGGAATTTTCTTTCTTTCTTCCCTCCTTCCTTCCTTTCCTGCACAATAGCTTCCAGCTTCCACATGGAGCATTGCAATGATTTCCACCAGAAATGCTCTATACACAGGCTGATTTCTGACTTGATTCCAAAGTCAAGAAGAAAATTAATTCTCCTTAAGTTCCCTAGAGGATGGTCTAAAGGCAAACTAATGATTTCTTCCTCTACAAATAGGGTATCCTCTTCCCTACCAGAGACAGGTTTTGGTATAATTTTTGCATTTGGAGGGAGGAGAAACAAGTGTTTGCAAATAGCAACTAAATCCTATTTATAAATTTCAATAAGCAAAAACTAAAAACAAACAAAAACAAAACACCTTTGTAATCACAATAAACTTAACAACAGTAGATCTGCCTAAGCATCCCCAAACTTTTCTTTGTGTGGTTGTCCATCTTGATCGGAATATTTCTGGCCCCAGTCTCCAGGACCCGGGTCCCAGATTCTATTGCCTTGGAGCCCACCAATGCATGTGTGCCCTTAATTAATATCCACATACATAAAACATGAGGAAGGGCACCAGTCACTGTGGACAGGACATTAAACATACATGCACGGAGGTCAGAAGCCTTTTAATAGACTAAATCAAAGGCTAGGAAAGTGCTAAGAGCAGTGACTGGCTTACTGTGAGTGTTGAATAAATGATCTTTCTATTACTGCTACGATGATCATGATGTAAGGGTCTATAAGTAGAGAAAAATGAATAAAAGCATAACTAACACTCCATGACAGGAGTGATTTGGCAACTTTGGAATTCCATAGCACCTCTCTCTAATGATCTCAAATGATTCCTATATACCAGTTAGATGTTCCCCATTATCTTCCTAAAGTTACATCAGGGTTGGCAATACTATTCCCATTGCATAGAAAGAAAACTAGGAAAAGTCAGCTACATTGATGAACCCAAACAAGATATTGAAAAAAACTTTTTAAAGTTCACAGATTCAGGATTTTTTATAGTTTGATCAAATGTAACCTATTATTTTTTATTCATCCTTAAAAGTTAATTCAAAGAGGACTTCCACTTTTAACTATGGTGGACCAGCACATATGAGACTGATTGTTCTACAGGCATCAGAAGGTTATCAAAGTAAAAAGAACATGAGGGATGAACATTTCCAGAGCAAAGGAAAGTAGAGAAGTGAACCCAACACCCAGTAATATTTTTCTCCTCAAGGAATTTAATGAGTCATAAAAAGATGCTAAGAAGCCTAGTGGCCGAGTGGAAAGTGGTCCTTACAAGACTGAGAAGCTGAGCAAAGTGTTGGCAATCTGGTGGGGCTGGGAGATAAAGATTGAAGTTGTGGGTCAGCCCTGGTAAACAAGATTTTCACGGAAGCCATACTAGGTCTTTGCTGAAGGAGTAAAGAAATAACGTGAAAGGCCGGTTTAGGAAGACTGAATGCCAGGGTGACATCAGCTCAACCCCAAAGTGACTTACTAATAAACTGCAACTGCCCTGTATGCTAGAAAGAAAAGATAACATCATTCGGGGCTCTATCTTGTCTTTAATATTTTCATTAACAATATCCTTCTTTTGTTCAAAATTACCAAATGTATTGGGAGATGAGACCAAAGCATTGAAACCCAAGAGAATACACAAATAATAGGCACAGATTCAGAAGGAATCCAGATACTGGAGTAGTCAGAAATGGAATTTAAAATTATTATGGTTATTAGCTTTGAGAAAATAGAGGTTAAGATGGAGAATTTCACCAGTGAACGAATATATACAAAATATGTAGGTGAGGTATTGTGAAAAGTTCTAACATTTACATAATTGGAATCCAAAAAGGAGAAGACAGAATGAAAGGCTCAGAATCAATATTTGTAGATAAAATGTCTGAACATTTTCAAAAACTGATGAAAGACAATAAACCACAGATTTAAGCAGTTCTAAAACCCCAAGCAGGAGAAAGAAAAAGAAAAACACGTGGGTACATGAAAGAAATTCTACAGAAAATCAAAATCACAGAAAAATGTCAAAAGTAACCTGAAAACAAGAGACATGTAAACTTTCAAAGGAGCCACAGAGAATCGGTACATGGCCCTAAGGATGAGATGCCTGCCTGGTCCAGTGCACAGACTAGGGACCTGGAAGTTCCCATGCAGGGAGAGACACAGCAACACACAGATCAGCACTGCGATGTGAAAGTCGGCTCTGGTCAGCATTGCATGTGAAGAGTCATGAGCAGATCCCACCCCTGATCCTTCTGGCTGGGCTCATGCTTGGGCATGTTTCCACTTGTCCCCTCATCCAAAGCAGGTCACACAGCTAAGCCCAGAGTCAGTGAGGTGGGCACAGGGATACAACAGGGTGTGGGTGCATGAAGGAAAAGCACTGCACCCATTTTACAATCACCCGATATCCACCAGGACAAAATATGTTTGAACTCTGCTGCATGCTCTACACAAAAGTCAGGTAGCCTACATGTGATAAGCAAAACAACAAAGCTTGTGGAAGAATATATTCATGGGTCTGGGGTAAGCAGAGTTTTTTTCCAGTGGTGTACAGAAAGTGCTAATCCTAAAGGAAAAATATGAATAATTTGGTCTCCCTTAAAAACATAAGAGAACTCTTCTATTTATCAAAAGACACCATTAAAAGTGTAAATACTGTGTAAATACTAAGTCATAGAGTGAAAGAAGATATTTGCAATACATATTTCCTGTAATGCACAAAGTGTTCCTACTCAGTATATATAAAATACTACCAACAAGAGATAAGAAAAATAAAGGAGTTTAATTTCAAAAACATGCACAGGAGATTTGAACAGACACTTCACTAAAGAGGTTTTTAAGTAGCCTTTAAAATGTGAAAAGGTGTTCAATCTCATTAATTAGCACTTTGATCCACCACCACAGACCCACAAGATTGGCTACAATGAAAAAGACCAGCGAGATCAAGTGCTGGCAAGATTGTGGAACAACCTGAATATTCATAAGTGCTTGTGGGATTGTAACTTTGCACAGCCACTTAGGAAAGCTATTTGGCAGTGTCTACTGACACTGTGCATATATATTTATGACCCCAAAGTTTCTCTGCTCTGTATATTCAGAGATATATGTGTAAACCAAAAGAATATTCACAGTGACATTTCTTATAATAGCCAAATACTGGACATGCAAATGTCTATCACTAACAGGATGGATTAATAAGTTGGAGCACATCCACGCTATTAAAAATAAGTAAATGAATGTCGTATTTCTATGCAGAAACAAGGATGAATCTCATAATCAAAATATTTAGCTAAAGACCTCAGACACAAAATAGTACATAATTCATAGTAAGTTCAAAACCAGACACAGCTGTCTGTGGTGGCGTTCTGTGTCGGATTGGGGACGGGGATTGTGGGGGGCGGAGCGGTGTTCCATGTTTATTTTAGGTTCATTAACACATCCATCCCTTCACAAAGTTAGAAATTTTACTTGGTAGTGGGAACTTTTTTTTTTTTTTTTTTTTTTTGCGGTACGTGGGCCCCTCCCTGCTGTGGCCTCTCCCATTGCAGAGCACAGGCTCCGGACGTGTAAGCTCAGCAGCCATGGCTCATGGGCCCAGCCGCTCCGTGGCATGTGGGATCTTCCCGGACCGGGGCACAAACCCGTGTCCCCTGCATTGGCAGGCGGACTCTCAACCACTGCACCACCAGGGAAGCCTGGTAGTGGGAACTTTTAAGATCTACTCTCTCAGCAAGCTTCAACTATAAAATACAGTATTGTTGACCGTAGTCACTATGCTGTACATGACAGTCCCAGAACTCATTCACCTGATCTTTAGAAGTTTGACCACTTTCACCCATTACCTCTCCCACTCACCCGGCCCTTGGAAACTACCAATCTACTCTCTGTTTCTAAGAGTTTGATTTTCTTTTTAACATTCCACATATAAGTGAGATCATGCAGTATCTGTCTTTCTCTGACTTATTTCACTTAGCATAATGCCCTCAAAAACCATCCATGTTGTCACAAATGACAGAATTTCCTTCTTTCTCATGGCTGAATGATATTACAGTGTGTGTGTAGATAGGTAGACAGGTAGATAGATAGATAGATATAATTAGATACAGTGCATATATACATATAAATACCACATATACATCATATATTTCACACCTTCTTTACTTTTTCATCCATTGAAGGACACTCAGGCTGTTTCCATGACTTGGCTACTGCAACGTACTCCATATCATGATCTAGGTAGAAGTTACACTAAAATGTTCACTGTGTGAAAAGTTACTGAGCTATACGCTTATAACTTTGTACTTTTCTATATATGTGTTTAACTACATATATAAAGTCAATGAAGGAAATAAGGCAAGGCCAGAGGTTCTGCAACAATACTTCAAAGTCCTCTTCCCACTCTGATTCATGAGCCATAAAACGTTAAAGAGCTCGAGAGTTCTTTTACTTGTATCCCCTCTTTTTCCAAGAGAGACAGCGGGAGCCCCCAGAAAAGGTTATATTAGTTGCCAAGGTCAAGGCCTTCCCAGGCATAGTGATGAAGACCTGATCAGCACATGAGCTCTGATTCCCTCGTTGATCAACGACACGGCAGTGCCCATTCTCCAGTTCACAGAAACTGCACTCAGCCATGACTCACTGGTTTATTTTTCTTAAGACAAACATTATACAGCAGAGCAAGATGTGAACTGAAATGTATTATTTCTATTATGCCCCAAAACATACTCTTTCAGGCCAAATCAAGTTTTCCCATTGACAGGGTGGTCTGGGGTATGGCAGGGCATCCCTCGAACTCCTGCTTTCCTGTGATGACCTTTCTCGTGTATGGATGCAGATTCATATGACAAGCGGGGAGGTGTGTTCACTGATCAGAAGTGCATGATTCAAGTTTTTAAAAAGCAAATTGAAGATGAGTCCGTGTTGTCATTAAGTTTAAAATAACGAGCTAAAATTTTCCTAAGTCTTAGGCCTCCCAGATACAGACATGAGTGAATGTGATGAGGTCTGTGTCTGCCCATAGGAAATGACATATGTCTTTATTGATGAGGTTGAGGAATTTACTGCAAAAACATATCTGTCCTTCTTGACTACCGAGTATAGAGAAAAGCTGTGCTGACAACTTCAGGCTAATTGAGTTCCCTTATTATATATATATATTTTTTCCATGTACCCAATGCTAGGCTGATCACAAAGGAGAACAGATTCATCCTTGTAAAGTTGGCCGTTTATCCTTACTCACTGTTGGGATCATGTCCAAATTCACAACTAATTGGTGGAGAATATAACAGTATTTTGATTACTTAGAAATCAGGAAGTCAGCAAACATGTAAAAGATGGTCTCAGGTTCATTAAGCCAATGAAAAATCAGGATTGATGCACTGTGGACACGTCCAATTCACAACTAGACATCTCAAGTACAGTGAATCTTAAGAGTGAATTTGACAGTGAAAGGCTATCTTGGAAAATTTAATCTTTTGAGAAATCAAATTTGGGAGCATGTAAAATCTTGCATTTTTATTATTATGTGGTCCAAAAAACCCAGTAAAGTCCCTGAAAATAAACGTTTGTGACTGCATGGCTACAGAAGGGTTTTACTGATTGGCACAAAAACAAATGAGCATATGTCAGCATATGTTTAACCATTCCAGTGTCACTGGACAAAATGGCTTTGAACTCCAGAATCCTAATAAGTATTCTCAGGATCATATTCTGATTTGAAGATTACAGCCCATATTTAATGTCATCAAAATAATTATTCTCTAAGTCTATAACTATTTCCTTTCTGTGAGTTTTCCTATATTTCTTGGCAATTTAAAAACTTTTTCTGGACTCTTTCATGATGCTGATTCTCACTGCATGCCCATACTTTGCATCCCTGGGATTTTCAAGTTGTCAGAGCATATTTCAAAAAATTTAAAATGTTTATATATCTTCATCATAGCCATTAAGATGAAAAAGAAGTAAAATTTTAAGAAAAGAATGTAGAAGCTTATAGAAAGGATTTGGGATATAGAAAACTCAAAAATTTCCTTGTTAATACAAATAATAGCATTGTGAGCTAAAGTGAATTATCTTCTTTATTAGGGAAAGCAGAGTACTTCACACACACACACACGCACACATACACACATGCACGCACATTTGAACAGGTGCATGAAAAAGCTAAAACAAGTGCTAATAATCCCCAACTTGACTCCAAAAGAACACCATACAGGGAACAGCAAATGTTGGAAGGACCGATTGTGTCACGTGAACATTGTCTTTTGGGTAATAGAAATTTAAAAAATGATCAAGTGTATATTCCTAGAATATAGGTTTATATTACCAGGGTACAAATATTATCTACAAACTTCTCACTCTTCCTGGGTAGCACAATATGTAGAGGAGTCATCATTCCTTTAAGTGGTAAAATATCTCAGCTGAGGTCTCAAAGTAAGGCTGTGAGGAAGGACCACAGCTGCAGGCTGGAGCCCCCAAGGCTGGTAGTCAGGACGCAGCTCAGAAGATGTGTTATGAGGTCTGGAAGTGATGGAAGAGGCAGCAAGAAAGGGAAACCAGCTGTGTGCTCACTGCCCCAGGTAAGCACAGGGCACCATCCATAGGATAATGAACAGAACGCGGTGAGTAAAACCAACAGAAATAGGCCTGAGACCCTGCCCAAATGATGTTCTAGAAACAAGATGTGTTAATTTGTGCAGCAGAAAAACAAAACGAAAAGGGGCTCTACTGAAAAAAATAAGAAAGAAAGAGAGAAAACCAGGGGGATAATCCATTTTACTAGCGGATCTAAAAATGTTTCTTGAAGTCCCTTATTTCTCTAAAATTTTAAAATCTACTGACTATCTCTTTTTCAGGGGGTCAAACTCTACCTCCTTAATGTTCTATACCCTAAATGAATTAGAGCTATGATAAAACCTTCCAGAAATAATTCTTAAAATTATAGGATTTTAGACCCAGGTGAAGGTTTATATACTCTTTTTTTTTCCTCCTAATGAGAAATGTATTTTGTAACAAAAAAATAATAATAATTCACGGTATGTCAATTATATCTCAATAAAACTACAAGAAAAGATTTAAACATTAAAAAATTAAAAAAATCATGGACTGAAAATGTCTGGTTATAGAAGTAAGAATTTAAAAAAAAAACTAAATGGTAGTGACAAATACTTTGGTTTGCTAAGTATCTTAAGGGATTATTTTGACTCTAAAGGGCAAATGATGTCAGATTAAGCCTGCAGAAATTGAGGCTCTAAGAAAGCATTTGGCAAACTCCTTGGTCAAATGAATGTCTCCAGATGCCTTCAAATGAGGACCATCTGTGGAAGGGGCACCTGAGTCTGGGGCTTCTTGGATAGGATTAGGCTGACCCAGCAGTGAACATCAAAGGCACAGAGAGATACACAGCCAGCTTTAGGGGCTCATACCTTAAAAATTTGTGCAGGTACTGGCGGCTGCAGGGTGACCAGGAGAAGACCCCGTTGCGTCCTGCCAACGTAGGGGACATTATGTTGCCCTCAGACTTTTTGCACACGTTCCCTTCTCCATCATGGACCATGCCGAAGCTACGAGAGAGAGAAAGAAATGGGTCTTTCAAAACAAATAACAGTTTCAACTGTCTAACATACTCTAACAAGCACAAGTCAACAATGTGAAGGCCCCCCTTCTCCTGTATGCTAGGCAGGCAGAAGAAAGAGTCCTAACAGCCAAACAGGGGAGAATATCCATGAGGTCACAGACCTTTCCTGGAGAACTACCATTTGTCCAGCTGTTTGAAAGTGCACACCAACATCAAAACAGTACATTTCCAGATGTCTGCCAAAGGCAGACATTTTAATTATAAAAAAGCATTTCTAGTGGGATGTAGAGGGCAGTTAATTTGATCTTGAAAAAGCTGATGATGTTCTTATTGCTTTCTTCTCTCTCTACACTCTTTGCTGCTCACCAGCCATGTTCAGAATTTCCAGGTGTTTGTAAAAAACACAAATGCAGTCTCCACACGTGAGTGTGATGTTTACACAATTTAAGAACTACTAAACCACTACCGCCCCTCTTGGTGGTGCTGACTTTTTGTCCCTACACCCAGTGCTGATCCAGCTCATGCTAGGTCTTCACTGCTGGAGGCTGTTTCAGCAGACCAGTACTTGACCAGACTCCCTACATCCCTTTGGAGGAAGTGGTGCCATGGAACCCCAGTGAGTAGCTGTGGTGGCGTTTATCTGCAGGCATTGTTTGAAGGTATGTCTGTTACTCTTGACTGAAACCAGACCACTTTGGGGCTCCAGCCTAGCTTAGTATATGGGAACACCTCAGGCTACAGTGGCAATGGGACCTCTTAATAGGGTCCTTTGCAGATGTTCAAATCCCACAATGCCAACAGCAACCCCTTACTGTCACCTGAGAAAACTGCAGTCTTGCACCTATAAGAATCCCATTGACTGGGTTGCTACCTCTCCCCACCAAGTAGGCTCTTCTTCTTAACTTCCTAAAGCTAGCCCTGTGGGATAGCCTCAGGTTACCATCTTCACCCACCTCAGAAGAGCACAACTGACTACCTTGGGAAGAAAGCCTCAGGGATTTGGGAGCTCCGTGACCTTGAAGACTTCCCATTAGGGTAGATACACCCTCGGAGAGTCAAGCCATTTTTGGCCATTAATGTCTGGTACCCACCCGATCACTGTATGGATTCCCAGAGTGCAGTTCTGAATGAGTGGGATACAGAAGGAAGGGGAAAAGCAAGAGGGGAGAAAGTAAAGATGGACAGGTGGGTTACTGCATCCATGGGCTTTCTGCCACCAAGAATCCCAGGATGAATGGAGGGAGGGTCACAGGGATAGGAGACACCAACACAGAGGAAGTGGGCTCCAAAAGGGGTCCAGGGAATCTGCACTTGTGTCCAAGGCTGAAGACTTAACTGTTTTTCTTAGAGCTGTTTAATAATATCAGTAAAAATGACAACTCCCATTTGTAAGCACTATTTTTCAGACAAGATATTAAGCACATTACCTATATTTTCTAACCCGAATCTTACTACAAGCCTACAAGCAAGACTGAGGGCTGGAGACAGGCGTGTCCAGGATCTCAGAGTCCGGACTGGAACCCGACACTCTGACGTCAGAGCCCAGGCGGGACCCGTGCAATAGTGTAACTGGAGAGTGATTGAAGGGTGTGTCCAAGGAAATCTGGCGCACAAACATTGTCGAATTTCTGCAAAATTCCTGCTCAGTACCAAGGGTGATGTAGTTGTGGTCATTTCGGCCTCCACCCATTCTCTGAAGTTCTATTAAAAGCAATCAATCAAGGTGAGGGTGACCATATGGCCGAAGAGATGTGCCACGGTGATGGAGAGGATTCATGTGGAGGATGCTTTGGGGAGAAAGTGATAAAAACGAAATAACAAAGTACCCTCCCCTGGCTGGCCCTTGACCTGAATATAAAGAAGACAAATTAGGGTCCTGCAAGTGCCCTAAATGAATTTGCTACCACTTCTGCCTACATTTCTAAGGAATTCAAAGCCACAACATCCCAGGTCTGGGGACACCTTGGTCTTAACCATTTTCATCTAAGGCATTTTCAGTGATTCTCAGACTTTTTTGAGTATCAGAATATCTGAGAAATGCACCACACATGTGCCTCCCCAAAGCCCACCCTGTTAGATTTTTGATTTAGTAAGTTGGGGGTTAGGCTCTGGCATTTGGGTGAATCCTAACACAATAACATGATTCTGATGCCCACCCAAACTTCAGCACTACTATGTCTCGAGTTGCTTTTCCAAGCAGTACAAATCCCATATTCTGCACTGTTGTGGGTGTTAGCACAGTGGCATGAAAATACCACACAACAATCACAGTTGATATTAACATTAATAAAGTCATGGAAGAATGAGTAAGGCACATTTTGAAGATAAGGTTGGTATTTGGCAACTAAGAAATAAAATTACTATTCAAGTTATACATACCAGACTTTTTTTTTTTTTTTTTTTTGCTTCCATGACTCATAGTACTTTATTCAAAGTGGTTATCACCCTGTATGTTAAAACAATGCACTTTTTTCTCTTTCTTATCTACAGGGGCTCTTCTTAACCATTCTCAGAGCCCGAGTGCAAGTGGACTCACTAGTCCGTGACAGGTGCTCCACCGATGTTTGTTGAATGAATAAAGGACAACCTTTCAGCTACAACACCAACTCAAATACCCAAATATAAAAATAATTTCAGATTATCTTGGACTTGAGAATTATATTCAATATCAGATGCTCTTAACATCTTCTATAGAATTTTCTTCAGTTATTCAATTACATCAGCAAGTATTTCTTTATTACTAATGATATACCAAGAATGATGAACAGCCAAGCTTTTTTAGAGGTTGTACCAATATTTTAGGCTGATCAGACAGCAGTGGGTCAAGGAAAGGAGAAACCCTTCAAATCAACGATGGGTCAAAGTCATCTGGATGGAAAATCACACCCTGGAGGTGATGATAGCACCACAGGTAGGATCTACTTGTCCAGAGCCTGATGCAGGCTTTTCAAGAAGCAAACCCATCCTCCTCGAGAGACAGGAAGTAGACATGGGGACAACAGTCATGTGGGAGTCTCAGGGCCAGGGCAGGTCAGATAACCTGGGGGAACACAGGCTGTGGAGGCGGGGGAACCTCCATCAGGGTCTTGCTCCTGTTGTTCACAAGTGGGTTGATTTGGGGCAAATTTCTCAAGTCCCTGAGCCTCAGTTTCCTCACCTATAAAATGGGATAATAAAACCTTCCTCTTAAACTGTTCAGAATACCTGGCATCATGCATGTCAAAAAGGAAAATTCAAAATGTCTCTTTCCCAGATTCAAATGTGGTCTTGATCAAATCTCTCAACACCTAGATGTCAGATATCACTTGCATACATATTTTGTGCATACGTGTGTGTGTGTGTGTGTGTGTGTACGGGTGTGAGGAGGCAGTTCAGCCAAGGGTCAACGGGTTTCAAATATTTTTTGGACACAGAAACAAACAAAAATCTTAAGAGGAATGACAGTAAATAAAATTGGTAAGAAATGATGCTCCAACCTGCTGGGGCTCCCTAGGGGGCAGTCTGACAATCACCAGACCAGGTGATCTTTAAGCAGCCACTTGCTTTGATATTCTGCACACCCTTAAAATCACCCAGCGCTTCCCTGACCCAGCTGTAGGGGCTCAGGTTGATGACAGAGCACAGTCATAAATCAGTGAGGTGCACACATCACCATCAAATGCTTGAAAGGGAGTCTAACATCACCAGCCAAGTATAGTTGAGCTGAATGGTATCAGCACACCAACTCTGTTTCTTTCCAGATTTCCCTGATTTTCCTTGCATGTCTTGAAATGCCTACAGCCCTCACTGCTTGACCCCTTGCATGCCATGCCTATCTTATCTTTCCTTAGGCTTTGGAGGGCATGGATCACTAGTCATTTTATAGAATCCTACACAGTGCTTTGCTGGCAGAATGCAAATTGTGCCTGGTGAATGGGTCAGTAAGTAGTGGAAAAGACAGGGGACAGGACGATGGATCATGAATACTCCTGAGCACAGTAAGTATGTTTAATATTGTCTTGATGGTCTGAAATGATCATTCAAATTGAGTATTTAAGCTGACTTTATATACAAGGAATGTTCAGCTCAAACAATGCAACTTAAATTGCACCTGCAGGCACCTGCTGAGGTCTCACAGGCTCTACGGGTTTTGCATATGGAAACCCACGTAAGAGGAGATCAGGAGATGCAACCTGGTCACTGTCAGGTTGCCAGAGAACCACAGGGTATCTAGAATATGAGTCCCAGGGTCCTACCCATCTAATGGCATGACTTCCTTTGGCAAATGAGAATTTTTCAAATGGATTCATGCCCAGGTGACACACTCTTCAAAACGTGTAGTTGAGCCCTCAGTGTGTCTGTGCCAATTCTTCAACACCTGCATCTAGGAAACCACACATCCTGTGACAAGTGATTTAATACAAGCAGGAAACTGTCCCTGCACCAGTCCTGGCTCAGTCCCACACACTAAGGGAAAGCACACATCCTCACTTTCAGCTCCAGACCCTCTTTTCCCCTTCCCAGCACAGATACAAACACTGGTTCTTAGCAATTCCTAATTTTAGGTCAGATTCCCCAGTAGAAACCACAAGATGTCTTAGGATACAAAGAACTGAACCTCGTAGAAGAAACTAGCTGGGCATGAACTGAATCTTTCTTTGAGTTAAAGGTTAGGAAACCTATGGTGGAAAGGCACAGAGAAGCGCTCCTACACCTTAATAATGTCCTCTGAATGTAAACCAAACTGAAGAAGTAAAATTCATCTGTGAGACACGATGTTTTACAACTTAATAAATGTAAAATTATTTTTTAATTCTTATGGTACAAGACTCAGAAATTGACTCTGCTTAGAGCTCATTGCCAAGGATAAGAGGAAGGCATGCTGTTTGAGCCATGCATTAAACCTATGATTCCTTCTCCAAGTAATAATAGTTATTAAATGAAAAAACTGAATAAATGTGTTTGTTTTCAATTCACCTGAAGTGCACGGAGCTGGGTTGCTGAATCTTCCCTGCTGTGGCCCCTCTCATTTGATGCAGTTGCCACAGATAAGCATGTGTTAGAAATACACCCCCTTCAGCTCACCTCTGACCCCTTGCAGCTCCTCCACCCTTCCTGTGCTGAATGTTCAGCCCAGGCTACTTGCCCAGCTAGTGAAGGGAAGATAAGAGATCATCCCCAGGGGTTTCCAGGCTTAGAGTTACATGTGAAACTACTCCAAAAAGAGCACATATTAGCGTTATTATTACTATTATTACTATTACGATCACTTATTTTGGCAATTAGCACGTGCTTTTTATGTGCACACATCTCACATGTATTTCCTATGTCCTCAATATGATCAGAAGCTATTTCACTGGTGACGTCAAATGCTCTCAGTCCTTCTGATGCTTGCACAATATTCTCTAAGCAGCAGGTGCTGGAGAAGGAGCTGATCATCTCCTGGAGGTCAGTTCTATCAGGAGTGGGACTTGCCTGCATCCAAATCTAGAGCTCCTTTCCTTCCTCCCATCTATATTCTCACTTGCAAGTAAAAACACTTTTCTCTTGTTTGGAAGAAATTCTTTTTCCATCTACACCCAGCCCTAGTGATGAAAGGAAATATTAATAGTTGACTTCTAAGAAAAAAATAAAAGCAAACACGAATACTTGTTGACTGGAAGACTGAGAGCCCCATCTTGGATACACCAGGGGCCTGAATCTCAACTGCTTATCTAATGCTGATTTGTTCAGCCCTTGATGACTTAAATATTTCTTACTTTGATTGTTTAATTAAATTCAGGTATGGTTCAGAGGACAGCAAGAACCCCATGTCGTTAAAATAATGAGTTTTTTTGAAGTTTTAACTCTAGCAGCCTATTTACAATTATGACTTAACTGAAAGCTTTGTAAAGTGTAGGTGCAATTTTCTAGGCACTGAAAAAGTCAATCATTACCTGTAATGATGAAGGGATCAGTAATAAGATATAAGCTTCACTTTCAGGTCATCAGTTCACACAGAGCTAAAGTCTGCAGGGCCTCTGTGAGAGCCCATTAAGGGCAGGCACACATGTGTACAAACACACACACACACACACACACACACACACACACACACACAGATGCTTTGAACAGGTCGGGATGACATGAATGGCCTCAGTCCAATTTCTAACAGGATGGAGAAATCAACTTTGCAAAGACCAAATCCCAAACATTGCCTTCTGCAAGTTTTGTAATTTGCAAATAAAATGAGGATAAAAGTGAAAATAGAAAAGCTGTAATTCCTGGCTGTGCATTTTCTAGGAGAAGCTTCAAGTACAGTTTCAGTCCAGCAGGAAAACACTTGTGTTACCACTGCTGATGCTCATATAAATCAGGGCAATTGCAGGAAATCAGCAAGTGGGCCCCACTGAGAAAAACTTTTTTTTTTAATAGATGGTGCTTCAAAGTGTGGCAGCCTATAGATTATTAGACTAAGACATCTTATTTAAGAATAATAGCTACTATAAGTAATGGACAGAAGTGTTTCATTCTACAGGAATAAAGGTAAGCTTCTCACTTAAAAAGATACTCCTAATGACATGCCACCCATTGCTGAGAGCTGCTTGTCCTGCATCGGTGTCTATCCATCTGTGCCAAAGCCCCGCGTTCCCCACTCCCCTGATGCTGCCCCATTTCACAACTGACAATGGTGGGAACGTGGGGCTGTGGGAAGAAAACCAGCTCCCACCAGGCTGCATCTCTTGTCCTCCCTGTATGCCCCAAACCCTGCACACCAGTCAAAACCCATCTCTACAAATTATGAAAGTGATATAAGAACGCAAACTTGAGAATAGTAAGTTACCAATGGGCGGGCTTGTTACTATCTTCTGTTACATGGAGTCCTCCCATAGGAGTTAACCATGGAATGAGATGAGCCCACAGGACCAAGTTCAAAACCCAGGACAAAGGAGCAGAGACAGAAGAGTCTGTAGTCTGTGATTGTATGCATATGTGTGAGCAGGAAGGGATGAAGGGAGCGAGGAAAGTGCAAACGTGTGTTGTCACAGCTTTAGAATGTGTGCGATGAGACACTCAAATAAAACAGAAGTGCCTACGTGAGCATTTCCTACTAGCGTTCTTGTTGCAAATGTGTGAACTCCCCTCACAGGCTTGAGCTACTGCACCAGCATCTCTAGACAATCTTCCAGTCCGGAGAGGACCCCAGGCTCCATCCTCCTAGGGAGATGCACTTACTTGTGTCCAGATTCGTGGGCGATGGTGAAAGCCAGTCCAAGACCTGTATCTTCATTAATCGTACAGCTGCGATATTTACTACACATTCCACTTATGGGTGCAAATCCTACAGGACATAAAGATCAAAAGAACATATAGGAGCAATATTGTAGTAAAATAAAGAGGGTGTGTCATGTGTGTGTATTTACCTCTGTCCTTTAGAGAAATTTGGTTCTCATCTTTGTCAGGTGAAATATGAAACAGGAAACCCTTGGACAATCATATAAAGGGCCCTGAATTATGTGGGAGAAGGGGATCTGTTTTCCCTTCCCAATCCATGGTTCTATGTAATGTTCAAGTTACAGGTTACAATGGTGGCGAAGTTGAAGAGGGGATTCACTGCAGATGGAGAATTTCAGCCTTTTTCTATAAACAACTGTGTTCTCAAAAGCCCGAGAAAAAGTGCTGTAGAGAGTGGGTGTCAGGTGGTCCCCAAGGCCACTCCACGGTGGAGGACTTTCGAGGAAGGTGCACAGGACTCAGCATCTGTCATGCTCCTGAGTGTAATTTAATAGGGACGGAAGTATACGGAGTAAAATCAGCAGAAGGGAAAAGCACCTGGGGAGAAGCCCGGGGAAACCAGGCACGAGCTTCCAGGGCTTCCTCCTGCCGTGGAGTTGAACAAATAGACTTAATTCCTCCAACAAGGGGAACACTGCCCACCAGGGTGCTCATTAGAGACTCAAAGCCCTGGCCTTTGGTTGGGGGCTGGTCACATAGCACCTCTGCCTGGAGTGGGCCAAAATTCCAGGCCCCCAGAATGAAAGCAAGTCTTCCGTGTAAACCACATTATTTGTACAATATAGGCCCAGTGAGCTTATCATGTGCGGGGGGGAACCTCCTGAATTCTAAGTCCTCAGAGGCAGCCCAGGACCCACCTTGCACTCAGGGCTTTCTGGGAACAAGTAGTCAGGGCTAACCTCTATTGAACCAAGTCTTATCTGAATGTTTTTGTAATAAAGACCCTTATTCCCTAAGATCTTGGGAAGAAATGGAGAGTTAGGTAAAAAAGTCCAGGAGAGCCTTGGTCAGTAGCACACTGTGCTTTACATTATTTGGAAAAGTATAAAAAATACTTGTGTCATATTATAAAATACCACCAAGATACATCCAGCCCAATAAACATGTTGAAAATGGCTAAGAATGAGATATTCATAGAGAAATGGAAAAATGAGGAATCCAATATTGTTGTAGTATCTCTACAAATATCCATGAATTTATTATTATTTTTTCATAGAATGAGACACCCTTGAATCTGTTGACCCTATTCTCACCACTGGAAGAAGAAATGGAAGAAATTATTTCTTAAATTAGAAGAGATAGAAGCTCTTGAATCTGTGAGAAACCTTTTCTTGTGAAATAACTGATTTTGGTGAATAAATGCATACTCTTCTGTTTGGCCACAGTTTATACAGGGAAGGGAGTTTATTCCTTACAGCTCCACCCAGCAGCAGCTACAGCTTACAGATTCGGAATGAGGGCAAAAATACTCCATATCCTAGGCCACTGAATGCACACAGCACACATGTGTTTCTCAAACCCTGGCAGAGGGTCTTACCCAGAGTATCACAGGGTTCATTCTTCCAGGAGCATATGTCCAGGCCGGTTAGTAAGATGGCATGGTCATGGCGAGTCCCATCTTTCCCCATCAGTCCAGACTGCCACTGGCAGAAGCTGCTCAAGGTGTGGTCCGCATGATGGTTTATCACTAGCCCTGGCTATGCAGGAGACAGACCAGGAGCCCGAGATAACAGGAAGAAAACATGTTGTCATGCAGTTGTTACTGGTCCTGTCATCACAGAAAGCTAGCACTAACTTGGATTCAGTTACACAGGTGGATCTAGATGGCAGAAACTAATTTACCCATTTTATGTGTTAAAATCCAAAGGAGGGTGTCATATATAAAACCTGTACAGACTCAGTGTAGATCCTCATGTTTATTTCTCTAGTTCTGTACCAGAACAGTTGGGATATATTTGCTGACTCTGAACACATTTCAATGACCCAAGAAAGATGACTTCTATGCATGAAATGTTTGCATTCAAAGTCTTTATAAAACACTGCAAAATTATATAAGGCAACAGAATCGTTTATACGAGACTTTGCACATACATAAAAACACACCCAGATGGTGTTGTGTTTATTTCATAACCAAGTTGGGCAAGTAAGATTTCAAATTTGTAACTCTTCTAAGAGTTATTATTACAGTGTTAAATTAAGTCACTTTCCTACAGAGGCACCATGTTTATGAGAAGAGGCAGCTCAACTGACAAAGCTTTATTTCTAGCAAATAGGCTGGAACTAGAAGGAAACTATACAGATGACATTTAACCTTATCCATATATACCAAGTTCTAATAGATCAGCAGTGAAAGATCAGAGCGAAGGCTACCCGAAGTCTTGGTAAATGAAGAAATGGGGGTGTGTGTGGCAAGAACATCTCCCAAAGCTGGCAGGCAGATGAGTTCTTTAAAGCTTATTTATAGGTATGATATATTTTCCTAAGGATGGTCAGAGAAAACCAGGTTAAATACCTCAATTTCAGGACAAAAACTTGTTTAAAGCTTTCATGACCAGAATGTTGCTTTGAAATTGTGTCTCTCAGTCACTGACTATGTTTTCTCCTTAAATGTTTATTGTGTCTTTGAGTCAAATGCACCCAAGCTAAATGCTGTACATCAACCCTTGGACATGCCTTACATTCTTCAGTGGGTGATTTCCAGGAAAACTGCATTAATTAAAGTTAACACAGGTGTACGATCAAATGATAACCTTGTTTATTTTTTGCAGCTTGGATGAGTTCCAAGGTGAAACGTTTTAATACAAAGAATAATTAACCTGTCACCTGAGAAGCCCTGCTAGTTCAGCACCCCCTCTGCAGACACACTCACACAAAAGACAATGGAGTTGTATCGTGCTGACTTTTCAGGCTAGAAGCAGGTCTGCCTGTGCATGCCCCATCATGCAGGGAAAGAGGGCAGCACCCCAGAAACTGAAAATCTGAAGGCATCTTAAATCTCATAAATGATCTCAGATTTCATCTAAAAATCATTTGTTTCATAAACAAGACAAATGTGGCTAACAGGAGACTCTGTGAAGATGTCAGCCAGGGTGAAATTGGACGCAGGATGCCTGACTAGGACCCAGGGTTTACTCCTCCAGGTCCAATCAATGACCAGCTTGGGGCAAAATACAAGTGAGAGCACTTTATGCCTAAGACGTCCCCCTTACTTCTGCCACAGAATATTCACACGAGTCCTTATTGTGAATGGATGGGGTACCTTTGTGTGTTCACACAGGATTCTGAAATGAGGGCAACAGACAGTCTTATCCCCACTACTCCCAAGATCCAGCATAATCTGGAGGTTTGTGTGCAATGAGAGGCATGTGCCTGACATCCTAGAATCTCTCTAAAAATAAAATCCCGAGACCGAAGGTGGTGAAGGTCAGTCTCAGCAGTTGGGGGGCAATAGAGTCCAACAATGCATTGCCACACAGTACAGTTTAACTTCTGGGCTACAGGACATTGTTAGTCTTCTAGCAAAAGACCAGAGGGCTCACTTCATCTCCATCCTCAAAGCTCACAGTGGCTGAGGACAAGTTTTGCACCTTGCATTCCTAGTGTATTTCCAACAGGGTATTTAAAGTAGCTCTTCTATTCCATTTTCTTATTAGCCAATCAGATGAGTATTTCTTACTACTCTTGCACAAAAATCACACAAAAAACAAATAAGCATTACAGGAACTGACAAGAAACTCATTGTATTAGACACAAAATATTAAAACATTTTTGTCCCCAAGGGAAAGAGAAGTAAAAAATCCATAGAACAATTATATTTAGGAAAACAAAGCATTACTTTGCAGTTATTTTTCTGGGGGAAGAAAGCTACTGGTTTCAAAGAATACCTGTTCTTCTTCCAGAAGAATCAGACCTACAATGGCAATGTTGATGTTTCCTCCTATCGTTCCATCTTTGAATAAAGCAGACACCTGAAAAGGACAGGTAATCCACATCAGTCCCTATACATGGCACCCTTTTCCCCCAGCCCTTAGCCTGGAGTCCACAGCTGAAGGCCAATCCTGTGTTCTCCAGTGACATAGCAAGGTTATGTTTCTTACATTGCTAGACACACAGGTATGGGAATATCTAACAGCCAATTACCCCAATTGTTGGATCCTTACTCTTGGTGCCTGGAAGTAAAATAATGAAGTCTGTGGAGGCAGGTTCCACCTCTTATCAAACACCTCTTATCAGGCCTCCTAGTTGGTAAGTGTCCTCATTCGACATAAGGAGGTTTCTTTTTGTTTCTTTTAATTTATTTTTTAACTCATAGTGATCATACACAGGTGAGCCCTCCCGGAGCTGTCCTAGAAAAATATTCCAGGAGCATAAGAGAAGTTCTTGGGAAAAGACCAAGAGGATACAAGAAAGAGAAGGAAAACAATGTGGAGAGAAGATATCAGGGAAGAATGATGGGACCATCATTAGGGATGATGGTCACATGTGTAACAATGAGTGATCCGAGTGGCATATGGGGTGATGAGCGGGGACAAGTCGACAGCCATGGGAAGCAGCAGGGAGCTAATTTGGCATTGAGGTGTAGAAATGCTGGAAAAACTCTGCAGAACAGAGGCAATGCTTGCACACATCAGAGACCTGCAGTGGGGGCTGTCACAGACCTGCAGCCTGGGTCACCTCCTCCCTCAGTTCCCTGGGAGATCATAAACCACGAGGGTCTGGTCACCAAAAATGAGGACAGTAATAGCAACCACACCACTTCATGGGAAGTGGAAATACATTTAGGGGCACTCTGTTTATAGAGGTAGGACATAAAACACTTTCAAACATTGTCATCACAACTATGTTAAAATACACTTTGATGGCCCCATACTTTGTCTTCTGTTATGCAGGTCTCACTTGGGTGGAATGGGACTTAGACACCTTGCTCCACTCTTCATTAATGACTAAAGCTGCCACAGTCACATCTTCTCTTCAGCAACCTTCTAAAGGGAGTACTGTTCCTTGTTCTTGTCGATAGAAAAATGCATATTCAATATTTGAACACTCCTATCCCTAAAAAGATGGGTATTTCTATACAGCCATCTAAAATCTCACATATAATCTGAAGGGCAGATTTACTGCACTCAGATGTCTCTGCATCCTCTTATAGATTTCTGATAAATGAAGACATCAGTAAACTTGAAATATGTTACTGGCTTACAAAGAAAGTCAAATTATTCATCCTCTGAATTTTATTCTCTGAAGGATTGAAAAAGGATCTTCTGATAGGCGCATAGTAAAAGTGAAGGAGTTATCACAGATAAAATATTTCTTGTGTACAAGACATAAGTCCACAAATAAAAGTAGGATGCAAAACACACACACACACACACACACACACACACCATTAGGTGGAATTACACACGTGACTTCAACAAGAAGGGTGTTCCTACCATATTGAGTATTGTCAGTACATAGGTGGTGATGTTTTCATGGCCGTGGTTTTGCATCATCTTTTTGTCAACCACCACCAATGTCTCCACGTTCAGTTCTTCGTTCCTATGGGACTTCAGAAGGGACCGCTTGTGCCTTATGCACGACTTATACTCATCAGGCAAGATGAAAAGGTCTTCCTTGGGAGGCTTGGGCATGTCTACAGGGGGGCGTTCAGAGAGGAAATGAATGTAAAATTGTCACACAAAACCAGTGGTGGAACTCGTGCTAAAGAAAATGGATTTTAAAAATGAATGTTCATAAAACGAATCATAAAACCCTTAAAACTGTGATGCAAAACATGTGTTAAGGTGGAACACTACATTTAAGTAAAGTGTGCATAGTCTACATGTCATGGAATTCATTATTATATTGACTTTTGTATAAATTTGTCCTGATTTAAAGCAAAAAGATCACTTTGGCTCTGAACTCTTAGCATCTAAAAGCATGATGTTCAAAGACTATGAACATAAAGATCTGTTCAACAGGGCTCTGCAAAGGAGTTATTGATGAAACAATGAAACTAATAATTACAAAAAGGAGTGCTGTCTTATACTGTGTTCTTATTTGAAGACTTTTAATGACCTAATAGTTTTTAAAGTTGACTCCCATGTCTAGACACACAACTGGTTTGTCTGTAGTATTTCCAATGGGTTATAAACTGCTCAAGACAGATCCACTTCACTGCAGAGCTGAATTTCCTAGAAAGTATTGCAAATATTTATCTAATTTAATGGAAAGACAAAACATACTCAGTCCTCTTAGAGTAAGCCATTTAAAAATAATTTTGGCATTAATAATCAGTACATTAACATTATGTTAAAAATCACTAGGTTTAGTGGATGCCTCAGAAAATGTGGTTAGAATGGTTTCAGGTGAAAGTAGGCTTCAAAATATCCACATATTCAGGTGGCACTAATTCAAAAGCTATGCTAACTCTATTCATGGAACACGCTGCTAGAAGATGCTGTTTTGTTTGACTGATTCCCATGTCCGTTGCATTTTATCTCTCTCTGCTAAAATATTTCCAAACCTAAATGAACCTTTCAGAGGATTACTGTTTCACTGGCTAAAGGTTAATAAGCAGTCATCATGCACCATTTACATTGATGCAATTTACACAGATGTGATCCCCACCCTAAGAGATGTCTATGTATAACTCATTCATTCTCTACCCCAGCCATGGGTAGGAGTCAGGCCACCAAGGCATGGGGAATGAATGTAACTTTCTCACAATCCCTCTCTAGAGAGTGTTGGAAATGGATTTCAGATCTGGCAGTGTGGTCCCAGGGCCCTTAGTCTTAATTCCCATAGGTACAGGGTGCAAATGGACACAGTATAGGAGCACAGCAGCCTCCCAGGCACCCAGTATTGGAACAGAGGCAGAAGCACTGGGGGTGGGGGGTGATCTTACTAGCCAGGACTCTGACAAGTCCCTCAAAACAAGTCACTCCCCCCTCAATATGGTCCTGCAGCATTTTCCTAAACACGCGAGTCCCAGCTCAAAACCCACCCATGAAGCCTGCAGCTAGAAGTAGCAAGCTAACTCATGAGTCTGAGGTTCAGAATCACTATTGATTTTAAGCAAATCAATCTGCTTTTGTCTGCCCGTTTCCACAGAGAGATGCCTAAACACACAGAAAAATCTCTCATTCTCTGAACTCTAGGGAAGAATCTTTGTAGTGTGAACCCCACTGAGATACAAGACAGGATTCCTCCAGGGAAGCCCCAAGCCTCATGGACAACATGAAACTGTCCTGCACAAGTAACTGAGTCCTGAGAATTAAATGCTTATCCTGGAGGTGCTGTGTGTCAATTCTGCTAGATAGGGCCCCCAGTCACTCAGGAACTGCCATGTGCCCAGCAGGAGGGGACAGAAACTGTGGCAAGTCAAACAGCACCAGATCGACCACTGATGTTCCCCACCAGCAAGTGGTGTTTTGTGGCACTTGTTTTCTAGTTTTATTATGAAAACAGTGGCTACTTCTTTCCATTTTTCAAACACAAACCTTATTGTACAGTTTAGTATCTTTTTCAAATAGCTGCCTCTCACGACCCAACCCCATCTACTGAGATTCTGAAACATCTGTGGAAGCAAATATACCCACAAATGTGCACACATGCACACACACACGTTCACACACAGCCCCACCAAACAGAATCATCGTACTGCCCTGTATGCACAACTGTGCCTTAGGGCTACTGGCCTGAATGACTCTTATCACCTCCAGATAAGAATGAAAGGGTCATATTCATTCCAGAATGGTCAGCACTGCTGGATTGATCAGAGACACTGCAACGTGTGCTTCAGGCCCTGGTGTGGCCTGTCAAAGAGGTGAAGACAGCCCTGCCCATCTTTCCTGGCTGGATCCAGGTGCTTGGTCATCTTTCTGTCCCCAACACACGGAATCTGTCCTACTCTGACTCCACCCTCACCAGGAGCCCTGTGAGCACCATCCTGGCTCTGACCTTATCTGTGCCTGAGTCCCTCCCCTCGGTCCCGCTCTGCCCCGCCCCGCCTCCGCCTGGCCCCGCCCCCAGCCGTCTCCACCAGCTTCTCCCTGTCTGCGCAGACTCAGGAAGCTGTTGCTGGTCAGTGTGCCCTGTTCCGATGCCCGCTCAGCCTGTCTTCCCTGACCTCCGCGACCTCCCGTTCCCTCTACTTGTGCTCAACATGTTCTTCCCGCTGCCTCCCCTAAGACCGAGCTCACTCTTAATAATTTGGCTTGAGTTTTTCAAGTCCATTTGAATGTAGCCTGAGACTTAGTTACAGGACGATATGAGTTCAGATGACGCACAGGTGCTGACAGGTCAACGGTACTTGTTCTTTTATCGAAGATGCCAAGTGATTCTGGGTCATCCTCTCTTCTCCACAGTATTTACGGAGACCCTGTACATGCCCACCTCTATTTGAGGGTGCTGGGTCTAGCAGCCAACGAAACCAAGCCGCAGAGAAGGATGGGCTTTCCAGAGGCTCCTTGGGGAAGGTTTGCTAAATAAAGCAGTGCTTGAGGGGAAAGCCGAAGGAAGTGAGGAAAAGTCCAGAAAACACTGAACTCCTGTTCCTGAGTTTGTGAGACGTTCCTACATAAAGTGTAAATATCACATCTATTCTTAAATGTTCATGACACACAAAAAAAGAACTTTGATAAAGCCTTGGTGATAAGTTGCAGATAAATTTTGTCATGCATACTCTGTCTTCTGACGTGGTGAGTGAAGTATATAAACCTGCATAGGGACAATCCACCTCAGCAGGAAAAGCATGTGAGCTTTAATAAATCTAGACCTCAAAACTGCAGAATTACCGGGCAGACATGCCAGGGTTCTTTTGAAGACATCTGGTGGATTCTGCATTTCTGAGCACCTTGTCATTTAATCTGCCCAGGGAACAGCTCTTTAAAAACAAACAAACAAAAAACGCCAAACAAACAAACAAACAAAGAAAAACATCTACCACTATCTATCCATCTACCAAGGAGAGGTGTTTTAAAATGAACACACAGTTGATGGGTTTGCTTTGGAATCATCACTTAAGTTTAGCAAAGGTAGTCAACAAATTTCACCTCTAGGGCAGACTACTTTGAAGAAAATTAAAAATACTTCGTCGGTTTACAGAAATGTCCAAATCGTTAAATACTAAAAAGAATCGCCCTTACATACATTTCTTGCGTCTTCCGCAGAAATGCAGCTTCTGTGGGTGCCTGAGGCTGAAGCCGCCGGGCGGGGGTTGATCTTCGTGGTGGAAGATGTGGCGGTTTTCCAGCCGCCAGTTTCTCTCTATCATCACGACCTGGTGGGACCCCGGATCCCGAGGCTCAGTGGATCTTTTGTACAGGATGTGGGAGGGAGGCCCACCCCCTGCAGAGTCCTTGGGGCCCCCTGCCAGGTGTGAAGGGAGGGGCTTCAAGAAGTAATCCGCTTCCTGGGTTCTTATCATGCCTGACTGCAAAATAGAGAGGGAGAAAGAAATGCGCATCACTGTTTTGTTATCTACTCACAAACGTGCTGTTCCCACCACTGAGAGCACACGTTGAAAGGGGTCGCACAGGGGTCTGAGAATTAGGGATGGGACAGCCCCACTCTTGAGCCCTTTCCCCACCCGCACCCTTGCAGAGACACTGGTGTGGAGGTGTCCTGACTCGACTCCGGGAGCAAAGAGGGTACACAAGATACTAAGGTCAGGTCCTTTAAAGCAAAAAATGGAGGAGAAAGCACACAACCCTAGATATTAATATGGGTGGAGGTGGTGAGTGGAGTTCCCAAATAAAGACATAAAATTATAATCCTAATATAGTAAGTAGCAAAATTCTATTCAGACTTCAATAAAATGTGACACTTTCTATAAAAGTGTAACTTGACAGAATTAACCCAGAAGAAAGTACAAGGAATTTCTTAGGGAATCAGGGAGGTCTTTCTAAGCAAAGTATTTGGGAAATAGGAAAGAACTGATTATAAAAACACACAAAAAAATGTCTGTACAGCATAACAGACAATGAAAGCACAAACAATGACAAAAATATCTTAAAGGAGAGAAAATTGAGAGACTTGCCTTTTAGAGTGACAAGTATTTTTCAAACTTGATAATTGTTAGGAGAAATGGGAACAAACAGGCAATGACACTGGGGAAGGGTAGACTGGGGCCAGACCTGCCACATCTATCAACGTTGAAAATGTATAATTCAATTCTAGGATTTTACCCTTTTGGAATTCTTTTTTTTTTTTAACATCTTTATTGGAGTATAATTGCTTTACAGTGGTGTGTTAGTTTCTGCTTTAACCTTTTGGAATTCTTGCCAAATACTTCTTGTAGGCACTTCCCCAATATTGATAAGTATTTGTGAATGTATAATTGAATCATTGTTTGTAATAGCATAAAAAATACAAACAAAATGAAAAATATAATTAAAACAAGAAATAATTTAAACGTTTACCAACTAATTCAAGGTAATCTTTAAAAGTACATTTATATATTTGGCAAGAACATAATGATTTAAAAAGGCCAGCTAATTATGTCTTTTTTTTTTTTTTTTGTGGTACGCGGGCCTCTCACTGCGGTGGCCTCTCCCATTGTGGAGCACAGGCTCCGGACGCGCAGGCTCAGCGGCCATGGCTCACGGGCCCAACCGCTCAGCGGCATGTGGGATCTTCCCGAACCGGGGCACGAACCCGCGTCCCCTACATCGGCAGGCGGACTCTCAACCACTGCGCCACCAGGGAAGCCCGAATTATGTCTTGATAATAATCTTAACTAAACATTTGTGTGTGTGTGTGTGTAAGCTCCTAAAACTATGGCCAACATTTTCTATATTACACCTTATTTATCACTCACAGAAATTCTGTGAGGTAGGTATCATTATGCTCCTCCTTTAATGGATGAGGAAATAGAGAATCAGTCTAATAAAACAACATTTTCAAGGTCTCCTGGGAAAAAAGTATAAGGATTGGAACAAAATCAGAATAAATTAAAAACCTGTAAGTTTAAGGCTTGTACTGTAGGGGTCCCAGAAGTTGTTATTTTTTTTAAAGTGTATAATAAAGTATATAGTGGGATTCCAAATGTGTTCATTTTTAAAAGTGTGCATCTACACTTAAAGAATTTTCCTAGAAGGACTGATGAGAAATTGTTGATGCTGGTTATGTTCAGGGAGAGAAAATCGAGGAAGAGGGATGTAAGAGGGGGATTCCACTTCCATTTTTACATCCTTAGGCACTACTCAAGTTTTTAAACTCTGTGTGCATCCTTTCTTTAAAAAAAAATGTCAATGGCATTGCTGGATCATGGGTTTACAGATTAATTTTTAAAATCCTTCTGAATGTTTTAAAATACCTTTATAATTTTAGAATACAAAGAATTACTCCTACAGGACTATCCAGCTATCATTTAGAACTCTCCAGTACAGTATTTATATGTGTGCTGATTTCTTCCAAGTTGTTTTGATAATTTAGGACACTGAGTAGACCCTTATTGGGTATCCAAAGACACTGATGCTTGGTTGTCTGTTCTAAGAGTGCCTCTGATTTAGGAGCCTGAGTCTGATTCTCATCTGAGGGGGCTTGGTGCCCATCGCTGCGCACCACATAGAGTTCTGTGGTGGACTGAGTTGTGCTGCATGGGTCTGAATATTTGTGCAGTGTAGGATGACAGACATGGGGAAGCACTTCTGTGATCTTGGGGAAGGGCCAAATACACCTCTCAGGGACAGGAGGGTTGGGGGTGGAGACAGAAAGGAGAGGGGCCACCGGGCTTATCGTACATTCAGAGATGAAGCATTGGCCATGCTGTTCCTGCTGGTGGGAAAGAGGTAAGAGAAGGGAAACGTGGTAAACTATCAATGAAGCCATCAGCCCCATGGGGTGCAGACCTCCCGGGGCCCAAATGCCAGCTAGCAGTGGAAAGGAGACATGCTTGGAATTTATGCTCTGGATTGAGGTGGAGGAGGTGGGGACCTCTCATTGGTGAGCTCCATGGATGCCCTGGGAATCTTTTTGCCCTAGAACTCTACCAACTAACCTAGGATAGACAATATTTTAAAGTCTTCAGTTTTACCAAGGAAGGGTCTAGTATGGAATTAAATAATAGCGAAAGTCATTTGGGTTTCATCCTTTTGGCAATTAAAGTAACTCAGGAGTCACATGACCAATCATGGCTATGTTCAACCTTGTGTGGTAACACTCCCCAGAGAGGTTTTGCACACTACTTAAGGTAACTAGTTGAAATGTTAAACTGAAAAAAAAAAAAAAAAGTAATTTTTTGCCTTTAAAAAAAAATCTTTTCTGACATGCAAACAATCCCTTGCTTTTCAAATCACCCTGAAAAGATGATAAGCTCCTGTGGGTGCGTTTATTATCCTTTTTTAACATGATCTTTGTGACTTCGGATGATTTACTCATCCCCTCTGTGCTGTTTTGTCCTCTAGGGAGTGGATACAAAGGCAGCTACTTGCCACGAGATTGTAAGATTTAACAATAATATATATTTAAAATACATGGCCTCCAAAATACATGGCCTAAGCAAAAATATTTGATGCCTTAATGAAACAAAGAGTGTAAAATATCATACTTCACCCTGATGATCTCTGATTCCCTTCTGTAATGCAAGGTGTTTCTGGGGGACTTTTCACTCTACAGTACGAGATCCCTCAGAAGCCAGTGTGTGGGTGTATCCCAACACCATCACCCCAAACACATCTTTGCTTCTGGCTGCTGCCTCAGGCTTTCTGGCTTCCTCCCCTAAAACACTTGTGTTCTATGACAGCTGTTCCAGATTCAAAATGACCTCCTGCTTTCCCCTGGATTTAAGGCTACATCCTGGGTGGCCCAGAGGACCAGATCTTCAGGTAAGAGAGAACTGCCTCTGGAGGACTTCTGAATTTTCACTAACACAATAGTCAAGTGTTTATGCTTGTTTCATTTATAATTTAGTCTGAGCTACAGTATTCTGTATTTAAATAATCCCCATTTCATTAACTACATAGAACGAAATAACTGATAAGACTGATAGTTTGATATTCCTCTCTAATCAATACATACTGAAAAATACAAGAAAGAAGTTACTCCTTTTTTCTTGCTGCATTAATCTTGCAATAAATCTTGCTGCATTATTAGTTTGCAAGCTTATTTAAATGATTAGGTAAATTGTGGAAGATTAATGTTTTCTTCTTATCAATGATTTTCTTTAATGAATCGAGAATATTTACTTAGTAGCTCATAAAATGTCTGGTGTGCACCTGCCCACAGTAACCACTGGGAGGTAAGCTGGGTGGATTATTAACCGGCTTCAGAAAAAGCCACCGTCTCCCAGGCATTGCAGGGGAGCTCTCCAGACACCTGCATCTCTCGCCGCCAGTTCTGTAAATCATTTGACATTGGGAAACTCAACACTTGTACTGCATTTATAAAGAGAGAAAGAGTGGGTGCCCTGTTAGTGATGAGAAAGTGCTGTTTCTCAGACTCACAGATACAGGGAACAAAGTAGTATTTACCAGTGGGGAGAGGAAAGGAGGGAGGAGCAACCAAGGGGTAGGGGATTAAGAGGTACAAACTATGATGTTAGGTATAAAATAAGCTACAAGGATATATTGTACAACATGGGGAATAATCCAATATTCTATAACTATAAATGAAGTATAACTTTAAAAAATTGTGAATCACTATACCATACACTTGTAACATATAATATTTGATGGCAACTCTACTTCAATAAAAAATAAAAGAAAACAAAAATAAAAACTGCTGGTTCTGAGCAATGTAAGAAAGTGTTGAAGCTTGGAGGTAGGATGTTTACTGTGTTATATTTGTTGCTATTCACACTTAAATGCTGATAGATCTTTATTAATGTATATCTATTTAGAAAGGCTGTCTATAAAAGTTGCATGAATCAAAAAATAAAATGTAAATTAGGAAGAGATGAGCCTGGTTGGGAAATGTATCAGATTCCTTCCTGCTGTGTACAGGATTCCTCACTGAATTGGTTGCAAGCTTGTCTCAGGTGACACCACAAGTGTCAATCAATACTGTGAAAAAGTGATCCAGCTCATTAGAAGAAACAGGCATTTCAATTCTTAATTCATTTCATTTTTACTGTACTTCTTTGTCATTTCTCCAAAAGTGTGATTTGTATTGGGAATATTCTATTCATTCTAGTCTCCTTAGTGATGTTTCTAAAACACAAGACAGATGCAACTTTTATAGAACTTTTATAGTTACTTTGTCTTGGGCACCATCTATGTGGCAGGTAATATGTTATGTGTTTTGCTCTATTTATTATTCTTATTCTAATAACAAACATATGAAGGGAGAATTCATATTCCCATTTAACATTTGTCCAACATTGTAGAGCTAGGAAGTGGGGTAGCTAAGATTACAATTCAGAATTACTCAGATTTACACACTGTTGTCAGCACACCATGTTGTTTCTCTACCACCATGTACACCTAGAGAATAACTGCAATACTGGTGGGGGCTGAGAGTGAACTTGAACTAGTTGTAAATGTATATTGCAAACTCTTGGGCTAAAAAAGTGAAAAAAAGAAAAGAAGAAGTAGAACTGATATTCTAAAGAAGGACAGAAAATACAACAATATAAAATGTTAAATTCAAACCACAAAAGGCAGAAAAAGAGTAGAAGGCAAAATCAGGAATAACAAACAAGGGCAACAAATAAAAATCAGTAACACATTTAGTAGATGTTAATTCAATTACATCGACTTTGAATGTCAGTGGTCTAATGCACCAATTAAAAGAGATTGTCATAGATCAGAAAACATGAACCAACTATACACTGTCTACAAGAAACCCACTTTAAATATAAAGACACAGATAAATTAAAAGTAAATGGGTGCAAAACTATACCATGAAAACACTAATGAAAAGAAAGCAAAAGTAGCTATATTAATTTCAGATAGAGCAGACGTCAAAGTAAGGAAAGTTATCAGGGATTGAGGGGCATTAAATAACGACAAAAGGAGTCAGCGCTCTAAGACGACACAACAACTCTTAACACGTATGTACCTAACCACAGAGTGCCAAACTACATGAAGTGAAGTCTGATAGAACTGAAAAGAGAAATAGATGAATCCACTATCATAGTTGGAGACTTCATCACTCCTCTCTCAGAAATGGACAGATTCAGTAGGCAGAAAATCATTAAGGACATAGTTGACCTCAACAATGCCATCAGTCAACTGGATATAATTGACATCTGTAGATTACTTCATCCAACAGTAGCAGAATACACTTTTTTCTCAAGCTTGCTTAGGGCATTCATCCAGACAGACCACATTCTGGGCCATAAAACACACTTTAACAAGTTTAAAAGAATAGAAACTATACAATGTCTGCTCTCAGACTGCAACAGAGTTACATTAAAAATCAATAACAAACAAGATAACTGGAAAATCCCCAAATAAGTAGAGATTAGACCACACACTTCTGAATAACACACGGGTCAAAAAGAAATTCAAGAGAAATTTTAAGATATTTTGGACTAAATTAAAATGAAAACACAACTCATCAAAATTTGTAGGATGCAATGAAATGCTGAGGGCAATTTATAATACTGAATGCAGATATTAGAAAAGAAGAAAGATTTAAAATGAATAATCTAAGTTTCCAACATAGGAAACTAGAAAAAGAAGTTTGAATTAAGTGTAATGTAAGCAGAAGAAAAGAAATAATAAGAATTAGAGCATAAATCAATAAGATAGAAAACAGGAAATTGATAGAGGAAAAACAAAGAAACCAAAAGCTGGCTCTTTAAAAATGGTGAGATGTACTCATGCTGCACTTAGAGAAATTTAAAAATATAAAGAAAACAAACCAACCAAGTATTAACCCAAAAGGTTTTAAAAAATGCGATGAATGACCACCTAGAAACCAGAAAGGACTTATTAAAAAATAAATTCAGAATAAATGAATCAGTAAATAGTAAAAGAATGTGCTTATTAAGCTGAAAAAGTCTAATAAAACCAAGATCTGGTTTTTGGATTGAAATGGGAATACCTCATGAAAAAACAATGAATGTGAAAAAAGTCAAGAACATAGATAACCTCATGGGACATGGCAGTTATTTATAAAGGGAGATCATATTTCTCTTGGAGTTTAAATATCATTGCAGTGTGTATTCTTATTTTTCATTAGTAAATTTTTTTTGAGCTTTTCAATGTTATGACATCTTTCAGGTCAATCTATGACAAGGATTTAAATATCTGTTAGAGGAAAACTTCTAGATGTGTGCTGTTCAAAATGGTGGCCACTAATTTTAGTTAACACTGAAGAAAATTAAAAATTCAGTCCTCCAGCTGCTCAGTAGTCACACACAGGGATTCAAGTTTAAATTAGTATCAAATAAAGTTAAAAATTTAGTCTTGACATTGCTCAATAGCCACACATGACTAGTTGCTCCCGTACTGGATAGCACGGATATTTCTATTATGGCACAAAGTTATATGGAAGAACAGTGCTCTAGAACAGCTGGTAATTAACAAATCTTTGGGAGCTAACCTCTTAAGACTAGTTTGCTAAATACATGGCTGTGGTATTTGTCCATAATAAATAGTATATATCACATAGGAACATTCTTATAAATCACATCCACTAGCGTGTTGATAAAACTGCGCCAGCTAAATAATCAGAACATGTCGTCCTAGACTGATTGCTTAATAAGATTGCCTTTGGTTGACACAAAAATATCTGAACTAGGAATGGCTCGAACTTAAATTCTCAGATCCTATATCTCTCTGCACATTCCCAAGACACAAAGAGAAATGTTTAAGCAACAGTCATCTAGTCAAGGCATTTAATATATTGCTGCTACCTAATATAATCAGAACACCATGGATTAAACACTCTAATATTCAATAGATTCATTTACAGAGTTGTGTAACATTTAGACATGGATTTGATCCCATAGTGGAGGAAATTCACAGTTCCTCTCATCCAGGGAATGTGTAGCATGTTCGTTCATTCATTCATACATTCAGTGAATACTCATTAATTGCCTATTATGAGCTGGAGTTCTTCTTGTCAATCCAGATACAACAATGGACAAAATAGACAACACAGCGTCCCGTGTGAAGCTTAAATTCCATCGTGGAGTTGGGGGGTGGGGGACAGGTAGTAAACAATTGATGTAATAAAATGTAAATCATAAAAAGTTAAAATTCATTGTGTCAGTTCTTCCCAACTCGATCTATAGATTCAATGCAATCCCAATCAAAATTCTAGCACATTATTTTGTGAATATCAAAAAACTGGTTATAAAGTTTATAGGGAGAGGCAAATGCCCCAGAATAGCCAACTCGATATTGAGAGAGAAGAACAGTCTTAGGACTGACACTACCAAACTTCCTGACTCGCTAGAAATCTGCAGTAACCAAGACAGTGTAGTTCTGGGGAATGAACAGACAAAGAGAATAGACAGTCCAGAAATAGATACAGACACAAATACAGTCAACTGATCTTTGACAAAGGAGCAAAGGCAAGACAATGGAGCAAAGATAGTCTTTCCAACAAATGGTGCTGGAACAACTGGACATCCACATGTGAAAAAATGAAATCTAGACACAGACATTACACCCTTCACATAAATTTAACTCAAAATGGATCACAGAACTAAATGTAAAATGCCAAACTATAAACTCCTAGAAGATAACACAGGAGAAACTCTAGATGACCTTGTGTTTGGCAATGACTTTTTGTATACAATACCAGAAGGATCCATGAAAGAAGAAATTGATAAGCTGGACTTCACTGAAACTTAAAATTTCTGATCTGTGAAAGACACTGTCAAGAGCATGAGAAGACAAGCCACAGACTGGGAAAAAAAAAATTGCAAAAGACACACTTGATAAAGAACAGTTATCCAAAATACACAAAGAACTCTTAAAACTCAGCAATAAGAAAACAACTGAGTTAAAAAATAAGCCAAAGGCATTAACAGTCTCTCACCAAAGAAGATATACTGATGGTAAATAATCATATGAAAAGATGTTCCACATCATATGTCATCATATGTTAAAACAATGAGATACCACTATAAACCTTGTAGAATTACCAAACCAACAATATGAAATACTGGTGAGGATGTGGAGCAACAGGAATTTTCACTCATTGCTGGTGGGAATCCAGAACAGTGCAGCCACTTTGGAAAACATTTTGGAGGTTTATTATAAAACTAAACAAACTTTCACTATAAGATCCAGCAATTGTACTCTTTGGTATTTATCCAAAAGAGTTGAAAGCTTTATATCCACATCAAAACCTGCACAAGGATGTTTATAACAGCTTCATTGTTGCTAAAACTTGGACGCAACCATGATGTCCTTCAGAAGGTAAATGGAGAAATACTGCGGTGCACGTGGAACATTACTCAGCACTAAATGAGCTACCAAGTCATGGAAAGACAGGGAGGAAGCTTAAATGCATATTAATAAGTAAAAGGTGTCAATCTGAAAAGGCTACATACTGTACAATGCAAACGATATGACATTCTGGAAAAGGCAAAACTATGGAGAAAAGGAAAAGAAAACACAAAACAAAACAGTGGTTACCGGGGGTCAGGGGAGCAGAAGGTGTGACTAGGCAGAGCACAGAGGATTTTTAAGGGGGTGAAGCTATTTTATATGGTATTATAATGATGAATACATGCCATTCTACATTTGTTCAAAACCACAGAGTGTACGACACCAAGAGTGAACCCTAACTACGGGCTTTGGGTGATTATGTTGTATCAGTGTAGGTCCATCAGTCGTAACATATGTGCCGTCTGGTGGCGGACGGCTGTGCGTGTGGGGGGGGCAGTGGCTAGATGGGAAATTTTGCACCAAGTTCTGCTGTGTTTTGCTAAAAATGCCCTAAAAATGAAGTATATTAAAAAACAACTCAGAATGAAGAACGCCGGGAGTGCAGGAAAGGGCGTTTCAATTTTAGGTAGGGTAACCAGTTAGGCCTCATTGAGAAGGCGGCATTTCAGTAAAGCCCTAATTGGGTGAGAACGTGGTTGTGCGGATTCCAGAGGGGAGGCTGTGGGCTAGGCAGAGGGAAGAGCCACGGCAGTGGCCCTGTGGCCCTACACGGCATCAGCTCACATTCTCTGCAAAATATCCGCTTGTGATAGATTCACCAACTAATAATATTAATACTAATTCAGCAGGGCCTTGCTCAAATTGGGCAAAGGCTCTGGGAAATCTCTTCCAGCCCATCTGGTAGACGGGACACGTAAAGCTTCTGGGCTCATCCTTGCATCTCGCCTCCACCTTCTCCCCCAGGCTATGCTTACTATCTGCCGCTTCCACACTTGCCCTCCTTCTAATGTTTTCTCTACTTTTTTGGAGGAAAAAAGAAGCATAAATCAGATCACTAACTACTTACAACCCTGCGATTGCATCTCTTGATTTGAGAACACAATTCCTGGAGCCTTACCCTCTGACCTGCATCAATTTCCTTCCGGGCTGTGCTCCTGCCGCCCCCCGGGGGGCTCAGGACGCCTCTGTTGCACCAGTGACCCTGCAGCCTCGGAAACACCCAGGCTCCCTTTTGTCTCTCTTGGAGCCCACTAGTCCTGCTTCCTGTGCACACCTCCCCCAGCCCTCCACTGGCCTGGCTCCCCCTTTACCTTTCCATTTGCAGTGACAGGGTGAGGTGTGGGGACTTGCTTGCCATTGTGTTGCTCTTAAGGGCAGAGCAGGTGTTAAACCCAGCCTTGTGACACGCGCTGCAGCGATGCAATGGCCAGTGGTGGCTCCTCAGGCCAAAGCTCTGGTTCAAGGCCTGACTCTGCTTCTCTTCAGAAGGTGAATGCATGTGTGTGAGCGAGTGTGCGCATGGGTCCTGAGACTTAGCTCCTATCTTTGTAAATAGAGGAAAGATCTATCACTGTTTCCCAGGTCACCTGGTGCAGATTAAATATATACACTTCAAAGGTGGCCAAAAAAAGAAGATATTTTAATGATGTCAATCAAGATCCCAGTAGATATTTTGGAGATTGATGGCCGCACAAGGAAAGCTGCAGAGAGAGGAAGTAAAGTGTGTGCAGGACTTTGTGCAGGTTGGGAAACCAAGACCAAAAGGCCAACGGCAGCTCGGGATGGTCACAGCAGAGCTGGACAGCCATTGCTGCGTGGTCAGGGCAGAGAAGTCGACCAGCGTCGCGAGACGTGGTTGCCACACATATTTCTCATCAGAAGCCACGGGTCCCCGGGGTGTTGTCATTTGCATCTACTAGCCATTCCTGAAGTCATCCAAGTTTTTCCACACACACTCAGTCCATCCCAGTGGGTGATCCAGGCACCTGTCCCCCCGGCGTCAGCAAGCTGCTGGCTGTAGGTGAATTCTGTTACGAGCTCATCGAGTTGACACTTAGCTCATGAATCAGCTGTTTTGCTATTTAATTGTGCCACTGGGGATAGTTCTCTTCCTCCCTGGTTTTGGTGTTGATATCTAGTCTCTCACAACAATGTCCTTTAAGCTCAGGGTTCTAGGACCGTGACATCCTATTTCTGTTAATCATATTAATATTGATGGCATTTATTTACTGATTGCCTATCATGCCCCTGCCTCTGTGCCAGGGACTGGATACCAACTGATTACAAATAATCCTCAGAACAGAATTGCAAGGTAGGGACCAGCAGCTACATTTCTGTAGATAAAGAAACTGAGGCCCTCATAACCCAAATGTCCATCAGTGAGTGAATGGATAAACAAAATGTGGTACATCCTTACAATGGAACACCATTGTGCAGTTAAAAGGGATGCAGTATGGATAAACATGGATGGATCCAAAAACAGTATGTGGAGTGAAGGAAGCCATATCATTTCGTATGAGTCCATTTCTCTGAAATGTCCAGAGAAGGCCAAGCTACAGAGGCAGGAAGCAGAGCAGTCGTTGCCAGGCTGGGGTGGGAACAGGGAGTGACTACTGGGCACAAGCGTTCTCTCCAGGGTGATGGGAATGGTCTAAAACTGAATCCTGGAGGTGGTTGCACAGTGCCGTACGTTAACTAAAATATCACTGAATTGTTCACTTGAAGCAGTGAGGTTTTCTTATGTGAATTATACATCAGTAAAGTATTTAGAAAATTAAACAAACCTGAGGCTCCAGGAGTGTGACCTGAACAAGGGTGGCAGCCAGGACTGCTGGGCTCCCAGCTGGCCATTCCCTCCACACCTTGGGGCTTCCTGGGGGCACAGTGAGGTGAAGTCATTCAGAGATGTGCCCTTGGCAACAACCATCTTAAGAACAAGCATAGCCCGGACTCCAGGGCCCTCTAAGGGGTCAGATTCCTCATAAGAGAACACAGAGGCAGGCAATGAAGATGAGAGACTGAAGGTAGCTCAGGGGCCAGGAGCACAGCATGGGCTGGAACTACTTTCCCAGAGATCCATGTGGGACATTGCAAAACTGAATGCAAAGCATCTGTCCCGTTTCATTTAACCACTTTCACTAATGCTGTTGCTAAAGATGATGAGCATGTGAATTCAGTTCTTCACCTGTCTCCTCCCCATGGTCCCTGGACCAGGCAAAGTACAGGGAGAGGCACGAGCTTTTCATCTGCAGGTTCCCTGCTGCAGATACACGATAGGAACTTCATGGGCTTTCCCTGAGGAGGGACTGGTAGGTTGAGGGTATCGCTTATGGAGTCTGCATGTCCAGCCGTGACTCTCAAAACTTTCTGTCCATCAAAAGTCATGCTCTTCTCCCCCATCCTGAAGTGCTCAGTCAGCAGGTCTGGGTGGGGTTGTGACAACGTGCATGTTTAATACGATTCACAGACCTGACACGGAGACACACCCAGCATCTGTGTCTCCAAGGCCCCGGGCTCACGTGGCATCTTTCCCTTTCCAGCCCTGCACTCAGGGAACAGGAAAAGCAAGATCCCTGTGGGGTTACACAGTTTTGTCAGATGTCTACCGTTTATTGAATGGCTTGCTAAGACACAATTCAACTTTGGGTGAGGTTTGTTATAACTAAGTTTCCTTGTTTTCAAGCAAGTGGACATCAGACACCAGTATCAATATGGCCTCATAGTGGCTTTTGTAACACGGGGTCTGGGGAATGGTCATTTGTACCAACATTGTGTATTTGACACAACTTCTGTTACACATGTAACCTTCCAGGCAGTTCCTTTAAACATCCGTCCCTATGGATACCAAATTTTACCATTCACAGATTTCAGCCTTAGTTATATATATGACTGCATATACTCTCATACACATGTCAGAATCCTGAGGGGGTTATAGAAGTTACGACTAATCCTGTTTCCAGACTGTTAGCTCAAATTGCATGATCATTATAATGTGGCAAAGCATATTCAAAATGGTCTATTTTAGAATGCCTTTTTTAAAAAAATTTTCTTGATTTCTTCTTTAGTTTTAAAACAGTTAGTCATTAAAACTTGAAATATTTCAATTTTAAAGTATTCAAATTTAGTAAAAACATTTCATCTATGAAATAGAATTTGCTCTTAACCAAACTAATATATTACACCTTGTGGTTTGTACTCTGTTTCACTATTTTGAATTTTAAATACTAATAGAAACTTTAAGTGGTCACGTAAGAATAATAGAATCGAACAAATATGTGCTACATATTCCTACATTAAAGAGTAGATTGGAAATAAATAATAATAGCACCATGATTTGTAAAAACAAAATAGAATGCCTTCTTAATAAGCTGTTATCAAGCACATATTAGGCAAATACCACCTCTTTTTTCTTTTTTTTTCTTTTCTTTTTTTTTTTTTTTTTGTTGTAGAAATAGAGCATTGAAAACACTATGGCAAAATTAGTCCATACAAATCTAGGGGTCTTCCAAATAGCATCCTCTCAAGGAGACAGCTCAGTACAGAAAACGGGCAGATCCATCACTTCCAGAGGGACAAAAAACCAAACAAACAAAACAAGACAAATAACAACAAATAAGGAAAAGAAACCAGGCCAAGGTTGATTCCTTCCTGTAATTCACAGCTGGTTTCTCTAAACCACCATATGGCAGGTTACCTTTGCCAACCAGTGAGAAAAGGATTCAATTCCCATGATGGCTCAGAGAAAGCAAGTCCAAATTAGCTTGGAATCAGTTCCATCCTCCTTTCCTATGGCCATGAAAGCAGCCCAGCAACACAGACTAAGCCTGTGGTCCTAAGAGTGGGAGACAGCTATTCTAGATCATACAAATACACTGTTCTGCATTAACTGGACATTACTGATGATTTAGCCTCCTCCACGACGTACCATTTCAATTCTCTCAGCCTCCAAAGAGCCCCCCAAATAGATGAGGTTCACCTACATTATCTCTCCCATAATTGTTTGTGTTCAATAAATATTTGTTGACTGTGATTCAAATCCTTCCAGAGTCCCTTCTGTAAGAATCCAGCAGAGGGGTATCATGGCTCAGCTGGACTTTCACCTATCTGGGAGTTTTTTGTACACTTTTAATTAATTTTTTTGATATTTTTTAATTTTATTGTAAAATAATACACAAATATAGAAAAGAAAACCTACACAAATTATACATTTATAATGAGTTATAAGGTAAATCAACAATCACTCAGGCAAAGAAATAGAAATTTTCCATACATCTCACAAGTCCCTGTGTGCCCAGTTTCAATCGGAACCCCCAGTGACCCCATAGAAGTAACCACTATTACTATGTTTACAGCAACTAGTTTTTAAAATTTCTTGTACTTTGAATATTCAACTGTGCATGTCTATACATCATAATTTAGTCTTGTTTATTAAAAAAAAACTGGTGTTTTTTATATTTAGTTTTTATTGGAGTATCGTTAATTTACAATGTTGTGTTAGTTTCAGGTGTACAACAAAGTGAATCAGTTATACATATACATATATCCACTCTTTTTCAAATTCTTTTTTTTTAAATAAATAAATTTATTTATTTATCTCTGGCTGCATTGGGTCTTTGTTGCTGCGCACGGGCTTCTCAGTGTGATGGCCTCTCCCGCCACGGAGCATGGGCTCTAGGCACATGGGCCTCAGCAGCTGTGGCTTGCTGACTTCAGTAGTTGTGGCTCACGGGCTCTAAAACACAGGCTCAGTAGTTGTGGTGCACGGGCTTAGTTGCTCCGCAGCATGTGGGATCCTCCCAGACCAGGGACCAAACCTATGTCCTCTGCAGTGGCAGGCAGACTCTCAACCACTGCCCCACCAGGGAAGCCCATTTTTCAGATTCTTTTCCCATATAAGTCATTACAGAGTGTTGAGTAGAGTTCCCTGTGCTATATAGTAGGTCCTTGTTGGTTATCTATTTTATATATAGTAGTGTGTATCTGTTTTTTGTACATTTTTTGTTAGAATGGGTGTATCCTTAAAGAGTTTGTCAAATAGATAATGGAGGGTGGGGAACATCCAACTGCCTTAAAGGATGTATCAGCCAGTGACTCCATGGAATCTGCTGACTTGTTGACTTCTGGCATTTTCACATAAGTCATGCACATAAAACAATGACTACTGAAGACTGAGGCCTGGTCCCAAGTAACCAGGTCTTCTACAGGTCAGCACACTGAAACCCTTGGGTGTGATCCCCAAGGGAGCCCTCAAAATCCACATGTCAAGCTCTGCAGAAGTGTAAGGTATTGCAGAAATATTATGATTAAATATTATGATGGAAATATAGGGAAGAGCATGAAACACAGAAGATGATCAATACACAAGAACTCCATGACTCTGGTCAAATCATAGACTTGGTATCTATAGGGCAATTCTTGGACCTGTGAAGTTATTCATGCTCAGATTACCCCCCAATCCACCAAAAAATATAATCCAGAAGGTTAAAAAGTTTCTGGAAGAACAGTTTTTTGAAATCAGTATATATGAGTATGTATGTATGTATTTCATTGACAAGGATGATTCCTGACAAGTTATGTATTTTTTTTTCTTCACACAAGAAGTTAAAAAAGAGAATGCCCGGGACCAGTTCTCTCAGTTATTTCCAGGTGAGACATTCATTTCTCTCAATCAGCCTGTTATGGCTATGATCACAGTGCACCCTCAGGCTGCCCTTTCGCCAATTCTCTACATGCATTTTTAGCTCAATCACACTGAAAGAAATAATGCTGTTAGAAACACTACTGTCACATCCTTAAGAAAGGCACAGAGCCCAATATTTGTGAATTAGGCTGAATTACAGGGACCAGCCACTATTTATGACTTGAAATCTCTGTAGTCTTCCTTGATTAGTCTTCCTTGATTAAAAAATGCTATAAACATATGTTCTCTGTCTGTCTGTCTGTCTTTATAGTCTTTCATCACTAAATCTTATAATCATGTGAGCTGGTAACCACTAGAGCCATAAAGGACACAGAAGCCCCCCAAAGTTCTCTGGAGGAATCATGCCATCTGAGCGAGGTTGTGCATAATCATACAGCTGTCCCCCATGCAGGCATCAAAGTGATTAAAGGCACTGGTTTTGTATATCTAAGTTCTTCCCGTGCTGCCAAAACAGTCAATTAGACTCCAAGAAGACAGAGGAAGAATGTCCTTGGAGGAGACAAGGGTGCTAGTGGAGAAGCTCACCATTTATTCTCAGTTCCAATGGACATGGCTTGGAATCTGGGCTCTTTCCCTTGTAGGATGGCAGCTTTGGGCAGGCTACAAAATCTTCCTGATCCTGAGATTTCTCTTATTTACAATGAAAATAAAGATTCTTCTTATATTGTTAATATAATGAAATGCAAAAGTAATGCATCAATGAATCTGAGTGCAGAAATGCCTGCCCTGGTATACAGTAAGTGCTCACTTCAATATCAATATCCCTCCCTATTCATAATGGTGCATTTTCATGTTTTATTTGAAACTATTTAAATTGCATCGTCGGTACGTACTTTAATGTACATGTTCCTATGGTAAAAAAGCAGAATTCACCATATGTTTGTTCCATAACAACCAAACGCGGAACATAGGTTGCAAGCAGGCCTTTTCAAAATGGTGACACATTGGTACCTAGGTACATTGAATTATGTTCAGATTTTTTTCTCCAAAGCTCTGGTTTAGGAGTTGGAGAAAAGCATTTAGTAGGTTAAACAGGAAGAAAGTGAGCTAAACAGCCTTTCCATGAAAGCATCACAGTCCCCCAACTCCCATTTGTCTGTTTATAGGGAAGAGTGGAACCACCATTTCCAAAGAACCACCAAATCGAAGCACGTCAAAGCCTAACAATGTCTGCTTTTCCTATGATAGAAAAAGTATCAATATTACCAGGGGCTACCCGTCTGGGCAAGAGCTGGAAATGTGGAATGTGATATTATTAACATGAAAAAAAAAAGTAGTAGAAAGAACATGCGAATGGAAGATAATTAAAACACCACAGGGATTTGGAAAGTTAGCTCATCGTGAAAGGAATTCTCCAACCAACATCCAACTAAACATGATGGCAATAGTGACCAGAGTTTTCTGATACATCTGTCTCTATATTTGGCAAATATAAGAATACATTACCTATTATGCTTAGGGATCCTACAACTTTACCCACATGTGCATCATTTCTACAACAGCTGTGTCATGGCCACTCCATGCCCTGACAGAGCCTGGAGCAGTCACACCTTTGACAAAGCACAGATGAAAGGGCTTGAAACCAGAGAAGGGAGAAGTTGGTTGGGGCTGACTTTGAAACCAAGATCAAACAAAGAGTGTACGAGATAAAGGAGAAATCTGAACCGTGAATAATTGCCAAATGAGAGCATTAATTTGCAAACTATACAGGGGAACATGATACAATGTCAAAATGTAATTAATGTGCTTGGACTTCATAGCTGGATATGAATATAGGTAACATACTAGGATCTACATTGCTGAAGACTGCCACTCAACAGTTGAATTTTAAATGATGGGATTTTAAGAGATTTTTACATTTAAATTGCAATCTGTGGGACTTCCCTGGTGGTGCAGTGGTTAAGAATCTGCCTGCCAATGCAGGGGACACGGGTTCGAGCCCTGGTCCGGGAAGATACCAGATGCCGCAGAGCAACTAAGCCCACACGCCACAACTACTGAGCCTGTGCTCTAGAGCCCGTGAGTCGCAACTACTGAACCCTGTGCACCTAGAGCCCATGCTCTGCAACAAGAGAAGCCACCGCAGTGAGAAGCCCGCGCACCACAACAAAGAGTAGCCCCCCGCACCGCAACTAGAGAAAGCCCATGCACAGCAACAAAGACCCAACGCAGGCAAAAATAAATAAATAAAAATAAAATAAAATACCAAATTAAAAAAAAAATTGCAATCTGTGAAACTGTCAAATTATTCTTCCTGGTGTACTTCACATTTTAAGACAGAAGTGGCCAAATCATTTCAAACACGTGTGTTCCTTCATACATATAGAGGCACAGGGCTCACGGGGCGCTCAGCCTTTCTGGTGAGGCTAAAAGCTGGGTTTGTCCATTCTCCCCCTGCTGGTGCACACATGTAATGCAAGCCTGAAGTGAAGCTGGGGATTTGTTTTGCTTTAAGTTTTTAAAGTTTTAAATCAATGTAGAGGGTATTTTCATTGTTTCCAAAGAAAACTGTTGTCCCATAAAGCCTCTGCACCAACCACAGCTTGGGGTTGTAGTCATTTTGAGACTTTAGATGTGGGTCCCTTTCAAATATGTGGGCATAAGTCATTCCTCTAAAATTCTCATAAATAAAGTGTCTCTTAATCCTGCAGTAGAGGAAGGTATGACACACATATTGCTATACCTTTTCAGAGGGTTAATAACAGGACACTTGAAAGTGTTGGGGATTAATAAGCTCAATTTTATTAGAATGCATAGCCCATAAACTGCTCCCCAGTGGACAGCATGTTGGATTATTGGAGGCAGAGGTAGGAAATTATGATTGATATTAAATACAAAAATGTATTGAAGTAGTAAACATAACTATGGTATGTGTCAAGTCAATATTAGAAATTCAGAATAATGGTACTAAATGGTTAAGAAAAGGCCAGCTTATATTACTGACCTTCTTAAGAAACATATAACAACTTCTGTTTCCACATATGCCGTGCTTACACAGCACAGTCCTTACATATTTAAACATTTACTGTTTATTCTCCAAAGTCTTCTACACATACTTGTACATTTCATCTAGACATAGACTGGTGCTATAAAATATCCTAGCTTCTCTTTTGGCTTATTATTCTGCAATCCATCACTCTTTATTTTATTACCTAATGATGACCTGCAAAGGGAATAGTCAAAACTCCCCCAGCTTCAGTTAGAGATAATCTGTGCAAATAAAACAAGGTTTATAGCTCCTTTGGCTGCTGCAGGGGGAATACAAAGCCAAGATGTCAGCTATTCTGGGCACTTTTCTCATTTATGATACCTTGTAAGCACAAAGTAATCTCCCAGGTGTTGGGAATGGACAATTTTCTTTCAAATGTGTGGGCATAAGCAATGCTTCTAAAAAGTACATAAGCAGTCCCTTGCATTTTAAATTGCCTGCTTAAACGATATGTCTTTTAATCATCCTAAGTGCTTTCAATAAATCACCCAAAATGTTTCAGTGTAAATATCAAAGTATTCTAATCCTATCGCCATCCCATCCGCGGGTCTTCTCTGAAGGTCAGCGGAACTCCACCTCTGGGTTCTCCACCTCTGGGTTCTTTTTTTTTTTTTTTAATAAGCATGTAGTGATCACACATCACTTATTTATTTATTTATTTATTTATGGCTTCATTGGGTCTTCGTTGTTGCGTGCCAGCTTTCTCTAGTTGCGGTGAGCGGGGGCTACTCTTTGTTGCGGTGCACAGGATTCTCATTGTGGTGGCTTCTCTTGCTGTGGAGCACGGGCTCTAGGCACATGGTCTTCAGTAGTTGTGGTGCATGGGCTTAGCTGCTCCACAGCATGTGGGATGCTCCTGAACCAGGGCTCGAACCCGTGTCCCCTGTATTGGCAGGTGGATTCTTAACTACTGTGCCACCAGGGAAGTCCACCTTTGGGTTCTTTAACTTCACTTGAATTTGCTTGCATGACAATGTGTGCAGTTACCTCTAATTAGGTTTTAATCTACATTTCATAGTTTAGTACTGGGGGTGTGCTGAGGAGAACAGATACTTGCTCAGCTCCTACTAGGAGTCCTGTGCTAAGGACTTTCATATATATGTCGTCTCACCCAATCCTCATGTGACCTTGTGAGGCCAAGGTTATCTACAAACTAAGGAAACCGAAGGATAGCAGTGAACGATTTGGCTAGTAGTAAGAGAAGTTAGATTTGAACAAGACTTGTGTGATTCCAAAGGCTATGTTTTTCATTCAGTTTCCCATATGCCTATCTTAAGGAGTCATTTAACTCTGTTTCTTATTTGAATGTCTAAGTAGGTATCTTCCTTCACATGTGGAGAGTTCATGCTTTTCCCTCCCCTTGCTGGTCTGGAAAACTATCACAGCCCTTAAATTGTAGCTGCTCTAAAATGCTGTTGACCAGCTTGCTTCTAAATGAAACAATTGCTTAATATTTAATGTATCTTAACTAACTAAACAAAGTAAATATGGAAATGTTTTTCTGATTTTATGAGAAATGTCAGCTTTTCTGACATTGCTGAAAGTTAGCATAGAAAAAAATTGCTGCATCACCTTTTGTGAAGGATTCACGGAGGGAAGAGTATCATTTCTCAGAAATTGTCATGTGTAATAGGCAATCCATCCTGGTCATAAGATTGATAAATAAAGATTATGTCCAAGAAACTGAGACACAGAAATTACTATGTCTTTATGCTCGTGTAGTAAGGTATAAGAAGCTAAGAAGTGGATGAATGCCATTTAGTTTCTTAAATTGTACTTTATATAAATTATACATACCTTCTTGCCTAAGTATGTTGCAATGTTTCTTATTTAGAATTTATTTAGAGATATTCTCTGTCATTAGAAAAATTACTCATATGGTTAGGACTGCAAAGTGCTCACTTGCAGATGTTTTTTTCTGAAACTACTTGAATGTGAACAGCACTTGCTCTGTTCTTTTTTGCTGTGGAAATACACTCCCAGAGCCTTAACAGACAGGCTTGGATCTGTGTGGTGCCTGGGAAATGCATGCTGTCCAAACTCAACTTAGAGCCATTTCTAGACAGAGATTTTTACAGTCACTGCACCTTCTCTCTGGAAACAGGAACTTTCTCCAACTAGTGTCTGAAAGTAGGATCCTCCATCCATCCATCCATCCATCCACCTACCCCTCCACTCATCTATCTCGTTCCTTCCAAGGGCCAGGAACAATGCGGGTGCTCTGATCCTTAAGGGATTCTGACCCTTAGCACTACCCTTAGGATGTTGACTATCTAGTGGGAGAGACGGGTAAATACTAAACTAGTAACCAAAATAAGAATAATTCCTTTCAAAGAGAAAATTAAAGTGAGTCATGAATGTATTGCTAGGGAATCTGCAGCAGCAAAGAAGTATGACTCATGGGAGTGTCTTTCTAACTGATGCTTAACTGGAGGAGGAAGGATGGGAATTGTGTTCCATGCGGCAGAAGGAACAGCATTTGCTAAGGCCCTGACGGGGTGAGGAGCTCAGCCTTATCTTGAAAGAAATGAGTTGGTGCCACTCAAGCCTGGAGAGTTTCCTCCATGAGGCTGAAGTTGCAAGCAAGGGCAGACCCCAAGGGTATCATCAGCCACAGTGAAGATGTGGGCTTTCCCCAGAGTGCAATGGGCACATGACAAGTAAGGAAATGAAAAGATCAGAACTGTGCTTTTCAACCTCCAATGAGGCTGCTCTCTGGAGGGAAGTAGGAGAAGGGTAGGAGTGCAGGTAGGTGGCCTCAACTTTCATGGAACAGTCTCTGACCCCCTCCTTCCCCATGTCTGTTCACAGTTCCCAGGGTCCAACTTGAACTACCATGCATGGACGCCCTGGCTATTTCTGCAAGCCCAATCAAAACTAAGAATCTTCTTTCAAAGTGTTGCCAACATGTATGAACTTAAATACAGCCTTACCACATTTAAGGGACAGCCCCTGCTTTTTCATCTAAGAGAAAAAGATACAATGTATTCACATGAAAATTTAAACTATGATGAAATGACCCTAAGGTCATCAAGGCAAATATTTTTCTTAGGCTTTGCATACTGAAAGAAATCACCAATTACCTAAACTACATGTTACTTTACATGTCTTACTCCAAATTTCTAATGTCTTAAGGGATGGAGATATACCTATTCAATGAGAGAAAACTGGAAGAACTGGATATATCTGTCATTGCCTGTTGAAGCTTTCTATCATTTTAGTACCATTTTTAAACTAAAGGCAACCAGTCATTTTAATGTCACTGTAAATCTGGTAACAGTGTGTAGTTTTTGTTGTTGTTTTTAGTTTTGTCTCAGTTTAATTTTTGTTTCGTAACTGGTAACTTTTAATATATTGACAGTGCATGCCTTACTGGATACACCCATTTACTGTAAACTAACTACTAAAAAACAAAACAAAAAAAACCCCAGAATCCTGCCTACATTTCTTTAGATTGTAATTTTTCAAATGATATAATTTTATTCAGTTTTCCTATAATTTTACAGAAATAGAGAATATGAAATTAACACTGATTTTGCTACTAATTTAAAATACTGGATTTACTTAATGTCTTGAAATACATGTTGTTCTTCTCAAAAAATTAAAGACAGATCCTTGAGTAGTGAAAAATATGTCCAATAGAGGACAAAGGATGAATGCTGTCATTAGACAAAGGAATCAAAATTAGTAAAAATGACACACACTTTGAATAAATGGGGACTGGAGTATAGACAGAAGAGCAAATGCAAATAGTGGCTTCCAGTTGAGTTTTGAGGCTCAGGGAACCTGAGAGTAGGGGTGAGATTACTGAAGACGGCTGTCGTCCAGAATGAGCAAAGAAAAGATCCACTGAGTGTAAAAATTCACTCTGATACAGAGCTTGGCCTCAGCCTACAGATGATACTACTCCAATGTCTCCTTCAGGAGTGGTTTAGAGTAACCAAACTCACAGACACTGAACACACACACACGCACATACGCACACACGAGCCTCTGAATGCCAATTTATTCCTGTGTAATAAGTCATGAAATACCACTTCCAAGCCTACTGAGGAAATGCTGTGCTGCTTCTCCCTCCAGGCAAGCTACACATGGGACTTAATTTTAATCAAGTGAGGAAAATGGGCAAGACTAGCCCATCATAAGGGAGGGATGTCTGCATGCATGGGTCTGACAGCTCTATCCCCTCACAGGAATAAGCCTGCCATCAGGCCTGGTGAGGTCTATTTCTTGAGGTCTAACCCTTTCCCTGGTTAGGGCTGGGATGTCCCTACTATTTCAGCTTTTCGTTTCTCCTCCCCACAACTTCTTCAGACCAGTGGCTGTGCAAATGATTTTTGCAAAGCACCAGAATTCCCGTTTCTCCATTAAAAAATAATTTGTCCATTGAATACATTTTTATTGAGGGCTTTAATGTGTCAGGCATTATGGAAAGTGCTGGGGATAAAGCAAGAAAAAGTCAGACATAAATCCCTGCTATACTCTCAATATTTAGCATAGATAGCCTGCTTGGTATTAAGAAAGCATCCTCAGTTCTAACGCCCGTTTTAAACTCTGCTTTGAGATACTGGGTCTGGAACTCTACAAATCTGATTTCAAAGAAGGTGGAAGAACTTGTTCCTGCCTGCCCGCTGTGAACTTGTGCACTTCCTATCTGCTCCTTATAGACTTCCTGCCTGGTACTTATGGGCTTCCTGTCTGCACCCTGTGAACTTCCTGTCTGCCCCTGTGGACTTGTGGACTTCCTGTGTGCCCAACATGGACTTCCTGTCTACTTCCTGTTCCTGTCAGCCTGGCTTCATCCTGGCAGTGGCAGTTAATTCTAGTAACAGCAGCTGACTGCAGTTTACAGGTTACTTAAAAAACCAGCAGCAAGTTGCCCCTCCCAGCCCTGGCACCAGTTGGCCAGCTCCTCCTACTCAGGGGTTTGAGCCCAGCTCCAAGCATTTAAATTTTAATAGTCCCAACTTCTTCCCTCAGTCCCTCAGCTCCAGGTCCAGTAGCTGCTTCCTGCACTTGTTACCCTGTTATATCTGGGTATTTTCTTTTTCTTGTTTCAGTTCTTTAATACCTACTTAATGCATTGTATTAATTCTCTCTTTTCAATTAATTTGTGTGGTTTCTGTTTCCTAACTGGGTTATGATTAATACAGCTTTGATAGGGAAGGGGATAGGAAGTATGTGTGGAGGGGGAAGAGTAGGTGATTTTAGATGGGGGTGGATCAGGAAGGTCCTCGTGGTGAAAGTGACATTTAAGAAGAAAAATGTTACCTGTGTGATAAGCGGAAACAGTCAGACTGCTCTGGTTGAACCTCAGGCAAGGAAGGATCGTTCTTTTAAGAGTCTGGTTTCATCTGGGCTCCTCTTGTACTCTCTCTGTCCTGGACTTTCTCTTAAACAGTCACTCTCGAAAGTGTAGGTTTCAGTATCCTTGTCCTTTGGAAAATCCTAGACTTGAGTCATCCCCCAGAGGAATTGACCACAGGGATCACATTCTTGCTCCTCCAAGGGGATCACATGGCTGTTCTCAAGCTAATCTTGGCCTTGGAGAAAATCCTGGTCATACTGGTTGTGGAGATAAGCACCATTCCAATGACCCTCACAGCAAATATTTTATTGGCCATAGAGACTGTCCATACGAGAGCTGCCATACAGTGGAAGCATGTGATTCCCAAAAAAGGGCATCAGGAACACCAAACACTAACCAGAAGGAAGCCTGACTCTCTGTCCTCTTCCCACTGTCACCTGCCCCACACCTCCAGAGCAAGGACTCCCTTGCTTTATCTTTAAAATCTCTGGCACATATTCCAACATTTAAAGTCTTCAACTGATCCCTCACTATAATGAAAAGTAATAGCATCTTGTTTGTTTCAGTGAAAATATCGCAGGACAGAGAACCTAAAGACATACATCCTTAGACCTTCCTAAACCCCACTTGGCTTTGTAATATTGGCCAAGCCACTCCACCTCTTTGATTCTCAGGTTCATCACTTGAAAAGTAAGGGAAATGGAACAAAACCATACATCTTATACTTAAATTTCTCTAATAATCTCATTTCTGTTTACAATTAATGGTAAGCTAATAGAAAAATCTGGTCATAACAAGTACAAAATATTATCTCATAAATGTTACTGTGATCTAGTTGTAATAATGAACTGTATTCCATTTTGTCAATTTAAAGATTTATACCATATTTATTCTTAAGTAATTAGCAGAAATTCATGTAATGATTCAGTACTTTCAATTAGTTCCCCACACCCACCTTTCAAATTTCCTAATAATCAATAACTTTGGACATACTTTATCCAAAAACCTTATTTTCTCTACCATTTTCCTGCATGTCTCCTAAGCCTGATGTATGCCATCACTGGCCTCCTCAGACAGTAAAACTTTTCTTTTAAAACTCATATTAGCCCTTCTAGCCGTCTCCTGTGTTGGTTCTTCCTTTCTGCTCCTGTTTTATTTTCCTGGCTCAAGAACATTTTTCAAAGTCCATTGAAAACTTGGCAATATTTCAGACAGTTTCCGAGGATTTATTGGGTGCTTTAGGAAAACTCTCAATGACTAGAGTTTCCAGAGAATCCCTGGAGTTTTTATCTGGAAATAAAACCTAGTACAATTCAAACCAGGGCCACAAGTAAGTCTGCAAACAAGTGAGGGAATTCTCAAACTGAACTGAGAACTGTGGCATTTACAAGTTTTCCAACACTATTGAAAGCAAGAGAATAATTAGATTTTAGGAGAAGTGATATGTATCCTATGCATTAATGTTTTAACAATTACACAAGAGGAGCTAAAATTCAGGCAGATTTTGTGCCAAGGACAGATGATAGATTTGATGCTGTTCTTTATTTAATTTTTTTGGTAAAGTACTAATCCAAGTACAGAACGTGCATGAAATCCTTTAAGAAAATCTAATCCTGTTACATGCAACAGAAAATATTTCCAAAGAAACCTCATTTAAAGTATTGACAATCAGGGTTTTTAAAAATAGTTTGTCAGAAATCTTATTGATTAGACCACTTCTGAATAAACTGTGCTTCAAAAGAAAATTCAGATTATTTGACATTAGTCACGGAAGGAAATCATATGAAATGAATTATAAAATGAATTTTATGTTTATTCATATTCATAGAGGTTGAGAAGATGTAGTATTTTTGGTTGTTAATTTGGAATACAATCATTCATTGCAAGAAAAAAGAGAACTAGGTTGTGTTAACAGGAACTTGGGGATACAAAGATGAATAAAACAGGATCTCTTCAAGAACTCACAGCCTGGTATAACAAAACAAACCTATAAATAAATAATTATGGAATGAATTCATGTTTTTTAAAATAAGGGCCTGATACATTACAAATGGGTCTACTAAGTTCAGAGAGGGCTTGATACTGAAGAAGGTGGTATTGAGGTGGAAACCAAATGCAAACATCATTACGCTTTAGAGAGTATTCAAGGATGATGCAATGGAAATCCACATAAATGATCGTTTAGGTCCCTATAGTTCAGCAATGACCTCATGATCAAGGGAAGCAAAATAGTATTGTGATTTAAAGTGTTGTTTCTGAAGTCAGTCAACTTAGGTCAAAATTCCACTTTTCAAGAATTACCTAGGGAATCATCTGTAAAATGGGGATAATAAAATAGCTTTGGGCAGTGATTTGCAAAATATGCTAATAATAGCATTTAGCAGAGACTGACTTCCAGAATGGCAGTGTAAGGAATGTGGAAGATCCTCTCTCAAGTGAAACAACCATTTTCCTGCTGAAAATTGTACACACACACACACACACACACACACCATTTGAAGTCTCTGGAAATTGTCCTAAGGGCATAAAAAGTGGAAAATCTGTTCTCATATAGGTTATCACAGAATATTGAGTAGAGTTCCTGTGCTATACAGTAGGTCTTTTTTGGTTACCTATCTTATATATAGTAGTGTGTGTGTGTTCATCCCAAGCTTCTGATTTATCCCTCCCATACTCCAATAAAAAAAGTGGAAAATCATCTATCTAATTAAATTTAGTCAATCTGTAAAAGAATGGTAAATTTTGGTGACATTTGAGCCATGGTCTAGTCACATGCTCACCTTTCCCCCTGCTCAATGTGACAGAACCCTATTCTAGGTATATGCTAAAAAGACCAGGGCTCCCTATCCCACCCAACACCCATTCTAAGACTGTATTTTCAAGTCACGAGAAACAAGGCACCAACATCTCTTATCCCCTCAGTTCTATATTGCAGAAGCTCTATTCCGGACAGACATGGCCATAAGAACTGGTTTCCCTTGTGCTAAGCAGCCCCTGCTTATAAGATGGAAGCTCTACTCCAGGCTCAGCAGGTTGAGAATAATTGATCCCTGAACATCCCCAACCAGGAACATTTGTATGGTAGAGATTTCAAGCCAGGAAGCAAAAGCAGAGAAGACCAGGCACTACTATTTCCACCCAGAGCTCCACTCATAGAGTAGGGGTGTCACTTGGAGGAGAAGTATTCTACTAGTTCCAGCTCCTGTTTAGTGGCACACACATTTTGCCCAGGAAGAGAAGCAAGAAGCAAGCTCTAAGAACAAGAAGCTCACTTAAAATGAATGGCTATATTTGGAACAGAGTGTGTGAAAGTTCATGTCTGACGGTATTGTCAAAAATAATGGATATCTTACTTGCAAGCAATTAAGAGAAGGTTGTTGTTCCATGATACACATAACAATAAGCAAAACAATACACTGACTAGAAGTTTAGCGGAGAGACTCAGGGAAAAAGACAAGAGGATTCCTCCTGGAGTTGGAGTAGTCTCAAAACCTGGCAGCATCCTAATCCTGCAAAGCTCTTCTATAATCAAATTAGACTGTGGAGCAATCTATGCCCTAGTGTGCTGGGGGAAAAGGCAAAAGCAATCACCTAGCAGTTAGTGTAGAGTAACAGCTGGTTGTGGTACTAATAGAGGCAGCAGATCAGCACAGGCTTTCCGAAAGACTGTGTACATTCCCGAGGTTGCACTCTCTGAGAAGCAACGTTAGAGGCTGCATGCTGCAGGGAAAACAGACTTCACTGAACTAGTCACTAAACAAGTAAGAAAGAAAACAACAGCAACAAGCACTGGAGTGGTGGTGTGTGGTCAGTTTTAAAGTATCTAGAGTTGCTAAAATATATTATCTATAATGTTTAGTATTTAGCAAGAAAATTGTGAGACACACAAAGAAACAGAAAAGTGTGACCCATATACAGGAAAAGAAAGAGGCAATGGAAACTGCTTCTGAGGGGACCCAGATTTTAACTTAGTAGGAAAACACTCCAAAGCAACTATTATAAATATGTTCAAAGAACCAAAGGAAACTATATCAAAAAAATTAAAGCAAGGCCTCATAGCAGTGTTTCAGAAAATACAGAATAAGAGAAATTATAAAAAGAACCAAATTGAAGTTGAAAAGTGCAATATCCACAATGAAAAATTTACTGCAGAAGCTTAACAGTAGATTTGAACTGCCAGCAGAGAATCAGTGAGCTTGCAGATCAGTCAGTCAAGATTACACAATCTAAAGAGCACAGAGGAAAAAGAATGAAGAAAAATGAATGGAACCTCAGAGGAACCTGCTACATCATTAAGCACACCAACATATGAATAGTAGGAGTACCAAAGGAGAGGAGAGAGAGAGAAAGGAGCAGAAAAACATATTTGAAGAAACAATGGTCAAGTATTTCTCAAATTGTGGAAAAATACTAATATGAACATTCAGGATGCTCATATAATCCCAAGAAGGATAAACTCAAAGATACTCACACCTATACACTTGACAGTAATAATGTTGAAAGACAAAGACACATTGAAAACAGCAACAGGAAAACGATGCTTTAAGTATAACAAAACTACAATGAGATAAACAGCAGACTTCTTATCAGAAACAATGGAAACCAGAAGGCAGTAGGATGGTATATTCAAAGTGCTGAAGGAAAAGCAAAACAAAACAACAACAAAACTGTTAACCAATAATCTCTACCTGGCAAATAAAAACCACAGTGAAATACCACTTTATGTCCATTAGGATGTCTATAAGAAAAAAAGGTGGACAAGAACAAGTGTTGTCTGGAATGTGGAGAAACTGGAACCCTTATACATTGCTGGGTAGACATAAAATGGTGCAGCTACTGTGAAAAAACAGTTTAGAATCTCCTAAAAGGTTAAGCTTAGAGTTTCCATAGGATCCACTAACTACAGTTCTAGGTAAATACTCAAGAAAAAGGAAAACTTATGTCTACACAAAAATTTGTACACAAATGTTCATAGCAACATTATTCACACAACCAAAGAAAATACAATGTCTATCAATTGATAGGCATTAAAATAAAAAGTGGCATATGTATACAAAGGACTATTATTTACTAATAAAAATAATGAAGTCTTTAAACATGTTACAACATGGATGATCCTTAAACACACAGTATACTAAGTGAAAGAGGCAAGTCACAAAAGACCACTTATCATATGATTCCATTTATCAGAAATGGCCAGATTAGGCAAATATATAAACAAAGAAGACAGATTAATGGGTGCCTAGGACTGATGAGGGCTTGAGAGAAATGGGAGGGACTGGTCTGTACTGTTTTTTTTTTTTTTTTTTTGAGGTGATGCAAATGTATCAGATTAGATTGTGGTGATGTTTGCAGAAGTCAGGGAATATACTAAAAAAACCCACTAAATTATTCATTTTCAAGGGGTGAAACTCTATAATATGTAAATTATATCTTAATAAAGCTGTTAAAAAAATAGTACCTATCTCTTAGAGTTATCATTAGGCTAAGTGCGATAACAAATGGGAAGCTATTAGGCAAGTATTTGGCAAATAACATTCAGTAACTTATTACTGTTCCTTCTGCTACTGTCATTGTTATCATTGTTTCTTACACTGTAAGACACCCAGTAATTCTATCCATTATTTAACAAGTACTGAAAAGGACCTGCTGTGTGACACACATTTATGTGCTTGTGATTGGTAATCAGAACAGATTTGTGATGTAATTTTGGTAGAGACATAAGTATAACAGATACTATTTTTTATTAACCTTATTTAGCAAAATGAGAAATATCTTGAATCAATATACATGGTGGCAATGTCAGAGTGACTCTAGAAGTCATTTTAAGGCTTACAGACCTTATTTAGTTTACTATTCTTGGGCTTCATATACAAATATTAATCTCTGAACAGTCATGGATGGTGTTATCAAGGATTCCATGAGCTTGACTGATCTCCATCATCTTCCCTGAGATTGCTTGTTACTCCTCCATTCATGAGCATCACATTCCAATTCTACAATAAGGATTCGGCTTGCACCATATTTCCTCCAGAAACCTACCCTGATGCTGCTGTCTCTCTCTGAGATAGGGTGAGGCATCTTCATTTCAGTTCTCCTAGCACCCATATTTGTGCTTATTTTATCACTCTTCAGTAAAATTGCCTATTCCCTGCTTGTCTCATCAGACAATACACTCCTTGGATGCGACTTTGACAGGTTCCAGTGAGACACACTTCTGAAGCACATGAGATTCATTATTCACAAGAGATTCAAAGTAAAATGCTCATTTTACTTTTGTCTTTCTTCTTTAAGAATATGTATTTACTATAAATTAGAACCACACTCCTGACTCCCATCAGATAGCTGAGTCATCTAGAAACCAAATTTAAAAATGCTTAACTGAGATCTACCTGGAACTTTAACTAGAACCTGAAAGAACTAAGAAGAACAATAATAACAAAAAGGAACCATCATCTAATGCAAAAGGTATGCTACTTTTCTTCATGTGTTAACAGATTTGAAAGAGGACAGATGGGGTAACCATCAATCAGGAAAGAAATAACAGACTTGGCAACTACTTGAGGGGCATTTCCATTCAATAACTTTATTATCTGGCTAAGAGAGAGGACTTCTTAATCCTCCCCTTTTCTTCTTTAAAATGCCTTTGATTTTTCCTATCATACGGCAAATGCCCCTGGATCTCACACTCATAAGTCTAGTTGAGGTCATGTTTGTAGTGACCATCTACAGACAAAATATCACTTTAGTTGGAATTAATGTATTTGGAAGATGAATGGTGAAAGCACAGAGCTTTCTATTGCAGTCACCAAAATATTACATTCCAGTGTTTATTATACAGAGGAGTCTTTTTTCTGTTCTTTTCACTTCTTTATCTTTCATGTAGTTGTCATTTACAACTTTTGCTGTTAACTCCCATTGAGTTCAAAGAGAGACAGAAATTTCAAGCTGCTGCCAGCCAACTCTATTCATGGGACAGACTCCAGGGCATAGCTCACCCATCACGCCATCACTAGGAAGCCTTAGGCTCACAGAGACCAGGCGCATCCACGAGCCTGAACCCCTGCTGGGCTAATGGGAAGAAAGCACCTTGCCCAGTCTCCACAAATCCAAGAGTGCTCTGAAGGGCATGACACATCTCCTTACCACACAGATGGCTTCCGTTTCTGGTCTGAGTGAGACTTTGTTGAAGAAAGCCAAGGAAGAGATATCTCTCTTTAGTGAATTACATGAAGAGTTCTAGCTCTTTCATTAAGAAAGATCTACTTTTCTTGAGAGAGCATGGGAGAAATCGACCACACTGTCCTTATGCTTAACAAGTGTGCCAAATAACCACCACCCCACCCTTGGCCATTCCCCATTGTATCCATTCTCAAACCAAAAGTCTTTCCAAAGAAAGTAGATATGAGCCCAGCCCAAACTGAATTCCCCCTAAAAAGCAGAATGTTAATATTTTTAAAAAAATCACAGGACATAGCATTTCCACATATTTAGTATTTTAAAGAATTGGTTATGAATGCACCTTCAGCATCTAGTATTCACATACATGTACACAAACTCCTTATTAGATGTAGAGTCTGAATTATCTCTTTTCAAAGAGGGAAAGGAATAAGACAGGCTTAGATCATTTTCTGGAGATGTAACAAATGTTCAAAAATCTATTTGCCAAACCTTTAACATGATCAAGACCTTATTGTTTGGACCACACATTTTCACTCTGCTACTTATGTCATGTCTCCCGCATCTGTGTCTGACTAATCAATTTGTGTCCCAGAATCTAAGCATCTACTAAGCTTTCCTTCCCAAAAGTTATGGAAATATTCTAAGAAAAGTGAAAGATAAGCCATTAAGGTTTCAGCTTCGGTCAGCCTGAGGGATTTAGGTACCTTCTCAACTTGGCCAGATGCTCCTCATTCTAGGATCCAAGCAAAGGGGACCACCTGAAGCATCTAAGGATGTTTAATGTCTAACTCAGATATTAAGAAAATGAAGAAAGCACTAATAGAATCTTTAGCCCAATAAGACCAGCACTGCCCTGCCATGGATTCACCACTGTTTTTGAAATGAATGCTCTAATCTGTAAATATATTATCAACATCAGAATGACAGAAATAAAGTGCTTTCAAGCACATGGCCAATCAGTTGAATATGGTTGTTCTATTCAAGATGAAAACATTCCTCCAGTGCTAGTAAGTGACCAGCAAGTTAGAGTAACCAGTAAGTCAGAGTAAAACCATCCCCAAAGAAGTCAAAGTCTTCAGACTGGTCCGTAAGTTCTCACACACAGTTTTCAAACTGCAGTGTTCTGCCACAATCGCTGTAGACCAACGACAACAGAAGGCAGAACCTGGATGCTGTTTCCAAATTGGGGATAGGAAGTGCCTAGCATATCTTAGAAAGCATTGCTTGGCAATTTTCCTTCTGCTCTGAGAGATCAAAGAAATCTGTACTGCAATAATGGGAGAAGGAGCCCAAATCTTGTCCCTTGCTCCCTTCCCCACATCCCTGCCCCCGCGGTCTCACAACAGGCGGCAACAACTGTACTCACCAAACCTTGGCAGGTCGAAAGAGCCACTGAGGAATTTTTGTGGGATCGTAACGAGCCTTGATAAAAACAGAAATCCTCAGGTGGGAGAGTCCGCACCGACTTAGTGCCCTCCTTCCCCAAAGTCTGTACGAGAAATCCAGGTGCCACCAGCTTGCTGGAAGTTTCCAGATCCAGGTGGAAGTCGTGCCTGAAGCCTTTCAGCCGGAGGTGCAGAGAGTCAGCTCCAAGCTGGGCCAGTGCCCTTTTCCTCCTCTGGGGGTGCGTGATTTCATGGGACACGTAGTCTCCGTTGTGGTCAACCTCGTAGGGAGACACCAGGTCATACTCTGAAAGTGAGAGAGGGAGTGTGGCTGAGTAATTTCAGAATTCTGAAAAGGATCAGGAAGTCTTCGAATATCATTGACTACCGGATAGTATTTTCACCCAGCAAAAAAGGATGGAGGAAACGTCAACAACCACCCAGCCTCAAATCCGAACTACAGAAAGCATAAAACCGGAGTTAAAAGGGAAAATCTTAAAAGGGGCCTTTTGCGAAGTCACTGTTGTTCCTATAATGTGTTATTACCAATCCAGCAAATGCTATGACACTTCTAAAGAGAAACAGATTACAGAGCAAATGAAACTAAGAATGGGCTTTTCAGATTACAGAGTAATTACTGTAGAGTAATTATAATGTCATTATTTTTATAGCTTTAAATATTCCTTTAGTCATATTGTCTTTTCCCAACATCTTTAGTCTGTTGATAAGAAAGTTTAGCTTAAAAATACTGATCATTTTTCAGAAAACAGTTAAAAATACAAATATGATGGACATTCTCTGGCATTTAATTATAAAATATTTAATTATTAAATCATTGAACTACAGCAGAAAAGACAGAATGCAGGTATGGTAGATGCTCAGATGTGTCTTTTCTCCGAATGAAAACCACTGCTGAGCCTCTGACTGGCCTGACTTCTTGGCATTTCACACTTCAAGGCTGTTCAAAGACATGCACCACACTCTTCTTCCAATTCTAATTTGTATTATACCAGGTCAAAATGTATTCAAATAAATGATTTATTTTTAAAAAGTCAAGAAAACCCCAAGGAGCTAACAGATTTGGGGCACCCATATGATCTGCCAGGCTTCTGTCACAGACAGTCTTATAGTTTTGCATTGGGGAGCACTTGTGTCATTCCCTTCTCTGTACAAAGTATGGAGAAAACATCTGTAACTCCACCAGAATCTTGGGCGGTGGCCCTCTCCTGCCTTTCTCGAAATATCGTAGCTGTCTTCTCCAAAGAGGTTTCTTCCCTTCTAGCATCATGTACTTTTCATTGCTTTGACAGGGATTCTTCCTTTCATTCCTACCATTAACACATCATCTCTGCCATCCAGAGGTCAGGGAGAGGTTGTTTCTGGGCGGGCAAGACAGACATGGACTAGAGACGTAGGGGTGGGCTTCACGCCAGAGTTAGGATCTTCCTGCACCGCCATGTTCTAAACTCGAGCCTGGACTTTTAGACCATGAGAAGGTAGATTTGTCAAAGCTGAGGCTACACAATATTTTAGTTAACAATCTCTTAGCTTGGCTTCTACTTTTCAAATATTTAAACATATCTTGTGAGTGTCTCCATCTGCATGACAGCGATGGACCTTTGGAGAGGACCGGCTTCTTAGCCTGCATTTTGTCTAAACACCAGAAAATAACAGGGCAACAGGATGTCAGGCTTTCTCCAGGCTTCCTCTGAGATGTCTTTGAAATGGACGTCAGACCCAAGCCCCAGAGGGCTAGCCCTACACTGAGGTGGAAAGTCCCTAACGATTCAAAATGCAACTTCCTCTTACGTGTATGACAAGACCTGATTCTCATATTCTCATCCTGATTCTACCATCCTAAGAAATTATATATATTCCCCTTTTATTGCCAATATATGCTCTCAGGAGACTATTCTGTTAGATACTTAATAACCGGGCCTTTAGCATGAGTTGGACATGCTTCTTGGAGCCATGAGATAAAATAAAAGAGCGTCCTATAGAAGTGCTATTTGGTCATAATTGAACTGTACTCAGGTAAATTATTTTTTCTGGAAAAAGTAATTTTTCTTCACAACCAGACTCTTTTGGTATAGCTTCTTACCCACATGTCCCTGGGCCATCCTGGCAGGTATCTGAAAGGTTACACTGGAACAGAGAGGGTGGCAGCCAGGGGATGGTCATAAAAGGCATGTGTTTGGCTTTGGGGGAGACAGAGAAAGCCAGGGATGGAAAGGCACTGTCCAGAGTCCCATGGGCTGAGGCCCACGGCAAGGTGAGAGTCAGAGGTCCGGCAGCCAACCCATCAGGCAGCAGGATAACCAAAAGCTTAGCGATGGCCTGTTTGAGCCCAGGCTTCCTCTTTCCTCAGGTCAAAGGGCCACTCCTGGGCCCACAGGCCTGCCCCCCATCCCCAGTGCAGGTAACTGGTGAACTGCGGCCCATGCAGATTAGACAGGCAGCAGGTTCTGTCTGGCAACTCAACAACCAACCTTGGAAATACATGTCAAAGCAGGGCACTTGTGTCTGCCAAGGCAAAATACACTGGGATCACTTCATATTTTACTTAGGACAATGAGAAAGTAAAACAAATCTGCCTAAATTCTATGCAATGATAAAAAACATATAGGGGGAAACAAATGAGGAATGGATGTGCCTGGTGCAAGTATATGATCACAGTCTGTTCCCGGCTACTAAAAAAAAGTGAAAAGCACTTGCTCATTTAGTTTGCATTTTTCCAAACCACCTTCCTCATCCCCGGCTTTCCGGACTCAGGGGAAAAGCTGGTGTGACGTGGTCGTGTTAATACCTTTCTTCTTGCCCTGCGGGCTCTCAGGCAGTGTCTGCACCTCACACTAGCCTGCTTCCATCCCAACAGAGGCCGTGGAATAAGGACAAAGCAGGTGGACTGTCCCAAACACTGGCTAGTGAGCAGATTATTGCACATAAAAAGATGCTTACCATTAAAAGGCCATTTTTACGACCTTTACTTTGGAGGGCATACACTCTTTATCTTTTATTGGGAGGGAGACATATAATATCTATTTTTCAAAATGACAACTTTTAAGCCTCTTGTACAGAAACGCACGTGTTGTGCTGGTACATGTTTCACAACCAGCTACGGGTGGGGGTCATGGGGTAGCCTGGTTGAAAGCATTTGCCAGTTTCCCTGGTATAAAGACTCCCATCATGGCTAATTTCAATTACCATGTGACCTCACTGAACACGGAGTTTAGAGGTTTGCACGGTAGCGCACCATTATAAAGTATTTCCACCATACAGAGGCGATACAGGCAAAGAACCTCAAGAGGATACGTAACCTCAAAACTTAAAGAATTGTGAAGTGATGAGTTTTCAGTGTTTTAATCTTGTTTTTAATATTATTTATTTCACCCAAGTTTACCTATTTTGATTTTCAGCACACCAGCTCACAAAATTCCTGACAAGGTAACAATCAGCTCTGGAGAACCGGCCTGAGCCTGCCCAGAACACCAGCTCCAACCGCTGCAAAGCCACTCCTTGTAACCAGTTACAATCCCTTCTGAGAATGAGGGTGCACATGGGTGAAAATTTAGTCCAGTGGTTCTCAGCGGGAGTGCTACCCCTCACCCCTGCCCCCAGGAGACACTTGGGATGTCTGGAGACATTTTGGTTTTCACGAAAGGGCAGGGGATAGTGGTGCTTTGGGAATGTAGTGGGTGAATCCAGGGAGGCTGCTACACATTCTTCCATGCACGGAACAGGTTCCCATAACAAAAGGTCAAGAGTGCCAAGGCAGAGAAACCCTGATTTCATCAAAGAGCAGTCCTTAGTGCAGATATGCACTGTTGGTTATGTATAAATAAATGTGAAAAGGGTCATAGCTAAAGAATTCAATGAATGAACAAAGTAAGCATAGCTTCTCCCCATGCAGAAGGCAATATATCATTGCTATAAAATGACAATTTTAAACTAACTCTTGAGCTTATGTTTTAAGATTGTAATCCCACAAACTATTGGCTTGTGATTTCAAGAAAAAAGAATTTAGTGAGATTCCTGATCCTTGAGAATCCCGGAAATAAGACCTACGTCCTACACAGGTTTTTCTAAGGAGGCGAAATTCACACATGGCTGCTTCAGTCAGCACCCTGATCTACTTCATTTCAAAAGGTGTTTTGACCACAGCATCAAGTTTAGGAAGACTCCAGTTCCAAACTGAGGGCATGAGGTGTGGAGCACCTGTGAGCATGCTAGGGGCTGCTGGTACCAGCTGCGGAGAACAGATTTTGCACATCAAGTCCTAACTCTGTGTTCAATGGCATCACATCCATAGCTTGAAATCATCCATGGTGGGAGTATTTACCCCATGGGAACGAGCAAATGTTACAAAATCAGAGGCCTGGAGAATCTGTTGTTAAACATTTACTAGCACATCCCTGGGCCAACCTGCCCCATCTCAAGTCATGTGAATGTGTGAATATAAATCAATATATACTTTGGATTCACACACACAAACACAGATCTCTCATGTCCAATGAAACAAAGTTCTAAAGAACTTCTGACTCTTGACCTGGAAGCTTAATTTACTCTAGATTTTTAAAAGTTAACAAACTCATGTTATGTGTTTGCTCTTAACAAGACCCACTATTATTATGACAAAGGTAAATTTGTAGGAAAATCATCTGAGGCTCCCATTAGGGAAAAGCTATGCTGAATCAGCCAAAATGAAAGGGGTGTACTGAAGGTCTGAAAATAGAATTGACCTCAATGAAGTTATCTATTGTTGCCTCACAGAATACATGGAGTTCTCTATCTTATTGCATAATTACTCCAGACTCCCAGGAACACTGGCAATATAGGTTGAAATATGTGTTAAACAAACTTTATGGCCAAAGAGTTATTTCAAAGGCACCTTTGGGTTTTGAAGGGATACCCAGACATGCAACAGTAAATTAACCACAGCATCACACAAAGTCTATTCCACATCTGCCATCCTAGGTCAAAAGAGGTAACACTGCTGAGCATAAAGAGTCTTTCTCTGGTCGTGTGAAAGCTTTCCACTGAAACCCACTCTCTCAACTTAGCCTTTTGTAATTAAAGAGCTAAAACACCTGCACCGTGAGGGAGGAGGTAGTGGTGTGTCCACTAAGCTAGAACCTCAGTGATGATGGCTCCCACCTTCCCCCTGAGGGTCTGACCAAGCGAGCTAAGTGGTTGTCATGGGAACGCTGGGCTTGTGACACCAGCTGAGGTGCCAGGTGATTACAGCCACATGTCAACCAGGCTGGAGTCCAGCTTACAGGACGCTTCTCCCTAGGAGAAGGGCACCCTCGGGCAGGAAGTCTTGGCTTCTCCTCCTGGAAGTGGTTCTCTATCTCTAATGCTCTTACCTCACAGAAAACCCCATAACTACTAGAAAACACTCTGAAAATTCTCCTGAGACCTTCAGGAATTTTCATGCTTTTAGAAAACTAGAATTTTCACAAAAAAATTTTTTTAAGTGGCGGAAGACAACTAACTACAATATAAATAACTACATGCTAGAATGAATCGTAAGAGAAACATTAAAGAAAACAAGGGCAAGCCCAAGGAAGTGAGCTTTAAATAGACAAGTTTCTCTTGCAAATACATAGTGACAAGTAATTTTTAAACGTTTTCTATCATTTACATCTAGCGCCCTCTGGTGGTCGCGGAAAAGTTCCTATGTTCCCGCGTTCATCGGATTGATCACTATTGATAGACTCTTCATACAGCCCTCGGGAGGAGAGATTTTCAATAATTAATGCATATGTTAAATTATTGTCTTTATGGAATTTTATCTATATAAAGAAACTACACTTAGAAATTCTGGACTGTTAACTCAAATTTTCTAGGTTTTCTGAAAGTCTGTTGGGATAATAAAACCTAGTTTTTCTTCTGTAAGTCACTAATAACATTTGAGATGGCAATGCATTGTTGGAATTGATGCAAAGTACTCATATTTAGCAATTGCCAGTGGACTGGGTTCAGATTAAAAACCCGGTAGCAACCGACGTTCCACACCTGCTTTCCGGTTTACCCAAAAGCAGTTCAGGACAGAGAGGTCCACCCCCTGAGGCATGAAATGATAAATGCCTCTTGTGAGCAGTGAAAGTAAAACCACACATTGCAGAAAGATCAGACTTGTTTTTTGGCAAATCATGACACAGGACATTGCTTGTGACGTCAAAAAACGCTAATTACCCATTCTGCCAACTCTTGAAGACCATCCTTTTTGAAACTAAGGTGATAAATACTGAGCAAAATGACTGTCTTTTTGTCCCCTGCTCTGACAGTGAAAAATGTTCATTTTAAAAGGCCAGAGGGGAACAGGAGGGGGAGGGGACGAGGGGATGGAGAAAGGCACAATAAGCTCTTTATAATTGCTGTGTATACATTAATACAACTCCTAGATGATTTCTTCCTTCTTTAATTGTGTGTGTGTGTGTGTTTGTTTTAATAAATACATTCCCTTGCTTTCTTCCCTAATGTTTATGGTAATAACGCTGGTAAGCCATTTCTGTTTTACAGGGAAACAATATAAATGTTGGTGAAAGTTGACTCAGATGCGCTCGCTCTTACGGTTGGAAAGAAGCACGGCAGCACCTTACAGAGAATTCGCAGAGTTATGAACATTTGCAGAGCCTGGTAACCTAGCCTTAGAGGGTTTACAGGCTGCTGCACTGCAAGGATTCGAACCCCCCTCGCGCACTTACCGCCCTTTTCCACCCAGCCCGGCCACTCCGCGGGGCCAGGAGGACGCCGGACGCTCGGGCTCCCCGGCGAGGCCGCTGCGGGTCCCACGGCGCACGCAGGTGCCTGCTGGAAAACAGCGGCGACACCTCGGTGAGACGGGGGCTGCGCGAGGGGAGCTTCGGGGGACCCTGCCCCCGCAGTCGGGGACTCACCTGCACACCCACCTGCGCCAGCAGCAGCAGGCAGAGCGCCGCGCAGCCGGGGGCCCGCATGGCCGGGCTGCCCCGTGCGCCCTGCGCCCGCAGCCGGCGCTGCGCCCCCGCGGGGAGGACGCACGGCTCCATCCAGGGGCGCTCGCAGGGGTCCGGGGCCGCGGATGCTGCTCAGCCCCGCGACCGTGCAAGCGGGCACCGAGGACCAGCCCGACCGGCGCGCAGGACGATGCCCCGCCGTCACTGCGCCGCCCGCACCGGGGTTATTACTGCGGCTCCGCGCCGCGCTGGGGGCGGAGTGGCGGCCGCGGCGGCGGGGCGGCGGCGGAGAACCCGCCCGCACCGTGGGAGAGCGGGGGAGGGGGAGGGCGAGGGCAGGGGAGGGCGACGAAGCGAGGGGAGAAAGGAGGGGGGCGACAGAGGCGCGAGAGAGGGCGGCGGGGTGAGGCGCGAGGGGAGGAGGACCGGGGAGAACCCGGGCGTTCGCTGGCCCGCGGTCGGCGCCTTGCCGGCCGTCCCGGGGGCACGCGGGTGGAGAGGGGACCGCGAGCGCGGGGCGGCGGCGTCAGCAGGTCGGACCGCCGGCTCTGCTCTCCGGACCTGCAGTCCACGCACGGCTGCACTGGCTGGCACCTCGCCGCGCTGCGCCCCGGTCCCCACTCCCGAGGGCCGGAGCGGCGCATCCAATGGCCGGACACCTGCCGCCCGCCGGAATGCGGCAGAACGGCGCCTGGGTCTCGCTGGGTCCGCCCTCCCGCCCCGCGGGGAGATCGGCTGCGAAACAGGGGTGCCCGGACTTCCTTAGGGATGCGCGGATCTGAGTATACACGAATGTGCTTTTCTCTCGAGTCTGTGAAGTGATGGGAGACGACGGGGGTCGAGGAAGCTTCGTCCTCCTGGGATGTAGCTGCGCTCCTGGCCCTGGGGTCTGGGCAGCAGTTGGCAGGCCTGTGCCGGGGCTGCTGGGGGCCTAGGTGCAGCCATCGATGGCGGAGGCTTTGAGGTCGCGGGTTAGTCCCGGCCCAGGCCGAGGACTGCGCCGTTGTGCTACTAGCGCCAGGAGTCTGAGGGCGCAGGACAGGCGCGTCCACCGGCCCGGCTACAAGCCCAGCTCGTGTTCTACACCTGTCTACGGCATGTGTGTGTGAACGCACGTGCACGCGTTTCAGTGTGAGCATGCGCGTATATGAGCTGGGTGCAGGCGAATGCGCATCAGTGTCTGCTTGTGCGTCCTCCCCCCCCCGTGCATGTGTGTGCGCTGGAGCTTGAGTGGACGCGTGTGCCAGTGCGTGTTCTCAGGCACGTGTCCCGCCTGAGACTGACTGTTCCTGCCCTCCTTGACCTCTTCCCTCCTGCAGGTCCGAGGAGTCTGGGCTCCTGCTTCGTGGTTCCAGAGTCCTTCCTATTCAGTTTAGGCCAGCTTGGCCGGTTTTGCACATTTTGGAAAGGATGGAGAGGAAACTGGGGGCAGCGGTCTCAGGCCTCCTTTGCCCAGCTCGCCCTGAGCCTGTAGGTGCCTCTTGCTGCTGGCAGCCCTGCAGCACCAGGCGGCCTGGGCAGGGACAGTGGGACCCTCTGGGTGCGTGGGGCCTTCTGCTCCATTTCTCTGTCATATTTGTTTCCTTGAAAACACTCTTCAAAAGTGGGAGAAGTTTTCCATAAAGGCTTGCCTGGGGGTGTGTGTGGCCTTAGAGCCCCCTCCCTGCTCCACACACACAGGCACACAATTCCTGATTAGTGTCTGCCAGACTGGAGGCTGGCAAAGGCTCTGCAGTAGGCAGAGGGTCCTTTTGTCCTGAGTTCAGGGCGTTGCATGCTTGGTAAACGAGGGTCTCTAATTATCGCTGATTGTGCCGAATGTAGCCTGCAAGGGAATCAGATTTTCCAAGTCTTACCTATGATCCCATGAGGACACCCAGGGGCTCTCTTTTTATAAGTTCAACAGATGAAATGAAAGAAGAATAGCTGGTATAGAAGGGTTCACTTTTAGGAATGTTTTTCCCTTTTTGAATACAACCAAAATGAATCTTTCCGTTGTGAAGAAAGAAACAATATCCTTTACAGGGATGAACGTTTTCCAGTTTGTTTAGCCGTTCACTGAATTCAATGTTCTGAATGACTCACATAGAGGTCAAACTCCAGCCCGGGGCCAGGTTGGGGCCTGAGGTAAAGGAAACTGGTGGACCAGGTATACAAAGGCCATAGAACACGTGGAACCCGTTTGTGATTTATAATAAGATGTAGATATTTGGTCTTCCTCCAATTTCTGGCACAGAGCTCTCCAAACTTGGAATTTCCTGAGTGCAGAGAGCAATAAAGGTGTCTTTTGTTATGTTAATGAGCTGACTTTGCGCCAAAATTGAGACCAGTTGCCAGGGGACCCAACCATGTGATTAGAGGGTTGGAACTTTCATTCCCATCTCCTGACCTCCAGGGAGGGAAGAGGGGCTGGAGGTTGAATCAGTTGCCAATGATCAATGATTTAATCAAGCGGGCCTATGTAATGTAGCCTCCATAAAAACCCAAAAGGACCAGATTCAGAGCTTCCAGGTTGGTGAACAGGTGGAGTTTAGGGGAGAGTGGTGCCTGGAGAGGGCATGGAAACCCCGCACCCTTCCCCATACCTGCCCTAAGTATCTGCTTCCTATGGCTGTTCCTGAGTTATATCCTTGTGTAATAAACAAGTAATCCGGTAAGTAAAATGTTTCCCTGAGTTCTGTGAGCCAGTCTATCAAATGAATGGAACCCAAGGAGGGGATTGTAGGACTCTCCCATCTATTGCTGGCGGGTCAGAGGCACAGGTGACAACCTGGACTTGCCATCAGCTTCCCAGGTGAGTGGGGTAAGAGCACTGTCCCCTGACCCATGGGAGGTTGGACTGGACCAGGCCCCAGGACACTTTCCCAAAAAGTGGTTGACAGGCTTAAAAGTGGAAAAAATACCTCTACAGTGTGAAAAATAGCATATTAAGAAACAAAAAAAGGACATTTTTGATGCAAGAAACTTTGAATTCCTAAAGGGAAAGATTAGGACAGGGCAATGTGTCTTATGGATTATGTGAAACTTAGAACTTGCCATGGAGCCTGACTTAGTACAGCTTTAGGAATCAGGCCATCCTGGAAGAAGGCTCTTCCGAAATTGTTGGCTAGGCGTAACACAGCCCTTGTGTTTCCTTGACATCCCGTATGGTCCTGGCTGAACCTGAGCCACTCAGCTCGCAGGGCCAACAGGGTTGCATGCCCTCAATCTGTGGGCCCAGATGCCTCGGACCTAACCAGACAGCAATCAGCTTGCTGATTCTGATGCTGGTTCTGTTCCTGGCTACACTCTAGAACCTGGGTGCCTCCACATTGAGACTTCACTTTTCTTAGGAAAAGGAAGAAAGGAAAATTGGGAACCAAGGTGGACAAACAATACTGGATTCCGGAATTCAAAATGTGGCTTTTGTAAGCTCTTTCCTGTTAAACACATAGAAATTTAGCTCAAATAATAATATTTTCTATCATTATATAAAATATAATCATTTAGTATTAAAATAATATGATAGATGTATTATAATCATTAGTATCCATTAACTGTTCGTTATTAGTATTGTTGGTGATTGGCACCCCCTCCTGCAGTGAGGCCCCTGATCCCCACCCCAGTGCTGAAGCTGTTCATAAGGTAACCAGTGCCAGAAGATCCATCACTTGGAAACCTTGGTTAATAAGACTCAGCATTTGTTCCCTTGTGTCATCTGGTCCAGAATTACACTGGCTTCTGCTAAACATATTTGCTTCTAATGATTCCACAGGTAAAATCAGTGTTGAAGGTGGGTATATCTGCTAGCTATCCCTACACAAGAAAACACCCTATAACTTAAAATGAGAACCATTTCTTTTTGCTCAAGGGCTATATGCTGGTTGGTTATCTGGTGGTGCAGACCAGGCTTGTGGATCTTGGCTGGGTTTGCTCATGAGTGCTGAGTGAATTGTGGATCAGGCATACACACAGGGAGAATGCCATGTGAACACTGAAGGCAGGGATTGGGTGATGCCTGTACATGCCAAGGAATGCCAAAAATGGCCAGAAAACTGCCAGAAGCCAGGGGAAAGAGCATGGAATGGAATCTCCCTCACAGCCTCAGAAGGAACCAACCCTGTGGACACCTAGATCTGGGACTGCAGGCCTGATAACCATGAGACAATATGTTTCTGCCCAGTCTGTGTGCTTTGTGATAGCAGCCCCAGAACTAGTAAAATCAGTAAGTTCTCTATGGACCAGGAAGGAATGTCAAGTTGAAATTCTAACATGAGCATCCAGGCGTGGTCCTCTTTCCATCCCAAGGCCCAAATAACAAGATAACAACTGAATCCAGCAGCTGGAGGAGCTCAAAGAATCCCACCAGGAACTTTTCAGCAGAGGGGCCGGGACAGTGGGCAAGGCACAGGCGGACATCTTTGAGCTCGTGGGGGAGATAGTTCTTCTCAGTTGCCCTGTGCCACCTTAGGGAGGGGGCCTGATTGCCACTGTCCTCCTCGTGCACCCAGGAGACCTATGAGCACAGAGGTTTAGCCCCTCATCAAGGGAAGACATTCCAGCTCAGGCCACCTGGAACGAGCCTGCTGCTCTCCCCATCACCTGCAGTGTTCCCCTCCCAGTGGACCCCTCTGTGGAGGCCCATGGAACCCTGGCCCTAAGAAGGCTCATAGGGCAATGGTCCTCCATCTGCTCTGCCTACAGAATCTCTAGAGTCTGCAGACCTCCTGATTCCCAGGCCCCACCACCAGAGAAGTATCACGGGTGTGTGGTGGTGACTGGACATCTGTGTTGGTAAAATCTTCCCAGAGGATTCTGTAAGCAGCCCAGGCTGAGATGAAGCGAGGGCGGTGAGTCTCACCACCTGCTCCCTAGGGAGGGGGGTCTGGGAGGGCGACAGCTGGGATACTCCCGAGTGTTCATCAGAGGGAGATGCCTGTGTGGCTAGGGTGTGTCCAGCCTCTGGGATAGCTTGCTGCCATGGAAGTGTTCCCACCTAGAAATGTTTTATATGTGTCTGTGTGTGTGAGCCAGAGTGTGTGAGCACATGTCTGTGAGTGCAATGGTCGTCTGGTCTGAGCGTGCGTGTGTGTGTGTATGTTCATCCATCCACCTACCATTTAAAGTAAGTTATCAAGTAATGTGTATATTGTTATTTGATACCTTTAATTCTAAGAAAAATTCTAGAGAGAAAGAAAATGGGTGGGTTGTAGCTCTTTGGGAAGCAGAGGCACTGGGGAGGAAGGGGGCCTGCTTACCTGAGTAATGGGTTTCAGTTCAGGGCCAGTGCGTGACTCGTTCAAACAATCCAATCACGATCCCCCTCGGGACCCGGGGACAGCCCACCCTGTGGATACTATGACACCTGCCTCCCCACAGCCCTGATTGTCGACTCTGTTCCTGGTGGGGCCCCGCGTGGTGTGCAGTGTCCTCCTCCCAGGGCTGTGAGTAGGAATGGCTGATAAATGCCGCCCATCTCACCTGCCCGGGCTGGGCGTCCTGTGTCTGGCTGTCCTGTAACCCTGGGGCAGGAGTCCCTTCCTCAGGGATGGAGTGAAGCGGAGGTGAGGAAATGCACATGTGCAGACCTCCTTTTCAGGTTTAGTTTTTGGTCTTTGGCAACTTCGTAAAATTAACCAGAAAAATTTCCAAATGAGCATTTCAAACAAATAGCAATGATCTATGCCTCCAAGATCTGAAAATACACATTTATAAAATTATTGGGGTCTGATTTATGTACTGGAGGGAAATTTTTGCCTAATTATTCAATGTTTTTTTATTGTTCACGGACTATTTTGTTTTCCTCCTACCTCTTGAAGCAATTTTTCAATTTATGTGTTCCTAGAAAATAGTTAACTTCATCAAGATTTTCAATCATTTTAGAAGAGCTTCTTTTGCCCCTTCCTGTTATAATTAGCCACTTATTACTCATGATTAGTTGGGAATCGTTATCTACTTACTGAGAATCCATCACGGAGCTTCCTTCTTCACTGAACTTATAACTCAGGGAAAAGACAAACTTTGGACTAGTACTTTCAAGAGAGGTTGCATTTTATGAAGCAGTACAGGAGGCTGTGTGAATGATGATGTTACCTCTTATTTTTCTTTACTTTTAGACTTGAGATAGTTTTTAGGGGTACATCTATTAATGTGGGCTTCTTTGGAATGATTTTGCCAACACATCCTTATACTGTTAAGGTAGATATATTGGGTTTTCCTATTTAACCTTGTAGGTTAAATTCCCCCCAAATTTTGATCAGTAGACTTTTTATTCTTATCTGCATTTCCTCAGTTGTGAAATTCATTTTTCCAATTTAATGCTTCTTAAATTGGGATTGTGTCTTATCACCTCAACATATATTTAACATTATAGAGTACCTTCCCAACCTCCTCCTTACCCTCTCTCCCATCATTAGTGTTAGACTCCTGGTCCCAGGGTATCCTAGCTCAGAGGTTAGCTGACGCCCCTCCAAGTCCCAATTCTGTCCCATCTGATGCACAAACCAGTCATCCACATGCTTTGTTGAGCATCTTCTGACATCAATTTGATCTTTCTCTTCTATTTCCTGTATTATGTGAAATGTGTTAAAGTTTACTTTTTGATTTTTTTTCAGGGTGCTGCTTCTACTTTTAACTTGTTCCACTTGCTGTGTTTATAATTCATTATTACATAATTTGTTTTCATGACCAATAAGTATTTGTTAAATGAGCAAAGTATTCTCTATATTTTTTACTTCCATGTTGATCTCATATTTCTTCATGACTTTGTGTTTTTGTTTTAGAGAAGGCAGGTTTCTCCTTGGATAGGGGGTAACTAGAGTTGATGAAACTTTCTTCTGGCTCCTAAAGGAGGTCATTTCCACATAGACACTCTACCTCTGAGTCTCCTGAATGCCTTTTCCCTTCCACTGCTGTGCAGGGCCTTTTGTGCTGTGCTTCAGCCATGTCTTTGATCTCTGTGTATCCACAAGTGGGAGCTGTCCGCCACTCAGGGTTGTGTGCAGCCAGGCTGATAGGATCACCTGTGCCCTCATCTCTAGCCATCACTGTCACCCGTGATCCTCTTCCTACAAGCACAGCTGGTTCTCCTCTGACTCCCACCTCTAACAAGCTTTCAGCGAGTGTACCTCTGCTTTACTGCCGTGATGTCTCCCCAGTACTCTGAATCATTCTAGAACATAAAAAGTTTTCACTTCCAATGTTTTGCTGCTGCCAGTTTTTCCATCTCTGCCTCTGGAATTCACCTCACATGTCCCAGGCTCTTCTTCACACCATCCTGTTGTATGCTGCTCGTTTGATTTTTCTGAATGGACCCTCTGAATGAGAAGGGTCATGGTGTACTTTTGAAGGAGTTTGCGTAGAGAGTCGCAGGATCAGAATCAGGAAATAGATGGTAGATACCAACACTGTGGAGAGAGACCAATATGGGCTAATTTATCAGAAAACAGGTGAGAAATGATGGTGGCTTTGACAAGCACAGTGACAATGGGGTTGTGGAAAAATGGACTGATGTTAAGTTTATTTAAGAAATAGGATTGGCAGAAGCTGGAAATTAGACAACGCACATGAATGAAAACAAGTTGAGAGTAATCAAGTTATTTTAAGTATGTGAATAGGACAGACAATAGTGAATGTAGGGCAGAGTGTTTGATTTTATGGGTTAGTAAAACTTCCAAATGAAAATTCTAAAAGAAACCCACCATGGGGTTGCCAGCCTTTCATTTTCCTAAGGTAAGATGAAATATGGTAAGTGTGTTATCTCAGAATTAAGACTTCTGTCTAAATTGAATGACTTTAACTTAATGAAATGCCCATTATGTTGACCTGATTGTTTTCATTCACCACTAACCATCATGACTGTAAAACAATTAAAAAAAATGAAATCATGATGAGCAGAAAGTGTTGAGTAAGGGAATATCTGTAGTGTTTTGACTTGACAGAGGCTATAAAGTTCAAGAAGAATCTGGGAGGCAAGAAAAGACACTAGAATGAATTCCATCTGGAAAAAAATCACTGATGAAGGCTCTCAGGGCTACCTCTGTGCTTTTCAGTGGTCTCCTGGATCCTGCTTCCAGAAGGCATCTCCCTGGTTTGCATCCTGGAATCTTCCCTCCAGTCTTCCTGAGGTAGAAACTATTAGAACAGAATCCTTGCCTTGGCCACGTTTGTTAGGCAGGGCTGCCCTTGCATGGTGCACACATTCTGGGTCTACACCTTGACCCAGCACCTCTCACCTTTGCCTCAGGCTCAACTCTTCCTTTTCATGTTCTGTGGACCTGGGAAAAATATCCCCCAGAGTTGCAGCCACCTCCCAAAATCTAAGTAGGAAACAGCCTGAAGCTTGGCACCTCTTGTTCTTGCTTGATCAGTAAAACATGAGTTGGCACTGGCGGAAGAAATAGAATGGCCTCACAGAAACATCTGCCTAGCCTGAAATGCCTCCAAACCCACCAAATATTATAATACAAACCCCAAGTCCACCCAAACCCTCCTTACAAGTACATACCGCTCCCACAAATGAGGTCTATTTTGTAATTGTCAACATTCCCAGACATTAAATTTATCCCCCCCCCAAAGTTTTCTCCTTCTAGCCCCTTTGAAAGGGGCAGCACCTACACAATGCCATGGGGACAAACAAAATTAAGGTCACGTGCCCTTGGGGGTCTGGCAGCTCCCAAGAGGGAAGAGGAAGGGAGAGATTATGGTGCCCATTTGCTCTTCCAAAATCACCAGACCTATGTCTCTTCTTCTCCTGGGAAGCATTGAGTGCAGAGGGAGAGGAGAGTCAGGAAGGCTGTGCTTCCCAGAGCTACCTTCAACGTGGAAGGAGATGGAGAGGAGTATCCCCTTTGACAGGTGTGGGAAAGAGAATACAGTTCAGAATTACTCTTATTCCAAGGAATTTCTTGTTGTTTAACATGCCCTGTGTGTGGACTGTGTCACTGTGACAATGAAGCATGGCAGTAACTGGGAGGTCGTTCCCATTGAATTTAGGAAAAAACATAGCAACCTGAGTCTTGAGGAGGCACAAACAGAAAGGAAAGTTAACCAGAACATGGCTTTTCAAACAGTGTGAGGTGATGGGTCACTTTTTTTCTTCTCAAACTGTAGCAGACACACAAATACAAATTTTATATTCTAATAAAATAAGGATTACTAGAGCAATGAAATGAAGTAGACATACCATATCCAATCATTTTTTTTAAATTCATTGTTTCAAGTGATAGTAAAATGCTCTGAATTGCTTTGAAGGCTCCTGGATGCCACTTGCCACCTCTGCATTTTCCACGTCACAGAGCAGTGAGCATCAGTCCGCCACACTTGAATGTTCTGGAGAGCAGCAAAGCAGGAGTAGATACCAAGTGCACCGTGCAGCCAGGGAGGGGTCCAGGATCCACCCATGGACCCGTGTCTGTCATCTCCGTGCCTGGCCTGGGCCACTTGGAGGGAGGCACCTGCAGCAAACATCTCACCACCCTATCTCTCTTCGTGCTCATTTCCCTCCTGTAAAAGTCAGTTTTGTTCTTTTCCAATGTCATCCTTCTCCTCCCCCGCCACCCATTCCCTTTATCTTTCAATATTAATCATGCCGAGGATCCTTCAGTAAATTCCTGATTGCAGCCCTGACAGGGGCTGTCTCCACTCCTTCCTCCCATGCCGAGAATCACCCTCTGTCCTTACCAGCCAGTTAAGATGCTCCTTCAGCCTCTTTCCAGCTGACCTTGGCTCTCTGGGTCTCAGTTTTCTTACACAGCAACCAGAGTGACAGCAGCAGCTTGCATATGTGTGAGGGCTCCATGAAATAATCTAAACATGCAGCACAGAATCCCTGCACCCCTCTTTGTCCCCTGATACCACAAGGACTGGAGGCCAACAACACAGAGCAAGTGTCCTCAAGGAAGATGACGGAAGAATTGAACTCAAGTCAGACTATCTTTGGGGAGGGATACCAGGAGCAAATAGTGCACATTTGACAAGGTATTTCTGTTCCCCACCTTATGAGAAAGTTGACTTGGATAGAATGTCCAAACCACAGTGCATTTTTTATTTCAAACATGGCACGCTGTGATCTGGCATTTGCTTTGGCAGAGGAGAGGTCCAGAGGCAAATTCAGTCTTATTTTCTTGGTGGCCTGTTTGGCTCTTCAGCCTGGATCCTCATAGAATCATCACGTGTCTCTGTCCTTATGTTTTTTTCAAGATGTGGCTGGCTGTGCATTTTGTCATTAACTTTGCCTGGAACATCATAAGTGTATAGATTTTTTTCAGCTTTGAAAAGGTCTAGATACTTATGTATTTATTATTTGGGAGATATGATATTACATGAGTAGAGTTTACCATTAAAATAGGTAAATAGAGAGCTTAGGTAACTGCTTACATTACAAAATGGCAAAGACCATTATTGAAAAATAAAGTGCATCCGCATATGTATGTCTGACTAAATAAGATTGATAAAAATTCTATTCTACTGGTAGTATTAACATATACTGCTTTCTTCATGACTTTGAATATCAGAGAATTAAGCTAAAATCCTTTCGAAAAGTTAAAAGTAAATAGTGGTGGTAAAAATAAAGAGAATACATAGGAAGAGAAAAGTAAAGAGATTTTGAGTACATGGAAAAAACCCCAGAGAATAACAACAGAAAAATGAAAATCAGAAAATATAGGTGTGACAACAGAAGATGTAAAAAAAATTAAATCCACACACACAATAGATTAAATTTGCTTATTATAAAACAAAGTTTTAGGGCTCCCCCGGTGACGCAGTGGTTGAGAGTCTGCCTGCCAATGCAGGGGACACGGGCTCGAGCCCTGGTCTGGGAAGATCCCACATGCCGTGGAGCAACTAGGCCCGTGAGCCACAACTACTGAGCCTGCGCATCTGGAGCTTGTGCTCCGCAACAAGAGAGGCCATGACAGTGAGAGGCCCGCGCACCGCAATGAAGAGTGGCCCCCGCTTGCCGCAACTAGAGAAAGCCCATGCACAGAAACGAAGACCCAACACAGCCATAAACAAACAAACAAACAAATAAATAAAATTAAAAACAAGTCTTAGATTTCGTTATGGACCTAAAACTCAATCGCATACTCTTAAAAGTGAATACATACTGCAAAGGAAAATTGATATAATGAATTAAATATTAAATTAATATAAACTTAAAATATTTGTCAGATAAGAATAATAAAATGGACAATCCTGGAGTGCGTTTCCTATCCTACATGAGACTTTGTTTTCCCATCTGTGTAATGGATATGATAAAACCAGAACCTACTCCAGAAGGTTGATATGAGGACAAAGTTAATATTTATAAAGAACTTACAACAATGCCTGGAATGTAGAAATTGATGTATAAGTTTAATAGTACTTTAATTTAAATGAATTTTAATGCATGCAAATGAAAAATAATGCATATTATTTTGAAAAAAATAAAACAAAAGAAAAAAATTGTTGGCAGTATCAGATCAGTAAAGACCAAATTCAACATGAATATCATTTCCTTTGCTTTAAGTCTTGCTTCCAAATCCAGTTGATTTACATGGGAAATAGTTACAGTGATCCTTCCAGAATAAAGATTGCATCTCTTGAATAGAGTTCAGCATTTCTGCAGACCCAGGACCAAGAACTGCACAGCCAATCTGATGTGACAAATTGGATTTGTTTTTCCCATATCACATCTCATTTGTAAAGACTTGGATAACTGGAAAAACTGCCCCTCAGACTCACACAAATTATGGAGGAAGAGAACCCAGTTTTTATCTTTGCAAAAGGGAAAAATATGGATAATTTTCAGAGAAAAAGAATCTCATCTACAATGTTTCAAACGCCACAGTTTGTGCTGTGCTTAATGCCCTGGGTCAGATTCAAATGGGAAACCATGCCTTGAACAACTAATTAACATCATGATTCTGTTATTGAGCAATTTTATTTCAGTTGTCTCATTCTATCTTCATAAGATGAAAGAATCCAAGTTCCCAAATTACATAATTCCAAATCAGTAACCACGTGACAATACTTTACAGACGGAAACCAGAGTATTTATCATTACTTTATTAAGGTTGCTTTTATGAACAAAACTAGCTGTGGGTCTGTAAAATCACAAAGACACAAAAGTTTCCATTGATTTCTGTTAACTAAACAATCATATCTTTGGGGACATTTGAGTTCACAATTATTACTTCTTAATAATTCAAATAAAAGCTTCTCAATCTCTAACTTTCTCTACCTGTTCTCTCAAAAGGACCGATGAATTTGGCTAATGTCTCTGAAATGTCTTTAAGCCACATCCAGTGTGATAAGTGTACAAATCTGATAGCATCCTTCAGCACAATTTGGGATTCAAAAATAAACTCAATATATAATAATGAAGGCCAGTTAAATCAATGGAAATGCAGATTGTGCTTTTTCAAACCGCCTCAAACATTTGACAGGCCCCTCTTAGCAGGGACAGGCATAGGATTAGACACCGAAAAGTCACTTTGTAGAAAAAAAAGCACTGTTGATCAGTCGTGGGAAACACCGTTCTCATGTTTTCCTATCTTTCCATGTCAGAAGGTTTGCTCACAAACACCTTTCTCAGAACAGATAATCACGTCCTATCTGCTCAGCCGGCTTTATTCTCTTCTTCCTCTTCCTTCGCCTGGTACCACAGCCTCTGTTTGCCAGGTGGCTTGCTTATTGATCACCTTTCCTCTGGAATGCCGTGCTCACTGCTATCTCTCCCACCCAGAGGGGCCCAGCATGCCCTAGGGTTCAATGCCTGTTAGTTACCTGGATGGTAGAACAGATCTACTTTCAAGTTTCCTTTTACCTTTTATAGTTCTCAGGAAAACCCATGATTCTCTCCCTCCTGAACAGTCAAAGAAGAGCTAGTATCTTCCAGCCTGTCCTGAAAAACTCCAAACTCCGCCCCAGTGATAGGCAGAAAGTACAAGCCTTCTGTGTATATTTCAGCATGCAAATTGTTGGAAGAATTACATTATTTTTCTGCCCAGAGACAGAGCAGCTGGCATGGAAGAAGTTGTCTTCCCAGGTGGAATGCTTATAAACTGTGGACACTTAATCTCTGTGTCCTTTCTCTCCTCCATACACTCGGCAGTGAGCACAGAGAGGAGAATCTGAAACTTTGTGTTTTAGAACACGAAGTGGATTTAAACCTCTCAATTCAAAATCTGCTCACATATTTAAAAAGATTTCGGCTTCTTCTTTGTCATGCTTCCGGGCTAGACAGAAGAGGAAAGGTTGATCAGATTCCAGGAGAGGACCTAAACCAGGGAGGCTCAGTGGCTGGTAGACCTCAGGGGTCACCTGGCAAGGGGATGCCGAAGCTCAGAGCTGGGCCACGCAGACATCAGATCAATTCAGAGCAACCTGACAAAGTCAAGATAGGCTCTAGGGCTGGAACGAAGAGCACAGAGGCAGATGTTAAGAGCAAAGGCCCATCGGAAGATCAGAGCACAGGGCAGATTTAACAAGAGAGCCCAGTGGACAGGTGGAGATGATACCTGTGAAAGGGAGAGTTTCTGCCCTTTGAGATGCTGTGAGATATTGAGGAAGCAGCAGTTGGGCGTCCCCTACACTTAGAGACTTCTCCTCCTGTTGTATGCCTCCCGACCTGAGCACCATGTGCGGTTTTCTTTGTTTTTTTTTTTTTTTTTGCGGTACGCGGGCCTCTCACTGCTGTGGCCTCTCCCATTGCGGAGCACAGGCTCCGGATGCGCAGGCTCAGCGGCCATGGCTCACAGGCCCAACCGCTCCGCGGCATGTGGGATCTTCCCGGACCGGGGCGCGAACCCATGTCCCCTGCATCGGCAGGCGGACTCTCAACGACTGCGCCACCAGGGAAGCCCCCATGTGTGGTTTTTGATACAAGTACCAACAAGCTGGGGACTCATAGTCATACAATAAGATAGGTTTGCAATTCCATAATAAAATCTCCCTCCCTAGATTCACCCATAAATGTGGCACTGAATCACAGAGTACACAATAGCGTGGGTGCAGTTGTCAAGAATTCCTGCCCAGTTCTGTGAACCCATTATGTTTATAAGGATCTGGACGTGGACTTGATCACGCTTTCCCGGCCAGTTCAGGTTTACCTTTCCTTAGGAGCCCATGGAAAGTAGGCACAGTAGGTTCCTCTGTATGCCCTAGAGTTTGCTCTAAAGTGAAAGAAATGTGCGTGTGATGAGCTTTGGGTTAAGAGAGAAACAGTAAACAGAGAGAGACTGTCTTTACTGGGGAGAAACCTACCAAACTGAGCTCCGTTATGGCAGCTCGTAGCTTGTAGCTGAAGGAAGTCGGAAGAACAATGCGTGAAGAGTGTCTGGGGTCTCACCCAGATCCTTTAATTGGCCTCCAGTCCCTGCACACATGGCCACCATCCAAAATACCACACTTCTGACCTGCGTGTGACTCCCAGGCTCAAGTCTACGCCATCTGCCTTAACTCTCAGCGGGCTCCCATGGTTCCTGACCCTGGTCGGGTCGGGATCCTGAGAAGCAGCCCTTACACAGCCTCCTTCATCCCTCTCTTTGCACTCTGCCCAGGTCCTCTCTGACTCCCACAAACAATCACTACCAGATGATGAGGTCCAGCCTGACTCAAAGCCTGCCTGAGCCCCAGGCGCCTCCCCTCAGCCCCTGGGTTCATTCCAGCCCTCATCCGCCAGCCGCGTGCCAGGTAATCTCATGTTGTGAGCTTGAGGAGACAGAGGACAACGTGCATGTCCTTGACCCTGGGGACTTTAACTCCCCTGTCCTCCCATTGTTTCTCCTTCATGTCACTTAACAATGAGTGTTGCAATCTTTTCTGTATCAAAAAAATTCCATTTATTGACAGTAACTAAGGTGCTTAGATGGGGACCTGATTTTTCCCTCGGCCCCCCTGCAGCCTTCCAGACTGGGTGTGCATTTTACAGGTGATCCTGCCACTGCCCTGGAGTGAGCAGGCAGGCTGCCACCTGGCCCCACAGGATGGCCACACATTGCAGAGCAGACCGGTCAGTCCAGGTTGGAGGAGTTCCCTGGCCAGCGCTCACAAGAGGCAGTGACTTCATGCATATTCTTGACAACCGTGTCCCTCACTTCTCAATGACATCACTCATGTCCAGAGAGCACGCCATTCTGCAGGGGCTTCATTCCAGCCGTGTCCTGGGGACATGCGTGGCCAGACCACTGAGCACCCTCTGCAGTGGTGCCAGGTGGCCGGTTGTCTACAGGACACCCTCCTCTGACACCCCTAGCTCCAGGCCTGCATCTCCACTCAGTCCTCCACCCTCCACCCTCTATCAGCCTTGGCATTTAGCCACGTGCCCTCCCTGCCACAGCCTGCAGGACTGCAGATGTGTCCTCTGGCACAAGCCTGTCCAGGGGCCTCAGGAAGCGTGACCTTGAACCACTCAGTACTTGCTCTTGCACCAGCTCAGAGGTAGGGGATCTGCCTTGTCTCTGGAGCATCCTGGGAGGCAGGTAAGGGGGCAGCTCAGAGGCTGTGGATGCTGCCAGGGGTCAGGTTCAGGAATTAGCAGGGACACAATCTAGCCTGGAAGGCACCTAGTAGTTTGAACTCTAGACAAATCTAAATGCATTGTCCTACTGTTCACAGCATGACCTGGGGAAGGCTCACACTGGTCTCAGACACGCAGGTTTTCATGAATATTCAAGTTGCTAGAATGGGTCTTGGAAGTCGAAGGCAAGGGAGAGGAAGTGTCCTCCCCAGGTGTGCCTGCAGAGATGGTGCAACAGATCAGGGCTGTCTGGCAAATTCCCTGATGTGCTGGAGCCCAGGTGGCCCAGGTTTGTAGGTGAGCCCTCACCTCCTGGAGTTCCTATGGCAGCCCTCCCACCCCAGACGCTTTCTCTTTATCTCACCTGCAAACAAGAATGCCTGCACCTGCTTTAACATGCAGAGCTGCATAAAACCCCTGCAACTGGGAGGTGGCTACGCAAATCGCTGCAGTGGCTGTAGTAGGGATGTGAGAATCATTTTTCTGCACAGGGACGGCCGTAGGAGGGCAGCGCTGGTGGTTGCCCCGTCCCCTCCCCGCCCCATCCTTATCACAAGGAGCAGCAGAGGGAGTGGCTTCGCAGGTGAGGACATGAAGCAGCAGTTTGACCATGGCCGCACTTCCTCCCCAGGTCACTGTGTAGATGAGCTGTCCCTCCTCCCCAGGGCAGGAAGAGGGAGGGGCGGAGAGAAGCTGGGTGTGTTTTGTCCACACCTGTCCTCCTTATAGATACTTGGAATAGGTCATCAGGTTACCCAGCAACACACAGCTTTGGTTCTCCCAATTTGGTCGATTTCAGATGAGGCTGGCAGCCATCAGAGGTGTGGCTGCCCCTGGAAAGCAATGGACAGGTCTGTGTCCACCGCTTGAAGCCATTTCCAGATGTGCCCCATCTCTCCCCTGGTCTCCCTGAGGCCACTGTCCCCAGAAGAACTCTGACACAGGTCAGGCAGCCCTTTAATTAGATTTCCTTCCTGTCTGGCAGGATTCGATCATGAGATGGAAAGCCCACAGTGATTTGAACAGGAGGAAATTAATATAAGGAGCTGTGGAAGCATGATGGAGTGGCTGCATGTGTAAAGAGGTCTCTGTGTGGCACCTTTGGGCCGAGGAAGGAGCAACGTGGAAGGGGCTTTTCCCCCAAGGCTGGGGTTCCAACCTCCTCAGAGAAGGAGAGGTTGCAGCCCTGGGGGGACGGGGAGTTTGCTGTGTTGTTCAGGCTGAGTCTCTGGCCCTGTAATGGCACGAGGCCCCAGTTCCCGTGGATGCACTCGCTCACCCAGTCTCCCACCTGCCTGTGCGGGACACCACATTCTGGGGCTCTGCAAGTGGAAGCCGGAAAGTATAACGATTTGTGATTCATTCATTCAACAGCATCTCCTGAGCCCCTACTGTGTGCCAGGCCTTTCTCTGTGCAGAAGTGATCAGTGAATCCAGAGTCAGTGGAAGACCATGACCCGGTGCAGGGAGGGGTATGTGTGTTTCTTGAGCCCATGGATGGGTCATGGCCTTACAGGAGGTTAGTGTCCTCACAGCTTGCTCCTGTAGCCCTGAATGCCATTCACAAGGAGGCTGGGGCCGCCTGCCCACCACCACCCATATGCCTGCACCAGACACCAGGTGACAGGAGGCTCTGGGACCAGACCACCAGGCTGGGGTCCAGTCTCTGGGACTCCTGGATTTGTGGCTATGGGGGAGTAGCTGTCCCTCTCTGGGCTGGTGGCAAGCTCTCAGAGCAGTGGATAAGTTTCCTGTTGCTGCTGTAACAAAGGACCAGCTGGGTGACCTAGAACAACACACATTCATTCTCTCACAGTTCTGGAGGCCACAAGTCCAAAGTCAGGTTCACTGGACTGAAATCCCTCCACTGTTGGCCTCTGGTCACATGGCCTTTTCTTCTTCCATGTTTAGTCAAATCCCTCACTTCCCCCTCTTTTAAGGACATCAGTGTTTGCTTTTAGGGCCCATCTGAATAATCCAGGAGCATCTCCCCTTTTCAAGATCCTTAACTTCATCACATCTGCAAAGACCCTTTTTCCTTACAAGGTAACATTCAGGGGTTCCAGGGATTAGGACTAGAAATCTTTGGGGCCATTATTCAGCCTGCTACAAGCCGTGAGTGCTGAACGTGTTTTCTTTAGTCTTTGTATTACCTGTGGTTTAGCAGGGCACAAGTGTTTTTTTTTTTGTTTGTTTTTTTGTTTTGTTTTGTTTTTGCGGTACGTGGGCCTCTCACTGTTGTGGCCTCTCCCGTTGCGGAGCACAGGCTCCGGACGCACAGGCTCAGCGGCCATGGCTCACGGGCCCAGCCGCTCCGCGGCATGTGAGATTTTCCCGGACCGGGGCACGAACCCGTGTTCCCTGCATCGGCAGGCGGACTCTCAACCACTGCACCACCAGGGAAGCCCACAAGTGTTTTTTAAAGGAGGGTAATTCCCGTCCCAACACCTGCTTCTGTAGATTCCCTTGTCTGCCTTGTTCAGGCAAAGGATGATGGCGGGGCCATCTAACAGTACTGCATGTGACCCACGCTGGGTTAGAGCCAAGGGCACACCTGTGAGGCCAGCACAGCCTGAGTCACGTCCCCACAGGGCTCACAGGAGTTCAGGGGCCCGCTGGGCTGCTCACTAACGTCTGCACACCGGAGTGCTTTCGGGCCCTGGACCGGAACCTGTGCTCTCAGGCCACACACAGAACCTGGAGCTTTAGGGGAACATCTCCTGGGTCATCCTTTCTCCTCCCAAGCTTGGGTCTCAGAGGGAGACAGCTGGAGATCCAAAGTTAGGTTTTCTACAGAGTAGGTGGGTGCAGCTGAGGGGTCACAGTGGGGGTTTATTCATACTTACATGGAGAGCCTGACCCTCGCTCACACGCACACAGCCACCCTCAGAGGCTTCTCTGTCCCTCCGACAGGGAAAGAGCCCGCCCACTAAGGGACGGAACAGGAAATCGACTCTGGAATAGGGACCCCCAAGAGGACACAGAGCACACCAGGATGCTCTCTGTAAGCTGTCTGCATCAGCACCAGGAGGAATCTAAGAGGTGAGGGGCTGGGGAGGAGGTGGCCAGCCAGGGAGGGTCGGCCACACCCCTGATGTCTGGACTCCGGCCCCTGAGGGAACCCTTGGCGGCACTGGCTGGGAGCCGCAGGAAGTTGAGAGCCTTATCAGGGATGGACGTGGGTGGTCAGCCTCTGCCGATCACCTCCAGGCCCGGTGGGCAGACACAGGAATTCTGAGCGAATTGGTTGGGACCATCCAGGCCTTGGAGCTGAAAAGTGCCAGCTTAGTGGACCGTGCACATTGGGACCTGAAACATGACACACAGGCTGAGCAGTGATGTTTCGAGTGAGCACTGAAAGGGCATTCTGGGGACAGTGGTCACCAGAGCCCTGTGTTAAAGGCGAGAGCCAAGTTCTGGGAGGAGAAAAGGGTTTTTCCCAGAACTCTGAAACCTGGGCTGTAATCATTTAAAAGCAGAACATAGAGGCTTCAGCCTGGACTTTGTTATAAGCCGCTAGCAGGGAAGATCCAGAATTTGATCAAGAAGAGTTCCTACACCTTGGAAGGGGATAAGGACCTTTCCTGGTTAGTGGGGAAGCCAGAGGGGGTGGCCTAGTCGCCGGTGGGGCAGGAGGGAACTTCACCTCTAGTTGGGCTGGTTTTATGAGACACCTTGCAGTCAAAGCTGTCGGGGTCATAGGAGAAATAGGGGTGCCCAAGAAGCCCAGGATACCAGAGCAGAAGGGGCTCCCTGCTGGTTCCTTCAGGAACTCAGTGTGGGGAGGGGTCTGCCTTACACAGTGGCTCCTAGGTCCCTGAGCAGATGCCACCCCAGGAGGAGGGAGGGGGACCCTAGGAGAGTGAGCGACCCCAAAGGAGCCGACTGCTTAGTTTCAGCTTCCATTGCTAAGGCACCTACGATGCGGGTCGAGAATTCACTCTGATTTTGTGTTTGTTTTCTATTGTCCTTGCTATTAACCAGGGAAACTGAGGGCTTGTACTGAAGGTGAACTCAGATTCAGAGAAAAAAGAAAGGCACATACTGAGTGAAGTAAGTCAGACAGAGAAAGACAAATATCATATGATATTGCTTATAGGTGGAATCTAAAAAAGGGTACAAATGAGCTTATCTACAAAACAGAAATAGAGTTATAGATGTAGAAAACAAATTTACGGTTATGAAGGGATAAGGGGGGAGGGATAAACTGGGAGATTGGGACTGACATATACACAGTACTCTATGTAAAATAGATAACTAATAAGGACCTACTGTATAGCACAGGGAACTCTCTTCAATACTCTGTAATGGTCTATATGGGAAAAGTATCTAAAAGAGAGTAGGTATATATTTATGTATAACTGATTCACTTTGCTGTACACCTGAAACTAACACAACACTGTAACTCAACTATACTCTAACAAAAATTAAATAAAAACACAAAAGACCTAGAGGGATGGGGTAGGGAGGGTGGGAGGGAGGCTCAAGAGGGAGGGAATATGGGGATATATGTATACATCTGGCTGATTCACTTTGTTGTACAGCAGAAATGAACACAACTTTGTAAAGCAGTTATACTCCAATAAAGAGGTGAAAAAATAAATATAGAACATACCTGATGTGAATATCTTGATTGTATAACAACACAATTAGTGACTTTGCTGAAATACAAATATGAAAAATAAAATTTATGGAATAAATACATACTAAAAAACCCCAGAAAGGCACATTTCCTCTGTACATCTTGGTTATTTCTGTTCATTTTAAATGTGCTATGCAGAGGTCCAGCTGACCTGTGGGTACACAGCCCCTGGACACCCTTGGAGCCCCCATCTCAGGACCTTCAGACATCCAGCCTGGGTGCTCTCCCCCGAGGGCAGGGTCAGAGGGAGAGAGCCCTGTTCTGTTACTGGCCTGGGGCTGGACAAGCAGACGCTTGGTGGAGCCCATGCTCTCTGTGGTTGTCTATACGGCCCCTCTGGACTTTTTCCTCTGGAATGTCCTTTTGTACCTGTAGAGCATTAAAAGACACGGTGGGGAGGTGTACAGTTTGGCTGCTCACTGACTTTTTCTCCTTTTCCATCTTATCTCCTATTTCTGATCTCTGTTGACTTCCCGGAGCACATACTTGAAAAAGGAATGTTCCCAAGGACACCCATTGGGACATTACATGCTTTTTTGCTTTTTGGTGCAGTAAAGAGAGGTTGTGAAAACATGATCCGTGGAAATGCCTTTCTTCTCGGGGACCTGGCCCTTGGGTACTAGTCTTCCCCTTTCAACAATTTGCAGAGTCGGCATATAATTATATGATTCTTTTATCTCTGCAGTAGGCTGAACTGTGGATTATTGGTAAGGACAAAATTCTCACTAAGACTTGGTATATTTCAACAGATCTTTTCTAGAATTTTGCCGCATGCTTCTGCTGCCATGTGCCTAGCTTGCCAAGTGAGTTAACTATAAAGTACGGTTGTCCTTTATTCTCTGTATCCTCTGTAATCCTGTCTATATGTCTTTCCAGAAAATGCAATCCTCCTACAGTGATCTGTTTCCCTGGGTTTATAACTGGCCCACATGGGAGGTTCTGTTGTATAAATTCTACCTCTTGAATTGCATTTTTCGGTATCACGCTTACCAGCTGTCTTAAAATTTTACTTTTGGTTCTAGAGTAAAAGGAACTTCACATTGCTCAGTGAATATATGTAATAAACTACTTTCCAAAATTGGAATATCACACATTTACCCTAGATTATTGTTGTGCTGTAGCCTTTAAGCTTTAATGTAGTTTTAAATATTTATTTGGCATAAGTCAATAAATTTCAGATTTCTCTGAGAATACTTTTTTAAAAAAAATTTAACACCATTTTAAATCGTCTAATTAAAATTATTGTGAGTTCAGTGTCATTTTTTAATGTGGAGCATTGCCAGACAGAAGTAAGCTTGTGAAAGCAGCATATTTGAAGGAATGGCACTCAATGTCCCAAACAGCCCGGAAATCTGAGGATAACAATGATTAAGGTTCCTTTAACCCAGATTGTTAAACCCACAAAATAATCAGCTGGAATTAAATAAAAGTTAACTATTAAATAAAAGTTTCACATTATTTATTCTTTCCTTAGTTTAGCTACAATTGTGTATAGTAAGTCGTGAAAGGTAAATCTTGGCCTATGGACAGACGGGTTCTGCTCCCTCTTATGGGGGATGCTTTGCTCCTGGAACCGAGAAACTTCCTGGAATGGCCTGGATCTCTCTTCTTCCTGGTTACCTTTTGACTCCTCTGTGTGTCTTCTGGGTGCAATTCCCTCTTCCAGGAAAGTGAGACTTGGGCACTGACCTGAACTAAGCTTGGTTTCTAGGAATCTGGGGTTGGGTTTAAGGTGATAGAGGAATTTTCTCTGTAGCCTTTATTGAGCCAAAATGCAGGATTTGATCAGAGGGAAAAAAAATTAATCCTGGAGAGAAACCTAACAAGACACCCAGCTGGATCCAAGTCCTTGGGTCACTGGAGGGCTCCACCAGGTGTTTTTGGAAGTGAAGCCCAAGCCTTGACCACAAGTTAGGGAAGAAGCAGCATGAAGGACCCCAAGTAGACTCAGAGAGCCAGGGCCAGGGATGTGGTTGACATCCTCAGAGCCATTGCTGTTAACATCAATCAATTGCTCATGTGTTCATGCCCTGGGTGCATTGAAAAGCCAATGCACATATGCTTTTTGATGTAGGGAGGCTTCACCTAACTAACAGTATTAGTTGCCTCAGGAAATTCACAGCATCCTGGGTGAACATACAGAAAACAAAATTCACTCTGTGTTCCATTCTACCCACCTGACAGCTCGAGTGACAACTGATATCCTTCCCCTAATTGCAAAGTCAAACACTGGATATGGTCCAAAGACAGATTTGGTAAAATTCTTTTTGAACTTCATGAGAGGCTAAGAAATCATTTGTTCCACCTGGTCAACACCTAGTTCATTTTTATATCATCTCAAAAGCCAAAAAATCCTTTGTCTACGAAGCCTGGGTTCTTATCTCAATGAGAGAAGACTAGTGGTTTGAGGCAAAGGTCATTCCAGAATTGTTCTTAGTGAGCACAGCCTCAGAACAGAGGGCCTGGGAAGGTAATAACCACACAACACAGTGTCTTTTAAAGGAATGAGCACAATAAATGTTCTTTGTAAGTGCAAGTGTCCATATGTCACCCCTTTACTCCACTGAAGCCGTACGTAGTTATACCCTAATGCATTCAGTTTGAGCTAAAGGGCAAATCCCCCGTGAAAAAAAGAACAAGCAAGTCCCTGATGCCTGTGGACCATTTCCCAGGCAGAAGCAGCACAGTGGAGGTGGAATGGTGATTGTTATTCCACATCCTCTCATCCATTGATTCTCACTTTCCACTTGAGTAGAAGCAATGTGTGAGGCCTCATGTCACGTGTATCTTACAGCTTTGAAAATGCAACATGGATTAGGAGATGTGATAGAAAATATACAATGACCATGAAATGCCTGCATGAAATTTCAGTATTATTATTGTTTGAATTTGGATAAACTGTCATTGTTAAAAGATAAAAAGTTCTTGTTTTCAAGCACGGGGAACTGAAGAGTGCATTTGGATCATTCACTTATTTATTCATCCAAAAAACATTTATTACATGCTTACTGTGCACCAGTTATGGTGCTGGAAGCTGCAGGACAAGAGTAAACCAGACAGAACAGGTTTCTGTCCATGGCACTCTCATTTTCAGTTAGAAGATTTTAGAGAATTCAGATGAGGGTGGTTGGCGAGGCCAACAGATCAGGAGATGACAGTCATTGTAAATAGAGTTTGTGACTCACAGATCCCAAGAGGAGGACGCAACACATGATGGGGGGCCACACGGGGAAGCACCAGGGTCAGTTAGGAGGCAGAGGAAGTGAGGGGTCAATGTGGACAAGAGTCTTTATTGTGGTTTCCACAGGAAGAAACAAGCTAGGCTCTGTAGACAGTTTTAGGATTGGGCTAATTTGAATAATTTCAGGGGGCTCTGTTTGTAGCTGTCTGGTACCTGGTGTGTCTAGGGCAGGGAAAAGCATTCCAAGTGTAAGTGCCCCATACAGGGGGCAGCTGGGGCATGGGCTCTGAGTGGGTTGGTTTGCATATGAAGGGCCTGCTTGCAGGTGTGCCCTCACTATCTCTTGGAATTGGCTGGCCCTGTAAGGGGCATTGTCTCCAGGGTTAGCAAGGCCTGAATGTCAAAGCACCAAACATACAGAAAATGAAAACTCACGGTTAGTAAACCCTCTTTTCTCTTGCCACTTATCCTGCCGTAAATTCTTTTTTTAAAATCAAAGAACAGTTGATTTACAATATTGTGTTAGTTTAAGGTGTACAGCAAAATGATTCAGTTATACATATATGTATACATGTATATTCTTTTTAAAAAGTTCTTTTCCATTATAGTTTTTTACAAGATACTGAATATAGTTCCCTGTGCTATACAGTAAGCCCTTGATGTTCATCTATTTTACAGATAGTAGTACACCTGTTCATCCCGTATGCCCAATGTATCCCTCCCTCTTTCCTCTTTGGTAACTGTAAGTTTATTTTCTATGTCTGTGAGTCTATTTCTGTTTTGTAAATGAGTTCATTTGTATAATTTTTTTTGAAAATCCACATATAAGTGATATAATGTGATATTTGTCTTTGTCTTACTTACTTCACTTAGTATGATAATCTCTAGGTCCATCCATGTTGCTGCAAATGGCATTATTTCATTCTTTTCTTTATGGCTGAATAATATTCCACTGTATATATGTATCACAGCTTCTTCATCCATTCATTTGTCAAAGGACATTTAGGTTGCTTCCATATCTTGGCTATTGTAAATACTGCCACTATGAACATTGGGATGCATGTATCTTTTCGAATTAGAGCTTTCGTCGTTTCCAGATATATGCCCAGGAGTGAGATTGCTGGATTATATGGTAGCTCTATTCTTAGTTTTTTGAGAAACCTCTGTACTGTTTTCCATAGTGGATGCACCAATTTACATTCCCATCAACAGTGTAGGAGGGTTTGCTTTTCGCCACACCTGCTCCATCATTTATTTATTTATTTATTTATTTATTTATTTATTTATTTATTTTTGGTACGCTGGCCTCTCACTGCTGTGGCCTCTCCCGTTGCGGAGCACAGGCTCTGGACACGCAGGCTCAGCGGCCATGGCTCACGGGCCCAGCCGCTTCACGGCATGTGGGATCTTCCCGGACCGGGGCATGAGCCCATGTCCCCTGTATCGGCAGGCGGACTCTCAACCACTGCGCCACCAGGGAAGCCCCTCCAGCATATATTATTTGTAGACTTTTTGATAATGACCATTCTGACCAGTGTGAGGTGATACCTCATTGTAGTTTTGGTTTGCATTTCTCTAAAAATTAGTGATGTGGAGCATCTTTTCATGTGCTTATTGGCCATCTATGTGTCTTCTTTGGAGAAATGTCCATTTTTTTATTGGGTTTTTTTTTTTTTGTTATTGAGTTGCATGAACTGTTTGTATATTTTGGAAATTCAGCCCTTGTCAGTTGCATCATTTGCAACTATTTTCTCCCAGTCTGTAGGTTGTCTTTTTGTTTTATTTCTGGTTTCCTTTGCTGTGCAAAAGCTTATAAGTCTGATTAGGTGCCATATATTTATGTTTGCTTTTATTTCTATTGTTTTGGAGACCTGCTATAGATTCTTGGTTGTTAACTTAGCTAATTCACTAAGCTCCTTAATAAAGAGACATTTTCTTGTTCAATTTTGTGTATTTTGCAACATCCTCTACTGTTGAATGCTTATTGTAAATATTTAATGACATTTGTTCACCAAAATACAGCACAACAGACATTTTCCTTGGGATGTGGCAGAGAGGAGAGAGCAGCAGAGAAGAAGAGAGTGATTATAAAGTGTCTCAGGCCAAGGGGGACCGATAACTCAAAGTAAATAGAATGTGCGTATTTGGTCTGCAAGACTCACCATTTGACCTGTAAATGAATGATCTATTAGTAATCGTCTAGTGTACTGAATCTCTAAAGAAAACTTCATAAAATGCAAAAGTATTAGTAAGTCATAAAAGAGCTGAAGGATAAACACTTCTACCTTTCCTTCACCTGGTATTTATTTTCACATCCTCATTTTTAGCACCTCCTAGAAAAACAAATTATAAGTTGATTACCGTGCAAACACATGTGGCTTTTATGATTAAGTAGATTGCACATGAAATGCACGTTTATTTTACAGATGTGGGTGTGAGTATTTATGCTTACTAAATTCCCTCCCTCTTGGGCATTTGGGGAATAGCCTGAGGTTGGTGGCAGGGCTCACACTGCTGAGATGATTTCAGGACACAAATGCAGGGTCAGGGACCCAGAAAACCATGAGCCTCTGGGAAGGTTGCCACAGTTTTACTTCAAACCAACCTTTCAGATTAGATTTGCAGATGCCTCTTTTCCTCAGTGGGGGATTCGGAGGATAATGGACTATTTGTACAGTATGTGTTAATCTAATGATCTATCTCCATTTAACAGCTTCAAAGCAAAATAAACACAAGACACTCATTAATACTTACAAGTGAGGCGTAAATCTGGCCAGGCGGTTTTAACACCAAGCCTTGACTACAAGCTGCTTTTGGAAAGTGGTTGTCTCTGCTCTGACTTGACATAATCCAGAGAGATATCTTTCAACTTTCCTCTTTGAGCACAGGATTTCAGGAATAAGTACAGCAGCAGCTTTCAGTGGAACTGTCCAGACTACAGGGCTAATGAAGCCAGGGCAGTTAGTTGTTTTCATACAGCAGCACAGTTTACTGGAGCGGTCCTCTTGCTTTACTGATGAACACAGTGAACTTTGTATAAATGTCTCTGCACAGACACACTCCAGGGCACACCCGTGACATCAGTGACAGAGCCAGGGAGGTGTTGCCGGTGGTGTCATGGGTTCTAAGCTCCTCTCACAGGCTTCCGTCTTAGACGGACAAGCAGACCTCCTCTTTGGAAATGTCATCTCTTCCATCTGTGCTCTGCAAGCCAATCCCCTTCCTCTCCCAGCTTCCTCTGGACCCTCGCTCCATCAATATCTACATTGGCTTTGAATCTCCCACATCTTCCCCTTTCATGGCTTTGCTCCTTCTACTAAAACACATGCAGGTCTCACCTCCTATAAGGAAGATCTTCTGAGTTTGTCACATGCTTAAACTACTGTCATAACGTCCTTCTCTTTGCTGCCCAAAGCCTGAGCATGTCCCCTTCCTCGTGCTGCATCCCCCAAAGTACCTCCTGAAACTTCTCTGTGAATGTCTCCTGGGTTCTCTTGATTGCCAGATACAACAGCCTTTCTTAACTTTTCTAGCCAGGCTGCTTCCTTTCACATTCTTTTTCTTTTAGGGTAGGTCCTAAACTGTATGTTTTCTTGTTCTCAGCAGAGGGTTCCTAAATCCAGAGTAGTGGAAGCACACGTCTGTCCAGGGGAGAGCAAGGTCAACAGCACAGACACCAGAGCCACTGCCCGAGAGATAGGGCGAGTCACCACCACCCAGCACAATGTGCCCATCTCCAAAAGGAGGCTGATGATGGTGCCGCTCATGGGACTGCTTTGAGAATTGGATGTGCTAATATATGAAAAGGGTTGTGAGTGGTTTCCAGATGCACGAGTCATGAGTGTGGTCGTTATGTGTTATTAGTCCTATTGACTCTACTGTACTCTGTCCAAACACTGATTGATGCTGGGCTTTCGATGTTAGAGACAAGCTTTCTCTAGGAACTTGGCCTGTGGTTTTCTGGATCTCCCTGCAGAGGGATGAATATTCTTTTTTTTTTGCAGTAGGCGGGCCTCTCACTGTTGTGGCCTCTCCCGTTGTGGAGCACAGGCCCTGGACGCGCAGGCCCCGTGGCCATGGCTCACGGTCCCAGCCTCTCCGTGGCATGTGGGATCCTCCTGGACCGGGGCACGAACCCGTGTCCCCTGCATCGGCAGGCGGACTCTCAACCACTGCGCCACCAGGGAAGCCCGGAATGAACATTCTTGATCACACTTTGTCACTAGCTGTCCTGTCCTGTGTTGAGTTTCTGAGCACATCAGAAACTGCTGGCAAGAATGGGGGAAGGCTGGCACGTGGTCTGAAGTGGACTTAGGGTTGGGCCATTGGTCTGGGGTAGAGGAGAGTGTGTCCAATCCCACCATTTGCTGTTGTGTATGAATATGACCTTGGATTTAAATCCAAGCAGCACCATGAGGGCCTCCCAGAGATTTCACACTCCCATTTCCCAGTGATATTTCCTAAAAATCACACATCAATCCAGTTCAGTTGTTATTATTTCCCATTTCACATAGAGGAAAACTTAAAAATCCAAAACCGGAGAGCATCCATTTATTTTTGTAGGGAGTGGCAAATGTAGCACTTGAACTCAGATCTTCTAATTTCATTTTATCATGATTCACTAGCAGAAAGAGTTTGAATCTCAGTGATAACTAAAAAAGAAGAGATGAAAAATAAAGAGAAGAATTTACGTGGGAGAAAGCTACTTGGAAAGGCACACGTTCTGGTTCTCAGACGCCTATCCTGTGCCCAAGACAGTGTTTCAGGGGACATTGTCAGACCACAGCTCTCTCTTCGCCTTCCACCCCCTTTGTGATGAAAACTCATATCCTTCTCATATCCTCTTACCTGAGGGAGAAAACAAACAAATAAACATGTGCTTCTCATCACCTTTGTTGAGTTCCATTGTCTCTATTCAAGGTTACTGGGGAGAAAGACTCTTTCTGTAAACAACAACAATGACAAACATACTTAATGAGGAATTTTAATATATCAGGTGAGAACTTTTATAACCAAACTTATAATGCTTGCAACAAAACTTAATCAGAAAATAAAGGATTTTAGGGATTTAACAAACATTCCCAGACATCGATTTAAAACTAGGCTTTATACCAGACGTAACTGTTTCTTTTTCTTTTATGAATCAACTACTTAGTCACATAAAGAATGGCTGCTTTGGGCTTCCCTGGTGGCGCAGTGGTTGAGAGTCTGCCTGCCGATGCAGGGGACACGGGTTCATGCCCTGGTCTGGGAGGATCCCACATGCCGCGGAGCGGCTGGGCCCGTGAGCCATGGCCGCTGGGCCTGTGCGTCTGGAGCCTGTGTTCCGTGGCGGGAGAGGCCATAATGGTGGGAGGCCTGTGTACTGAAAAAAAAAAAAAAAAAAAAAAAAAAAAAAAGTTGCTTTTTTAGCAACACAAGAAGAGCAAAAGTATTTTTTTTAATGCATTAAATGTACTCAATATAATATCCAGCAGTACCTTCAAGATTTCCAAGCAGATCCTGAGTTCTGTCTGGCGTAATTTAACTTGCATCCACATTTTCCAGCTTCAATCAACTCTCTTGCCACAAATGAAGTGTTGATTAGACAGTCATATGTGCCTCTAAGATTGATTGTCTTCTACATCTTTCCCACCGGCGTTTCAGTTCAGGTTCACCAGAAAGATGTGACGGAGCCCCACCATCGCTGCTTCCCGAATTTCTACCAGATAACAAAAACGATAAAGAAAATGGGAAGAAAACAGCATTGGCACCTGGGAACGAAACAAAGATGCCATCATGGACAAGAAACTTGGAAGAGCTTCTGAAGGGCAGAGTTGAGGCAGGGCAGGTGTGAGGTGACAACCCACCAATTGGCAAAATATTCCCAAGGAGCACAAGCAACTGGGAGGGGCTGGGGGCAGGCAGGGCAGCGATGGAGGGGTACATGCCTGGAGCTTAAGTCACTGGAGCTGGGGGAGGGTGGGCTGGGCACCAGGGGAGGGACTGGGACCACTGGGACAGTTGGCAGGGGAGGCCTGTGGGGTGAGGGTGGGACCTGCCTCTGGACAGACGGTCATCCTGCCCTCTTCTGGAAGTCCTACTTAGACGTGTCTGTTCTCCCAATCTGTTTTCCATACCTCTTAACTCCTTTTCCTATGTTATTTTGTAATCTCTTTACTCCCTATTTAGCTTCTGTTTCTGTTTATTGCTTTTCTATTTTGTTTTTATATACTTTTTCCACTTGGCTTAATCTTAAGAAAAGTCTGCAGCGCAACTATTCAATGTATTAACTCTTTGTTTGGGGTCAGTCTAGAGTCCCTCCTAGCTATTGCTAATTTTAATTTTAATGATTATATTTTTTTCAACCCCAAGATTTGTTCATATTTTACACACAGGTTTGGCAGGAACCACTGGTGAAGATTTTCCTTAGAGCCTTATTCACTCCTTATTTAGGTGGTTTACAACTTCAACTGGAATTTACTCTTCCAGTCATTAAACTTCAAAGACTTATTAGTTGCACTCATTAAAAAAAAAACCCACCATCAATAGCATTTGGAAAAATATTCCCACTTCCACTTTGGGCCACACTGAGTAACCGACATGCTGATAAAATAAAATGAAGGTCAAATTCATAAGCTAAAGTGCTGTGTTATGTATGGAGAAAGCAGCGGGGGTAGAGATAAGACTTTGGTGTGAGTTTGCAGTTCTGAATTGCTAGCTAAAGGAACTGGGGTGAATCATATTGCTTTGAACCAATATCCTAATCTCTACATGAGAATAATCCTTTTTTTTGCCCATTTTACACTGTTTACCATGAAAATCAAGAAATGATATAAGTCAAACTGTACCACACCACAAGCTATTAAATTATTCAATACAATGCTATTGATAATTGCAGTGTTCTCTAGGTCTACCATGGATTTTTATATCACCATTTTCCTAGATGGAACTTTATCAATAACGGAAAATAACATGGCAAGGGACATGGTCTAGGAGCAGGCAGAAAGAAGAAAGAGAGAGAGCAGGAAAGGCTCAGCCACATGGTTGGTATCTCACCCACAAGCTCGCTTCAGCCTAGGGCTCAATTGCTCTTTTAGAAAGCACAGGATTATGAAAGGTTTTACCCTAACAAAATGAATCACAGCAGTGAGGGCCAAGTTGGTTCTGGGACAGCTCCCAGACCTGGGTCCCAGTGGCCATAAGCAGGAAATCAATAGGTATTGGTTAATACCACTGGCAATAAAAGACACATGTGAGTGCTGAGACTCTCAACATAAAAATCCGTCTCTGGGGAGACAGCTGATGAGAAGCTAGACATATAAAAATCACATTACCAAATCCGTCATTGGCTTTGAAACAATACTAATGAAAAGTGGCAACTAAATTTGGTTGGAAGCCACGATAAACTGGCTTGACTAAGTCTCCGGGGAATCTTGCACAAGCAAAGTCTGTAGCATTTGCTGCCTACTCATCTAAAAATGCATTTTAGTTTAACTACCTTTCAAAGATATAGTGTGAGGCCCCACCTGGCCTAACCAGGTGCTGCAGTGGACTGTGACTAGAATGGGGGTGGGACTGTGGCTCTGAGGCCACCTGGCCCAAGTTTCCTCACTCACAACCTGCAAGGACCAGGGACTGTCACTTACCGTCTCCAAGCTTTAGTTTCCTCACCTGGAAAATGAGGCTGGGCTAAGAAGTCTATTTCTAGAGTCTCAAGAAAAAAATAACCTAGAGATTTTCATAGTGAGTGAAGTAAGTCAGACAGAGCAAGAGAAATAGATGATATCTAAAAAGAAATGATACAAATGAACTTACTTACAAAGCAGCAAACAGACTCACAGACTTCGAGAATGAACTTATGGTTACCAGTGGGGAAGGGTGGCGGGAAGGGATCTTTAGGGAGTTTGGGACTGACATGTACTCACGGCTATATTTAAAATGGATAACCAACAAGGACCTACTATATAGCACAGGGAATTCTGCTCAATACTCTATAATAACTTAAGTGGGAAAAGAGTTTGAAAAAGAATAGATACACGTATATGTATAACTGAATCACTTTGCTGTTCACCTGAAACCAGCACAACATTGTTAATCAAGTATACTCCAATATAAAATAAAAGTTAAAAAAAATTAAATGTTTAAAAAATAAATAAATACAAAGAAAAAATAATTCGTAAGATGCAAAGTCCTTAACAACACACCTGTCACGGTGGGGACTGTCAAAAGTGGTACCTGAAGGGAAGTGATCTTCAGCGTCTCCTGACATACGGAGGGTCATCCTGCTCACAGGATAGCACAGCAAAGCAGTGTGCAGCCTTTGTCAGCTTCTGGGCTTCTCCGGAGCTGAGGAAGCCCTGGGATGTGGAGGTGTGGGCTTTCAATTCTGGAGTTCCTCAGGAGCTGGTCGGAAGCCTAGTCCCAAAGGAGGACTCCTAAGGGGCGGCTAGACGGTGTAATCCAGTCGAGAATGGCAATGCTCCGTTGGACAAAAGTTTTAGTTGCACTTTCACAATGCATTTGGATGAAGCCCCTGTGGGAGAATGGAGACTTCAATGCATGCTAAGGTGTGGTATTCTTGGGGACAGTTCAGTTGTCAGAAAAACAGGAAGCAAGTATCCAGTCCTGGCTCCAGTAACCAGAAACATAAAAGGAACTTGAATTGCATGATAAATGTCACCTCTGTGGTCACTTAAATATTCTTCCCTTGTCATACGAAGAACGAATATGGGGGAGCCAGCAAGTGGTCTTCCCTCCTTCCTAACAGGACCCTGATTTTTATTCCCATTTGAGCCTATGGCCACCCTGAATAAAGGCTATGTTTCCCAGTTTTCTGTGAAGCTTGGTGAGATCAGAAGAGCAGTTCTGGCTGGTGGAGTGTCCAGCGCAGGTGGCAAGTTCTCCTTCCAGGGAGTGTCCTCGAAGGAGGGTGCGCTCCTCTCTGCCTCCTTCCTGCTGGCTGGAACGTGCATGCAATGGCTGGAGCTCCAGTGACAATCTTGGACACTAAGGTAGCTCTGTGCTGTGTCCAAGGATGCGTTGCAGTCAGATTGCAGGGGCCTCTGTAACCCTGTGCAGCCCTCCAGCTCCCCCACTGGCTGCCCAGACTCCTCTTTCACACGGGAGAAACATACGTCAACCCTGTTTCACCCAAACCTACTTCTTGGAGGGACAGCAGTAATGACGGACTGTTCTTTATGTCACTCCCAGGTTAGGAGACTGACTCAGGTCCAGAGTGACACCTAGTTATCCATAAGAAAGAGATGAGAATGAGGAAAGTGTAGGCATTTCAGGAAACCAAGGAAACAATAACATCTTGAAATGGTATAAGAAGGACTTAATATTCACCCTTTGAACCTGAGTTAATGATTAAAATCAAAGCAATATATTTTCCTTCATTTTTGTTAGCATTCGTGTGTAAATAACATTTTATTAACTGATGAGTTTCTTGTGGTTTTTTGCCATAATTGGACAGCTGGCTTGAATGACTGTTACTTTGCTGGGCATCAGGAGACTACAGTTGTTTTTCTTGGGCACGGAACACTGGAATGTGGTGCTCAGCCTGCAGATGGAAGCATCCATGTCCATTGGGCACAATTATATTTAATACAGTGTCTCCATCCAGCGTGCAGATGAATGGAAGGGACAGTGCGGGTGTAAGAGAGATACAGGGACAAGCTAATCACCGCTCCTTTCCTATGATGAAGGGCACTGGGTCCTGTGAAGTTCCTTCCGCCTGACCCTGGTTTTGGTTGGAGGACATGATGTCCCTGGAGTCCCGCTCTACTTAGCCCACCTGCCTCTCCATCTCGGTTAATACCTCACCCTTCACGTTACTTACTCCTGACCCCCGTGGAATTTTCCAGTGTTCCAGTGACCGGTCTCATCACTGAGTAACTGGGGCTTAACACAAAACACATCACCGCAGCCCCTCAGAATTGTTCTTTCTTAGACCATATATCACGTTGGGAATTCAATTGCCCTTCAACCAAAAGACTAATGTTTTATCTGAGTTGACTCCATAACCCCTAGGAGGGTAATGGAGCTCCGAGGAGTTTGGCTAAGGTTCTGAGACAAAGCAGCTCATCCAGGTGCTGAGAGTGGCAAGGGGGCTACTGCCCAAATATCAGATGAGGGCGCCCCTGTTTGAGTAGGTGCGGGGGGGAGGGAACTCCCCATGTGGACACACAGGAACACATATAAGGTGCGGAGGGAGGGGAGATCCTGCCCATCTCTGCTGGGGTCACCGCAGACTCCCTGGCTCAGGAACACAGTTTTCTAAAGCACAGAACTGTTACAAGGGGGAAAAGCTGAAGCATCGTGTTCAAAGCCAACATTTAAACAGGTATTGAAACACCCCTGGCTGGCGCTATCCACCTTTCTGCTCATCACATGGGTCAGAGACGTCAGTTCCTGGGCTTAGGGCCCCGGCTTGCACTCTTGCACGTCTGCTGTGTCCACAGATTCTCAAAGCCAGCAACTTCAAGGCTCTTGGATACCAGAGGCTCTCCTGTCTGATATTTGTTTTCAATGAGGCTTCTGGTTAAAGGTGTACCAGATTCTCACTTCAGGCATTTGCCCATATTTTGGAAAATACTTTCCATTGAATGGGGTGCTGTGAAACAAGCCTGGATGTTTGGGGGGCCGAGCAGGAGTGTGTCTGGCATACAGAAACAGGGATTTCAAGTCCTCTCTGTCCTAGAAAGCCCTCATGCATGTGGCTTGTGTGTTCTCTGCCCCTGTGCATGGTTGCCCCAACAAGTAAGGAACAGCCTGGTGAACCAGATATTCTCACAGCTGGCCATGTCGCTCCTGAGGGCACCAGGAAGACTGCACCTCCTCATTTGATTATAAATTTCCAGGTGACAGCTGATGGTCCCATGGCCCCTAATATGTGCCAGAGACTATTTATCAGTGTATTTAATCACCATCACTCTTTGCAGTAGATTAGGTGGGCGAGGATCGGGTGAGGATCCTCACTTCACAGATGAGAACATGGGGACCCAGAGGCATGAAGGAAAACCATGACCCAGGTGGGAATTTGACCTGGTCAGCCTGCTTTCAGCATTTTGCTTCTGGCAACAGCCTCTCTGCAGAGGTTCCTGGAAACCCAGCACCAGTCCTTGGAGCTGTGCAGTCTAATGACTGGACTGATTTGCTGGCCTGGATGAGGGAAACCCTACCGCTGCTGAGACCCTCAGGCCCCTGGGCATCAAGAAAGAACCATCTTGACAAGAGTGATTCCATCAGGATTCATAAAGCTGAGGTTTCCGTGGTGATTTCCCACCCCCTGCATGCCTCTGGACAGCCAGCTTTCTGAGAATATATGTCTTGACCTCCCAAGGCAAGAGATCACTGGTGGCCTTTTTGATGTTAAAAGTAGGTCCCTAATAATTAATTATTTTGCTAGACACATGCCTTGAACTCCCACTATACACACACTAAGAAGTGAGGAAATACAAGGAAATCACCACATTTACAGTCTGATTTTCTTTCCATGCATTAAAGATGCAACTAAGGCTGCCAATCTAAACATCAACAGTCAACTCATGCTTGGTTCATGTTTGTGCATCCCCCTTTGACAGCGCACCCAACCTCTGCCATTTCTGGTCAAAGCTCACATGTTTGGAGGATAATGTGAGGAGTAACTGTGAGTTTAGTTATGGTAACTGTGTGTAATGTCAATGTTGATTTTGTCTCTGGGCTGCCCTTGCATTTGATTTTTGAGCCCTCTCTGATCAAGCCTTGTCATGTGTACTCATTTCATTGTCTTTCATATACCATTTTGAGATTGTCTCATTAAAAAAAAAAAAAGTTGGGATTTTTAATCATCATGACTAGCAGTCAAGTTTTACTCTACCCAAGCAAACTGCCAGGCCCACACCTCCCACTGTGTGTTCCCAGGCATCTTCGTAGGTGTTTCTTTAATAGGGAAGAATGAATCTGACTCCATATTAGATCTGTTTGTTTTACTTTAACCTTTGTCCTCTATTGCTTTTTCTTCAAGTTAAGAATGTGGCCTATAGTCTGAAATATATAGGATGGTCCATTCTCCAGGCTCTGCCATTTAAGGGTATAACACTTTTCCATTCATATAGAGATAAAAAGTTGCAGAACAGAGAATAACATTGGTCTTGTTGGAGGTTTACAGGAACATCGTGACCTGACCTACGTGGACAGTTGCAGGAACAAAGGATTCCAACACCAAGAAGTTTGCAGCAACCAACCATGCCCGTCCCTCACATTGTCTTTAGAAATGCTTTGCTGAAACTCTTTAGGGAGTTCAGGGTTTTTTGGGTATAAGCCACCTGTTCTCCTTGCATGGCCCTGCAAGAAACCTTTCTCTGCTCCAAACTCCAATGTTTCAGTTTGTTTGGCCTCACTGTGCATTGGACACATGAACTTGGGTTTGGCAATATTTCTTGATGCAGGAATCTGTGACCAAATCCATTTCAGAAAAGCACAGTGGAACATAGCTAGCAAGTTTCCTCTGTAGCAGAACTTCCAGAGCCTTTAACCTGCTAAGCGGGTAGGGAATCACCTGAGTCAGGAGGGAGGGATGACCAGGTGGAGCACAGAGCAAGAGGGAGAAAGGGTGGGGGGAAGCTGAGGAACTACACAGGGCTGGGGCCCAGGGGACCCCTTTCCAGCGTGCTGTCTGTTCTAGAATTTACCATTTTAGAAAATGGCCATCCAGGTATGACATGGCCAGGCTTAGGCAAACTATTCAGGTACCCAAATACATTATCACTCAGTTTGTACCAGAGAAGAACAAACCTGACTCCATAGTGAACCTGTTCCTTTAGCTCTAACCCTTGGGTCTGCTGCCTGTGCTTAGTCATGCTGGTTCTGCACCTTTTGTAAAAGAATGTTGCCTGTAGCCTGACATACACAGGATAGCCCATTCCCAAGGCTCTGACCTTTAAAAGTATAACATTTCCATTAAAAAGTTGCACAACAGAAAATAACATTTGGCAGAGTTTTATAGGAAGACCATGACCAGACCTACCTGGACAGCTGCAAGAACAAAGGATTCCAGCACCAAGAAGTTTTCAACAACCAGGCACCGCCCCTCCCCTTTTAGTATAAAAGAAGCCTGAATTCTAACTCAGGTAAGATGGTTCTATAGGATGCTCGTCCACCATCTTCTCGGTCTGCTGGCTTTCTGAATAAAGTAGCTATTCCTTGTCCCAACATCTTGTCTCTCAATTTACTGGTCTGTTGTGTTGTGAGCAGTACGAGCTTAGACTCAGCAACAAGTTGTTATGGATAAAGGGTATGATGTGATGGATAATTCCTAGAGTTTGATGAGCTCCATTGTGGAGAATTTGGCCTCATTGAGAATTTGGCCTCAAGGGACACAGGAAGAAAACAACATGAGGTCCACCTGTTGGTGAAAGAGTTTTTGATATCAGGGTAGGGCAGTGGGGGACAGTGGAGAGGAACAGCAAGGACAAATAGGATTCAGGTAAGAGGACACATAGGGAAACAGAATTGTCTAAGATGATGCTGGTGACTCTGATGTGAAAACCCTTGCCTTCCCAAGGCTGCACCTCGAAGGCCCATGGACAAATATGACAGTGAGTATAATGGATAACATTTACGTGCCTAAATATTTTACTATAGATAGCCCAGTCTGCGAGAATGTCTGTTTTTGTTTAATAATACCTCCTGGTTTCTTACTTCTCTCTGGTACCAATACTTGTCTCCCCGAGTCACGAGCTTTGAGGAGAAGGATTTATGGTTTTATCCAATAGCAAGTCCCTAACACAGCAGACCCCAACGTGAGGAGAGCGTCCCAGACTGGTAAATATAGTCAGTTATCTCACCCTTTTCTGTGTTTCTGTAAATCCAAACTTTATGTTAAAAATAAAATGTTAACATGGAAGTCAGGCAGCGTGGCAATCTAGAAGCAAACTTGCTACATCTCTAGAGAAGATAAAGAAGGGAATCAGAGAGCAAGGTCCCTGTGGCCTGACAGGGGCTAGAGGAGGGAATTCAGAGGAAACAAGGGCAAATCATGCATTTCACACACACACACACACAGACACACACACACACACACAGACACACACACACACACACACAGAGTAAGGTTCCTGGGCTAGAAGGCCATACTGTCACAATAACAAGCAGACTGTTAAGTTCTAAGATACTGGGAGACAAATGCCTTCCAAGAAAAAGTAAAAATTCCCTCCAGGTTTATACAATCCCAGCCAGCAATGTTTACGCTTTCAGAAAATGTATCTGGAAATGGGGGTTATAACGTCAGCCACTGAGGCCTTCCAGGCCGGCCTTCAGGGCAGACACGGAGACACAGAACTCTGGGCTGCAGATACAGGGGTCCTGGCCTCTGGTAGAATTCCTTTCCAGCTGAAGTGCCATTCTTCTCAAGGACAGTTTTCTCTCTCCCAGTCCTATTGTGTGAGGAAGGCTTTCCTGTGGGCAAGAGATTTTGGTCACATGGGGCAGTGCCAAGAGCAGCTGATAATAAACAAAGTCATAACATCAAACAAGAAGTTGTTACTGGAACACTCAAGGTGGTTGTGGAACAGGCCGAGGTGCTTCGAATTCCCTCCCTCCAGCCCTAGAGATTCTTGCAAGCTTTCCTTGACATTCCAGAAATGTTTGGAGCTGTTCCTCAAATAGTTGAATGAATGGACTTTCCCATCATCAAGTCCACTTCAACCTGGCTTTCTGACTTTGCATCACTGTAATCTCTACCCAGCACTTCCTCTTTCTACTTTTCTTTCTATTATTTAGACTTACTGAGTATCCTTCCAGCTAGTTTTCTGTATATTTCTATTTGATATCCATGATATAGTCAATTCACAGAGTTTACTCTTTCAGACCTCCTCTTCCTCTTTCTCTCCCAGGGAGCAAATGCTTGGATTTGATTCCGGATCCCAGAACTGATTGCTGGGGGGTGGGTGCAGGACTCCTCTGAGGGATGAGTGTCTTGGTGGGTCCCCTTGTGGGAGAGACACTTCAGAGACTTCACCTTCTCTGTGCACCAACTACAAACACAGTGACACTCAGAACAGAGAAATTCCATCTCAGATAAAAGATCAGACCCACGGAGATTTTACAGTAAAGTGTGAAACATGGAACTTTCTAGAAATGTACATCTTATTTCCATTGTGTTAGAGTTTTTTTTAAAAGTACGCTTTTTTAAACATCTTTATTAGAGTATAATTGCTTTACAATGGTGTGTTAGTTTCTGCTGTATAACAAAGTGAATCAGCTATACATATACATATATCCTCATATCCCTTCCTCTTGCGTCTTCCTCCCCTCTCAGTGGTCACAAAGCACCGAGCTGATCTCCCTGTGCTGTGCGGCTGCTTCCCACTAGCTATCTATCTTACATTTGGTAGTGTATATATGTCCATGCCACTCTCTCACTTTGACCCAGCTTACCCTTCCCCCTCCCCGTGTCCTTAAGTCCATTCTCTACATCTGCGTCTTTATTCCTGTTCTGCCCCTAGGTTCATCAGAACCATTTTTTTTTTGATTCCATATATATGTTAGCATATGGTAAAAAAGTACACATGTTAATAGCCTTTTGAAATTCTTCCTCATGACTCCAGTTGAATAGGCTGAAAATACACATAATTAACATGCCTTTCTACATTCTATGTTGCTGTTTTACACTTTGAATTATCACATACACAACTTCTAATATTATTTTTGATGTTACGTCTCCTAGAGTTCTACCTCCTATCATACATTGAAGAGCTCACTGGACTACAGCATGATGCAAGATTACAGGGTAGTCCATGATGAAATGACTGGGCTTTTGGGAGTAAAAAGAAAGTTCAAAATGAAGAAAATATCTTCAGGGAAGATCAGCAGTTTGAAGAGATAGGTAAATGAGTAGATGAATTTTATATAGCATTCACTCAGAATGGATAATTTACTTTTGGGTTTTATTTTAGATTAATAGATACTTTTTTTAGAGCATTTTGAGCTTTATAGAAAAATTACACAGAAACACAGAGATTTCCCATATGTCCCCTTCCTCTCACAGAGCTTTCCCTTTTATTTTTAACAACGTACATTCGTGTGGTACATGTCTTGCAACTGATGAACCAAAATTGATGATTTAATTTTAATAAAGTCACTGACCCTTTAGTCCATCCTGATCGCTAAGAGTTCACTGCAGAGAATCCAACTTAGAAACTATAGCTGAGTCCACCAGCCTTTTCTATGTCTATGGAAATGATAGTCTACCTTGTCTATGTGACTCTCCTTGAATTAAATCCTTATTCTAAATCAAAACTCACTCGGCTTGCCTGCAGGCATAAGGTCTAACTCTCCAAACTCTGCCTGCATTAGAAGGTCCCAAGCTCCACTTGCAAGACAGGAGCTGTGAGGAGGGAGCATGAGGGCTCCCTTTTTAAATTACTTCCACTTCCCCAGCAAGAGGCATTTTATGAAACTCGGAAAGCTGTACTGTGGAGGCAGCTAAAAGTTAGTGGAGAAGAGTATAAATTATTTCATGAATGTATTTGGGGACTTTTTTTTTTTTTCTTTTTACAAAAATGTGTAGCTTGAAACGTGGCCAATTCAACCCAGCAGAATTGCTGACTGTTGAAAATGCGTGCCTGGTACTCACAGTCTATGGGCTCAGATGGCTGAAAATACATTCTTATTCATCTGAGCACCCTTACTCAGAAAAGGGAATGTAGGGAAAAATGTCAAAATGGGGGACACGTGGCAGGTTTTCTAATGCACTGATTTTACTCTGCTTGGATTGAATTTAGCAACATGTCTATCAGTTAAACTGTCCTCAGTTGTCTCCAAGGATAGAAGAAAGAAAGAATTTTCTTGCCAGAGTCAGAAATTAAGTGAGTGAGACCTGGGCACGACTGGGGGTGAGTGGGAGAGCGTCCAGCACAGGGTCTGCCTTCTCAGTTGGGGGACCTTGACTGGATACAGTCTATGTCACCTGTAAGGGCTTTCCAAGCTCTAAAAATAGCAAACCCACATGCAGTGCAATAACTCCCAGTGTAGAGGAAATACAATTTTTCTTATAATTCAATTCAATTAAACTTCAGGTTACATTTGATCATCTGATCAGAAAATCATTGAGTTGCCCTTAATATCTCCTCTATGGTGGGTACCACACCGGGCACCTTCCTTGTACAATTTCCACAGCACTTGTTCAACCTCTTTCTGCATTAGGAGGTTTAAGAGGGTGGGGGGCTGGACATTGATTCTTTTGAAGTTTCATCTACTGTTCATTTCTTAAAGATGTCAAGGGAGTGAGCAATTTATCTTAATTGCCAGTATTTCAACTGGGCTGTCTCTGAACTAATTGTGTCTCCTTAGCTTTTCTTGAGGAAAGCAAAGAGAATTAGATTTGTGCCAGGAAACTTGGGGTCTTTATTTGCCTCTTTAGAAAATAAATAAATAAATAGTTCTCTCTCTTCTCATCTCCTTAATCAACAATTCTCAACCCTGAATGGATGTTAGAATGACCCAGAGAGCTTTAAAAATACCAGTGACACCATTTGGGACAAGGCCAACTCAACCAGGGTCTCAGGGTGGGGGGAGGGGGATGGGAATGAGCGTTTTTCTCCTGGGTGGGGTAGTGGCTGTGTCTGTTTTGGTATTTGTAAGCTCCTCTGGGTGTTCTAATGGGTGGTTTAGCTTGAGAACAGCTCCTCATAGGATCCCTGCTCCTTGGCCCTTTTCAGTTCTTTTCCCACAGCCCATCCCCTTGTAATTTACTTTCTAAGGCAGTGATTCTCAAAGTGTGGTGCCCTGACTAGCAGCAACAATGCCAGTTCCCAGGCTCTGCTGACTCAGACACTCTCTGGAGGTTTAATGCTCCCTCCAGGTGATGTCACTGTATGCTGAGGTCTGGAAACGACCTGTCTAAGGCATCAGCTCTCCTGTCTCCCAGTACAGTTCAAACTACCCATCTCCAGCTTCATCCTGCTAGTTTCAGGTGTCGATCTGGATATCTCAGCAGCACATTGCAATTATGTCAAATAGGAAACCAAAGCTTCTCTTCATGTCTATTTAGCTTCCTATATTTCTCACCATGATTCTGGACATTCCCGTTCCATATCTAACCATTTTCTTCGATTTCATCTTGCTCCTTTTCCCGGCAACAAATGTGTCCCCAAGTCTGAATGTCTCTCCTCCACCATTGCTACTGGGCTCGGCTTTTCCCGATCATCACTGTCATAGACCCCGCAGAAACCCTTCAGAGGAGGAGCTGGGACTGTTTCCCTCTCTCTTGTCGCCCACTCTGTTCATCTTTGTTATGCTCTACGAAAAAGAACCCCAGTTCCTATCCAACTCCTCTGCCCTCATTGCGTACCACAAACAAACAAATCCACCAATTCATCAAAATTAGTACAAGATGCAACCCCTCTTGTCCACACTGAACCCCCCTCCTGTGCCCCCGCAGACCCTCTGTGGCTGGGGGTGTGAGCAGTCTCCTGGCCTCCTGCCTCTGTGTTTCTGGTTACACTGCCTCACCCACTTGCGGTCCACTGCTCTGTCTGGCCGCATCTATCTCTCTACCGTCCACCCTTCGAGAGTCAGCTGAACTGTGACTGTCTCCCGCCCGGCAATAATCCCTCCCTCCTTTGTACTCCTTTAGCATTTTCTTTGCAACATTTGTAATGCTGGGTACATTAGTACGAGCCTCACATTTTACAATAATCAGTGTGGACTCAGAAAAGCTCCCTCTCTCTCCCTCCATCAGAGCTTCATTCGTGGACCAAGCGTTGGGTCCTTTCTTCTTTCTTTCTTGGATTGATTCTTGCTTCTTTTAACACCTGCTTGCTCTGTCTGCCTGGGTGTCTGCCTGCCTGAGTGTCTGCCTGGGTGTCTGTCTGCTTGGGTGTCTGCCTGGGTGTCTGTCTACCTGGGTGTCTGCCTGGGTGTCTGTCTAACTGGGTGTCTGTCTGCCTGGGTGTCTGCCTGGGTGTCTGTCTGCCTGGTTGTCTGTCTGCCTGCGTGTCTGCTGCGTCAGTCGGATGCCTTACCCGGGCTCTCCAAACGAGTCCCTCCTCATTTCTCTGATCTTCTCATTGATTGACCTGAATTGAATCCTTCAAGAGGCGTTTGACACTCCTCTCTTCAGCTCCCATATTTATCATTTGCTCAGATGTGTTGATTTTTCCTTTTAATTCTTTATCGTTTGAAGCTTCCTCTCTAGTCTTCATGCCATCAGACTAGTGGGTTTCCTTATCATTTCATGCCTGTTAAATATGAGGCAAACACAGGTTGGAACAAGTCCTCAGGTGAGGGGAGTCCTTTTCCTGGGCTCCCCGTCTCTGAGTGCTGGATCTTAACACAATGGGCAGGTAAGTCCCAGGCAGTCGGGATAGGCACCTATAGCTCTACATGGACGGGGTCATTACAGACAGCTTGACACAAGCCCAGTTACTTCTGGAAGCATCTACTCGGGCTTTAGGAAAGGTCAGCTTCATGCCTCAACATCAGTACCAGTGCCTCTCTGCTCAGTGAGCATCAGGGGCTCCTCCCACCAGCCTCCATCTTTACACCTGCCCAGGCAAGAGTGCTGGAGGGTTTGGTCTCTCTCAAGAACCAGGAGACACGCTGAGTTTTCTGTCCAGGGCAGCACCTGGCAGGACTTCTGCAGCTGGGAAAACCCCAGCAGGGGGAGGGCAGGGGACAGACCTGTGTCTCCACTCTAGCAGGTACTCTTGGCTGTCTGGCCATTTCCCTCCAAGACCCTGTTTGTTTCGAGGTGGGGAAAGAATGCATGTGCATCAGTCTAACTTGGCTCAGAACAGCCCCAATCTGTTTTTCCTGTCAATTGTTAACTTTCTCTTATACACTCTGGAGGGGAATGAGTTCATGGTCCCACCCTGGGTTTGTCTCCACGTGTACTGCACACACGGTTCAGTGTCCCTCTTTGGGATGTGGCATGGATGAGACACTCTCTTCTTCTCTCACACTGCCCACGTCCCATGGTTTCAGCTGCTTTCCAATCTCTCCTTCTTCTGTTCAAGCCTGCAGCGGCATTCTGGTTTCCCGTGTGCATGTGTGTGTGTGCACACATGCATGTGTACACAGAACTGGGCACGTATTTTCAGACCTGGCAAATTCACTTGATCCATATTAAACTTAAAGAGGAGATTCTGTCAGTTTTGTTTCCAGGGTGATTGTGCTTCCTCTGTTAGGCTTTTCAAAAGATTTACTATTAGGGAATGGCTTCTCTCCCAATTTGTAGCTCCCTAAAGCTTCTATTTTGTATTTAGTTTAATTTTAACATCCTTGTGCATAATCTTCTCTGCATTTTTTTGCCTGACCAGACTTCTAGGGCTTAGGAAGATCCCAGGGGAGCCAGAGACCAGAATCTTCTTTTCCCAAAGCCCCACTTGTTGGTCTTTAGATATCGAGTAATTTCAGCTTGTCTCTAGAAGTTATCCAGGCAAATTGCCAGCTGCCACAGATCTGCAGCTAAAGCCTTTGTCAAACGCTAGGACATCTCTTAAGCATGTCATCCAATATTTATAGCTAGTATGTTTCCAATTCAGTTTCTTTAAATATGACCCAATGTCGCTAATGTTGAGTGAAACAAAATTCTATATTAAATTAAATTTAAATTAAATACTTCAATTTACTTATAATTAACAAATATGATTATTTATTAACTTCACTTTACATTAAATCATTAGATCAGACTTCCAAGTTTATCCCTATGCTAATTTTCACAAATGGTTATAATAGTTTGGGGGAGTATATAAAAAACCCAACCATTTTACTATCCATAAGGTGAAGATATTCTTTGTAGCCAAAGAAACCAAACTTTTCTACTTCTGGTCACTCATTTGTTCATACTAACAAACAATTTTAAAATAAACTCTTTAAATGCACATTAGAAAACATATGAAAAGAAACTTCTGAAAATGATCTTGTCAGTTTCTCTCTTTATCTTTCAAAATCTGGAACGTGCCCTCCAGAAGCCAAGTGATTCCTTGAATGAAATGGGGTGCACCCTCCTTCAATTGCAACATGATTAATACATGTTAATCAGATCAGGGCCAAGTATGAACTCCTTACCGTGTCAACAGAGACCTTCAGCGATTAGTTTGAACCATGTGAAATTACTCTTTTGTAGGTGAAAAAGCAGAATCTCGACAGTTTCACGTGGCTCAGCCTAACATCTACATTGGTAAGACCAGCATCAACACATTTTTACCAGACATCTTTGCTGGGTTTGTTTCCTGGTAACTTGCCAAGCTGGGGAATCCTTTTCCTGTCCCTTTCCTTCATAGACAGTGTTTTAAAATTTTGGGTACACATACTAACCACAATTTATGAAAATGTATAATTAAAAATATCCTCCACATTGCAGTACTATTTACAATAGCCAAGACATGGAAGCAACCTAAATGTCAATTGACAGAGGGAAGGATAAAGAATATTCCAAATACACTGGACTATTACTCAGCCATAAAAAAGAACGAACTTGTGCCATTTGCAGCAATATGAATGGACCTAGAGATTGCCATACTAAATGCAGTAAGTCAGAGAGAAAGACAAATATCATATGATACCTCTCATATGTTGAATCTAATCTTAAAAAATGTTATAAATGAACTTATTTACAAAATAGAAACAGACTTAGAGATATCTAAAACAAACTTATGGTTACCAAAGGGGAAATGTGGTGGGATGAGGTATATAAATCAGGAGCTTGGGATGAACACACACAGTCTACAATATATAAGATAAATAAGCAACAAGGACCTACTGTACAGCACAGGGAACCCACTATTCTGTGATAACCTATATGAGAAAAGAATCTAAAAAGGAATGAGTATATGTATATGCATAAGTGAATCACTTTGCTGTACACCTGAGACTAACACAACATTGTAAATCAATTCCAATAATTTTTTTTTTTTTTTTTTTTTTGCGCTACACGGGCCGCTCACTGTTGTGGCCTCTTCCGTTGCAGAGCACAGGCTCCAGACACACAGGCTCAGCGGCCATGGCTCACGGGCCCAGCTGCTCCGTGGCATGTGGGATCTTCCTGGCCAGGGGCACGAACCCGTGTCCCCCGCATCGGCAGGTGAACTCTCAACCACTGCGCCACCAGGGAAGCCCCCAATAAAATTAAAAAAAAACAACATATCCTCTCTAGCACATCTACCAGACATTACCTGTAGAGATGGACCTAGTTCCTGGGTAAGACCAGCCTCTCAAGGCCCCAGTTGCCCAGACTGAACCTTTTCTCCTTCTTGGCTTCATCTCCACCTCCAGCCCCACCCCCCTGGAGTTCTCAGCTTCTTATTCCAGGGGAGGACCCCCAAAGTGATGACTTTAGTCTTCTCACGACTCAGCCTGAGCCCGCTGGTCCTGTGGCTTGCCGCTCACTTTTCCCCTCTTTTACTCTCATCCAAGACACAGCCTGACAACGTGTTTTTATTTGTAAGTCTTTTGGCCTCATCCCAGGAAAGAACTTGGTTCCTTTGTCACTAGCCCCATCTCAGGGTGACCCTGGGATCCACTGCTCTTTTCCAGTCTTCCTGGCATCCTAGGCACAGGAAACAGCTGCTGCCCGGGTTCCCTGAGGAGTTTGGAGGCTGCACTTCCCTTTCTTTTACTGGAGTCACTCTCCTTGTCCTTGTCCTCCTCTCCCAGGTCCCTTGGCTGGTTATTTATTCCCCAACAAGGTATCACTTTCAGCCTTTCTTGAAGGCCTTTTTTTGGAGTCATTTTTTCTATTCTGAAATTTTACAACCAATTTTTTTTTTTTTTTTTTTTTTTGGCTGCGTTGGGTCTTCATTGCTGTGCACAGGCTTTCTCTAGTTGCAGCGAGCGGGGAGTACTCTTTGTTGCGGCGTGCGAGCTTCTCACTGTGGTGGCTTCTCTTGTTGTGGAGCATGGGCTCTAGGAGTGCAGGCTTCAGTAGTTGTGGCACATGGGCTCAGTAGTTGTGGCTCACAGACTCTAGAGCGCAGGCTCAGTAGTTGTGGTGCACAGGTTTAGTTGCTCCACCACATGTGAGATCTTCCTGGACCAGGGCTTGAACTCATGTTCCTTGCATTGGCAGGTGTGTTCCTAACCATTGCACCACCAGGGAAGCCCTACAACCACATTTTAAAAGGAATACAATTGAGTCTCTATTTTTCAATTAATGTCAAGAATGAATAGTTCTCATTAACTCACACTCTTTCTTTATCCACACCGCCACCTCTGAGTTGCAATGAAATAATACAATATTTTTGATACAGATATTAAACACAATACAAGAATAATTTCATAATATTTGCAAACACAAATATTAATAAATGTTTGTATTTCTTAGAATATATAGAAAACAATAGTTTCTACTTAAATAAATGTTTAATGTTTTCTATTGCTCAGCAATCTTTCTTCTGTACCATGTCTTCTTTCTTGATTTCTTCATTCTAGTTCAGTTTTAGAAAATTAATTTGTAAAAGGAGGCACATAGATGACATATTTTCTATGCTCTTTTCTATTTATTTAATTTTTTGCTTATTTATTTCTGCCATTGCACATGCATGAAGGTGGGTTGAGTACAGAATTCAACAATCATAATAATTTTCCCTTAGAATTATGTGAAGGTGGTTCCACAGACATGTAAGCTGATCTGATGCTTGTTTCTTTTCAGGAAAATTATCAGTTCCTAGAAGACATGTGCTTTATTTTTCTTCATATTCATCAGATCCTTGATGATATTTTAAATTCAGATTCAGAAGTCATGCCATAGAAGACAGCCCTATCCATCCATACATCCTTTCCTGCTGCATCCAAGCAAAACCTCATGATCTTTGTTAACACACACAGCCACCCCCAGTCAGCAATAATGGGTGCACAAAATGAAAGCAATTTTCTATCCCTTCTCTGTATTCAAGAGTTTTAAAAACTGACTTTCGAATTCACTAGTTAGAATTTCTAGTGTAGCTTTTACGTTATTAACTTCCTCTATAACAGTTAAAAATATGGTGTCCATGCTATCTCCCAAAATGCTTTGCTTCTTTCACACTGTTTCATGCTCATGGCAGGTGGCAGGCTTAACAAGGAGGTTTTGAAGGCGTAAGTGTTTCTGTTTCTTGCCCAAAGTCATAACCTCTTTCAGGCCTCGAAGAGTTTTCTAAAGTCTGTTTACATCATTGATAAGTCATTGGCAACTGACGTCACTAATTTGAGGACAGAGTGGGTTGACCTCCCCATCCTCGGTGAACATGGCCAAGCAGGACTTCTGCTCACTGGGCTCTGATCTGACCCTCAGACCTTCGGACCCAAGAGCTGCTCATGGGACAGGAAGTTCAGGGGGACTGGAGGAATTGCCCTTTTCTCTACAGAAGGTTCCTCTTAGCCAGTAGTTTCCACCAGTTCAGTCTTCTGCCAAAGCTTGTCCATATTTCAGGCATGTAGGACTTCTTTATACTTTATAAGTGGTATAATATTTTCCTTGTTATGTTATTTTTGGCATTTCAGAAACAAGTTGGGAGAGGTAAGGATTCAAATTCATGGCCTTATACATATTCTTGGACATTTTTAAATTACCTTTTACAGTTTTTCAAAACTATTGGTACCTTAGAATTGTCACTTATATAATAATGTTCAGATGATTATAGTTAACTGAAACATCTCTTCAACGCCTTTCTCACTCATTCCCTATCAGAGCAATATGAAATATGAAGTCTGCTGGTATTTGCTTTAATATTTTTAAAACTCAGAGTAATCTATAATTAGTTTATATCTAAGAGCCCAAATATATGTGCATCCCATAGAACTCTTCTTTTTTTAAAAAATTAATTTATTTATTTTGGCTGTGTTGGGTCTTTGTTGCTGTGCGTGGGCTTTCTCTTGTTGAGGCGAGCGGGGGCTACTCTTCGTTGAGGTGCACGGGCTTCTCATTGCGGTGGCTTCTCTTGTTGCAGAGCACGGGCTCTAGATGTGTGGGCTTCAGTAGTTGTGGCTTGTGGGCTCTAGAGTGCAGGCTCAGTTGCTCCGCATGGGCTTAGTTGCTCTGCGGCATGTGCCATCTTCCCCGACCAGGGCTTAAACCTGTGTCTCCTGCATTGGCAGGAGGATTCTTAACCACTGCACCATCAGGGAAGCCCCATGGAATTATTCTTTATCAAACCAGGAGGAGAGAAACTTGGAGCAGTTATTGTTAATTCTCCCTTAAATTGTGGACTCTGCTTTGGAGTGATGTTGGCTGCTTTGCGGTGGCCACGTGCTGATGGACCTGAGCCTCCTATCGAGTGTCTGTCCACCCAGCGGTCCTGCCCCAGGGTTTCCACCTCACCACCCCTGCTCCGGATCCAACTGTAGCATCTCAGGCTGGGTGTATACATTCTCCGTCTCCACAGCATCATTAAGTGACTACAGCTCTTCGTATTTCACCCTGTGTGGAAGACCAGGGTTGATTTCAGATTCCTTATGCTAAGTGAAGTAAGCCAGACAGAGGAAGGCAAATACCATATGATATCTCTCATATGTGGAATTGAAAAAAATGATACAAATGGACTTATTTACAAAACAGAAATAGACCCACAGACATAGAAAACAAACTTACGGTTACCCAAGAGGGAAGGTGGGTAGGACTAAATTAGGAGTTTGTGATTAACCAACAAAGAGCTACTGTATATCACAAGGGGCTATACTCAATTATTTTGTAATAACCTATAATGGAAAACAATCTGAAAAAAAATATGTATATAACCGAATCACTTTGCTGTACACCTGAAACTGACACAATATTGTAAATCAACTATACTTCAATAAAAAAATGAAAGAGCAGTCCTAAAAATTCAAATATGATTTTGGAAGAGGGAGAAATCCTCCAAATATCAATACAACAATACATTTTGGGGCAAGAATTGCTCACGTTTCAGACAGACTCCCTCTGTGGTTTTCAGGAACCTGGTCTCCACTACTGCGAATGATAAGCTATTGGCTCTTCCAATAACAGCTTAGCTAAAGCTGTTTCATTGGAACCCTGAAGCTTCTTCTTGTGTTTGACATGCACCAGACAGTAAAGGGGGGGTTGGAACAGCCCAACATCTCTGTACAACCAAGTTGGTGGATCCCACTCCCAGAGTCCGCACTCGCCTGGTGGTAGCTTCTGGCCATAAGAACGATCAAAATGAGTCATTAGAAGGAGGATGAATCTGAGTCTTTGTGACTAGGAAAAAGATGTGTCTTTGAGTCATAACAAAAGAGTTTAGTAAGATCTGTCTCAATTTAAGTCTTATATAAATTATAATAGATTCTAAGATTTGGGGATTTCATTCCACTTAAACATGCATAGGGGAAAAACATGAAACAGTCTTCAAATATATTATTAGTAAGGCAAATATTAATATTGTACAAACTTCTTTAAAAATAAATAAGCCTTGTCATGGGCTGCCTGGAAAATCACTTCAAGGCTAATAATATTCCAGGAAATATATCTTAGCTCATTCTAAGCAACAGACATACCCAAGTTACGAATCTCAGCTGCTGTGGTTGGCTGAGGGGTAACTACCTGCTATCATAACAGGCTCCTATGGGCATGTCTTGAGCAAAAATCTCTTGTTGGTTTGAAGAACTTCCCTCTGGGCCATCCAGCCAAGCTCAGCCATCGTGTCTAGAAAGACCTCTAGAAGGACACTCTCCACTATTTTTACAAGACTCTTTACCCTCAGTGAGAATGAAAATAAGAGACAATGGGAAACCTGATTTAAATAATTATTGGAACTTAAATTACTTGGTCAATAAAGAATGTAACATCCTTTTTCCCCCGTCCCTAGCAATCTACAGAGTTAAAGGGGTGGGGGTGGATACCGTGGCCATCACTGTGAAACAAATGTCAACATTTATTTCACATTATAATGTGAAGTTTTAATGAACTCCCATTTCTCTCAAATCCAAGTAAACTGTACATTGATTCTTCATTTGCTCACAACTCACACACACACACACTGTATTTTATTTTTACAAGAGGTAAATAAACTGACACCAAGCATTGTAAATGTATGACCACAACAAAAGCAACAATGATTGCAATTACCAAACATGAAACACACTCATACTATGTCATAATATTGACATTCAGTCCAGTAATCCTCCACTGTAACAGCTCCTTTACTTTGCAGTGAAAATGGATTTGTATATTTTTTGCCTCTGAGTGCTTGTGGGATTTCAAACTCCTTTTTACTTCCTGTGTCTCCCTTCCATCAATTTCTTATTTGCACAAACACTTATTGTCTGTCCAGCAGGAGGCAGGGATGTTGCTGAGAGCTGGGATGCTAAAGGAGTCACACTGTGTGCTCACAGGAGCCAACAAAGTGGCTCTGAATCAGTTCGTGCAAAGGCACAGAGGAGAAGGAATTCCTTTTGCCTGGGATAGGGGAACCCTGGAAAGTTTCAAGAGCCTATACCATTTGATTATCATAATTAATATTTCACCAGTTAAAGAGGGCACAGAAAGCTGGAAGCATGAGTGGGGGAATGCAGAACCAGGCTCTGAAAAAACAGGAGATTTCTGGTGTGACTCCTGCATGAGATGGCTGACTCATAGCTTGAGGTAAGGTTTTGAAGGACTTGGAGAGCTATGCAAAAAGGTTTGAAATTTATTTTGAAGACAGTAGGAACATTTCATATTTCTGAGGAGGGGACTTTTATGAACTGATCTGTGTTTTCTAGAGGCAACTCCAATAATAAGGATGGGAACAAATTAGAGGAGATGTGTCTGGAAGCTTCGTTGTATTCTTTTGCATATTTAAGTCTGTCCAATTCAAGTTGATTTTTGTCTCTAGTGTGAGGTAGTAGCCAAGACCCCCCCTTTTTTTTCTATATAGATACTGGATTCACCAAGTATTACCTATGGAAATTATCATATTTTCCACACTGATTTGGAATTGTTCCTTCACTGCAAGTCGGGTGACTCTGTGTGGCAGATTGGCTGCACAAAGATCCCAATTAAAGGTCACCCTGTACCCACTCATTGGCCCTAGAACTTTTGTTCCCTCCAATTTTGCTTTGCACTCAGCCATGTGACTTATTTTGACCAATTAAATGTGAGCCAAGAATGTCAAATACATGTGAATTTCCACGTGTCCTCTGGCATGATTATACTTGCTTTCTTGGATCTCTGAACTTACTATGATGACATGCATGTTGGGATGGAGGATGTGAGGGACCCGTGACTGAGAGCCCAGTCATGTTAGCCATCTTAGACTGACAACAGCCAGCTGACTCCAAATGTGTGATACAGCCCAGAATCCATCAGAAAAGGCACTCACAAGAACTGCAGTCGAGGGCTTCCCTGGTGGTGCAGTGGTTGAAAGTCCTCCTGCCGATGCAGGGGACACGGGTTCATGCCCCGGTCTGGAAGGATCCCATGTGCCACAGAGTGGCTGGGCCCGTGAGCCATGGCCGCTGGGCCTGGGCTTCCAGTGACTGTGCTCCGCAACGGTAGAGGCCACAACAGTGAGAGACCCGTGTACCGCAAAAAAAAAAAAAAAAAAAAAAAAAAAAAAAAGAACTGCAGTCGACTAAGGTGCCCCTGAGATCACTGAAATGATCAAACCGACCACTGACACATGGGCAGTAATATTTGTGCATGCTTTAAGGCATTGCCTGTCAGGGCAGTTTGTAAAACATCTTTATCATGATAATAGGGAACTAATGCAGACATTGCTACTTCAAAGTAGGGTAGTGCTATAACAAAAATCTAAAATACCTGTCATTGCATTGGGGCTGGGTGGCCAAGACTGGAATAATGGGTGGGGATTTTTCCGGAGGCTGGAATTATGGTGGCCCATGTTACCAGTGGTGGAACAATTTGTAAAACCATGGTGTGCAGTATCCTGGGAAAAGCAATGGTACCAAATAAACTTTTGGATTTGAACAATTATATTTTGAAGGCAGAATGCTGAATGTTCACTTGGCTCTTACTCGCTAAGTAATGAGCTAAAGTAAGAACAAGGCATTTTACAAGTAAAATTGAGGGAAAATACGGAAGAACTAGAATTTTAGCGTTGGCATATAAAATTGTTTCTCATCTTTGGTATTTCCATTAGGTAAAAGATTCCCAGCATCGTACATCTTCTCAGTTACATAAAGGTTTTACATACCATAGAACATTAATCAAAATCAGGAAATGTAAGGATGATATCCACTAGTCCACAGTTCACCTTCAAATTTTACTAATTTTCCCAACAATATTTATTGCAGCCACTTTTCCTTTTTATACTCTGGGATCCAATTCAAAATCCCACATTACATTTAATTGCCATGTCTATTTAGTTTCCTTTAATTCAGAATATGTTCTCAGTCGTCCTTTTTCTTCTATGATTCTGACTTTAAGAATTCAGCCCTATTATTTTGTGCAGTGTCTCTCAATTTGTGTTTATTGCATGCTTTCTCATGATAAACACAAGTTATGCTTCTTTTGGGGCATAAATGCTTTAAAAAATATTTTCTTTCTAGGACATCATATCTGTATTCAGAGGATGTCAGTTTATTTCATTAGGGATATGAACTCAGATTACTTGGTTAAGATTGTGTTAGGTGAACCCATGGTAAAGTTAATATTCCCTTTGTAATTAACAAGTAATTTTGAGTCTATGTACACGTTTATTGTTTATCAAATGTTCACTCATTAGTTTTTGCATCCACTGAAGAATTCTGCTTGAATCAAGTATTACCATAATGACATTGTATTTTCTTCACCAGGCATCATACGATTCAGGGTTGTTGGTTACACATAAATCAATTCTAGATCATTGAAACAGAAAAAAAAAATCATGAAAATAAATCATAAAATATTGGAGACACTCAGAGAGTGTCCCAGAGGGAGAGAACCATCTTTTGAGGTGGTTCAGTCAGGAGCAGCAACCACCCGACACCGCAGGATTGCTATAGCAGGAAAAGCCCACTGCCCTGCTCAGCCCAGCCTCTGCCGACAGCCCTGCGGTGCTCAGTGTGGATGCCAGGGCTGGACCTGGTGGACGGGTCTTTACCCTTCTCCTCACCATGCTGGAATCCACAAGGCATCTACTTTTTAGATGTTCTGGTTTCTGGATAGAAGCCTCATTCAGTTTTGTCCAAATATGCTGATTGGTGGAGCCAAGGTCACATGCTTGCACCTTACCTGCAAGAGTCTGTGATGTGAGTTCCAGTTTCTTCCTTGTGAGGGCAGATCACCAACTCACAAATGAGGGATTCACTAACCACTGGAAGGGGACATTTGGAAGATTTTTAAAATGATTAATTTAAATAGCAATTCTCTTTCTTTCTCTCTTGGCTTATTTTTCTAATATTGCTTTCTACCAGATTAAAACAGTTTCTTCATTCTTTTTTCTTTCTTTAATGTTACCCATACTTTTAGTAATTATGGTTCACTCTGAATTTTTGTAACAATGTCTGAAACTATTTAGGATCTCTGTCCTTCTACAGTAGGATAAGGAGCATGTTGTGCTTTAGCTACCCACCCAGACCTCCTCATTCTCCTTCTGTTATCTAGAATTTTAGTGTCAGCCCTTCAACCACAAAAATCAAATTTAGACCCATAATTAATTATAATACCACATGTATGTTACCAAAGTCTTAGGTGAGCATAGTTTCTGTAATCCCATTCCATGCCTCTACCTACACTTTTCCTCTTTTTATCATGTTTAGTTTATTTAATTGTAGGACATTGGTTAACTGGCTTAGAATTTTAAAACTGAAAAAAATTTTTTTATACTATAAATTTGAATAGTCATGGATCAACACATAATTCAAGCTTAATTTTTTTCCCCTTAGCAATTTCAAGTTGTTATTCCAATGCTTTCTTCATCAATTTTACCAGTGAGAAGTCTGCTACCAATCTAACATATTTCTTTTTGTTAAACAAAATTCTGAAAATGATTACATTTTTTTCTTTTGCTTTGCTGTTCTAAATTTCCCTACCTTATGATCCTATGTGGATTTGTTTTTCTCAACTCACTTTGATATCAGATTGAGTTTCTTATAAAAGATGCAGGGCTTTTATTAAATTGGAAACTGTTTCAATTGTCAACTTGTAGACTACTGTTGCTACTGAGAGTTTACTGGAGTCTGTGTATCTTCTTAAGTGTCTCTTAGTTTTCCTTGACTTTTCTTTTAATCCCTTCTTAATGAATTTCTTGGTGCTATCTTACTACTCAGTAAGCCTCTGGGGAGCTCAACTTTACCTTGCTTTTCACTCCTATTTTCAGTTTGACTGTCTTCACTTTTGTTATATTATCTATGCCAATGGTTAAGAAAGATTCATTTACTCACTGATTCAGACATTCATGTATTTATGCATGCTTTCAGCATGAATTCATTGAGTATCTATTGGCATAGTACTCTGTATTAGGGAAGATTATTCCATATTTTTATTAGGTCAGAAAATGGACCCGTTTTTCTTTACTTAACTATTTTTATTATCTTAGTTCAAGGTAAGAAACATATGGTCAATTAATAATGTAAGCCTCAGGCTGTCACTCTCAACAAATGTTGAATTAAAATTTCATTAATTGGCTCCTAATAGAAATCAAAGATTTTCTCTCTGATTCTTATTCCCTGTTTGTGGACATATGATAATTTCCTCCTGTGGGTCACATGGTCAAAACTGTCCCATTAATTACCCTACAATGGAAAAATTCAGACCACATTTAATTGTCCATTTATTTTTCAATTCATACACTAGAAATAATAAATATTCTTTTCTGACAGATGGCTGTGGTTAAGTCATACAAAACGTCTACTTTTCTTTCCTTCCTTCCTAACTCCCTCCCTCCTCCCCAGTCCCTCCTTCCCTCCCTTCCTTCCTCCCTTTCTTCCTTCTTTCCTTCCTTCCATCCCTCCTTCTTCCTCTGTTCTTCCCTTTCCTCTTTTTACCCCCCTTTACCAAATGGATGTTGTCCATCCTGTGATGGATGCTGGCAATCCTCACAACAAAATACCTGTTCCCTGTCTTCCAGGTCTTCAGATTCTCTTGAGTAGCAGATTTAGGTCAGATTCTAACCACGGTGGAGCTCATTGCTTCATCAGGGCTGGTATGATAACTGAGGACATAGCTGTAAGACCTCCCTGTAAATCAAAGAAACTCTGCAGAGGAGCTGAAGTTTGAACTGAGGCTTTAAGAGAGACCAATGGGTGTATAGAAGAGACAGTGTGTGGGGCTGAGTCCTAACATTAGCAGCCATTTAGAGAGAAGGGGAAACTTTGGTTCAAACCCAGTTCTTCCTTTGATTGGCAAATATTTAATACATCACCTAACCATTAGAAATTTCAGTTCCCTCACTTGCAATGTGGGTTACAAACATCTGCCCAATAGAGCTTCTGTGAGGAGTAAACCAGATGATGCACTCAAAGGCCTTAGCACCGTGCCTGGTAGGGGGAGCCCTCTGCAGGCTGGGAAGCTATGGCCCCTGTGTGTTGGGGGTGGCCAGGTGCCAGTTTTCTTTTATTTCACCATCAAACCACTAACCCAGGACTGGCTGTGTCAGCCTTGCTGAGGTCTTGGAGTTCACTGGAATCATGGCATGCCTGCACAACCGAGTATGATGTGTATTGTTATGGTCGCTGACTGCTTCCTTTCTGGGAAGCTGTAGATGTGCTTGCTAGCAGCCATCACCAGCTTCTAGAAACCAGGTGTTTCTGCTCAGCTCCCTACTGGGACTAATGAAGCATTGGACCGAGGGTACAGGGATCACTAGTCAGATGCTACCGCCTGCAGGGAGGAACGTATGCCCTGGCGGCCTGGCCACGAGGTGTCCAGGGCTGGGGCTCCTTGTGGGGAAAGAGTGAAGAGAGCCTGAGGCCAATCATCCTCTGGGCAGCTCAGCTCTGCCTTGTTGAGGACTTTGCACAGACATGGATCAGAGTAAACTTGCTGAGGCTGATCCCATGTCAGGGGCTTACGGTGGCCTTGAGATGTCCAGATGATTGCCCATCTGTCCCAGGTTATCCTGATGGCAGGAAACAACTTTTGGATCACTATGATCAACAATCCATCAATCAGATAGAACTTGGCTTTGGCACGGCCTTCCAAAAGGAAACAGTGGGAATTTTGTTGAATAACTTAGAATAAACATGAAACAAGTACTTTGATACAATCTGAACCCACTTTATTAAAATTTCACCCTTGAACTTGGAGAAAATTCACATTATTTGTTTGGATTTCTGGTTCAGCGTGGGGTCAGAGATGACAGTCCTTGTATGGGATTCCTTTATTTCTCATTCTAGGGGTAGATCAGAATGCCAGGGACGTTTGATCTAGATAGAAAAGTCCTGGGAGCCTCAGAGGGTGACGCAAACTCCTTACATTAAATCCTTTAGGAACTGTCCATATCTGGGCAGGGCTACCCTCAGGAATCTCCTCCCTACAAGTCCCAGCCACACCCTTTACCACGGGCCCCAAGTAGAAACTGTGAAGTCATGGGTGGATCTGCTAGCCATTTTCTCTCCTTCAGAAAACATTAATTTGGGGATGTAGTTCTCAAAAGGCAACTACTCACTCCACTTTTCTCCTAATAATTGTTAATAATTATTGAGTACTTCCTTGTTGGACCACTTTTGACCCCAGGGATGGTAGAACTAGAGCCCACCCACCAGTCTGCTGTTTAAAAGGAATATTGTGAATGTTTGGTCTTGAAACTGGGTTAGTCATTAAACTCTGGGTGAGGAGTAAGCAAAACATTAATAATAAAAATATGTTTCTAGCTCAAGATTCCTTTTTCTCCTTTTACTGTACAGGGTTAAAGAGTCACATCTGATAGAAGCATCATTTGTTGTTAAAAAGAAAAAGAGAATCTAGTCATCTGCACAGGGTAAAGCCCTTTATCTCCTTCTAGTGAAGTTAATAAAGGATTAGAGAGAAAAAAAGGAAAAAGATCTGTCTCTCAGGGACGGCCCCTGATCCATGTCAAGAGGGGGGGAAAAAGAAAGAGGAGATGAATATTTGTTCTGAGTTACCCAGTCAGGGTCACCCCACCATCAGGCCAGGAGTTACTGTACTGGGGAAATTTCTGGTTAAGCTTCCAGACAGAGGAAAGAGCAGTCGGGGAGATCTACACTGGTAATGACAGTCCCTGCATTTGGAAGGCTGCAGGCGGCCGAAGGTAGGCAGTGGACCACAAATGCTTCATCTTCCCAGAGGACCCTGGAGCTGAGACATTTAGTAGGCTAACCAGAGAGAGGTGCCAGGCACTTTCAGATGTGTCTTGCCCAACAAATGTTTCTGGGCCAGGTGCTTGCTTAGTCCCTTCTTACCTGGGCTTTTATCATTAAAGAAGTCATATACTGATCCTGTCGCACAAACAAAAATCATTATATTCATTAAAAACTCACAGGTGATTTCAGAACAAAGATTTAGGTGAGTCTTTGATTAAGTGGGAGGCAGTTTAGTTGCTTTGGACAGCCAGAGGCAGCCAAGGAGGTATAACGAAGCTGCTCTCTCCTGCCTTTAATTCGAGAAGCCAGTGTGCAGGTGTCTGTTGAGAGTGCAGGAGCAGCATAACTGTGCCCATTCGGTAGACAAGTTGAGATCTGTGTCTACGACAAGGCTTTCAGTTGAATGTGGGCTCTATGGCAATCTCATCAAACTCAGATACTAATATGAGCCACTGAGCTACCATTGCCTATTGCCAAGGTCTTCCTGTCTGCCCTGATTCAGTTCAACAAGCTCTCATTATGTGGTTGTGTAATAATAGACAAGGGACTCAGATGCATCCCACATGTCCCCTTTGCTCGATCCCTGTGCTAGGCATTCTATCATACTCTCATATAACTTACCCTGCGATGGTGCTATTGTATTTCAAATAAATAACTGTAACCTGAGGCAATGCACTGTTCATGCCAACTTTAAAGGTTTGGTTGAAGAGAGCATTACTTTTAATAAAGGAATGAGGAGGGGCCCGATGGGAGAGGGAACTTGGAAGATAATTTGAAGGGTCTTGGCAGCAGGGGGATCATGGCACATATCCCTGTGGGGGACAAACAGAAGGTGTGGAGGTAGAGAGACAGTGGGATGTTCTAAGGTGAGTCAGGGGTAAAATTTCCTAGAGATTGGGAAACAAAAGAGAAGGAGATGATAAACATGTCTGCTAATATTATTGAGGGCCCTCCATGACAGTCCAGGGTTATGGGCTGAATCATGTCCCCCTAAAATTCATGTTGAACTCCTAGCCTCTGATATGTCAGAACGTCTTTGAAGACATGATCCTTAAATAAATGATTAAGGGTAAATTGAGACCATTAGGGTGGGCTCTCATCCAATATGACTGGTGTCCGTGTAATAAGAGGAGATTAGGACACAGATAACACACTGACTGAGGGGCAGTCGTGTGAGAATAAAGAAGGCTGCCACCTGCAAGCCAAGGAGAGAGACCTCAGAAGAAACCAACCCTGCCAACAACTTCATCTTAGACTTACAGCCTCAAGAATTATGAGAAAGGAAATTCCTATTGTTTAAGCCACCCAGTCTGTGGTATTTTGTTATAGCAGCCCTGGCAGACTAATACATCTAGGAAATATTTCATTAGTTTGGCAGTGGTTTGACATTGAAAAATTTTAAATGTTATCATGGTGCCCTAGGATCTGAACATAACACAAATAGGGCAGTAGAGTGATAAGTGCCAGACAGGCACCGCTGTGATTCTCTAGGCCAGCACTTTCCAATATACCCATCACTGGCTGTGTGTATCTACTGAGGACTTGAAGTTGGGCCAGTCTGAACTGAGATTTGCTGTAGGTGAGAAACACACAGTGGATTTCAGAGACGTGGTGCAGAAAGAGAATGTAAAATATCCACTTAATTTTATATTTATATTGAACAGTGTTGTTCTAGGCAATGAGAGACCCTGGAGAAGGTGGCTGGTGGGCACAAAGTGTGCAATAACAGAGGTTGACCAGATGCCTGGATGGAGATTTCGGGTGAGGTGGTGGGACCCCAAAAGCAGACCTATCTGGAGCAGGGGTGGTAGTATTGGAAGGACATCCTTTTTGGTTTGGGAAGGATGATTGATGTGTGTCAAACAGGTTGTTATTGATATGCTGAGAAGTTCAAGTAGTTGGCTGAACATCATACATTAATGTGGGTCCGAGTTGTGATTTACAAACCAGCTCTGATAACGATCATCCCCTAGGGGTCACTCATCTAGCAAGGATGTGGGGACATGAAATTTGATCTACTTGAGGAAACAAGAGGAAAAAGATGAACAGACTAGGAATAGTTTAACAATGTGAATTTTGGATATAACATTACATATGTTACATTTTGAATAAGCAGCACTGGATATGGGTATTGCCCACACTTGGGCTAATGGACTTGGGAAGCCTAATGGGCCTGATAGAGCTGGGAGGAAGGACCGTCAGAGATGAATGTCTGTACTTGGGTACCGATTAGCTGATCAACAGCAGCAATGATCAAGATATGACTTAGCACTTGGGGTTGGAGTGATTTGGGAAAAATGGTGATGACTGTGACATACAGGGAAATTGGAGGAGGCAGCTAATAGATGGATTCTGCATTTTTCAACAGGGGCTAATTACATTTTTGGTGGGACGATGCATTGTAGGACTGTGGCTCACAGGACAAGACATGCTACATGTTTATGGTCAGGGTTCTTGCAGATGACACACAATGCTTGTATAAAGCAAAGACAGCCTCTGTTTGGAGAACTAGGCTGAGTACAAATTAAACTCTCACCTACAACATACACGCTGGCATCCCTTTTATTGTTCCCACTCTGACTAGGTGCCTGCTCAAAGCCACCTTTGAACTCCTGTCATGCCCTGCAGTCATCTGTGATTTCCTTTAAGTGGCCACTCTGCACTGGGATAGGCACTGGCATCCGAAAGAGTGTCCTAGGTTCTCACCAACCTCGGTTGATGTGCCCCCTCAATGGGAAACAGATATCTTGGAAGGCTTCTGCAACGTGTACAGGAGGGGGTGCTTCCCTGGAAGTGTGGCGCTCTCTGCTGTGCTCTTCCAAAAACCTTTACTATCTTTCCAGCTCCTACACGCAAAAGAACTCTTTAGTTTTGACATGCATGTGGCCACATGGCTTGCATAACCTGTTTTTTCCTACCAGGGCTAATAAAGAGGGAATCCGATCGTCCCTTTTTAAGGTTATAGTTTACAAAGAAACACTATCTATTTTCCAAACCTACAATATAGCTTTTTGTTTGTTTGTTTTTTTTTGCATTACGTGGGCTTCTCACTGCTGTGGCCTCTCCCGTTGCGGAGCACAGGCTCTGGACGCGCAGGCCCAGCAGCCATGGCTCACGGGCCTAGCCGCTCCGCGGCATGTGGGATCCTCCCAGACCGGGGCACGAACCTGCGTCCCCTGCATCGGCAGGCGGACTCTCAACCACTGCGCCACCAGGGAAGCCCCAAACCTACAATATAGCTTTTTAAAATACTTTTTATATTTAGGTTAGTTTAAGTCCTGGAATGTACTAATCTGATTTACTAATAGTTTCAGCAACACGGTATATTCTACAAATTGCATATTTAAGTACGACAAGAATGAGGAGCATAAATGTTTCCCAACATTTTGAAAGTGAAAGAGTTTTCTTTCAACTTGATGAACATAAAACCATCCTTCTAGATAGGCACGTACAATTAAAGCTTGGAAACATTTCTGTAATGAATTCAATAGAATGAGATTTTTCTACTGAAATTGGATTAAGATTAAATAGTCTTCGGGGAAATCATTTAACCTCATGGAAATTGGACAGTTCCTTGGCTGGTGAGGCAAGTTTACCTACAAAGAACTTATGAGAAACTTTAGGAAAAAATACTATCCAAGACAATTACGGATTTGAGTGTGGTAGGGTTGTTCTTTCAATAATCACTCCCAGGAGGGGCTGAAAAGGAGCTGGGTCAGAGTCTCCATCACACTCCTCTCAGGGAGTGGGATCAGATTCAGGCCCCTGACAAAGGAACCCAGCCAAATGATAGCCTCTTTGCAAAGTTTTCCAAAACCTATGAATCAGTCCCCTTTATGTTCTCAGGTCATTGAGATTTGCAGACAAAAACTAAAGAGATTGAGAAGATAGCTTTTCAGGAAAAGCAGAGTGAATTTCAAAGAAATCAAGCAAGACACAATTATACCAAGAATATATACCCAGGTTAGTGAATCTCAGCTCTTCTCCATACCTGAAACTCAAACAAATTACCCTCCATCGTTAGAAGGCTCATGCAAAAGTACCCAGAAAAATAACCTACATATGCCTTAGTCAGGACTGAGAAAAACTTATACAAATTTGGGTAGGATTGTTTTTAATTCATGGTAATTTTTTTTAACTAAAAGGAAGAGTCAGGGCTGACAACAATTGCAGCTAGCTGAGCGATGTAGGAATTCCAAGCTCACGACCCAAGCTCAATAGTCCTGTGACATTGAATTCTGGTCCTAAAAATCAGAAGTAGCTTGTGTGTAGCAGTTTGCAACACAGCCTCCAAAACTCACCTGAGAGGTACTTCTGAGAACACTATTGCAGCCGTAGGCATGAGAGGAGAGTGCTCCACTTAGAGTCACCTTTTGACCAAAGCCCTTGAAGAAACTGTCAGTATTATCAAGGTTCTACCTGTCTTGATTCACCATCCACAACAAAACATTTGACCAAGAAGCATCTGTGGGAACTGGTCTTCGCCAGGCTGTTCCCATCTGAGACGTGCAGCTGGTGGTAGACAGACCACATAAAGTTGAGAGCAAATGGTTCTAATTGAAGCCATTTAGCAGCCCAAGAATAAAACCAAGGGAAAGATCTGATTGTTGAATCACCTGAATTTTCTGTAGAATTGGACCAAAACCACTGTGTCTATCAACATATGGTCCCCAGCTTCAAGAAGCTCATCTCTTTATTTCACGAACAAAGACAGAGTAAAGAAGCAGAGAAGCTTTTGCACAGCAAAGGAAACCATAAACAAAATGAAAAGACGACCTTCAGAATGGGAGAAAATATTTGCAAACGAAGCAACTGACAATGGATTAATCTCTAAAATATGCAAGCAGCTCATGCAGCTCAATATCAAAAACCAAAAAACCCAATTCAAAAATGGGCAGAAGACCTAAATAGACATTACTCCAAAGAAGATATACAGATTACCAACAAACACATGAAAGAATAGTCAACATCACTAATCATTAGAGAAATGCAAATCAAAACTACAGTGAGGTATTGTCTCACACCAGTCAGAATGGCCATCATAAAAAAATCTACAAACAATAAATGCTGGAGGGGGTGTGGAGAAAAGGAAACCCTCTTGCACTGTTGGTGAGAATGTAAATTGATACAGCCACTATGGAGAACAGTATGGAGGTTCCTTAAAAAACTAAAAATAGAACTACCATGTGACCCAGCAATCCCACTTCTGGGCATATACCCTGAGAAAACCATAATTCAAAAAGAGTCATGTACCACAATGTTCATTGCAGCACTATTTATAATAGCCAGGACATGGAAGTAACCTAAGTGTCCATCGACAGATGAATGGATAAAGAAGATATGGCACATATATACAATGGAATATTACTCACCCATAGAAAAAAATGAAATTGAGTTACTTGTAGTGAGGTGGATGGACCTAGACTCTGTCATACAGAATGAAGTAAGTCAGAAAGAGAAAAACAAATACCGTATGCTAACACATATATATGGAATCTAAAAAAAAAGTTCTGAAGAACTTAGGAGCAGGACAGGAATAGACACAGACGTAGAGAATGGACTTGAGGACACGGGGAGGGGGAAGTGTAAGCTGAGACAAAGTGAGAGAGTGGCATTGGCATATATGCACTACCAAATGTAAAATAGATAGCTAATGGGAAGCAGCTGCATAGCACAGGGAGATCAGCTCGGTGCTTTCTGACCACCTAGAGGGGTGGGATAGGGAGGGTGGGAGGGAGATGCAAGAGGGAGGGGATATGGGGATATATGTATATGTATAGCTGATTCACTTTGTTATACAGCAGAAACTAACACAACATTGTAAAGCAATTAGACTCCAATAAAGATGTTAAAAAAAAAAGAAGTCGAGCTTATGTTGGGTCCAGGTATGGTGGTACCCCAGATTGGTGAAGGGTCACACTTAAGATGTCACATCTGTCATCTCTCACCTTGAAATCCTCTGATGCCCAATTTCAAAGATTTGAAATGTTTCTAAGTATGAATGCAGGTGTAAAGATGGGAGCAGGAAATCCAAATGGTAACATCAGAAGAGGTGCACACTGCACACTCAAAGTCTTACTCAAAAGCACAGCATCTTACAATTAAAAAAAAAAAACAAAAAAGAAGCCATTTGCTCTAAATCAAAGCAAAGGGTAAATAAATGGGTAAGTGCATTGCCAGGCATTTTTGAGAAATTTTCTGCTTTAAATCCTGCTACCATGACACAAAGGGTCAGGTCCTGCTAAGGATGGACTGAGAGGCACCCACACATGACTCTAGAAACCCTGGAAGACAGGACACAGAAGAAAAGCTGAGGTTTTCAGACAGGGGATGACATCAGAAGGGTCGAATGAGCATCCTCTGTCCAAACAGCAGAACTGTCACTGTCAGGTCAGCTCAAATCTGTCTTCCTGTACCCTTGACTGGAATTCTTATCCTGCCCTGGCTTCAAGAGAACTAATCATGTAGGTAGGGGGAATTGAGCCTGAAAGTGTGGATCAAGTGTTGTCAGTTGTTGGGAGAAAACCTGCCCCGACTTGATTTCTCTGAGTTAGTCTGATGCACCCACTGGGGAAGATCAGCCCCCGTCTCTTCTTCTGATTACCCAGCCCTCTGCACACTTCCAAGCCCACGGTGTCCCTCCAGGCTCTGCTTAGCTCCCAAGTCTTGGCTCTGTCCTCTGACTGCAGTCTTTTACCCACATGACATTCTCAGCTCACCCCAGGGGCTTGGCTGGGAGCCTCCCTAGGGATTCCTGTGGTTCAAACCCCGAGGGCCTGGGATCCTGCCCTGCTCATTCCCAGGATCTAAGGCATCACTGAACACAGGACACAGGGGTTCAGGCAGGGCATGCAAGCATCCCTAGATGAATTACAGTATTAAGAAGACACTGTGCATCCATTAGCTCATTCTCATCCTCTAGCTTTTCCAGACAGGAGAACGATTGCTACTGCTGTTTACTAGATGAGGAAACCCAGACTCAGAGTTCTAGGGCTCACACTCAAGCCTGAGCTTCTAAATGTGGGTTTTGTAAGGATTAGACAAGAACAATTGAGGGTGGCAGTTGCTTAGTGGTGACAGTTTCCTTCTTGCCAGCTCTGCTACGCTCTATGTCACACCAGAAGGCTGTTTCTCATGGCACCTGTACAGAGACTCCTCTGGTGCAGGATCCTGGGGTTTAACAGCTGCCTACATGGGTGTGAATAACCTGAGTTCTTTGAGCAGATTTTTTGGCAATTTTATCACATGATTCTGAAGCAAAAGAAATGTGTGGATGCAAAGACAGAGCAAAAGAGAGAAGGATACCTACTACACACACGCACACGTTGATGTATGTGTATATACACATAAACTTGTATGTATGTGTGTGTATATACCCCCCCCCACACACACACCCCTACACTCATCCTTCAACCTTGATCCTTAGCTTGGCCCCGTTAGGTGGATGGATAAAGGGCTGACCAATAGATAAGTCTTTAGGTAATCATCTGTTCATACCTATGAGTATACAATGGAACTTTGAGAGTTCATCTATCTAAACTTTGGCTCTACCGTTGCTATTATGTGAGCCCTGATTTTTCCTATATTCTCTCAGAGGTGTGGGACTCTGTAATAATTACAGTGTGCCTGTTTTTTCTAAATTCTAAAGCTAGCCATAGAAGGAAACCTTGAGCACAGGACCACTGCATCATCAGGAAAGGATAGTGAAACTGTTAAAAGATGTCAAAAACACTCTTACGAAGGACTCAAATTGCTCATATTTTACATTGGCAAGTAACCAGCTGCAAATGAACCACAGAGGATATACTGACATAGTGAAATGAATCGTGGCCATCCGAACAAAAATGTATTTTTAGCAGGTTCTAAAATAGATACTAACCATATTTCAAATTCCTAGCTAATTTTTACCAAATATTTGAACTATTTAAAATGGGATGTATTTCTTAAAAGATTTTAAAACACGCACCCAGATATCTATAGCTATATCTCTACCTATGAAACATAGATGTGTGAGCATGTATCAGGTAGTGGTCACTTCAAATGTATGAAAGCCATACAAATCCAGCTGGGCTGATGGACTCAGAGCCATTTCCTTTAGCATAAATGCTACTTCTGGAAGGAACCCTGCTTGGAAGGAGCCCAACTCAGGGAGAAGGGATTGTGGTTGTTTCAGAAGCAGAATGCATCCTGCTGTTTTGCTGTCTTGGATTACAAGAATCCCTGGGTGATAGACAAATTTAGAATGCATTTGTAAACTTGAGTTCATTGTAAGATACCAATTGGTCCTTGCTGAACTTTCCCAGTGGGCATATTTCCATTGAAGTATGGGAATTTACAATTACATTCTTTTATAGACTGGTCACTTTTTCTCAAGAGTATTGGAAGTTCAAGCTCAGAACCCTGGATTATCCAATTTTCCATACACAAAGTGGAATTCTATAATAGCCCCTTAGACATCCTTTTCCCAAGCTTCTGTTTGTCAGCTCAGCTGAGGCTTTAATGAGAATCCCATGAAGACATTACAGAGGTCAGTCATTTACTGGGTTTAAAGTTCCCAGAGCTTTTAAGTGAGGTGAGGAAATTAATTTCATATTTTTTCATATTTTTCATATTTTTATTAAAAATGTTTGTATTTTATTGAAAAATCAATCCTGTTATATATTTATTATTAATATCAAGTAAGCCCCTACTTTCCAACCTCACACATTGGTAGGTTTTACCTACACTAATTCTATATCCAGAGGTAGTTTTCTCTCCTCTGTTCACTGATGGTTCCTGTGTGCCTAGCAAGTTCCTAGCACATATTAGGCACATGCTGGTTGAATAAATGACCCTTATATTAACTTATTTAAACCTTTAATTATCCTTTGTGGAAGTACTGCTATTGGCCCATTTGATAGATGAGGAAATAGAGGCACAATAAGTATTTTGGCTTACTTACCAAAGTCACATAGCCAGGAAGCTGTCAAGCTGGGATTTGAATCCAGGCCCTGAGACACCAGAGGCCTGTTTGTAATCACATTGACAAAATGCCTGCGCTTCTCCAAGAATGAGTGTCCAGGAGATGTGACAGACCAGCCTCCTGCCTCGCCTGCACAGCTGTCCAGTGAGAGGGGCAGGTGCTAAATCATAAACCCACAAACATCTTTACGTTGAGGCCGTACCATCAACTCTAAACAAATCCTGTCTCTTGGTGCAAAGCATCCTGTCTTCCAACTGGTCGACCTGTTGCAGAAACAGCTCCATGTGGGCCTTTATCAATCCCTTTGAACTAGGTCAGTTAGGGAAGCTGCCAGGGTCAGTGCAGGTCTTAGAAAAACATATCAGAGCAGCAACATTTTGCGCAGAAATAAGAATATGAACAACCCCAGGGAAAGTGAAGTGTGATACATTCACATTCTATTGTCACCCTAACAGATCACAACAAATTCAGTGGTTCGAGACAACACACTGCATGCAATATAGACCTATAGGCCAGACACCTGGGTCACTGGGCTACAGTCAAGGTGTCAGCAGAGCGACTCCTTTCACCAGGCTCCTCGTCCTTTCTAGCTTCGAAGAGTGGCTCAGAATCCTTGGCTCACAGCCGCTCCCTCCATCCTGAAAGTGGCCAAATAGCTTTGTCTGACTCCGCTTCTCTTGTCAAACTTCTTTCTCTGGTCTTACCTGAGAGAAGTTCTTTGCTGTTAATAATTCAAGGGATTCAATTAGGCTCACTGGGATGGATATTCCAGAATAACCTTCTTCACTTCAATCACATCTGCAAAATTCCTTTTGACACGTGAGGTAACAGAGTCACAGGTTCTGGGAACTAAGATGTGTTCATCTGTGGGGACCACTGTTCTGCCTACAACAAATGGCTCTATATTAGAGTTGTTATGTACCAGGAAATTAAAACAGCCCCTAAGGCTTAGGGGTGAAGAATTTTCTAGGTAGTGAGGCACGCAGCTGATTAATTGAGATTGGGAAGCTGATCAGGTGTGAAGGCTTTTGAAAGAAAGTTTCACTCTTATTCACTGAAGATGACGACCTCCTACCTGCTGGTAGAAACCCTGGAGACGTAGGACTATGTTGGAACAAAAGTTACCAACACTAAGAAGCAGAGATGTGAACATAGAAGCTATTTTAAACTTTTGGTTTCATTAATTGTTAGCTTTTTCCCCTTTTGTTCTCTCCTATCTACTAGAGCCATTATCTAATTTCCCACCTACATCCCAACCTGTCAGCTTTTTCCCCAAATCAAGGAAGAAAAAAGAAAACCTGCACCGCCCATATCCTTCAAAGCTCCCAGAACTCTAAAGGAATTGTTACAACTAGTGGTTGCTGCTAAAACTAGCTTTCCAGGCCAGGGGTAGTGATAGGCTCATGACATGCTTGTCAATTTCTGTGGTGTGAATATTCCCACTATGTTTGATTTTATGTTCCCCATGTTTAAAAAAAAAGTTCAGAATTTTATTTAAACAATTGGCTCCCATGAGATGTAGGATATGGCTCCAGCATACCATGGGGCCAACCCACCTTTCTCGATAGCCTCAGTCTTTTCCTTTTCCCTGATTTTGGCCATCCTGTTATCAAAATCGCACACAGTTTTCCATCCTAAGACTATGTGCATTTTCTCTAATGCCCTTACAAGCGTGCACTGGTTGTCTTCTAGTTATACTGCAGACCAACTCTCTATCCTTTTCCCTAAGCTCCGTGCCCTGGGAATCTGTCTGCTTCTGAATGGGTTCAGTCAATTGGGAATCAGAGGTAGGGAAGGCAGTGAGGTCGGCATGCTTATTCCCTCTCTGAGTTCCACATTCTGGCCAGTTCCTCCATCAAAACCTGCAGCTTCCGGTGGAAGCCCTTCTCCTCGCAAGTCTCTTGGTTTTATTAAACACTCTACATTCTTGGGAGTGGCAGGACACACCAACTGCTAAAAGCTCCAGGTATGAGTTTTTCCGTACCCCCCTCTCACCTTGCTAAAAGTCCCTTCATTAAATTATTCTAAAAATAGCTACTTTAAATATTCCATCTCTTTCCCATTAGGACACACGCCGAACCAACGCAGGCCTCATTCCTTGCTGTCCTCTCTTTTGACGATGGCTCTCGCACACCCGAAGAAGGTTGCTGGTGTCTCCGTATCTTATTTTTCACAACTGCTTGCTCTCTACTGAAGCTGGTTGCTTTGAGATCACCACAATTTTATAACTGAAATATTAGAAGGTTACTTTATAATCCTGACTCTGGATATTTAGTAATGACTCCCTATTGGCTTGGTATAGGCTTATGATACAATATCTGATTAAAAATAAAACTTCCGGGCTTCCCTGGTGGCGCAGTGGTTGAGAGTCTGCCTGCCGATGCAGGGGACACGGGTTCGTGCCCCGGTCCAGGAGGATCCCGCATGCCACAGAGCAGCTGGGCCCGTGGGCCATGGCTGCTGGGCATGCGCGTGCGGAGCCTGTGCTCCGCAGAGGGAGAGGCCACAACAGTGAGAGGCTTGTGTACCGCAAAAAAAAACAAAAACAAACTTTCTTCCTTGGAGTCCATGGCTTGTGCTTTTTTTTTTTTTTTTTTTGGTTTTGTTTTGTTTTGTTTTTTTTAACTTAACCTAAAGAATTTTTGCCTGTTCTTAGGGTTTTATCCACAGCTCTTCTTTCTCCAGAAGGTCCCATCTGTGAAAATAATGCTTATACCTCTACCTTTAGCCCCGCCTTCATGGCCAACCCCATATGATGTGTCTAAGGGCCCACTTCACATTACAATGTGAATTACAATGTGAAGCCCTGCATCCTCACTTATTCAAGGACCAACTCAACATTCCCTGCCCAATCCTGGCCCTTCTCCAGGCTTCCCCTTGGCCTGTCCAAGGTGTCATTATACTTTAATGATCCTCTAAAACCCAAAAGATAAATTATTCATTACTTGAAGAGATAGTCAAAAGTATGTGAGGGGGCTTCCCTCGTGGCGCAGTGGTTGAGAGTCCGCCTGCTGATGCAGGGGACACGGGTTCATGCCCTGGTCTGGGAAGATCCCACATGCCGCGGAGCGGCTGGGCCCGTGAGCCATGGTCGCTGAGCCTGCACGTCTGGAGCCTGTGCTCCGCAAAGGGAGAGGCCACAATGGTGAGAGGCCTGCATACAGCAAAAAAATAATAATAATAATAAAATAAAATTTTAAAAAGTGTGTGAGGAAAATTAAGTTTTTTTTGAAAGTTTAATTTATCTGGCATTTTGTTTAAACCAGGTGCTATTTCTTTCTTTCTTTCTTTCTTTTTTTCCTCGTTATATGTATTCCTATTATCAAGCAAGCCAAAAGTACATTTTGACCCCCTACTTATATGTTTTAGTGTTGCATACTTGGCTACACTCAAGCAGTCATCCTTGTGACTATTTCTCTGTTGTTGTTAAACAAGAATCTACTCTGCAAAAATGCATAAATACCTTTGAGCTAAAGGAGAGATTGTGACTCTCAATACCTCCTGCTCACAAAGGAAATAAGAAGACAGGTCGGGTCTTTCAAATCAGGAAAACTCCCTTGGATCAGGGCGGAGGGAGGCTAGGAAGGAGGGGAGTCAGCAAATAATCCCTCTTTCTATCATGAGACTAAGCTAAAGCAATTGAACGTGGCTTTGCCAGCATCCAGACTAAATAGCAGTTCACTAGGGCTTTATATTAATTATATAACACAATGTCATAAAGTCAGATGGAATTATATTTTCAGTTTGTATGTTTTTATTTGATAAAACAGACCACAAAAATTGTAGGTGAAACTTAAAGTGAACATAAAGATGGGAGGGACTCCCCCTAAGGATCCCTATCAAATTCTTTATTTTCAAGCTGCAGTTGCCATGCATGGGGCAAAGCCAGGACCCAGTACAATAGAATAAATCTTTCTGATGAGCTGCTTCTGAATACATGTGCAACAAAGACAGCGTCTCCAAGCATAGCTCAGCAACAAAAGTAAAATTCCTCTCATCTCTCTCTGCCCTACTGTTCAATCTTTTGACTTCTTGCCTTCCCCCTGACTTTTCAAATGTTATCTTTTGAAAGCAATACAAGCAGAGTCAGAACAACCATATAATGGCAGTGCTCTAAACCATAAAATGAGTTAGTATTTTACCACACACAAAAAATCAAAAGGCAGTGAAATAAACTTCGTATGTTTGAGCATGAAGTTTATGATGACAGTTGACCACTGGCTGTAGCCTCACTACCTTACTGTACTTTATAAGGAGGGAGTCAACTTGTCCCCCACATATGCCAATCTGGGCCTAAGAGCCCCACTGACATAGTTCAAGGCACACTGCACATGCTGCCCCTGGGATACAGAGCCTGCTGGTGGCCTGAGAACAGAAGGGACCATTATTCTAGCAGGTTCCTGGTATTTCCCTGGGTCCAGCACACTGCTTATCAGCAGTATCAGTGAGGGTCAGCACCAGGCTTGTCAGGTATGTAAATAAGTCACAACACTTTCCAGCCACATGCAGACATATCCTGAACCAAAAAGAAAGCAGAAGTGACATTTTGTATGTTGGACAGATTTTCTTTTTCAGGAAGCATCATAAGCTACTTGCTAGGAGGCAAACTTAGTTTACTTATAGTGATATAATATTTAGACCAAATATATTCAAACCATATCATTTTCAAGTCTAGCCTTAAGTTATTTGTTGATAAATTAAGGCAATCATATGAATTTCAAAATTTTCTAGGAGATGCTAATACTAATATTAATGAATCAAAACAAATTAAAATAACAGAAAAGAAAAATATTTTTAATTTAAATTTTCTTTAAAATGATTGCATTTACTTAAAGAAGATTTATCTAATACCTGCTTGGGAGGCATTAATGTGTCATGATGTGTCAAAGGACAAACAAATGAGTTAAAAAAACCCTTGCTCTCCATCAAATCCTAATGTGGGTGATAAGCCAGAAAATGCAAAATGAGTATTATAAGTGAGAGTTGGATAGCATGGAATGAGCATGCTATCAAAGTAATAAGTCCAAATCTTCATGGGACATTTGCCATTTGAGCTGCGCTTGAACTATGATGACATTAGGAATCATAAAACAGATTCTTCATGGCCTGAGAGAATAAGGCCAAAAACAAGCATGGGACTCCTCAGAAAATAGGTACATTCTTGGTCTGGGAAGAAATACTTTGAGTCAAATTTGGAGAAACAAAGAGAGCAAGAAAAAAAGCGTGACACAGACATCAGTCTGAGGGTAGAGGGTAGGATGGATGTCACTGCTCTAGATTCCAAAAAGCCCCATTTTATTAGATTTATGACATAATCCATCAGGATTCAGTTTTACTAATTTCTGAACAGTGTTTAATGAACACAAATACAGCAATAATTTACATTTGGCCTGTATTTTTCTTTTGTTATTTCCACAAGGGCACAAATGTACTTAGGGGAGAAAAAATTAAAATGTTAACACAATTTATGATGACAATGGGAACATGTATAATAATTATTCTTTTCAAAACATGGCTAAAGAAGATCTCCAAAAATTATTTTCCCTTTCCACATCTAGAATGCTGTAGGAAATTATTTTTCCCTCTTCTCCAAGAGGAGAATTTATTTTTCAGGCTAAAAATAAATGCCAGATGTCAAACTGAGTTAGGATATATCACCTGACATCAGGTTGTGATTCCATGCTCATCTTCCATTTTGCATGTTGTTGGTCTCAGGCTGAGCATGTATGGCCCGGGGAAAGAAGGAGACTAACAATGCTTATTGTGGTCAACTAGTGATTTTTGTTTTTTACCAGATGGTAAAGAATTAGGAGTTCATTCTAAAGGAGAGGGAGAAGAGGTTTCTTAGGTAGGAGTGTGACTTTGCTTCAGTTGCATTTTTGGAAGATAATTCTGGAGGCAGAGACCGGATCTGGTGGACGATCCACCAACAGTCAAAGGCAAAGGGACTGCTTTGTGGGACCATCTGCTGTTTAGTAGAAGGAAGAGATGTTTTCAAAGGTAGAAACTAAAGGACTTTATGACCCAAAAAGGAAGCTGTAGTAAAGAATCAGTGTCTTTTCTTTCTATTATAGGTTTAAAAAATTAACTAGCAAATAGTCACTGGATATTATTAGTTGTGGTTCACTAGGACTAGTTTCATATCTTGACAATGAGAAAATAGGAGTGTTTTAATATTTTTTCTTATTTTCATGATATTGTTGACATTTAATCGGAGTGACAAACGTAGATGAAGCTGAAAATTCCCATAAATGATTGAGCTACGGAGCAGCATGATTAACCCAGGTCTCTCTGATCCATGCACGGAGAATCACTGGGGCCCTCATCCATCACCAGCACCAACCCTACACCACGGCCGCCTTCACTCCGATGTGCAGATGAAGGGCTGGTTAATGCCACATTAACAAAGAGAAGCTAGGTTTTCATAATCCAGAAAGCCTTTTTAATTTCTCTCTCTTATTTTATTAACCTGTTTCAAGGTTCACATCAAGTTCATCTCTTGAATAAGCCCTACTTAACTCACTAAATTACATGAACAGTTTCTCCCACCTCTGCCTCTTCTTGAAATTTTCTGAATCAATCAAGGAATAAAGATTGTCAAATAAGCATACAGTTTTTCATATAAACTTTTGTTCTTAATAATCTGTAATTAGATTACTTTTTAGCTAATTCGATTACTAGTGGTTATATGATTATATAAAATGACCCTACAGCCAATTTTCAGTTTTTTAGTGAGTAGAAGTGTGTTTTTTATTTCTAATAACACTGGAATGGGGAAACTAAAGTTATAATTATTTTCAGATTTACTGATTAAATAGCCAGGCAATCTGCATGAGTCAGCTAAAAACAGGAATGATAAATTTATTAAATAGCTAATTAAAGGAAAACATGGAAAAAATAATCTTTTGTACAACAGTGATTATCTTAAAATACAATAAAGTGTGTATTAAATAATTTTAGAAGTTTAAAAAGTTAACTATTAATATATTATGGAACAACAGAAAAAATAAGGAATAGCTCTCAGGAGTAATAGTTGCTATCTCGACTTTTAGAAAAACAAAGGCAGAAGAATCTCAAGAAGTAAAATAAAATGAAAGGGCCAACAGTAGTTTGGAAACATTTTCTTCAATCAGTGTGGATAAAGAAATATTTTTAATAATATATAAAATTGTACTGTAGTTAGGAGAAAAGCATGAGGATGCCATTCATTAAAATGAATAAGTTGTAAAGTATTTGGTATAACTTGTAATAAAAACATTAAGGCACTGATACAAGATGAAACCCAGGGCAGCTGTTTATTGCAGGCAACATAATTAACCTATAACCTTGGAAATCAAATATGACAGCACGTGGGAAAAGCTTTAAACATATCCAAAGACTTTGAACTGTTCAAAAAATCTCTTAAGAATTTATAAGATGGAACTATTTTCCAGATGTGATGAACAAAGCCACCCCAGCAGAGTTACCAATGATAGCAAACAATTTTAAGTATTCTAACTAGCTAATGTGAGAGGGAAGAAACAGACTTAACTAAGTTGGTTAATATATATATATGTATATATATATATATACATATATATATATATCTTTTCCTAGAATATTTGAGGCTGCTTAAATTAAATAAATATCTGTGAAAATAGTAAAATATGTATATAAGTATAAAGTAAGAAACACCAAAGAAAAGGCATACACAATTCATACAAGAGTCGACATTATTTCTGTGAATGAATTTTAGACAGGGCTTAGGTGCATACTGACATATTAGGTAAGAAGAAAAATAGAAATATGCACAGAATGCCAGTTATGATAAGGAGAACATATCAAGTTCTGGTGATACAAAGAGTTTTCTTGGTCCTAAATTTCAAAAGAACTTTCTGATATAGAAGTTTTACATTGTGTTATAAGGAATGATTTTGTTACTTTATATGGGGTGTTTGGATGATCAGTCAGATGCAGACACAGAATAACAGCATGGAGACGTATGTGAAAGTGAGAGAGATTTATCACACCTACATGTCCAAGAGCAGGGGGCACGGCAGTCCATGCTGGGGACCATGTGGAGGGAGTGCCTGATAGCTGGGGGCCGAGATCGAGGCAAGTACCTTTATGAGGGTCAGGGTGGAGCACAAAAGCAAAAGGTGTGTGTGAATGTCACTAGGTCACAGTCAGGTGAGGAGAAGAAGGGAGCTTGTGGCAAAGGCCAGCCTTACCACACCTGTGCACCTGGTCATCTGGGAGGGCTGCTCATGATCTGTTTGGAGGGGGTGTTGAGTCAGCAGGAAAATATAAAATTTAAAATCTTACAATATATACCTGGAGAACATGAACCTGTGTAATAACTGAGGCTCTTAAAAACATTTTTACAGCACACTTTTATTGAAAATTCAATAATAGATTTCATAGCTTTGTCCCACATAGCATACATCAATAAAACTGAAAAATAGGATTCAATGTTATATCTGAGCAATGGAAGAGTTAACATGTAGTTCAGATATACAGTGGCTGATTGTCTAACTCCACCTCTATTTAGCAGGTGCAACATCTAAATGTTGCCTGAATTGCATGTTTCTCCCATAGTATCTGTGAATTTAACTACTCTAATCAGACTCATCAAGCTACATTCTCTGGTGTAGTACTAGCTGGCTCTTTTCTTTATTTCTGTACATTTCAGAAAAGATGATTCGTTGAATGAATAATTTTATTTATCATGATAATAGAATATTTAAGATAAATTACAGTTATGAAGGCTACATAAAAATGCCATATAGTTTGAAAAATATCAGCTTGTATTAAGGTATCTACACTAATATAATAATAATTAAATATTGTGGTAGGCAGACTTCCAAGTGGCCTTTGGAAAGGGAGTGGTGACCGTGAACATGTGACAATGACACTGGTCTCATCACATACCACACCATCAGAAGCTGCCAGCCTACAGAGGGATGGGGTGGCCTGTGATGATGCATCTGAGGCATCAGCTCCAAGGTGGTATACTACGAGGATGTGGTGTCATCCTCCAAAATACAGTGTAGGTGACTGTTTCATACACTGTGTCTCCAATAAATAAAGTTGATGAGTTCAAGCTGGAGTGACCTCATGTGCTATCACATCCACTTGTGACAGCGTGATTAGCATTTTGACAATTTGGGTCTCTTTGGGTTTAGAGGTTTACATAGGTCATACCCAGAATACCACTGAACTTTAACTACAGCTACCACCTGGGCACTTCAGACTCCTTGTGCCAAAGAAGGGGAATCTTCTTATAGAAAGATTGATCTGCAATATGACACTCCATATGACATCACATCAGACGCAATGGACCACTTTATAGAAAGGACATAAGACCATGGATCCACTGGTCTGTTCACATACCACACCACCCAGGCAAGAAAAAAGAGGACTCACCACTATGGCAGAGGTAACTGATGCTGAGACTCAGAAGGAGGTTGTCCTACCACTTCTCCCTGGAGTCAGGGAGGGATAAGCTTGACACCTGGTGTCCACTTGCCTATTTCTCAGAGCTTCCTTTTCCAATTTGACAATAAATGAACACATGCAGTAACCATGATAAGGGTCTGGTTACCAGGGACTCGTAGCCCTCAGGGATGAGGCCCTGGGTCATGCTCCCAAGTTAACCAACAGAGATGTCAGCCATGAGGGAGGGGAACCTAGGATGGAAAGTGGAGGGAGACATGGGTATCACTGTGGATCGCAGACTGGCTGTCTTGGTGGGGCTAAGTTCATTCCATTCAATATCCTCTGCTGCTACTCCAGGAGGAGAGGCCCCCAGAATCCTGGGTGGACTGCTTCCAGAACTCACATATACTTGGCACATCTGAAGGGCTGAAGTGGTACACTCACAGGGATGCTGGGCTGCACCTCTCAGGTCCTGTCTTCAAAACAAACATTTATTCCCCTCGCTGCTGAAAAAGGATTTGGCCAGTAGCACCTCAGGACTTTCCCCAGCTGAGTGAGCCACCTTGCTTCAAGGCCAGCTGTCTTCTTGGGGCAGCCCTCCAACAAAGACTGGTAAAGGCACAGAACCTCTGTGCCTTTACCCCAGCTCTGAATCACACCTAAAGGCCATCTCAGACACCAAGTCTGTTTCCTGTCGACTTGGAGGAGATCTGGTTGTGTTGCATCTCAGCTCAACTCCTCCCTCTGCCCAGTTCTGTTTCCCTCCTCCCCATTCACAGAATTGATCTGACTGTGACTCCCTAATCAACTTCCTGCCTTTCCATCCCTGTCTCCTAAGCTGCTTCCCAGTGCATCCAACGTATGCATAAGGGTGATAAGGAATATCTGATACAAATGAAAACATCTCATTCCTGGATGGGAAGCATAATAGTTTTAAATCTTTAATTCTTTTCTAATGAATTTATGGCTATGACATAACCACTTCAAAAAACCTAAAGGGATGTATTTTCTTTTTTTTTTTTTTTTGCGCTATGCGGGCCTCTCACTGTTGTGGCCTCTCCCGTTGCAGAGCACAGGCTCCGGACGCACAGGCTCAGTGGCCATGGCTCACGGACCCAGCTGCTCCACGGCATGTGGGATCTTCCCGGACCGGGGCACGAACCCGTGTCCCCTGCATCAGCAGGTGGACTCTCAACCACTGCGCCACCAGGGAAGCCCTAGGGAGGGTGTATTTTCTAAAATATAATTATACAATTCATTTTACAGAGGAAAGAAAACTGAGATAAGACAGAGAGATTACAATTTGGGGTATGGGAGAAAAAATAAGTTAAATTCCCGACATGCACATATATGCACATATACATATACACAATTTGCAAAGGGATTAACTATTTAAATGTTACATGCAGAAAATATCCAAAAAAGTAGAGTTTATTTATTAAAACTTGGAGTTGTGGAAAGTCAAGTTAAGCATGCAACCAAAGGCTGAAGCTATAGAGCAAAAGATTTAGACTTGTCTACAGAAATTTGTAATTATTATGTGGTAAGATACTCTAAAAACAAATAGGAAAACAAGCAGTATCTGTGACTTTTAAATGTTAGCATCCTTAAACACACAAAGAACGCCTACAAATGATATGAACGACAAACCCCTAAAAATAGTTAAGAATGAGAATAAGCAATTCAGAATTCAATAAATAAATATGGCCTATATAGTCAGGCTGGAAATTGATTAATCTCAATGTTGGTCAAAGGGGTGCAAATTAAAATATAAATGTGAAAACATTGCTGCCTCTCAAATTGGAAAAGGTTAAAACTATGAAAATGTTCAGAATTGTCTAGTTCAGAGATAAACATAGCACTCATAATAAGGTATAGACTTTTGGGAGGAGGGTTCAGTGGGTACAAGAGAAATAGAAAGAAGAAATTTTGTTTGTTTGTTTGTTTTTGTTTTGTTTTTGTGGTACGTGGGCCTCTCACTGTTGTGACCTCTCCCGTTGCGGAGCACAGACTCCAGACATGCAGGCTCAGTGGCCATGGCTCACGGCCCAGCCGCTCTGCGGCATGTGGGATCTTCCCAGACTGGGGCATGAACCCGTGTCCCCTGCATCGGCAGACAGACTCTCAACCACTGCGCCACCAGGGAAGCCCAGAAAGAAGAAATTTTATATCCATCTGTCTCAGGGATGTTTGATATAGCATTGCTGAAACCTTAAAACAAACTAATTACCCAATAATAAAGAAATGGACAGGTAAATCATGGTATCTACGTCGTGAAATGCTACAGAGCCATTTCAAATAGCTTTGTAGAAAAATATTTAATTTCATGAAAAAAGTTCATACTAATTTCTTAAAATTAGATTTTAAAATAGCATGATATCAGTTTTGTACAATTGGATGACTTATCAATAGTAAAAATAATCTTTCAGGGGTAGTGTTATGTAATGTTATGGTTGTTGTTTTTCACCCTTGTGTTTCTCTGCATTTTTCAAAGGTTTAATAGTAAATATAACGATTAGTTGTAATACTCATTAGATATAATACTTATAGAAATAATTAAAAGAAGGTATAATAAATGCAAAGACAGTTAAGACAATGTTTTTCACTTCTGACATCTTTAAATAAGACATTTGAATGCTTAGGCACACAGCACACGCCCCCGTATACTCCATCTCCCTCAAAGCCACATCCAGAGGCACCTGAGGCTGGTCTGGGAGTTCTCCAGGCTCCTGTAGTCTCTTCCCTGCTCCCCCAACCCCAATAATTCCCACTATGAAATCAGTCTCTTATCTGGTCTTCTGCATTCCATTGAATTTCTGGGGTGCTCCTGTGCGTGTCCAGCACCTTCCTGGGCATGCCTGTTTTCAAGGGTCTCCCTGTCCCCTCACTCAGCTTCTCCCCATCCCTAGGTCCTCATTACTGCCACCAGGTGACATCCCACGACCAGCCCAGCCTCAATGATCCCAGGGACTGTACACACTTGGCAAAATTATACCCAACTGAAAACTCATCTCGGGGATACCTCACTGTTTAATTGGTCTGTTCTCTTCAAGCCTGCGTGAACACTGCCCATTCTTCATGACAAAAACCTCAAATGGAGGACAGGCTCTTCGTCCTGGGGTGAGGAGAAGTGTACTAGACTTCATGGGTATCTGGGTTCTTCGTATTACTTTGGGCCTCTCTCCTGGTTCCTGAGTCACAGATTCAGACCACATCACTTGTTCAGAAAGTGATGAATGAGGGTTAAACGCAGGTGTGCATGCTTACTGTAAGCTCTGCACACAAGATGATGTAAGAACCCTTGGAATGGGTCAAATTGTATTCATTTTACAAAGGAGGAAACTGAGGCATGCTCAGAGACTGAAGGATGTCCAAGTTCACTCTGCCAGGGTATAGTGGGCTCAGGGGGTCCATTTCTTAGATAAAGAACCTTCACAAAACAACACATGTTTCTCTAAGCAGCAAGACTACAATAACCTCTCCACTCCCATTTTATTTATTTGCTTGTTTGTCTTTTTCCCCCAGTTTTTGAGTCAGCATCCCTGGCAGGGGTCTGAGTCTTCCACTTAACACCTAAATTGGGTGGTTAACATGTTGGGTTTCAGAAGACAGCGCTGAGGAATGCGGCTGAGCACACTCCTGGTTTCCAATGACAGGGTAGCAAGGAAAGCAGGAAGTGGAAATGTGGGAGGTGGACAAGGGGAGTGCAGGACAGTGTGGGCGGCTGTGCAGGGTCCGTCCCCTTCAGAAGAACGGGAAGTGACTGTAAATGTTCCATGTGTGCAGCTTACATGGCGTTCTCTTCTCTGACAGCCACCCCAATGTTTTTGTTTGCAATTTCAGTCATCTGCATTCAACTGTCTAGTTTAATGTAGAAGAAAATCTCTTATAAATGCATCCTGGAGCTACGAGCCCCAGGCAAAGCACAAGGAAGAGAAGCAGAGAGCCATATGTTACTGGTTACATTAAATGAAACTGGATCAGAATCTCAGGGAAATTAGGTTTGTCTCTATTTACATCATTTTAAAACTCAATTTCAAAATCAAAATTTGATTACTACTGTAACCTCAATTCTGAGTTGTCATGATCCTTATGCACAGAGGTGTGTGTGAAAGTAAGGAAGTGTGGATTGATGATGATAATAATCCATTTATAATCACACACATGAACACACACATACACCGAGCATCTACCTATTTGTGTCAGACTTTCTTCTAGGTGTTCCGTTTATAGAGGGGAGATAAGAAAGACTAGGTCTTGACTCTAAGAGTATTTTTTCATTTGTTTCCCCCCTTTTTGTTCCATAATATTTCATTGAGGTGTACAATGAAAAGGGCAGATCTTAAGGGTACCGTCTTGTGGCTTTTCCAAGTGGCTAAACTCTACCCCCCTTCTCCAACATAACACAAGATCGACCACATTCCTCCATTTCGGGAAGTCATCTCACTCCTTCCACAGAGTGAGACCCCTCTCTGATTTTTACCTCCACAGGTGTGTATTCGCCTGCCCTTGAACTTTGTAAATAGGAAATCATCCAGTTGGAGCACTTTCATGTCTGGTTACTTCCACTAAACACGATGATCTCCAGATGAATATTTGCCCAATTTGCTGTGCCTTTGCCCAATTCAGTACTTTGCTCTTCTCACCGCTGAGTAGTATTTCATGGTGTGTGTATACCAACCACACTTTGTTTCTCCTTTCCCTAGCTGATGGATAGATATTTCAGTTAATTCTAGTTTCAGGTTATTATGATAAGCTGCCGCGAGCATCTCCACTGCTTTGCCTGTCCTTGTGGAGAGCTGGAAATACTTCTTCACCCCCTGCCCCTGACCCATCATCAACCCTCAGACAAAGACTGACTGCTCCCTGACGGGGGGGAGTGTGAAGGTCCAGAGCCCCCCCTGGGATCCGTCTCACCTGCTCTCCCAGGATTTCTCCAAGATCCCTCTGGCTTCGTTCCTCCTCTTTCCTGTCCGGCTTCCTCCATTCTTACCAGCATCTCACAAACCTTTACCTTGGAGTCACTGCAAGGTACCTGACCTGAGACACCTGGTATTAAATATACACCACGTGCCCTGCACTTTGCTAAGTGCATTCCATTGATTATTTCATTTAATAACCACCACAACCGATTCCATGATATCCTGTTAACAATTACCTATTGAGCTTGAAGCCAAACTGCCAGTGAATTCGCCGCATTGAACTGGAGAACTCCCTAGTTCCTTCCAGACATAAACCCTCCTGAGTCTGAGACTCTGCCCTGAGGCGTTGACCATTGACTCCAGGAGAAAGTGCTCATACTCATACGCCAATTAGCATGCAAGGTCAACTTTCAGTTTGTTTTCCTAATAAATGCCTGGGACCCTCCCAAATGCACAGTATACTAATCATTTTAAACACCATTAAAATCAGATGTTTACATAGAAAAGGATATGCTTAGTAGATTTCCTTTTTAAATACACAGTAAAATGACTAAATTTTTAATATTTTTGAGTTAAAATATTTAGATAGTACAATTTTATTTCTAGTATGTGAATTACTAATATCTGCCTTACAGTGTTGTTGTAAGACTAAATAGAATATAAATGGAATCATATCAAAAAAAATCAGATGTTTAATTACACAGTAGTATACTTTCAATTAAATGAGATAACAGATAAATTAGATAAATTGAAAAACACTTTCCTTTCTCTCCATTGCAAAAACAGAAACTGAGTTTTAAAAATTGAAGGAAACTTCTAAAATTGGTATGATTTTCTATCAACAAAGTCATCTAAGAAATTTTCACCTACCTGTTACCTTAATCAATGATTCACTTATTATAATTTGCTCCTAAGTGCAGCTGTTTCAGAGCTGAGCTTCACTTATGGAGGACAGTGGTTATAGTAAATTCAAGGCAATTGTTTTTTGGGACAGAGGAGGCAGGAACTGGAGAGACCAGAAAGAGATTCTAAAATTGGGCTTTTCATTTTTATGACCACTGTTCTTGGATTTTCCTTAGGCAAAACAGATCTTAGTCTCTCTTAATTAAGTTACTTATCAAATACAAATAACTCACAAATTCACATAGTAAAAATGGGATAAAGTCAGCCCTTAATATGAGCTGTAGTCCTAATGTCCCTTGCTCAAAAGATATTGGAAAGACTCAAAAAAATTACACAGTTGGTCTATTGACAATTTCATATACTTTAGTATTGTTTTTAACTCATCTTATGATATTCTCAGACAGGCAATAGAAGATATATTTTCTATGGACAGTGTTACCTGTGTGCTTCTCACCTGTGCTGTGTGCAGCTCCAGGCAGGTGGGACAATGGGGCTGGGGACCCAGCCTTGGGCAATCATGGTTGGGAGTCATACACTGGCCTTGGCCTAATGACCTATGATTCCTTCAGAGTCAGTAACAACCTGCTAACATCTGCCAACAGCTGCTCTCCAAGGGAGACCCCCGATGAGCCACCCCTCCCTTGGGGGGTGGTCCTCTCCCACACTGAATCTAGAATGGCCTGGTTTTTGCTCTAATAAAACGCTGACATGACTTTGCCAATTCTGGACTTGGACCATAAGAAGTCCTAACAGCTTCCTTGTTTAAGCTCTGCTGATCCCTGACCTGCCACGTAGGTAACCCAGCTGCCCTGGTGAAGAGAACACGAGGAGAGATCCTGAGGAGGGGACCAAAGGGAGAGAGAAGACCTCGGACTACAAGTACGTATAGAGACAGATCCAGCATCACAGCTGAGCCCAGCTCCTCATGGACCCCACTAAGGCACGAGTGAGCCATCTGGATATTTCAGTGCAAGAATCACAGGAGGCCCTGCCGCCTTTCCTGACCCCATGCCTCTGTCCACAAGTCCTTGCGGGGCAGGGCTCCTATCAGAGGGCTTGGCTGAATAAAAGACAAATTTAGACGAACACTTTACTTTTTCAAGGTTTTGGTGAGCACAGTGGTTTTAACCCCTATGGGTTCAACTGCCATCAGCCAGAAATGAAAGAAGGGCATATATTTTAAGTGATGAACATGACCAAGAAGAAAGAGGACAACCTCTGTGATACCTAGAAGGTGTCGCTCTTTCCCATGTCCCTCTTACTGACCCAATTTAAGGAGCAGTCATAAACAAACACATTCTCTTTATGGGCTGAAAATGAAGAAGGCTGTTATTTATGGATGGAAGGAGAACAGTTGGGGGGTGGGATTTGGGTAGGTCAGAAAGATATCTTGCTCAGTGTGAAGTGAGTCATGGGGGCTGGGCTGGGCAGTACATGGTTCATGGGACTTATGACAGGGCCCTCCCACCCTAGGCAGGTTGGGAAAGGGAGTAAGGCCACCACTGAGTGGGGTCAATCTGCATTAATAGTCCATGGCAAACAAGATCAAGGGGCTGCCCTGGAGGTGTGGGCCCTGAGAGTAAAGGTACAGATGTGAGAACAGCTGCAAAAAGCAGCCCGAAGATGGAGCCATGGAATCAACATGGGCTGGAACAGGACCACAGGATCCACGCATGCTCAGTGTTCAAAGCAAGGCACAGTGGAGGCATCAAAGGCCAGCATTCGGGGTAGGTAAGGAAACGACCTTTCACTGTCAGATACTAGACACCTACAAAGAACACAGGGAGTCTGAGTGTACTTGCATCTGAGCCAGGAAATAAGACACTGGGTGAAGAGTTTGAGAAGGAAGTGTTCGTTTGCTAGGGTGGCCACAGCAAAATACCACAAACAGAGTGGCTAAAAATGTTAAATGTTAACATAAATGTTAATGTTAAATGTCAGTGATGTAGAATTTTATTCTCCTATAGCTCTGGAGGCCAGGAGTCCAAAACCAAGGTATCCATAGGGCCTGGCTGCCTCTGAAGGCTCTGGGGGAGAATCCTTTCCTGCCTTTTGCTAGCTTCTATGGATGTAAGAAATTCTTGGCTTTCTTTGGCTTGTAGATGCATCACTCCCATCCCTGCGTCCCTCATCACGTGACCTTCTTCACTATGTGTGTCTCTTCTCATGTTCTTATAAGGACACCCGTCATTGGATTCAGGGCCTACCCTAATTCAGTATGACCTCAACTTAACTTTTTTTTTTTTGCGGTACGTGGGCCTCTCACTGTTGTGGCCTCTCCCGTTGCGGAGCACAGGCTCCGGACGCGCAGGCTCAGCGGCCATGACTCACAGGCCCAACCGCTCTGTGGCATGTGCTATCTTCCCGGACCGGGGCACGAACCTACGTCCCCTGCATCGGCAGGCGGACTCTCAACCACTGCGCCACCAGGGAAGCCCTTAACTTTTTTTTTTTTTTTAACGTCTTGGAGTATAATTGCTTTAAAATGGTGTGTTAGTTTCTGCTTTATAACAGAGTAAATCAGCTATACATATACATATATCCCCATATCTCCTACCACTTGGGTCTCCCTCTAACCCTCCCTATCCCACCCCTCTAGGTGGTCACAGAACACCGAGCTGATCTCCCTGTGCTATGCAACTGCTTCCCACTAGTTAGCTATTTTACATTTGGTAGTCCATGCCACTCTCTTACTTCATCCCAGCTTACACTTCCCCCTCCCCCTGTCCTCAATTCCATTCACTACATCTGCGTCTTTATTCCTGTCCTGCCACTAGGTCCTTCAGAACCTTTTTTTTTTTTCTTAGATTCTATATATATGTGTTAGCATACAGTATTTGTTTTTCTCTTTCTGACTTACTTCACTCTGTATGACAGATCCTAGGTCCAACCACCTCACTACAAATAACTCGATTTCATTTCTTTTCATGGCCGAGTAATATTTTATTGTATATATGTGCCACATCTTCTTTATCCATTCATCTGTCGATGGGCACTTAGGCTGCTTCCATGTCCTGGTTATTGTAAATAGAGCTGAAATGAAAACTGTGGTACAAGACTCTTTTTGAATTATGGTTTTCTCAGGGTATATGCCCAGTAGTGGGATTGCTGGGTCATATGGTGGTTTTATTTTTAGTTTTTTAAGGAACTTCCATACTGTTCTCCATAGTGGCTGTATCAATTTACATTCTCACCAACAGTGCAAGAGGGCTCCCTTTCCGCCACACCATCTCCAGCATTTATTGTTTGTAGACTTTTTGATGATGGCCATTCTGACTGGTGTGAGGTGATACCTCATTGTAGTTTTGATTTGCATTTCTTTAATGATTAGTGATGTTGACCATTCTTTCATGTGTTTGTTGGCAATCTGCATATCTTCTTTAGAGAAATGTCTATTTAGGTCTTCTGCCCATTTTTGGATTGGGTTGTTTGGTTTTTTGATACTGAGCTGCATGAGCTACTTGTAAATTTTGGAGATTAATCCATTGTCAGTTGCTTTGTTTGCAAATATTTTCTCCCATTTTGAGGGTTGTCTTTTCATCTTGCTTATGGTTTCCTTTGCTGTGCAAAAGCTTTTAAGTTTCATTAGGTCCCATTTGTTTATTTTTGTTTTTATTTCCATTTCTCTTGGAGGTGGGTCAAGAAGGATCTTGCTGTGATGTATGTTGTAGAGTGTTCTGCCTAAGTTTTCCTCTACGAGTTTTATAGTGTCTGGCCTTACACTTAGATCTTTAATCCATTTTGAGTTTATTTTTGTGTATTTTTTTATGGAATGTTCTAATTTCATTCTTTTACATGTAGCTGTTCAGTTTTCCCAGCACCACTTATTGAAGAGGCTGTCATTTCTCCATTGTATATTGTTGCCTACTTTATCAAAAATAAGGTGACCATATGTGTGTGGGTTTATCTCTGGGCTTTCTATCCTGTTCCATTGATCTATATTTCTTTTTTTGTGTCAGTAGCAGACTGTCTTGATGAATGTAGCTTTGTAGTATAGTCTGAAGCCAGGGAGCCTGATTCCTCCAGCTCCATTTTTCTTTCTCAAGATTGCTTTTGCTATTCGGGGTCTTTTGTGTTTTCATAAAAATTGTGCAATTTTTTATTCTAGTTCTGTGAAAAATGTTATTGGTAGTTTGATAGAGATTGCATTGAATCTGTAGATTGCTTTGGGTAGTAGAGTCATCTTCACAATGTTTATTCTTCCAATCCAAGAACATGGTATATCTCTCCATCTGTGTGTATCATCTTTAATTTCTTTCATCAGTGTCTTATAGTTTTCTGCATTCATATCTTTTGTCTCCTTAGGTAGATTTATTCCTAGATATTTTATTCTTTTTGTTGCAATGGTAAATGGGAGTGTTTTCTTAATTTCAATTTCAGATTTTTCATCATTAGTGTTTAGGAATACAAGAGATTTATGTGCATTAATTTTGTACCCTGCTACTTTACCAAATTCATTGATTAACTCTAGCAGTTTTCTGGTAGCATGTTTAGGATTCTCTATGTATAGTATCATGTCATCTGCAAACAGTGATAGCTTTACTTCTTCTTCTTTTTTTTTTTTATGGTACACTGGCCTCTTATTATTGTGGCCTCCGGATGCGCACGATCAGCGTCCATGGCTCATGGGCCTAGCCACTCCGCAGCATGTGGGATCTTCCCGGACCGGGGCACAAACCCGTGTCCCCTGCATCGGCAGGCGGACACTCATCCACTGCGCCACCAGGGAAACCACTCTAGGTGTTTTTTGATTTCCTCTTTAATTTCTTCAGTGATCTCCTGGTTATGTAATAGTGTACTTTTTTTTTTTGTGGTAGGCGGGCCTCTCACTGTTGTGACCTCTCCCCTTGCGGAGCACAGGCTCCAGAGCACAGGCTCAGTGGCCATGGCTCACGGGCCTAGCCGCTCTGCGGCATGTGGGATCTTCCCAGACCGGGGCACGAACCCGTGTCCCCTGCATCGGCAGGCGGACTCTCAACCACTGCGCCACCAGGGAAGCCCTAGTGTATTGTTTAGTCTCCATATATTTGTATTTTTACAGTTTTTTTCCTGTAATTGATATCTAATCTCATAACATTGTGATTAGAAAAGAAACTTGATATGATTTCAATTTTCTTATATTTACCAGTGCTTGATTTGTTACCCAAGTTATGATCTATCCTGGAGAATGTTCCATGAGCACTTGAGAAGTAAGTGTATTCTGTTTTTTGTTTTTTTTTTTTTGGATGGAATGTCCTGTACATATCAATTAAGTCCATCTAGTTTAATGTATCATTAAAGATTGTGTTTCCTTATTTATTTTCATTTTGGATGATCTGTCTATTGGTGAAATTGGGGTGTTAAAGTCCCCTACTATGTTGGGTGCATAAATATTTACAGTTGTTATAATCTCCTTGGATTGGTCCCTTGATCATTATGTAGTGTCCGTCTTTGTCTCTTGTAATAATATTTATTTTAAAGTGTATTTTCTCTGATATGAGAATTACTACTCCAGCTTTCTTTTGATTTCCATTTGCATGGAATATCTTTTTTCATCCCCTCACTTTCAGTCTGTATGTGTCCCTAGGTGTGAAGTGGGTCTCTTGTAGACAGCATATATATGGGCTTTGTTGTTGTATCCATTCAGCCAGTCTATGTCTTTTTGTGGGAGCATTGAATCAATTTACATTTAAGATAGTTATCGATATGTATTTTCCTATATTACCATTTTCTTAATTGTTTTGGGTTTGTTACTATAGGTCTTTTCCTTCTCTTGTGTTTCTTACCTAGAGAAGACCCTTTAGCATTTGTTGTAAAACCTGTTTTGTGGCTCTGAATTCTCTTAGCTTTTGCTTGTCTGTAAAGTTTTTAACTTCTCTGTCACATCTGAATGAGATCCTTCCTTGGCAGTGTAATATTTGTTGTAGGTTTTTCCCTTTCATAACTTTAAATATGTTTTGCCACTCCCTTCTGGTTTGTAGAGTTTCTGCTGAAAGATCAGCTGTTAACCTTATGGGGATTCCCTTGTATGTTATTTGTTGCTTTTCCCTGCTGCTTTTAATATTTTTTTCCTTTTATTTAATTGTTGATAGCTTGATTAATATGTGTCTGGTGTGTTTCTCCTTGGATTTATCCTGTATGGGACTCTCTGTGCTTCTTGGGCTTGATTGAATATTTCCTTTCCCATATTAGGGAAGTTTTCAACTATAATCTCTTCAAATATTTTCTCAGTCCCTTTCTTTTTTCTCTTCTTCTTCTGGGACCCCTATAATTCAAATGTTGGCAAGTTTATTATTGTCCCAGAGGTCTCTGAGACTGTCTGCAATTCCTTTCTCTTTATTCTGCTCTGCAGTAGTTATTTCCAGTATTTTATCTTCAAGGTCACTTATTCATTCTTCTGCCTTAGTTATCCTGCTATTGATTCTTTCTAGAGAATTTTTAATTTCATTTATTTTGTTGTTCATCATAGTTTGTTTGTTCTTTAGCTCTTATAGGTCCTTTTAAAATGCTTCTTATATTTTTTCCATTCGATTTCCAAGATTTGGATCATTTTTACATCATTACTCTGAATTCTTTTTCAGGTAGACTGCCTATTTCCTTGTCATTTTTTTGGTCTGTTGGGTTTTTACCTTACTCCTTCATTTGATCTGTGTTTGTCTCTCTTCTCATTTTGCTTAACTTACTGTGTTTGGGGTCTCCTTTTTTTGGGCAGGTTCGTAGTTCCTGTTGTTTTGGTGTCTGCTCTCTGTGGCTAAGGTTGGTTCAGTCGGTGTTGTAGGCTTCCTGGTGGAGCAGAATGGTGCCTGTGTTCTGGTGGATGAGGCTGGATATTGTCTTTCTTGTGGGCAGGACTATGTCTGGTGGTGTGTTTTGGAGTGTCTGTTACCTTATTATGATTTTAGGCAGCCTCTCTGCTAATGGGTGGTGTTGTGTTCCTGTCTTGCTATTTGTTTGGCAAAGGGTGTCCAGCACTGTAGCTTGGTGGTCATTGAGTGGAGCTGAGTCTTAGCGTTCAGCTGGAGATCTCTGGCAGAGCTTTCACCATTTGATATTATGTGGAACTGTGAGGTCTCTGGTGGACCAATGTCCTGATCTTGGCTCTCCCATCTCAGAGGCACAGGCCTGACACATGACCAGAGCACCAGGACACTGTCAGCCACACAGCTCAGAAGAAAAGGGAGGAAAATAAATAAATAAATAAAGAATGAATGAAAGAAAGAAAGAAAGAAAGAAAATAAATAGTTATTAAAATTTAAAAAGTAATTAAAAAAAGGAAAAAAGAAAGAAAGAAAGAAAGAAAGAACAGAGCAATCAGGCCAAAAAACAAAACCATGAATGATAGCAAGTGCTAAAAACTATACCAAAAAAAAAAAAAAAAAAAAAGAGAGAGAAACTGACAGACCAATCCCAGGACAAATGGTAAAAGCTAAGCTATATAGAGAATATCACACAAAGGAGCATAAACATACACACTCAAGAAAAAGAGAAAAAGGAAAAATACATATATATATATTGTTGCTCCCAAAGTCCACTGCCTCAATTTTGGGATGATTTGTTGTCTATTCAGGTGTTCTACAGATGCAGGATACATCAAGTTGATTTTGGAGATTTAACCTGCTTCTCCTGAAGCTGCTGGGAGAAATTTCCCTTTTGCTTCTTTATTCAACAGCTCCTGGGGTTCAGCTTTGGATTTGGCCCTACCTCTGAATGTAGGTCGCCTGAAGGCGTCTGTTCCCTGCTCAGACAGGACGGGGTTAAAGTATTGGCTGATTAGGGGGCTCTGGCTCACTCAGATAGGGGGAGGGAGGGGTATGGAATGCAGGGCGAGCTTGCGGCCACAGAGGCCAGCATGACGTTGCAACAGCTGAGAAGTGCCATGTATTCTCCCGGGGATGTTTTCCCTGCATCGGGGGACCCTGGCTGTGGCGGGCTGCACAGGTTCCCAGGAGGGGATGTGCGGATAGTGAACTGTGCTTGCACACAGGCTTCTTGGTGGCTTCAGTAGCATCCTTAGCGTCTCATGCCCCTCTCTACTGTCCATGCTGATAGCCGTGGCTTTTGCCCATCTCTGGAGATGGTTTAGGCAGTACTCTGAATCCCCTCTCATCACGCACCCCAAAACAATGGTCTCTTGACTCTTAGGCAGGTCCAGACTTTTTCCCGGTCTACCTCCCAGCTAGCTGTGGCACACTAACCCCTTTCAGGCTGTGTTCATGCAGTCAACCCCAGTCCTCTCCCTGGGGTCTGACCTCCGAAGCCCGAGCCTCAGCTCCCAGCCCCCACCCATCCCAGTGGGTGAGCAGACAAGCCTTTCAGTCTGTGAGTGCTGGTAGGCACCAATCTTGTGTGCAAGGGTCTCTCCACTTTGCCCTCTGCACCCCTGTTACTGTGCTCTCCTCTATGGTTCTGAAGCCTTCCCCCCTGTCGCTCACCCCTTATCTCTGCCAGTGAAGGGCCCTCCTAGTGTGTGGAAAGTGTTCCTCCTTCACAGCTCCCTCCCCATGGTGCTGGTCTCATCCCTATTCTTTTGTCTCTGTGTTTTCTTTTGCCCTACCCAGGTACGTGGGGATTTTCTTGCCTTTTGCAAAGTCTGAGGTCTTCTGCCAGCATTCAGTAGGTGTTCTGTAGGAGTTGTTCCACATGTAGACGTATTTCTGATGTATTTGTGGGGAGGAAGTTGATCTCCATGTCTTAGTTTTCCACCATCTTGAAGATCTGGTCCCATTCACCTCATTTTAACTTGATGACATCTGCAAACACCATATTTCCAAATAAGACCACATTCACAAGTGCCTGGGCTTACAACTTTAATATATATTTTGGGGGTGATATATTTTTGTTAGGGGAGTGGCGGCTGTGATACTAAGAGGCTTTTGTTAACCTAGTGGTTCCAAAGGGTCATCAGAAGTCATTCTCAGGCTAAGAAATGGTTTAATCAAGTTCCTTCAGCAACCATCTGAAGTGAGTTCCCTATTTATTCAAGATTTATTTTATATCGTAAAATATTTGTTGTTCTCCTAAAGTGAATACCTAATTCTCATTAAAATCTTCTCAGTACTTTTTTTTGGTAGGTTAGGGGGGCATTGTGGATTACTTTTCCTTGAATTTAGTTATATTTGTGCTATATATTTGTAAGTATATATTCACTTGTTATTTTTATTACAAAATTTAAGACATACTGTATTAGTGACATTATCCCTTTTTTGTCAAATGCATTGCAGTACTTTTTTCTATCATTATTTGCTTCTTGAATTTGTTCATGGAATGATTTGCAGCACAATGATTGTTGTGGTATATTAATCTAGATAATCATTCTTATTTAGGAACAAATTTCACAGACCAAAGTTATTTTTTAAGTGTTTATTTCTTTATGTAACAAATAGAGTGTTCACTCAGTATCTTTTTCTAGAAGGCAATTATTTTAAAGACCACTTATTAAATCATCTCTATGTTGCCCTGCCTCCCTTGATTTGTAATTCTGCCTTCATCATATAATAAATTACCATATGCATTTGGTCTATAGTTTGTCTCTCTTCTCTCCTACATTGATCCATCTGCTAATTCTGCCTTAGTACCTACAGTTTTAGTTAATGCTGCTTTTCTTTAAATTTTATTAGTGAGTGGAAAGTCCCTATCCTTATTACTTAGGTCAAAATTTCCCTGGCTAGTTCTGAATTATCCAGATGATTTTAATTATTTTTATCAACTATCAAAAATTATCAGAATTCTGATTGAAATTGCCTTTTATTTACATAGATATCTTTAACATCTTGATCTTACTTGAGATTATAAATTATATTCTTAATTTATTCAAAATTAATTTCAGTCTGTAAATTGTTTTATAAGTTTAACCCTATAGCTTCTTTGTATATCTGGTTATTTTGTAGACTTCAGAGAAATTCTGTACTATTTTGGTTCATATAAATAGCATGCTGAAATTAAAATCTAGGCCTTCAAGATTTCAAATATCTGGGTCTAACATGTTCAACTTCCCTTTTATATGGAAGGTGATGATGGGTCAGTATTAACAAGATGTATTTCACTGAAAGGATCATGTTATAAATTTATATTATCATTTCCATAAAAGAAAAGGTCAGACGAAAGATTGAAAGAGTAATAAAGCAGTATACTTTTACAAAATATTTCCTTAGGAATGCATTTTTAAGAAACTAATTCAAATAAAAATCATTCTGAGGTTGAAAACATATCAGAAGAATCAAGTAGTTATCATATAACAGAATGCATCCCTAGTCTCAAGTATGGGAAATCATGTGACCAGAGCAGAAAGGAGGGGATTCAGACATGTGACTTACTTCATTTCTTTGTGACTTAATGAAAAAACAAATATAAAGAGTCCAAATTAATGGAATGTTTCTTTGCTTTTGTAAAGTAGGCATATACAAATTTAGATTTTTTTTACTATGATAAATATATAACTTGTGTAAACTAAATAACATTATACCTGCAAGCTAATCTGGATCCAGTATTAATACACACAATGGGTTGATGTATTGCACATGTCAGCCTCCTGCATATTTTCTATCCCCGTGTTCACAGCTGGGGTTAAGGTCCTTGCCCAGGAGATGCTGAAGATATGCACCCTTGATCCTGCAGCTGAGAAGCCCAGCTACCACCCCCTGGAGCTCCCCATGCCCTGTCCTTGACCTGTGAGCTACTGCAGGGAGGCTGCCGGCCTGCATCCTGAGTCCTTCCCCATGTGCAGGGTGATGATCGTGCCCGCATTATGCTTCTCTCCTCCTAAAGCAGTGAAGGAGTTGTACCAATAATCTAGAGGACCTTTAACTGGTAGAGTTCTAAAGAGCATGTGTCTCTGTGATCTTTTGGAGTAGCTGGTGTCCCCATCCAGGAGGGCTGGAGGAAGACTGTAGGCTTGTGAGCAAATGTCAGGGCTGTAAAATGCCATCTGCGGCCCCTCTGTCCACCCCTCCCGGGTGTGCGGTCCATCTCACTGGGAGGTTCTTGGCATCTTTGGAAGCCTGCCCCCCACTCCTTCCTTAGATATCTTTTCTTCTTGGGACCTGGCAATTCTGACCCTATACATACTACTTTGGTAATAACCCCATTCTAGGATTCTGCTACTCCTGAGTCTATGATTTTTGTATTTAAGTTGAGTTCTCAGCTGCAATGATTTGTTTAAGTAATAGTTTAACATAAGATATAATATATATATATATATATATATATATATATATATATATATATATATATATATATATATATATATATATATATATATATATATATATATATATATATATATGCTGTGTTGCACAGCATGAGGGATCTTAGTTTCCCGACCTGGGATCAAACCCGTTTCCCCTGCATTGGACGCCAGAGTCTTAACCACTGGACTGCCAGGAAGTCCATAAGCTATTTTGAGAATAGCTCCTCTAAACTTGGTTGGGCTTTTGGCCTTTAAGAATCTTTACTTATTTCCTAAATTCCTTATAATATGCTGGTATCTGCTTTATAATAGGAAAATAACAAAAGGACATGAACTTGCATCATGAGCTTTTAGGGGCACTGAATGTCAATGTTCTCCATGAAATGTCAACATGATGAATGTCCAGGCCAGGAGCCAAGTTCCTGTGATGTGGCTGCTTCCCTTGCTACACAAGACAGACAAGAGGTGGTTTCTGCAAGTTTGTCTGGTGTATCTATATCAAGTGTGTCTTCCAACTCTTCCTACATAGGTTCTTTTATGTTGGGACTTTGTAAAACAGTGTTATTAGGGAAGAACTGAACTGAATCCATTGGACAAACCACAACTATATTGCTAAGTAGGTAACAGAGTAATAATTACACAGCATGAACTGGGAGTACTCTATGGGCATAAGGACCGTGTGGCCAACTACTGATACCATGTCATCATTATCCTGATGGAGATATTTCCCAGAAAAGGTGCTTTCCTGGGTCTGGGGTAGCCTGTAGACTATCTAGTCTGCTCACTTCCTAGAGTCCAAGAAACTGAGAGCAGGTGTTCTGAGCTGAATTGTATCTTTCCAAAATCCATATGTTGAAGTCCTAACACCCAGTACCCCAAATATGACTGCATTTGGAGATAGGGTTTTTAAAGAGGTGATTTAGGGACTTTAAACAGGTTTTATGGTTGGTACATAATCCAACATGACTGGTTTCCTTTAAGAAGAGGAGTTTAGGACCCAGACAGGCACAAAGAGATGACCATGTGAAGATACAGGGAGAAGATAGTCGTCTACAAGGCCAGGAGAGAGGCCTCAGAAGAAACAAACCCTGCTGACATCTGATCTCCGACTTCCAGAGTTCAGAGTTGTGAGAAAATAAATGTCTGCTGTTTAAGCCACCCGGTCTGTGGTACTTTGTTCTGGTGGCCCGAGCAAACTAACATAGCAGAGAAGGCAGAATCAAGACTGCTTTGCTACAAAGAAATACTGGAAAAATGCATAAGAAACTAAAAATCACTGGGGAAGGGACTGGTAGGAATTGATCAGTGGGCCCAGGTATGAGAGGGAGAGGTTTTGAACCACATGAACATATTGCATACTTAACAGTCAGCAAAAGGCACACTAGTGACAAACTGCTGTGTCATCATTTCACTAACTGACCTCATCATACTCACTCCTACGAGTATTACAGAAGCCACCTACCTCTCTGCTGCCATTCTTGTTGCGTGAGAATAATATTCATGCAAAACTCTTTCTCCCTCCCTCCGAGCTGGGCATTTTCTTTTAGGGAACCACAAAAGTGCTCTAGTACTAACTGACTGATTCACTTTATACTTAAATCATATCACAATTATGATTCCCATTTACCCATGATGTAACTCAAAAATTACCACAAAGTGATTTCCTTCTAGTATTTATAAATTAAAAAAAAAGTGAATTGCATTATCTTCAGTTCATCCTCAACCTTCCCACCAGTTAAATTTCCAAATTCTTCTTTAATCCTTTGTTCCACGATTTTCCAGTTCCTGCAGAATAAAACCCTGACATTTTAGGACAGTATTTAAGGCTCTCCACTTTGGTTTAAGACAAGGGAGCAAATCGGCAGGTCCTGACTCAAGGAGTGACTTGAAGTGTTTCACATCCGGCCTGATTCACCCAAAGGCATGCCTAGCATCCTGCCTGGGCCCCTTTCCACAAAGTCTCTGGACAAGGATACCACTTCTGCTGGTGCTGCTGGGGCCATCCTCCCTAGGTACAACTCAGACCGTGGACCCAGTTCTAATAGCTGAGTTTCCATCATGTTCTTGTCACCAATGAAGCAGTACCAGGAATGCAGTCACAGTGTCAGCTGTCAGACAGAGCATCCAAACGTGGGGAGAAGATATGGGGTCCAAAACCAACTGCTCCTAAGCAGAGTTGAGGAGCCTGTCTTACAGAGGTATGTATGGAAAAAGAGGGCTTAGCTGACCAGGATCAGGGTGGATCCTTAGTGAGGCTGAGTGCCAGATGGAAAAGAAGAATGGGACTTAGTGAGGGTGAATGCCAGAGGGAGGAGAGAATGGGCCTGGATTAATGGACCTAGAGCATCCAGGATGAAAGGAGTGAGGGCTTTTCTCTACTGTCTCTCTGGTCTCATTCAAGGCTCAACATTAGCTCTGGATGCCTCAGTTAGAGGGTATTAAACAAACAAAACACAGTCTGAAAATCATGGCCAGGATAAGTGGCCAGAGAGAGTCCGAGAGAGGGCAGGTGGAAACAGTGACAGCCGTCCAGCTGCTCAGAGAAGCTAAGGATGAGGTGCTGATTTTGCTTATTTGGAAGGCCCATGTACAGAAGCAGCACTGTGTGGTCTCTGGATGGCTCCATCAAGTTCAAGTCTTGTGACAGGAACTCCTGTTACATTGGGACAGGAGACAGGCTGTTCACAAGTGAGGAAGTCACAGTGGTGAAACCATCACTGGAGGCTTCAGAGTGTAGCTGCCCGACCACCTGGCATGGGTGAGGTGGGGGAGATCCTCTGATGAGGTTTGGGAAGGGATTTGAGTCACCTTATCCAAACACCGGCTAATGAGGGTTTGCCTGCATGAGACTCCTTACTTCCCTAATCCCCTTGGAATTTGGAGTGAACACCTTGCCCCCCTCCCCAGCCCCCAAGCTACCCTGTTCCCTCTGAAATGTTTCCAGTCTCTGCAAAAAGTCCTGTCACCCTCCAGAAAAGTTCAAGTCACATGCTGTTTCTAGAGTGTCCTACAGCCGGACTCCAAACCAGCCCTGTTGAACCTACCTTGAAGCAACTACAAACACACTCACTCCTTTCCGCTCCTGGCCCCTCCATCCGGGCCTCCATCACACACCCCACAAACACTCCCACAGTTCTAACTGCTCCGCTGTCCCCTCCTCCCCTCCCTCTGACCCAGGCTCTACGCTGCAGCACACAGACCTTCTCTAACGTCAAGGAGCTCCTGTCATCCCAGGTTAAACTGCCTCCCATGCTTCTCATTAGCTTGGGTAAAGCTAGGGTAAACCTCAGCATCTTCTCTACCTCCAGGGATCAGATCAGACTCAAACTCATCTCTTCAGCCCCATCCTGGGCCACCATCTGCCCAGTCCTTGTTCCCCAGCCACGCTGGCTCCTCTCGGGTCCTTGGACGTGCCAAGGTCTTCCCTCCACAGACCTGCACCTGCTGCTGATTCGGGCAGAACGCACCTCCCTTCCCTGGGTTTGGCTGGTTCTTTCTCAATGGTCAGCTCCACCCTCAGGTCCCCAACTCAGCACAGACTCCCACCCACCCCTGTAAGGGCAGAACCTTCTCATCCTGCCTCCCAAAACCCGGGTCTTCCTTCTGATCAATTATCACGGTTCACGGTTACTTTGACTATTGGTTTCCTTTCTTGGGGTTGTTTTGGTCCATAGGAGCAGGAAGCAATTCTTGGGTGCTCATGTGTCACCTGTTCATATAGTCATGACCACCCTGATGCTACCCACCAAGTCACGTTTATGATCCTACTTGTTTTTGTTTGTTGTTTTTTTTTGTTTTTGATTTTGTGACACTTGTCTCTACAGGACACAATTTTATTGACCTCATGCCTCCTGCCTCCTGCTGTCCCCCCTGAGCCAGAAGAGCATAAGCTCTATCAGGGCAAGAGTTCTATGTTCTCAGAACCTATTCCAATCCTGGGCACACCTAAGAAGCTTAACAAGTGCTTACTGTGTGTTCAAATGTGTCACTGGATCTTCTATAATGCCTAGCAGCATGTCCCATGTGTATGAGGCACCCAGAAAGCATTTAACTATTCAATAAATGTGGAAGTAGACAGCAGAATGTTTTCTGGGCTGCCAGTAGTCTCGAGACCTTTTTATGGAAGAGACTGAAGGTTAGCACTTGGAAGACCCTGCAGTTATGTCCTAACCCTGTTTTCACTCTGTGGGATGTTGGAAAAGCCACACGACATTGTTACAGTGCAGTGTCTCACCTTCAAAATGGGACAAGGGCATCATGTTGTCACGTAACTGTTGAGATGATCAAGGAAAACAGTACATATCAAACTCTTGACTCTCTTGGTGAGAGAAGAAATCTCCATCTGGGCCTCATTGAGCTGCCCACCTGGAATCGTGCTTGGCCTGAACACCTCACTCAGGACCCTCTGGTGTCAATTCCTTTCTTTGGCAGGGAAAGAAAAGAAGAGCTTCAGTTAGAAAGATGTATCTTACAGCAGAAATTAACACAGCATTGTAAAAAAAATGTGCATTTACATCAATTTATAGTGTTATGTCACTAGAGGGATCCTGTATTTTATCCCAACAGAATATAGTGGATTATGGAAAAAAAAAAAAAAAAAGAAAAAAGATGTATCTAAGGAGACCTCCTGGGTTTCACAAAAACTCTACTTTCAACCAAAAGACACTGGCATCCAATTCATGGCTTCTTTATGTAAATAAAAACAAACAAACAAACAAAAAAGTGATGACATTTCTTGGCCGCCCAGGAATGTCTCAGAATTTCGTTCCAGTCTGCTAGCAGAGACCGTCTCCCCACCTTGCCAGCTCCACACGGTGTGGACACACCATGAGTCACTTCTGGACTTTCTCTTGGCCTCTGCCACTTTGCTTTCATTCAGGAGGCTGACCTCCATCCAAGACACTTCCCTAGACCTTTTTGAAATCCCATAAAGCATGGACGTGGCACTTATCGGAAACAGTGCCCAATTACATGCAGTTAAGGTGTAGGAACCGCTACCCTCAAACCTTCTAACTCCCGGGTGACAGGCTTCTGTTGAATGCCAAAAGGATAAGGGATTTAGGGTGGGATTAGCATAGAGACATAAATACTATACACAGCACAAAGGAAAAACATACTGAAAATTTTCGGGAAAAACAAAATACATGGATATACCATTCATTTCCATTTTAAAGGTTAGATAGACTTACATTTAAAAACACATCCACAGTTACGGGAATATTTAGCATATTATCCAACCCTTTGCACAAATTGTGATATTTTGTTTTAGTGAATGTTCTGAGGCTATTTGAGAAAGCAAGCATTTGTTTGACAATTACATGGATTATGGCAGATTATAGATTAAAAATGTTATCAGTGTGAAAGTTTCTAAGCAAATTCAAATTCTCACTTTTCTTGGGGCCTAAGATTAATTGCTAAACTTAATTCAATATAACTTATATTTTGTTTGATATTGTGATTTGAGATTTTTAATTTTATTTCCAAATTGATTGTAATTGATATATAAAAAAGATAGATTTTAAGAAAGTGATTTAGCATGGATTCCCCTCACTGAATATTTTCATTGATTCTAACAGTTTTCAGTCGATTCCATTTTTTTTTTTTCACCAAGTACACCTTTCCATTATGAGCAATTGCAATTTCTAATTGATTTGAGTCTGTACGTTTCTCAGCTTTGCTACATTTCTTATTATTTTTCTAATGGTTTTAGTTTATATAGTTTAATGTTTTGTTTTTTGGTTTTACATTTTCACGAGTGTAATAAATAAATAAAACAAGAGATGCAGCAACTTGAACAATCCTTGAAACGGTCCTACACAGTACTTAATTCTGGAAAAAAACACTTTGGAAGGTAAGGATATAAAAGAATAGTACAATATGATACAATAAGAACTATATGAACAAATAAAACTCTTCATCTCTTTTTTCTTACTGTGGGAAATTTTATTTATTTAAATCTTTTATTGAAGTATAGTTGATTCACAATGTCATGTTAGCTTCAGGTACACAGCAGAGTGTTCAGCTACACATATACATACATATATATATATATATACATATATATATATATATATATATATATATATATATATATATATATATATATATCCTTTTTCAGATTCTTTTCCCTGATAGGTTATTACAAAATATTAAATATAGTTCCCTGTGCTATACAGTAGGTGCCTTGTTGGTTATCTATTTGATATATAATAGTGTGTATATGTTAATCACAGACTGCTAATTTATCTCTCCCCCACTTCCCCTTTGGTAACCATAAGCTTGTTTTCTATGTCTGTGGGTCTATTTCTGTTTTGTATATAAGTTCCTTTGTATAATTTTTTTTAGATTTCACATATAAAGATAGCACATGATATTTGTCTTTCTCTCTATGACTTACTTCACTTAGTATGATAATTTCTAAGTCCATTCATGTTGCTACAAATGACATTATTTCATTATTTCTTATGGTTGAGTAATGTTCCATTATATATATATTCCACATATTCTTAACCTAAATGTCCATCAAAAGATGAATGGATAAACAAAACTTTTCATCTGTAAGTTTTGCTATGTCTATGTAGAATGTAGAATGCACGGATTTGAATGAGGGTAGTGGGAAGTGAAGGAAATTAAAGCAATTAATTGGAAATTTCCAGTAAAAGAGCAATTGTAGAGTTTTAAACTATACATTTCTTAACATTTTGGATGAAAGCTCATATATATATATATATATATATATATATATATATATATATATATATATATATAAACATTTGTGTGTGTATATATATATGGATTTGTATGTGTGCTTATGCATACATACCCACATACACACACAATATATTATGACCTGCAAGAATTAGGCTTTTTGAAATAAAGAGTAGTGGATAAAGAAAATGTGGTACATATATACAATGGAATATTACTCAGCCTTTAAAAAGAATGAAATAATGTCATTTGCAGCAACATGGATGGACCTAAAGATTGTCATACTGAGTGAAGTAAGTCAGACAGAGAAAGAAAAATATTGTACATGCAGCATCTAAAAAGAAATGATACAAATGAACTTATTTACTTATTTACTTATTTACTAAACAGAAACAGACTCACAGACTTAGAGAACAAATTTGTTGTTACCAGGGGAAAAGGTGAGGGGAAGGGGTAGTTAGGGCGTTTGGGATTGACATGTACATGCTGCTGTATTTAAAATGGATAACTAACAAGGACCTACTGGATAGCATAAGGAACTCTGCTCAATGTTATGAGGCAGCCTGGATGGGAGGGGAGTTTGGGAGAGAATGGGTACATGTTTAGAAATTTAGAAATTTAGAAAAAAGCGTAGTTTTTAAAAAAAAATCATATAACTTTCTATTGTTACTTTAACCAATTCAATGCATTTCAGTCAGCCAAAACTAAATTTGTTTTGTTTTTACCACTTTTTTCAGAGAAGTCAAGTCCATACATTTAGACAATGCTCCCAAGGGGGCGCTATGTGTGCTCTTGGAAGTTTAAGACATGGGCCACTTCTGTGGACCCTGAAAGTCCAAACAGTGCAGAGGGCATTTTTACCTCTGTAAAAGTAAACAGGGGGTCCATGATTCATATAGTAGTTTCCTGTTGCTGCTATAATAAATTGCCATGAACTTGGTGGATTAAAAGAACCTGAAATTGTCTGATCATTCTGGAGGACAGAAGTCTTAGATCAGGTTCACTGGACCAAAACCAAGGTGTCAGCAGGGCCACAACCCCTGGAGGCTCTGGCGGAGTATTTGTTCTTTGCCTCTTGCGGCATCTGGTGGCTGTTGCCTTTCCAGGCCTGTGGTCACATGGGTCCAGTCTCTGCCTCCTTGGTCACATCGTGACATGCTCTTCTGTGGGTGTGGAATATCCCTCCATAATGGTTGGATTGCATTTAGGGCCCGCCCAAATAATCCGAGATAACCTCCGCATTTCAAGATCCTTTAATCACATCTGCAAAGATATTTTTGTCACATAAGCTAACACAGTTTCTAGGAATTAGGAGATACATGTATTTTTTTGGGGGGGGCATTCTAAAGCCTACCACAGTGTAATAGTTTCCCCTTTAGAAAATCAAAGATTATCAAGATTTCCTTTTTAGAATCTAAGTCATACTTATTAGTGTTAGATTAATCTTTGAAAACTGCCCTTGAATTTCTGATCTCCTCTACAATGGTAGGGTATAAATGTCATCGTCTAGATACAGCTGCTGGGCACAGGCATAAGATGCTTTTATTTGACAGAGTGAGAACTGCCATCAATTTTGCCTATGCCACAATAGGTCTGAATTGCTTTTAACTCACTATGACTTTTATTATATATATTTTTTCCTCCAAGTGTGAAGTCTCTTGGTGAGATAAATTTAAAGTTAGAATAAGATTCAAGCCTGAGTTGCTCTTATCCAGTAACCAGGGTCCAACCACTTACCCTTTCATGGCCTGCTTCTTCCTTCCCCAATGGGCAGTCACCAACTCAAGAGGATGCTATGATGGTTGATGCAGTGCCCCATCCAAATGTGCCCTCTTGAAGAACAAAATATAAAAACATCTGGAAGAAAAGTGAAAACTACCAGCAATTTTTTGGAATATTTTGTTTCTATGATCCCAACCACCAATTTTTTAGGAACGGAGAGTAGTTTCAGAGGATCACATTACTTCTCCTCTGAAAGCTTACCTGGTATGAAGATGCGACATTGTCTTTTCTCATATTTTGGATAAAACAATAAAACATCACATATTTTGGATAAAACAATAATGTGTACTTTTCTCATGTAGGCATTTCTTTTAAAATTAATGTTATTGAGAAATGTTTTAAAGGTACACGGCCAAAATAGAGACATTCATTTCTTCTTTGGGAATTACTAGAACTTTGAAATCCATTTTGTATGATATTCCCAGTAAGGGATGTAGGAATTCTGGGCTGGGAGAATTAAACATGGGCCAGTGAGAATGTGAAATGAAATATTTTCTCTGTAAACTGTAGATAGGGTTTTGAAAGAGTTAATAAATAACTTCCCTGTCTCTACATTTAGCATTGATTAAGAGGAAGAGCTAGAAGTCAAGGAGATCAAGAATAAAATAACTGCCTTTACTATTAAGAAGGCCATTTGCACAGAACAGCTTCCATCTTCCTACTCAGCATCCTTGAATTAAACCCAACCAGTTACTGGTTGAGATGGAAATCTCAGCCTCCCCCTGCCCTTGAAAACTTAAAACAAAGAGGATCAGAGAATAGATACCTACTTCAGAAAAATTTCCAATGAAAGAGAAAGAGGGCAGACAGGATGGGCCTCTTTTCTTCTCCTGTTTGCCAATCAGATCATTCACGTTTTCTCTATTTGGGAAAGGTGAGTGGGTAGGAAATAGAGGTGAGGAATACAAATTAAGCTAAAAGAAGACCTTCACGTGGAAAGGTAATGATTTTTTCTATTAAATTTTACATCATTTCCTTATACATCTGATTTGTTTGGAGAAGCCAAAATTCACATCATAAAGTACTAAAATTTCTCCAAGTCCCCAAGCCACCATAATGAAGTCTCTTCTTTCTACCTAAGCAGGGATAGCCTGGGACTATTTAAGGGAGACACACACTAGTAGTAATCAGAACATTAGCTAAAGCATAACTTTGAGGCAGGGGAAGAGCCACAGACATGTCCTGCCTATATATGACAAAGAACAGAAATTATTGTTTGTAAACATGACCTTGGGTCACTGAAAAGAGAATATATAAAACAATAGAGAACTTAATGTAGGTAAACCACTGCATAGAGGAGGGAGGACCTGGGTGGCCAGAAAGAGAGTGGAGAGGATCCAGAGACTAGCATCAGAAGGAAACGATTGCACTCAGGAGAGTGGGAGTTTGGGGGGATGGAACGGACCTGAAGCTCAACTCGGTAGGTCTTCCTGGAGATGCTGGGGTTACCACACAGCCACTGCCACTGGAGGCAGATAGGAAGAAGACAAAACTGTTTTTTCCCTTTCCTCCACCTTCTGGCGCTCCCCTCTGCACCCAAGTGCCTGGCAGTGCTGGACGCAGCCAGTTCCTGATGAATCAGGATATGGGGAAATAAACTTGGAGTCAGGAGGCCTGGAGCTCAAAGAGAAAGGAGCCAACTAGGTGGCCAAGACGCCCAGAAGTCATAAACAAGAAGAATAATTTTCTATCCCATTTTAAATCAGGGAAGAATGTAATACTTTAGAAAGATTTCTGTAATCACGGTTATTTTGCTTAAATGGATCTAAAGTGGAAAGTTTCAATAACTTGGAAAATGGAAAGAAATACAAAAAGCAGAATAATTTGAAGTAATTTAGTAAAACAATATATTCCCTGTAAAGCTCCATGGGTTTTGAGAGTGTCATTATACAACAAGGAAAAGTAATAAAACATTATCTCAATTTCAGTGGATGTTAAACAAATAATCTGGATTATTCCAAATATCTTCTATTTGGAAAGGAAGAAAATACAAAGTATAATTTTTACAAGCTACTTAGCATTTAAAGTATGTAAAGAGTGATAAAGATTCTTGTTATGGTCTAGATGTTTGTGTTCCTCACCCCTAAATTCATAAATTGAAACCCCTCAATGTGATGGTGTTAGGACCTGTGTCCTTTGGGAGGTAATTAGAATAGATGAAGTCATGAGAGTGGGTCCCTTGCGAATGGTATTACTGTTCTTTTAAGAGACAGTAGGGGGCTTGTTTCTCCTCTCTGCTCTCTGCCATGTGAGGACACAATGAGAAATCAGCAACCCAAAAGCAAGCCCTCCACAGGCCAGGCCATGCCAGCACCTTGATCTTGGACTTCCCAGTCTCCAGCACCATCAGGAATAATTTTTTTACCCAGTTTATGATATTTTGTTGCAGCTGCCTAAGTAGACTAAGATGGTCCACTCCTTGACCATCTGTAGTCAGGCTACTCTGAGTTCTTTTACAACTAAGCCTTGACCTCAAAAGTTCAAATTTATCAAGAATCCTGCTAAGTCAGTTTAACTAGAATATTCCACCCCTAATATCTGATCACACTCAATATCTGACCAATTCCTTATCTTTCATCATTCCCTGGGAGACATCTGATTATTCTGGCCCACTTTTAGCAAGAATCCTAATGGGTAGGTTCAGCTGGGATCCCCAACCCCCTTTACTCCTAATGTTTCATTTTAGTAATTTTCTATCCACTGACCAAACCCCCGGCTATGAATTCCTTCTTTTCCTGTTGTATTTGAAGTTGAGCCCAATCTCTCTCCTCCTGCAAAACACCATTGCAGCAGTCCCTATACCTATCATAATAGTCTTGAATAAATTCTTCCTTATCATTTTAACAAGTGTCATGAATAATTCTTTTTGACTAGAGATATCTGGAAAAGTTGTCTTCTGCAATTCATTCTAGGCATCATTATAATAATTTAAGAACATAATCTAAGTGCTATTATATGTTACAATTCACAAATCATAAGTATTCCTCACAAATTTAAAGATTAGATGAAAAGAACAATGAACAATGTTTAAAATACTCAGTAATTATTCTGGTATAAAATAAATTCTGTGGCTTTAGCTTTTTTTCTCTCAACAAATACTAGGAGTATATGAAGGGTCAAGTACTTTTCTAGTAGAAGGGGCTACAAAAGTGAATAAAAGACAAAATATCCATGCTGCAAGAAGCTTACTTCAAAATGGGGGGAACACATAACAGAGAATGCAAATATGTAAAAGCGATAATGTTTTCATTATTGGTAGATTTCATGGAGAAAAGTAATACAAAACATAGATAGAAAAGGTCATGTGGGAGAATTTGGTTTTGGAAAGAGTTGCCAGAGAAGTGTCAGAAAGAATATGAAACTTGAGATAAAGATCTAAAGTTGGGAATGAAGAAGCAAGCTTGTGTGTCCATGAGATGAAAAATACACCACATTAGCAGAAATGATAAAACGGAAGCAGAAAAGATGAGGTTAGAGAGCAAATTGAAGTGAGGACTGGGGGGTCAACCAAGTAGAAAACCCATGAAAATATATGAGTAATAGAGCAGCATGATCTAACTTTTTAGCCAGGATTGCTGAGACTGTGATGACTGGGGAGGAGTAGGAAGACCAGTTAGAAGAGTGCTGCAAGAATCCAGTCAAAAATGATGGTAACTTGTGTTTCTGGTCACACCAGGGCATCACCAGGATCTCCCTCTAATGGAAAGAAACCACAAAACTGGCAAAATATGTGTCAACTCTTTTGAGGCATTGGGCAACAGCACAGGATACTGATCCTGGGGAGAGTCTAAACAAGCAGACCTGAAGACAGTACTGGTATCCTGCCAGAAATGGTGCAAGGAGCTGGAACCCAAAGAGTGGAGGTATTGGTGAGTTGAGAAGTCAGATATTGGAGTTTGGGCTGGCAATGGTAGAGCAAGGCCCTGAAGCAGAAGAAGCTGTACAAGGAGGGGCCCCAGAGGTAACCATGGGACTCACTTTGAATTCTTGCACAGAGCTGAACTGTGCTTGCACAAGAGCTTTCTTGAGGCCTTGCAGAGAATGCCTGCAGCAGGGTTGAGAGCTGAGCAGCGATACAAAAGATCCTGTAGGACTTGTAGATATTGGAATTCTGATATAAGCACAGTAGAGAAACCTCACTTGAGATTCCAGAAAATTAAATGTCTTATGAATAAGAATTAGACTTTATAGTAGAGACAACATCTTGGGACAAAATTGAAAAGTGAAACAAGCACATCTTAAGAAAAGAAAAGAGCCTGACAGTGTCTACTGGTAATCTGAATGCCTCCTACAGCAACATTTAGCAACCTTCAAAGGAAGACAACAGGACACCTCGTCTCATTCGTAGTAGTCAGTATACAATAAAAATTTACTGGATATGCAAAGAAGCAGAAAAATGTGACCCATTAACAAGGGAAAATGTAATCAAGAGAAATAGACTCCAAAATAAGCAGATATTAGAATTATCAGGCAAGGATTTTGAAGCAGAATTATAAATATATTCAAGGATTTTAAGGAAAAGGTGATCATAATGAGTAAATGATGAGGAATCTCTGTAATAACATCAAAACTATAATAAACTATTAAATAGAAATTCCAGAACTGAAAATTACAATATTTGAGACAAGAAAATTAATGATTAGATTTAACAGTAGATGAGAGACTGCAGAAGAAAAAACTGGTGAACTTAAAAAGATATCAGTAGAATTTATCCAAAAGGTTTGGGACAGAGAGAAGCAAAGAGAATTAAAAACTAACCAGGGCCTCTGTTCTGTTCTGTGGGATGATATCAAACAGTATAACATAGGTTTAAATAAATAAAGGAGTAGGAGAATTGACAGAGAAAACTTTTTAGTAAAATAATGACAAAAACTTCAAAACTTGTTGGAAAACATCAACTTAGAGGTCCAAGAAGCCAGGAAAATATCAGAATACATTTATAAAGAGAATCACATATGAGTATGCTTATCATAGTAAACCTGTCAAAAGTAAAATATAAAAATAAATCTTAAAAGCAGATGGAGGAAATCACCCATTACATAGAGGGTAACAATGATATAAATGACACCTGACTTCTCATGAGAAGCAAAGATGCACAACAACAGCGACAAAGACAATGAATTAGCTCCTTTCTGAGGGAAAGTTCTGAAAGGAAATAAAAAAGTCAACTCCAAAACAGACCAGTACATATATGATCACATAATTATTTAAAAAGGTGCCAAGTTATTTCAATGGAGACAGGAAAGTCTTTTCAACAAAAGGTGTTGGAAAACTGGATACCCATGTGAAAAAAAAAAAAAAGAACCTTGATTGTTCCTTAGCTCCACATAACATTTTACTTGAAATGTATCATGGACTCAAACATAAAAATAATAACTATAATAGTCTAGATACAAATATAGGAGAATATATATATTTTGGTTTTGGCAAATATTTCTTAAAAAGAGAACAAAAACACACAACATAGGTAAAAGTTAATGACTTAATTAAAATTTATTAAAATTAAAAGTTCTACTCATAAAAGACACCATTAAGAATATGTAAAAAGTAAATTCAAGCCACAGTTTGAGGGGAAATATTTGTAATATGTGTATCTGATATGCACTTGTATACAGCATATATATTAAGCAACACTACAAAGTCAGGAATCCAATAAAACAAAGGATTTGAAGAAACTCATCAGATAAAGAATGTGAAAAGGCAGAGCTTGGCAGGATAGGTAACATAAAAACAAAATATGTTAGAACTATATGCTGTCTGCAAGAGACAGATTAAAAGACACAAATGGTTTGAAACTAGAATAAAATGTATACAGGAGGAAAACACAGGCTATATCCATATTAGACAAAATACTTCAAAACAAAATTATTGTTAGGGACAAAGGAGGATATTTCAAATGGTGAAAGGGTCAATTCATTAGGAAGATAAAACAATACATCAATAGTAAATCTATGAACATAAGAATAAGCAAATTAAAAAAGCACATAAAACAAAATCTTACAGAATTGAAGGAGAAATAGGCAATGTAACAATAGTTGGAGACTCCATAACCCACTTGAACAATAGGTATAATGACTGGTCAGAAGAGCAACAAGGTATTAGAAGACTTGAACAGCACTCTAAGCCAATTAAACCAAACTGCCATCTGTAGAACACTTCACCCAAACACAGCAGAATACACATGCTTCTCAAGCACATAGGGAACATTCTCTAGGATAGAACATATACTAGGTCATAAAACAGACCTCAGTACATTCTAAAAATATTGAAATTATACAAACTATGTTCTTTGAATAACATGGAATAAAATTCAAAATGAATAACAGAAAGAAATTTCAGAAATTTACAAAAATGTTGAAATTAAACTACTCATTCCTCAATAAGCAGTGATCCAAAGAAGAAATCAGAAGGGAAAATAGAAAATACTTCGAGATGAATGAAAATGAAAACAACAACATACCAAAACTTATAGGACACTGTTAAAGCAGTTTTTAGAAATGTATAGGGTAAACACTTTTTTTTTAAATAGAAGAACCATCTCAAATCAATAAATTTACTTTCTACATTAAGAATTGGAAAAAAGAAGAGGAGATAATTAATGAAATAGAAAATAGACAACAATAGAGGAGAAAGTAGTTCATTTTTTGAATAGATAAAGAAAATTGATAAACCTTTAGCTAAAATGATCAAGAAGAGCTATGAATGTCATTACCAAAATCAAGAATAAAAATAAGACATTAATTAAGAGGAATATAAGAGAATACTATGAACAGTTGTATGCCAACCAATTAGTTGACTTGGAGCAAAGGACGAATTCGTAGAACGATGCAAATTAACAAAACTGATTCAAGAAGAAATAGAATATTTGAGCAGACCTATAACAATTAGAGATTGACTTAGTAACTAAAGCCCCATGAAAAAAAACCCAGGTCCAGATGGCATCACGGTAAATCCTATCAAACATACAGTGGTTAGTACCAAATCTTCACAAAGTCTCTCAAAAATAAAAGAGGAGGGAAAACTTCTCAGTTCGTTTTATGAGGCCATTATTATGATACCAAAAACAGATAAAAACATCATAAGAAAAGGAAACTCCAGACCAGTATCTTTTATGAGTATAGATTTTTAAAATCCTCGAAAAAATACATGTACTTTATACACCATGAACAAGTGGGATTTACCCCAGGAAAATGCTATGTTGGTTTAATCAATGAAACAGTTGATGTAATTCACAGTATTAATAGAGTAAAAGACAAAAAATCTCATCCTTAGGCTTGAAATTTGCCCATACTTACTTTGAAAGGATAATTTCTAACTAAATTCACTTTTTTTTTTTCTGAGTATAAAGCAAGCTTGTTTGGTTTCTTGAATCTATACTACATTGTGTTTCATCAATTTTTTACACAAAATCCAATCTAACCTCCCATCTCTCTTTTACATTTACAGAATACCACTTCTTGTGTGTTTTATCCTGTAAACTCATTCTGTGTTTGGATGAGAGGAGTGGGACAATTTTAAAGATACATGTATTCTCTTGATACATGTACTATTTTTTTTACTTAATTAATTGATTGATTTTTAGTTGCCTTGGGTCTTCATTGCTGCACATGGGCTTTCTCTAGTTGCGGTGAGCAGAGGCTACTCTTCTTTGTGGTGTGCAAGCTTCTCATTGTGGTGGCTTCTCTTGTTGTGGAGCACAGACCCTAGACATGTGGACTTCAGTAGTTGTGGCACGTGGACTCAGTAGTTGCGGCTTGCGGGCTCTAGAGTGAAGGCTCAGTAGTTGTGGTTTAGTTGCTCCACGGCATGTGGGATCTTCCCAGACCAGGGATCAAACCCATGTCCCCCGCATTGTCAGGCGGATTCTTAACCACTACACCACAAGGGAAGTCCTGGGACTATTTTATCTTGTAAAGGTTTTAATAAAAAACCACAGCCTCTGGGTCAAAAGTTTTCCAACTTGGGGGGCTTGTGGAGGCACAGAAAATGTTATTCTTCAGGCTGTTTCTCCTCAAGCTCTTATTCCTCACTTGTCTGCATCTTTACCCAAAGGTAAAACCTTGACTTGCTCTATTTCTCACTTGAAAACTTCATTTATAGGATTTTTAGCTTGTGTTTGGATATGTTTATTGATTTTTCATTATTACCCTGACATACAAAACATAAGTATATGTTATATATTATAGAAAGTAATATTGATGAGAGTTTATTTTTTTAAAGAATGATATTTAAAGGTAGGTATTTAACCCAAAAGAATTCTGATAGAGAAATCACTCTTCTTGAGTATTTAAAAGTGTACAGTAAGATCCTGCACATTGCCATCCATCTACTTGCTCAGGAGGAGTCATGAGTTATTAGAGACACATGTAAAAGAATCAATCAGTCGCTATGCTTAGCATATTTTAAAATCAGAGATGACACCCTTTTTGTTTGTTTGTTTTTTGATGCGGCCTAATTTTGATTCATTTAAATAAATTATAGGATAAAGTTTGAACATGTCAAAGTATCAGAGACCAGTAAAGGCTTATTCCCATTTTCCTTTATTATTCAGTCAAACGAGATAAAGCAATATTGAAGTATGACCTCATTCATGTCAGCCCTCTCTTGTGGATGTCCTTCCACTTTCATATGTCTAAACAGCAGCCCTCCCCTCACTTCACCTGAAAAACAGGTGAACACACAGGGTTCTAGATCTAATGGGCATCTGCTTCAAAGGACCCCATCTAAGCCTGTCCTGAGACAGAAAGATGGACAAAGATGACATCAAATCATAATTCTATTGTCTCATTACAAAGGGTCCAATGAGAGGTCTCTCTATTTTTCAGCACTAATATTAAAGAACAAGAAGGTACAATTTTGTACAAAAATTCCCATAGCAAGTTCGCAAGATTTACATGTTCTACTTGTTGTGATAAAGTGAAAATTTTCTTTCCAATAAATGTGCACATGGATCTTGATGAGGCTTGCTTGAGAAAAATAATTGTCATTTTTTTAATTTCTATTTTTTTCCAAGAAGCGGGTGGTGGTGATATTCAATGCATGGTGAGCATCAATAAGCTACAGGACTATAAAAAGGAATTTTACTAAGAGCCTTCTGTAATAAAGCCCTAATACATGGTGACAAGCTTTAGCTTAAAAACAATGTAAATTGACTTTTTGTAATTAGACCAACATTTTAAGAGCTCTTGTGGTCATTCCTAGATAAAAGATCTCTGGGGCAAATTCTTTGAAATTGAAGAATTCCTCTGTGATATGAATAATATCCTCCTACTTAACAGATTTATTAGCTGCATATTAAATTTTCCTACAAGCAAATCCATCAATGGATAAACAATCCATTGTATAATATATATTTTTACAATGGAAAACTATTTGGCAATAAGCAGGAACAAACTACTGATAGAGAAGTTGTCAGTCACCACAGCCTCCCTCCCCCACAGGGACCAATCTGACTACTTGGCATCAACAAATCCCCTGTTGACCTCCACTTGTTTTAGGAAGTGGCCAAACATAGAAAAACCTCTGCCCCTAGCACTAAAATGTCCCAAACTCCCTGTTTGCCCCCCTACAGCCAACCTAGGACTGCTGAATGATTCGTGAACACAATAAATGCTCCTTGCTTTCAAAAACTCCACTCAGTTTCTTCTGTTTACCCTATAAAACTTACTCTCCCTTTTCACACCTTTGAACCCCTGCTGAAATGAAACCAAACGCAGATGGGTTCCCTTTTGCAAGTTTATGATTAAGCAGTTATGCTTTAAACACACACACACACGAAACGAAATACCTCTTCACACTTTCTAGAATGGTTAAAACTAGAGAGACAACACCACATTTTGCCAAAGATGTGAAGTAACCTTAAATCTCCTATATTGCTGGCAAGAATTTAAAATAATATGACTCCTTTAGAAAATGTGTTGGCAGTTACTTATAAAGTTAAATATATAACTGCCCTATAACCTGACAATCCTATTCTTACTTACCCAAGGAAAATGAAAATAAATTTCCACAACAAGAATTATAGAACATATTTATTCTTGAAGGTCTAAAACAGAAAAGAACCCAAATTCTATCAACTAGCAAATAGATAAGTGGTATGGATAATTTTATGTGTCAACTTGGCTATGGTGTCCCAAAGTTAGGTCAAACATCAATCTAGATGTTTCTTTCAAGTGTGATGAATATTTAAATCAGCATACTTTGAGTAAAGCAGATTACACTCCATAATGTGGGTGGGCCTCATCCCATCAGTTGAGGGCCTTAAGAAAAAATGAGTGAGGTCCTCTAGAAAAGAGGAATTCTGCTTTCAGACAGTCTTTAGACTTGAGCTGCAATATCAACCCTTCCCTAGTTCTCCAGCCTGCAGCCTGCCCTGCAGAATTCAGACTTGCCAATGCCCACAATCATGTGAGCCAGTTCCTTAAAGATTCTCTATCTCTTCTCCCTATCTCTCTCTGTCTCTCCACACACATCTCCCACCACCATTGATTCTAATTCTCTGAAGACTGTGGACTAGTACAATAAGAAAATTGTGGTATATTGATACAGTGGAACATGGTAAAGCAATAAAAAATTAATGTGCCACTAATAATCATAACTATATTAATCTCTAAAAGCTATAATGAGTGAGAGATCCTAGACACAAAGGAGTAAATACAGTAAACTTTTATTTATATGATCTTAAAAAATAAGAAATAATAATCTATGATGATAGAAAATCAGAATAGTAACTGTCAAGTGGGGGAGCATGAAGGAAATAAGAGAAATAGTCTAAATCTTGATTGGGTCTGTTACATGCTGGTAACATGGAGGTATGTATTTGTAAAAGTCATTGGATTATACATGTATTATCTCTATTTCATTATATGTTTAATTTTACCTCAATTAAAAATAAAAGATCCTGTGGCTTGGGCTAGAGTGACAGCCATGCAGGTATTACAAGATCAGATTTTTGACATATTTTTATTTTAGAGCAAGTAACAATTGCTGTCACATGTCTTGTGGACTATGACAGCAAGGGAGGAGTTGGGGGTGAATGCACATGTTTTGGCTTGATGAAAGGAAAGAATGGAGTTACCATTTACAAAGATGGGAAAGAATTGGGAAGAGATAGACTTAGGGGTCATCTAGGAATTAATTTGGATCACATTAATTTCTGAGATGTTCAAATACAAAGAGTGGTGGTGATACTTGTGTATAAAAATATAAAATTTAGGTGAAAGGATCAGGCTGGGACTAATCTGTGAACACATGGTGTTGAAACCATGAGACTTGATGAGTTTGTCAATGGAATGATTGTGGAGAGAAAGAAAAGAGTGAGCTTCTTGGTTAGAGAGAGGAGTAAAGATCCAATAAGGAAACAAAGAAGGAGAGGTGAGAGAGGCAGAAGGAAAACTCAGAAGACTGGACCCTGACACCACACGGCCTCATTGTCTCAGTGACAACAGCATTGCCATTTACAAAGCTTTGAATCTTTTCAGTGTACTAACATTGCTAAGAAGGTACTTGATCATAGTGGTACAGACTGGCTACTAGGCTAAAACAAGGCGACAGGTCTACCTACCATTCAAAGATTCCAAGCCTTACATTTTGGATGAAACACACCCTAAACTTCAGAGCACCACTACAACTTTGTAAGTCAAGAAATGGTTGCAACTGTCCCAAGCAGCTCCCTAAGTCCACCAGGGAACAGGTAAGGCATTTCTCAGACCAGGTCTTCTTCCACAAATCACCACCAGTCCTGAGATCCATGCAGCCCTATTCTTTTGTGGGATATTGAAACCTGCTGTGGGCCACAGCCAATTCTTTGTTACATTGTATATGCAAATTGTGAACATACAGGTTCATATAATATCCTATCTGGATGATATTTTAGTCCGTTCATGTTGCTACAACAAAATATCACAGACAGGGTGGCTTAGGAACCACGGGAATTTATTTCTCATGGTCCTGGAGGTTGGAAATCCAAGATCAAGGCACTGGCAGATTCCACATCTGGTGAGGTCCAGCTTCTTGGTTCATGGTCGGTCGTCTTCTCACTGTGTCCTCACAAGGTGGAAGGATGGAGGGAGAGCTCTAGGGTGTCTTTTATAAGAACACTAATCCCATTCATGAGGGCTTTGTCTTTATGACCTAACCACTTCCTGGAGGTCCCATCTCCTAATACCATGACCTTGGGGATTAGGATTTCAATGTATAAATTTGGGGGGGACACAAACATTCAGTCTTTAGCAGATGTTAACTGCTGACTATACATGTATTCATAGCAAAAGGGAATGTAACTATTTTGATATTTATGTTTTCTCTTGAAATATTGATAGGTTAAATATATCCAAAAATGTATTAAAATTCTGCTTGTGTTTACACATTTGAAGTGACAAAATGTCTTTCATCAGGTACATGTGTGTACTAGTAGACAGGGAGAGAGATTTCTGGGATAGATGAGATAAAGCTATCATTTCACTGTGAGGACAAAAACATAAATGTGAGAAAGTGTGATGTGGGCATGTGGTCAAAATAAATGAACTTAGTAAAATTAAATTCTACTCTTTCTATAAAATATTAAGTATATCAATATGCCATAGTAAGTGAAGTATCTATTTAATATTCAATTTGCATGCCACTCAAATAACTCATTTGGTATTAAATTATGTGTTCTCTACCATCTCATGATTCCTTAATAAAACCAAATAATGCTAAAACTTTTGAAATTAAGAAAATGGTTTATGACCATTTAATAAATACTAACATAAGCAATCTCCTGAATCAATACCATATATGATATTTATAAGACATTCTGCTTTCCCTTTCAGAATTTAATGTGCTATGGTGATTTGTTTTGTTTATGGTAAGTCCTGCCACCCATAGGTAAACAGGTCCTGGAAGAGCCAGTCAGATCCTGGCTCTCCCTAATTCCAGAGGCCAGGAATATGACTCTAGGTGAGGATTTCGGGAGTGAGTGGCAGCATGACATTGACCGATGTCTAAATTTCCACCAGAATAAGATTTTATACTTCTAATATTTTTAAAGTAATCAAATAGTAGAAGTTCTGCATTTCTGTTAATTTGCTGTTCTGTTGAAGCAGTGACTTTCAAAGAGGGGCGATTTTGCCCCCCAGGGGCATGTGACAGTGTCTGGAGATGTTTTGTTGTCCCAACTCAGGGGAAGGTGCTCCTGGCATGACATGGGCAGAGCCCGGGGATGCTGCTAAGTGTCCTATGATGCACAGGCAGCCCCTGAACCCAACAAAAAATGATCTGGCCCCCAATATTAGCAGTGTTAAGGTTGAGAAACCTTGATTTAGAACCACTGGCTTACCGTTCTGAAAAGCAATCATTAGCCATAATCAATGTGGCTTTGTCTTAGGAACAAGGCATAAGCCTTAGGTTAAGGACAAGGGACTGAAGTTTTGCTCATGAATATCTAATATATTTTAGGTCGGAAGAACTAAAAGAGAGATGTCTATTTATACTAAGGTGACATCAGATATTTTAAACATAAGCACCCAGAGCAGAGGCCTTCAAAATGGCGGAAGAGTAAGACATGGAGATCACCTTCCTCCCCACAGATACATCAGACATACATCTACATGTGGAACAGCTCCTACAGAACACCTACTGAACGCTGGCAGAAGACCTCAGACTTCCCAAAAGACAAGAAACTCCCCACGTACCTGGGTAGGTCAAAAGAAAAAAGAAAAAACAGAGATAAAAGAATAGGGAAGGGACCTGCACCAGTGGGAGGGAGCAGTGAAGGAGGAAAGGTTTCCACACACTAAGAGGCCCCTTAAGTGGCAAAGAAGGGGAGTGATGGGGGGCAAGCTTCGGAACCATGGAGGAGAGCACAGCAACAGGCGTGCAGAGGGCAAAGCGGAGAGATTTCTGAACAGAGGATTCATGCCGACCAACACTCACCAGCCCGAGAGGCTTGGCTGCTCACCTGCCAGGGCGGGCAGGGGCTGGGAGCTGAGGCTTGGGCTTCGGAGGTCAGACCCCAGGGAGAGGAGTGGGGTGGGCCACGTGAACACAGCCTGAAGGGGGCTAGTGTGCCACAGATAGCCAGGAGGGAGTCCAGGAAATGTCTTGAACTGCCTAAGAGGCAAGAGACCATTGTTTTGGGGTGCATGATGAGAGGGGATTCAGAGCACCGCCTATACGATCTCCAAAGATGGGCGCGAGCCGCGGCTAAGAGCGTGGACCCCAAAGATGGGCATGGGATGCTAAGGCCACTACTGCCGCCACCAAGAAGCCTGTGTGCAAGCACAGGTCACTTGCCACACCTCCCTTCCCGGGAGCCTGTGCAGCCCGCCACTGCCAGGATCCCGTGATCCAGGGACAACTTCCCCGGGAGAACACATGGCGCCTCAGGCTGGTGCAACGTCACGCCGGCCTCTGCCACTGCAGGCTCTCCCCGCAATCTGTACCCCTCCCTCCCCCAGCCTGAGTGAGCCAGAGTACCCTAATCAGCTGCTACTTTAACCCCATCCTCTCTGCATGGGGAACAGACGTCCTCAGACAACCTACATGCAGAGGTAGGGCCAAATCCAAAGCTGAAACCCAGGAGCTGTGTGAACAAACAAGAGAAAGGAAAATCTCTTCCAGCAGCCTCAGGAGCAGCGGATTAAATCTCCACAATCAACTTGATGTACCCTGCATCTGTGGAGTACCTGAATAGACAACAAATCACCCTATATTGAGGAGGTGGATTTGGAGAGCAATGAGATATATATATATATATATATATATATATATATATATATATTCTTTTTTTTTCTCTTTTTGTGAGTGTGTAGTGAATGCTTCTTTGTGTGATTTTGTCTGTATAGCTTTGCTTTTACCATTTGTCCTAGGGTTCTGTCTTTTTTTTTTTTTTAGTATACTTTTTAGTGCTTGTTATCATTGGTGTATTAATTTTTTGGCTTTGTTGCTCTCTTCTTTCTTTCTTGTTTTAAATAAACTTTTAAATTTTAAAACAAATTTTTAATAATTATTTTTAATATTTTTATTTTAATAATTTTATTATTTTTTCTTTCTTTATTCCTTTCTTTTTTTTCTGCCTTTTCTTTTGAGATGTGTGTCTGACAGGGTCTTGGTGCTCCAGCAAAGTGTCAGGCCTGTTCCTCTGAGATGGGAGAGCCGAGTTAAGGACACTGGTCCACCAGGGACCTCCCAGCTCCATGTAATATCAAACTGAGAAAGTTCTCAGAGAGATCTTCATCTCTACATTAAGACCCACCTCCACTCAACGACCAGCAACCTACAATGCTGAACAACCTATGCTAAACAACTAGCAAGACAGGAACAGAAAACCACCCATTAGCACAGAGACAACCTAAAATCATAATAAGGTAACAGACACCCCATAACACACCACTGGATGCAGTCCTGCCCACCAGAAAGACAATATCCAGCCTCATCCACCAGAACACAGGCATAAGTCACCTCCACCAGGAAGCCTAAAGAACCCACTGAGCCAACCTTAGCCACTGGGGGCAGACACCAAAAACAACAGGAACTACAAACCTTCAGCATGTGAAAAGGAGACCCCAAACACAGTAACTTAAGCAAAAAGAGAAGACAGAGAAACACATAGCAGATGAAGGAGCGAGGTAAAAATCCAACAGACCAAACAAACGAAGAAGATATAGGCAGTCTACCTGAAAAAGATTTCAGAGTAATGATAGTAAAGATGACCCAAAATCTTGGAAATAGAATGGAAAAAATAAAAGAAATGTTTAACAAGCACCTCTAAGAGCTAAAGACCAAACAAACAATGATGAACAACACAATAAATGAAATTAAAAATTCTTGACAAGGAATCAAGAGCAGAATAACTGAGGCAGAAGAACAGGTAAGTGACCTGGAAGATAAAATACTGGAAATAACTATTCCAGAGCAGAATAAAGAAAAAAGAATGAAAAGAAGTGAGTACAGTCTCAGAGAACTCTGGGACAACATTAAATGAACCAACATTCAAATTATTGGGATCTCAGAAGAAGAAGAGAAAAAGAAAGGGACTGAGAAAATATTTGAAGAGATTATAGTTGAAAGCTTCCCTAATATGGGAAAGGAGATAGTGAATCAAGTCCAGGAAGTGCAGAGGGTCCCATCAGGATAAATCCAAGGAGAAACATGCCAAGACACATATTAATCAAACTATAAATATTAAATAAAAAGAAAATATATTAAAATCAGCAAGGGAAAAGCAACAAAAACATACAAGGGAATTCCCATAAGGTTAACAGCTGATCTTTCAGCAGAAAATCTTCAAGCCAGAAGGGAGTGACAGGATATATTAAAAGTGATGAAAGGGAAAAAACTACAACCAAGATTACACAGGAAGGATCTCATTCAGGTTCAACAGAGAAATTAAAACCATTACAGACAAGAAAAAGTTAAGTGATTTCAGCACCACAGTTTACAACAGCTGTTACAGCTTTACAACAAATGTTAAAGGAACTTCTTTAGGCAGGAAACCCAGAGAAGGAAAAAAACCTACGATAAAAAAACCAAAACAATTAAGAAAATGGTAATAGGAACATACATATTGATAATTACCTTAAATGTAAATGGATTAAATGCTCCAACCAAAAGACATAGACTGGCTAAATGGATAAAACAACAAGACCTGTACATATGCTGCCAGAAGAGACCCACTTCAGACCTAGGGACATATACAGACTGAAAGTGAGGGAATGGAAAAAGATATTCAATGCAAATGGAAATCAAAAGAAAGCTGGAGTAGTAATTCTCATACCAGAGAAAATAGACTTTAAAATAAAGTCTATCACAAGAGACAAAGAAGGACACTACATAATGATCAAGGGATCAATCGAAGGAGAAGATATAAAATTGTAAATATTTATGCACGCAACATAGGTGCACCTTAATACATAAGGAAAATGTTAACAGCCATGAAAGGGGAAATCGACAGCAACACAGTCATAGAAGGGGATTTTAACACCCCACTTTCACCAATGGACAGATCAACAAAATTGAAAATAATAAGGAAACACTAGCTTTAAATGACACATTAAACAAGATGGACTTAAATGGTATTATAGGACATTCCATCCAAACACAACACAATACACTTTCTCCTCAAGTGCTCATGGAACATTCTCCGGGATAGATCATATCTTGGGTCACAAATCAAGCCTTGGTAAGTTTAAGAAAATTGAAATCTTATCAAGTCTCTTTTCTGACCACAATGCTATGAGACTAAATATCAAGTATAGGAATAAATCAGTAAAAAATGCAAATACAAGGAGGCTAAACAATACACTACTTCATAACCGAGAGATCACTGAAGAAATCAAAGAGGAAATCAAAAAATACCTAGAAAAAAATAACAATGAAAACACTGTCTATGACTCAAAACCTATGGGATGGAGCCAAAGCAGTTCTAAGAGGGAAGTTTATAGCAATGCAATCCTACCTCAAAAACAAGAAACATCTCAAATAAACAACCTAACCATACACCTAAAGCAATTAGAGAAAGAAGAGCAAAAAACCCCCAAATTTAGCAGAAGGAAAGAAATCATAAAGATCAGAGAAGAAACAAATGAAAAAGAAATAAAGAAAATAATAGCAAAGATCAATAAAAGTAAAAGCTGGTTCTCTGAAGATAAACAAATTTGATAAACCATTAGCCAGACTCATCAAGAAAAAAAAAGGAGAAGGCTCAAATCAATAGAATTAGAAATGAAAGAGAAGAAAAAACTGAAACTGCAGAAATACAAAGGATCATGAGAGATTACTACAAGCAACTATATGCCAATAAAATGGACAACGTGGAAGAAATGGACACATTCGTAGAAAAGCACAACCTTCCGAGACTGAACCAGGAAGAAATAGAAAATATAAGCAGACCAATCACAAGCACTGAAATTGTGACTTTGATTAAAATTTTTCCAACAAACAAAAGCCCTGGACCAGATGGCTTCACAGGTGAATTCTATCAAAGATTTAGGGAAGAGCTAACACCTATCCTTCTCAAATTCATCCAAAATATAGCAGAGGGAAGAACACTCCCAAACTCATTCTACGAGGCCACCATCACCCTGATAACAAAACCAGGCAAAGATGTCACAAAGAAAGGAAACTACAGGCCAATATCACTGATGAACATAGATGCAAAAATCCTCAACAAAATACTAGCAAACAGAATCCAACAGCACATTAAAAGGATCATACACCATTATCAAATGGTGCTTATACCAGGAATGCAAGTATTCTTCAATATTGGCAAATCAATCAATGTGATAAATCATATTAACAAATTGACTGATAAAAACCATATGATCATCCCAACAGTTGCAGACAAATCTTTTGACAAAATTCAACACCCATTTATGATAAAAACCCTCAAGAAAGTAGGCATAGTGGGAAATTACATCAACATGATAAAGGTCATATTGACAAACCCACAGCCAAAATCATCCACAGTGGTGAAAAACTGAAACCATTTCCTCTAAGATCAGGTACAAGACAAGGTTGCCCACTCTCCCCACTATTATTCAACATAGTTTTGGAAGTTTTAGTCACAGCACTCAGAGAAGAAAAAGAAATAAAGAAATCGAAACCAGAAATGATGAAATAAAGCTCTCACTGTTTGCAGATTAAATGATACTATACGCAGTGAATCCTAAAGACACTACCAGAAAACTACTAGAGATAATTAATGAATTTGGTAAAGTAGCAGGATAAAAAATTAATGCACAGAAATCTTGGATTCCTATACATTAGTGATGAGAAATCTGAAAGAGAAATTAAGGAAACACTCCCATTTACCATGGCAACAAAAAGAATAAAATACCTAGGAATAAACCTACCTAAGGAGACAAAAGATCTGTATGCAGAAAATGATAAGACACTGATGAAATAAATTAAAGATGATACAAACAGATGGAGAGATATACCATGTTCTTGGATTGGAAGAATCAACTTTGTGAAAATGGCTCTACTACCCAAAGCAATCTACAGATTCAATGTAATCTCTATCAAACTACCAATGACATTTTTCACAGAACTAGAATAAAAAATTGCACAATTTGCATGGAAACACAAAAGACCCCGAATAGCCAAAGCAATCTTGAGAAAGAAAAACGGAGCTGGAAGAATCAGGCTTCCTGACTTCAGTCTATACTTCAGAGCTACAGTCATCAAGACAGTATGGTACTGGCACAAAAACAGAAATATAGATCAATGGAACAGGATAGAAAGCCCAGAGATAAACCCATGCACATATGGTCACCTTATCTTTGATAAAGGAGACAAAAATATACAATGGTGAAAAGACAGCCTCTTCCATAAGTGGTGCTGGGAAAACTGAACAGCTACATGTAAGAGAATGAAATTAGAACACTCCCTAACATCGTACACAAAAACAAACTCAAAATGTATTAAAGACCTAAATGTAAGGCCAGACACTATCAAACTCTTAGAGGAAAACATAGGCAGAACACTCTATGACATAAACCACAGCAAGAACCTTTTTGACCCACCTCCTAGAGAAATGGAAATAAAAACAAAAGTGAACAAATGAGACCTAATGAAACTTACAAGCTTTTGCACAGCAAAGGAAACCATAAACAAGATGAAATGACAACCCTCAGAATGGCAGAAAATATTTGCAAATGAAGCAACTGACAAGATTAATCTCCAAAATTTACAAACAGCCCATGCAGCTCAATATAAAAAAAAACATACAACCCAATCCAAAAATTGGAAGAAGACCTAAACAGACATTTCTCTATAGGAGATATACAGATTACTGACAAACACATAGAGAATGCTCAACATCACTAATCATTAGAGAAATGGGAATCAAAACTACAATAAGGTATCACCTCACACCTGTCAGAATGGCCATCATCATAAAACCTACAAATAATAAATGCTGGAGAGGGTGTGGAGAATAGGGCACCCTCTTGCACTGTTGGTGGGAATGTAAATTGATACAGCCACTATGAAGAACAGTATGGAGGTTCCTTAAAAAACTAAAAATAGAACTACCATATGACCCAGCAATCCCACTACTGGGCATATACCCTGAGAAAACCATAATTCATAAATAGTCATTTACCATAATGTTCATTGCGGCACTATTTACAATAGCCAGGCCATGGAAGCAACCTAAGTGTCCATCGACAGATTAGAGGATAAAGAAGACGTGGCACATATATACAATGCAATATTACTCAGCCATATAAAGAAACGATATTGGCTCATTTGTAGTGAGGTGGATGGACCTAGAGTCTGTCATACAGAGTGAAATAAGTCAGAAAGTGAAAAACAAATACCGTATGTTAATAGATATATATGGAATCAAGAAAAAAAAAAGAAGTGGTTATGAAGAACCTAGGGACAGGACAGGAATAAAAATGCAGATGTAGAGAATGGACTTGAGGACATGGGTAGGGGGAAGGGTAAGCTGGGACAAAGTGAGAGAGTGGCATTGACATATCAAATGTAAAACAGATAGCTAGTGGGAAGCAGCAGCATAGCACAGGGAGGTCAGTTGTGTGTTTTGTGACCACCTAGTGAGGTAGGATAGGGAGGATGGGAGCGAGACGCAAGACTGAGGAGATATGGTGATATACGTATATGTATAGCTGATTCACTTTGTTATAAAGCAGAAACTAACACACCACTGTAAATCAATTACACTCCAATAAAGATGGTCAAAAACTAAAAAAAGAAAAAAAACCCAAAAAACAAAACCAGCATATGTGCCCAGTGTTCACTGGATAATACAGTGAAAGTTCATTTTGCACTTACATCCTAGTCCAGTATCAGGCGATCCTGGTTGAGCAGCTTCCACACGCTCCTTTATTTTCCCTCCCTCCTCCCACCCAAACCTTGACTCTGCCCTCCTGTGCTTCCTTTGAGCACTGTACATTCAATCGATAGAGGGGCAGGGAAAGATTAAATCACTTGGGAGGCTTCCTGGAAGTGATGGGCGCCCCTGGCCCTCAGCCACAGGTCCACACCTTCTTGCAGGGGAGGGCAGGAAACCTCCTCCAGCCCTGCATCTCAATAGAAGATGCTCCAGGTTCAGGCAGCATCCAGCCAGTCCTTGCCATACCAACAGGCTTCTTAACCTGATTGTACACTTTTCTGGGATGAATAGAAAGAGAATTCTGATGTTCGGAGGATTTCTACAAAAATCTATGCCCTCGCATCAGACAGATGAGGAAAATTAGTCTTGAAATAGGTGCCTTTGAATAAACAGCAAGTAAAAGGGCCAGGGACTTATCTCAGAACCCTAGCTTCATAGTTGAGATCCTATTTCACAGTCTAGTACATGCAATTCCTGAGTATGTTGTGCATCTTGGAAATGCTATTACATAAACAGCAGGCTGCATTGTCATTATTAGAAATGAAGGCTACTTTATGTGAGGTCCAGGTACTAACATATTCTGTTGTGGGATTATTTGTTATTTATTTTTATTTAATAATAATAATGACAAACAATAATAAATTACTTTTACTCAAAGAAATAGTCTTGGGTATCTTAGAAATAACTTTTCTGCAAAAGTATTGAAAAACAAGAGGCTTTGCTCATCCTGGAGGCATGTCTATCACCCAAAAAACACACCTGTGCCTGAAATATTCCTGGAAACCCCATTCAGCTCTGGGAAGAATTACCACTCTGTGTTTCATGCAGATGCTCCTTGGGAACAGGCTCTAGTTACACTTTCCTGCTTCCAAATATACTAGATCTACTTTCCACAACTGTTGGAAACATGGATTGTTGGATGAGGATAAAAAAAAAAAATCTGTATTTTTATATGACGGCCAGCTGGCGTTTTTCTAGTCTACTATAAGATATGGAAGCAATAAATCTTAGCGCCACCCTCCACGTAACAAATAAGGTGACACTAAAACCACAAAGGTGCCACTGTAACCACTAGAGCATAATCAACATCTATAGTTAGTACTTGTGTTTTGCTTTTTCAGTGTAGCTCTGCTGCTTACAGTGGTTGTCTTTGGAATTCACATGGTTGAGCTGCTTTTAAGAAGATGGGATTAGGACACACACACGCAGTTGTGCAGACAGCGAAGAGACCCAGCAAGGTAGTGAAGGTAAGGCTACAGGAGTAATGGTCTCACTGTGTAGAAGCATATTTCTCACTCAAAATCCAAAACAGTGTCCCTCGTGGGTCAGTGGCTCTCCCCCAAGCAGTGATTCTGGGAAACAGGCTCCTCCTATCTTGGAAGGACTCATGACCCTCAAGGTGTCATGTTTGTCTACAGCAAGTCAGCAGATGAAGCAGAGGCCTGGAGAGTCTTCGGTGGGGGTCTTGAAGGCTAGAACAGAATGTATTACTGAGAGCTGAGCACTGTACTTCACATCTTTACGCCTATCGGCTTGTACACAGTCTCTGTTTCCTCAATTATACGTTCAGACACATGGGCTGATGACCCTTACAAGGTTTCATTCAACCCTGAAGTTCAGTGCTAAATCAACCGAGTTCAGTAACTGTCTACCACAAGGGCGAGCAGGGCGATGGTCCCCGAACACAGAAATAACTATTGCCAATTTGCATTAATTATTGCTAAAAATTTCCATTTCTCAATCAAAGGAGGACAAGGACAAGGAGAAGCAGAATTTAAGTGGTGCTGCAGGGATGCATGGTGAACCCAATATTTGGTTTGGCTCAGGTGAACGACTATCGGAGAGACCTATGCATTTCTGAAAGCATTCTCTTGAGAAGTAAAATTTAAAAGGGCCAGCCAAGGCTACATTTTTCTAGAATGTATTTGTAAACAATTCTCTATTTCTGTGAGAACTGTCTTGGTTTTCTGGGGCTTTTACATACAGAAATATCTTCCCAGTAGAGAAAGAATCTGCCTTTGATCTATGATGGGGCCACACTGAATCAGCACTGCCTTCTCACCTGGAACCAGCTAAAGCATGTGCTTAGCTAATGGGAAATAACATGCTCACTTAGTGTATCCTGAAAGGGGAGGGGAGGCTGGTAAAAATAGGCACCATCTGTAAAACTCTCTATAATCATTTATAGACTGCATTAATGAGTCAGGCATTCTGAAGAATTTCCCAACCCCAGGCCAGGTTCTAAGCCACTTTCATCCTGTTTACCAGTTTGTGCTTGTGAATTCTCAGACTAAACAGTGTGCTCAAAAACAAAGCCAACAGACACATACAAAGTAGAGTTGCTAAATAATATAAATAACAGCTTATAGCCACCAAGTTATAAAACTATGAAACAGAACATTAGTATGATTTCAAAGGCATGATTCATAAAACATAACCATATTAAAATATGCCATAAATTGAAAAAAAGCCACTCAAGAACCATGAGTTGCACTGAGTCCTTGTGTGACTGGCTCTTTGTTTGCCTGTAAGCAAAGAGAGGCAAGAGATCTGGGTGCATCAGGCACAGTGACCCCCAGAATTGACTAATCTACCCTTATTTAGATGTTACTAGATAGAACAGAACATTGAAGTTTGGTTATAGAACATGTAGTCATGGGGACTAGAATTAATCCACTTGTGTGGGTGAGAACTCCAATTCACTTTCAAAATGGAAAGGAAAATAAGTTACTGAAGAGAGTTTGAGTTGTTGCCTTCTATCTTTACGGAATTTTCCAAATTTCTGGAAGCACACCCTGCTGGTGGCCATACACAACAAAGCTGGGTCACCTGTTCTGTTGTCACATTTACCTGATTTGAGGTGAAAAGGGCCATTGTGAGATATTTATTTGATAAATTGATTAATCAGTTTATCTTTTTATAGAAATGATTTGGCAAAAAATTATTTTCAACAAAACAAGATAAACCAACACTTCAAATTGATAAATGAAGAGAAACTAGACAAACAAAAAAGGAAGGCAGAATATGGAAGATGACTACTACTCCCATCACCCCTCATAAGAGTATTATCCATCTTCTAATTTTGAAAAAAAAAAGGGGCCAAACTTTCTAATCTACACAGTGTGGGAACCGAATCCTCTGTCCAGAAGTCTGCAGGGCTTCTCTGACTCTGTATTTCTCCTGGTTTCCTGCCCTAAAATTAATTCCTGAATCTGTTGAATCCTCCTTCTCTGTGTAGGGGTCCCCAAGACAACCCACAGGCTTCATGGTTCACTAGAAGAACTCACAGGACTCAGGAAAGCTAGTAGACTCACAGTTATGGTTTATTACAGTGAAAAGGTGTGGAGTAAGATCAGCACAGGAAGAAGAGACATGGCGTAGCCTCCAGAGAAAGCAGGAGCAAGCTTCCAGGGGTCCTATCCCAGTGGATGTGCCTAATTCCCTGCCCATGTGAGGTGTTGCCAGCCAGGGAAGCTCAGATGAGCCCTGTGTCTAGGACCCTCATCAGGGAGCAATACTGTAGGCCTGAAGTGCTTATATGTTGAGAGTCTTAGTTCTTTGAATTTTCATAATCCTTGTACCAGGCCTGACTTTAGGTTTGCTGTGGTGTTCTTGCCACTCCATTTAGATTAGAGAAGTCACAGTACAGCAAAGCTTCCAAACTGGGGGTAGGGAGTCCCATGAATGCTCTTAAGAGGGCAAAGTTCTAGCACTAGTCTTCTAAATAGCTTATATGGCTTTATACTTTCTCCACTGAAATGGCCCCCAGACTCACCCACACTCTTCAATGTGGGAACGTCCTCTACTGCTGCCTCTATGGACACAGTTCTCCTACCAACCTGGTCTTCATCCCTTCAGTTGGAAAGACACTTAACAGGTGGGTGTTTTCAATTACTGATCTGATCTGCGGCCCAGCAATCAGGCCATGGGTCACAAACAGCTGTTTAGTATTTACTGGATTTTAGCCACTGTGGGAGGAGCCTCACTGCTGGAGCTGGACACCAGGGTGGGAACCCACAGCCACTGTGAGAATGCTCAGTGATGTCAGAACCCCATGTGCTGCATTTCACATGGCGCCTCGACCACTTCCTTTGGGGTTTCTAGAGGCACTGATTATAGTTTGGGCTGCAAAAGGAGTCATGAGTGATTTAGGATAATTTCTCTGTGTTTGGGATATTCTAAAAGGCTTTGAAGTATCTGCAAAAATGTTGGAGAAGGATCAGCCTACACTGTTGATTTCTGTCTTCTATTGCTGAGGTTTCAGTAACGTGCTGACAAGGAAAATGCTACTCAGAGAATAAAATCAATAAGATGGGAAAATTATGTTTTCTTTTAGGTTCTTCCTGAGCTACTAGGAAAGGACAGATATTTTAGAAGAAAAATAGAACAAAAGTAATATCTTTATTGTTGTTATCACAGAATTACATAATGCATTTCTTTTCCAACCTCTCAGTGTGGTATCACTATTATTCTCACATAGCTTTACAATCTCCCAGGGAGACAAAGGCAAATATGATGATGTCTACATAATGGATGAGAAAGCTGAACTGTTTCATTTAAGTGTCCCTGGTCAGCAATGAAAGTGAGAATAAAGGCCATATTTACTCATTTCTAAGTCCCGAGAGCCATTCATTTAATAATAAAACAGTTTGATAGTCCCAGAAATCAAACATTGCATTAGATGTAGGTGTGAGAGATAAATTTGATCCAGCGGAGCATAAAATCCAGGCAAGAAAATCAATGTGAAAAGCTACAATGTGATGTATGCTGTAATATCAATGCATAGATTAATTATTATTTACTCATTCATTACTTCCACAGAAATATGTGGAGTTCCAACACATATGGGCAACATATGTGGGTGAGTATGGGCGATAGAGTACAGAGAATGAAATATGAGATCTCTGCCTCCCTGTACCTTGCACTCTGGTGAAAAACACATTTTGAAGCACAAATACTTAATTATCATGATCATACAATGCTATAAAGGAAGATCACAGGACACTCTGTAAGAACACAGGGGAAATCTGTTACTGTTGAGGATGGAACCACAGTATTGGTGTGAACACTGTATTACTTTCTTCTACTTTCTCAATATCAACTTCTGAAAGAGGCTGAAAAAGAACGGGGCAGAGAACTGTTCTGAAAATCCAAGGACCTCTGACCTAGTCACCACCTGGGTTATTTTAGACAAAGTATTAGGGACAGGCTGTGAAGTTTCTGGGGTCTTTTCCAGCATTAACTTTCCGTTTGCTCTTTGAAAGTCTGTTTATTGAACATGCATTTGAAAGGAAACATGTGAATCTATTTGAGTAATCTTTATCCTCATGTCACAAATTGTCTCTAATAAACTCTTGAGTATGAGAGGAAGTGGATACCCTGAAGCCTAAATAAATGAACTCTCCAATGCATAGAGCACAAATCACCTACAAGAGAGTGTGGCCTCAAAGTGGCAATGTGGATTTGTTATATATATTGAATGCCTGGTAAAATTGCTAATTTTGTAAATGGAGTATTTCTGCCTTTATTTGTGATATTACCACAGGTAATGCAGCTGAATAGAGACGTGTGAAAGGTAAGAACTCTGGAAAGAGGGCAATCTCTCATTTACTGACTCATCTTTCCACCATGCTGGAGGAACCACAGCCCACCCATCCCTTACTGATTGCACTGCCCTCTGTGGACTACCTATGTATTCCAAACATTTAGAAGGTAATGTTTAGACCCTCAACGTAATGCAGATATCCTTGAAACATCTGAAGCTCTTTGTAATAGAGTGTCACGCAAAAGACCATGAGCTGCTGAATGACGTTGTCACACTTCAGAATTGTGCTTAGTTCTCTCTGATCCAGAATACGATCTGTAACAAATTATTTTCTGGATTTAAATGAATATTGAAAGCGTTGGAGTCAATCTTTATCTTTGGTATATATAAAAATCAGGTTACATTGTTTCCATTTTTCTGACAGTGTTTCACATACGTATTTTCTGCATTGGTCCTTAATTCCGCTGCTTCCAGTGAAATGGTTCCATCCACATAGTGAGTGTGACAAGATCTGTGGTTCTCAAACTTCAGCATAGAGGAACATCACCTGGAGGCTCCTGAAGATAAGCCCGTGGAGCCACATCCCTGGGGTTTGTGATTCACTAGACCTAGGGTGTATTCTAGTATAGAGGTGATGCTGATATTACAGGTCTTGAGACCATACTCACAGACCCACTGATCTAGATCATCTCCCACTTGCTGTGGACCATGTTTCCAGTAAGGTCTGGTGGGGACCACTCACTCCTCTATCTGTCATGTGAACAGAGAACAGTGCCAAATGGTTTGCCACCCCTCAGACTTTCGTAGTAACCCAACAAGAAACACAGGACAGGTGTTGAGGACCACCAAAGCATTCAAACAAACAAAAAAAAAGAAACAATTCCCTGTCTTGTAGTTAAATTGTAAATCTTGAAGCAAAAATAGATGTCTTGACTTTTACCTAGATTTGCATTGATATAAGAGAAGCAAAATTAATATTCACTTGTGGGCACTGACACTTTCCTTAAACAAACAATTCTCTCACTGATATTGCCGACTTTAGATTGACTTATATTACTGTTTTAAATCCCAGATTTAAGATTTATCTAGAATATTTTCTTAAATTTTAAATTAAAAAAATACTTATATTGCTTGACCTGAATGGCATTAATAAATCAACGACGCACCCTATTAAAAAAATGTGTGGACTCAGGAGTTAAGAGCTTGCATTGCAGTATAATGAAGTAATGCTAAAAACATAATCGACTCCACCCAATTTCCTCCTCTTTCTCAGCTTCCGCCTTAGCTTAACAGGTGGCTTGCCAGAAGAATAGGAATCAATTACCATAAGATATTCCAAACAAGTCAGGATCTTGGAAAAATAGCCGGCATAGGAAACTACTTCAGCTCGTATCCCTCTGAGAGATACATGTCCACACACAAAAGGAACATGCACGCATTATTTTTCTTATGTATTTGAAACTTTTCTTTTACAACATTGCCGTGAAACTGTCAAGGAACTATATTTTGATTACTAATGATTATTATAATTAATATTCAACTTTGTGTTACTTTTATAATTTCTGAATTATATGATCCATGAAGACAAATAGAATATTTAACACTCATAAGTTTGACATTTAGTTTTTTAATAGATTCTTTTGTAGAGTCAGATCGTGCAGATGTAATTTATATACTCATGATCTCTGGGTTCCAGATTCTATTTTCACAAAATACAGAAAGATTATCTCATTCACTGCTTTTGGACTTATTTCTTACTTTTATTTTACAAAAAATTAAAGTGAGGAAGACAACTCCCTAAATATATTGTTCCACTTTTAATTTTCTGAGAAACCCTCCACTTTATTGTCAACCATCAGATGTAACTACTTGATATCTGTGGAGCAAATAGAATAAAAAAGGATGGGCTGACTCTTGGGGAAATTTTAATACTAAAGTGGAGTAAGTCAGACAGAGAAAGACAAATATCATATGATATCGCTTATATGCAAAATCTTAAAAAGAATGATACAAATTAACTTATTTACAAAACAGAAACATACTCACAGACTTAGAGAATGAACTTATGGTTACCAGGGGGAAGGATAGGAGGGGTGGAGGGATAGTTGGGGAGTTTGGGATTGACTTGTACACACGGCTGGCTATATTTAAAATGGATAATCAACAGGGACCTACTATATAGCATAGGGAACTCTGCTCAATATTCTATAATAACCTAATTGGGAAAAGAATTTGGAAAAGAATAGATACATGTATATGTATAACTGAATCACTTTGCTGTACACCCAAAAACTGACACACCATTGTTAATCAACTATATTCTTATATAAAATAAAAATAAAAAAATAAAAAGGAGTCAGAGAGAGGACAGGTCCTCTTGACCACAGTTTGGTTTCCATTATCTTCCACTAGAAGACAGTATTCAGGCTGGAATGTGTGAGCAGAAAGGCTCTGTGCCCTTTGAGAGGGGTAACAAGAAAGAAAAAGATCATAGGCTCTGGGAAAGTATAAAACATCAGACACACAATAGTTACAGCTCAGGGCCTGAGAGTATGTGCAGAATATGTGAAGATGTGACAGAAGAGATATTTTTCCATGAGAAAATACTGAATTGTGGGAGAGGAGCCAGGTGAGTGGAGGAGGCAAATATTTTTCCAATTTCAAAATTGGAAAAAGGATGAATTCTTGAGACGAGGGGCCAATCAGTTCAACACTGATCACTAACAACAATGAAGAAATGATTATTAACAGGCTGATGGGCAGCCATCACAAAATCCGGCTCAATTAGTTTCACAAAAAGCAGCATGTTTTCTCTTTGTGTCTAGTAAATTCACATTACAGGGTACTGGTTACACAAAGATTAATGAAGAGCGGTACTTGAATTTCAAGAGCTCATTCTGCTGTGTCAGGCACGTCTCGGACTTCAGACTTCCCACTTCAGCCCGGCATGGAGCTGTCCTTTTGATATTCCTGTGCACTTGATGAAATCACAATTCAATAAGTCAGAGCTGCCTTAACAATCTGCTAAAAGACTGCTGCTAAATAACTGGTGTCAATCAAAGGGGAAAACCCTAAAACACATAAAACTGTGTCCTGTTCTTTATCATGTGTTAACGTCTATTCATCGGTTTGGATCAAGGCACAAAACATATGCTTAGGAGATTTGCACGTGACACAAAACTGGGAGGGACAGTTGATAGAGCAGATGACAGAACTGAGATGCAAATTATTTAAAACAAAGGAACTAGGACCAAGAAAATAGGATAAAATTTAACTGTACCATATACAAGTAGGAGTTCTAGCGATTTATGGACAACTGTTCATAAGACTGCCAGCAACCAGAGTTCCATACTTTATCTAGACTAAAGCTCATGATACCTGGGTGTGTATTTATGGAAGTACGAGGGTTTTTATTTCAGGGACAGTGGGGACAGACAACATCTGTGCCAGTCAGGGGCAGTGCTCACATCCAGAGCAGTGTGGCTTCTGTCTTTCCAGCACCCACAGAGAAGACATGCAGTGAAGGGCATGAGCATGGGTGAGAGGCCACACCTGATACAGGTCACCTCAGCATAAGGGACATGAATATAAGTGGAGGCGTGGGGGGGTGGTACCCACTGTCCTATAGGTCATGATGAGCACACAGTAATACACTTCAATAGGAATCAGATCATGGCTTTGTTAGAATCTTTGTGCATCTACAAACACCTCCATCAAGTGATGAGCCATGTGTCATGAGGTGAATTCAAGCCAAGGCTGTGGGGTCATAGGTAGGGCAATGCAGAGTAAACCCTGCATGGGAGTAGGGAGACAGGATTGGACCAGCTTATTCCAGGACCTTCCAAATCTAGGATTCTCTCCTCCCGTGGTCTGAGCTCTCCAGGTGCTCAAGGTTCTCTCTAGGGTGTCTGTGTACGAGTGCACACAGATACACACACACACACACACATGCAGACACACACAATATTCTGCTCAGAAGAGAGCCCAACGTGGAGGAAATGAGAGCAGTCCAGGTCCAGTTCCTCTCCTGTTACTGTGGACCCTTTTTGCAAAATTTAAGTCTTTCCAGAGACCATCTAGCAACACAGCATCTTGCCTGGGGTGTTTTTCATCCACATTTGCTGCCGCTGCATTAATAGCTAGTTGGATCTAATGAGCTTGCCACCAGGCTTTAATGAGACTTTGTTTTCTTTATAGCTCTTTCTCTCTTTGCTTCTATTTGTTTCCTATGGCAGTACTTTGGATGCTGAAGTAATGCTTGTCCCAAGTCCAGCTTCTGAATTAGGATAACATGAGTTCTGAAAACCTGATGAAAACATCTATGGACAATTAATGAAGGAACTTTATATTGTAGTTGGTGATTTTTTAAATTGCTTCCACAAGAAAGGAACAGCAATTTTTTTTTCTGGATAAAATAAAAATTATAACAGCAAGAAAATGTAATAGATGAAAACTTGAAGATTAATTGAAGAGACTTTCTCTTTATAAAGTGAGATAACAGTTATGAAACATTTTGAAAAGTATGAAGTAGTAATGATAACACTGTGTTATTAAATATGGTATAATTTAGTAATTGGTGATAATAAGCATGGCAATCATCCTACATTTTACCTCTGGGGAATAAACTTGCACACCACTTCAGAATTCTGTCTGTGTTTAATTTCTCAAAAAGGAAAATGATGAGAGAGAACAAATAGATGTATCCTCATATTGGTGCCCTCATTTACCTAGAATTCCAAGATATGGCTTTGTCCAAAACCAGGTAGTTATCTTGGCTATATCATTCATTCCTTCATTCATCCATCCATTCATTAATCCACATATCATTTTTTATGTGACTCCTATGATGTGCATTTCTTGTTTGCTTTTCTAGTTTCAATGAGTTTCAATGATGTGGATGGCAGTCCACACATCCTGGAGCTGTGTATCTCTAAGCCTCACAGGAGAATCATTCAAAGGTTACAAATAGTGAGACTGTTCCTTCAGATGGACAATAACAAGATTGCAGCCTCATCTGCACGGCTGAGAGCACACGGATGAGCCACTGAAACCATGGTGAGCATGAGGAGTCTTGCATGAGGAACACCACACATACATCCTCTTGTTCTTGCTGTAAACATTCCAGCCTCTGTTTACAGAGCTGAGGGCAGAGGGGAAATGGCCCTTGTTGTCCTGGTCAGTGAAACAGGCTATGTTACATTTGACAGCATGTTCACTGCTTAATATGAAAACCATACACTCTTAAAATATCAGGAAGACATCCTAAAGAAGGTTCCAATTAGATGGATATTTTGACTCAGGTTTATTGGTACCGGGGAAGCATAACTAAGTCCTGAACCAAGAGCAGTTGTGCAGAGTGGGTCTAAGCCAAGGAAATTTGAGAATTTGGAAACGTTTCATTCTTAGTATTAAGAATGTGCTCTTTATTCAAACCTCATTTGAACCAACATGTAAAACAATAGGAAGAAATAGAGTGGACCATATTTTAATAGACCTGTTCATGTGAATAGTCTGGAATGGAGATAAAACTGGGATCACTGGCGATCTGAGCATAGAAATAAGAGATCGTATAAAGAAAATAATTGCTCTTGTCAGTGTAATATTAGACCGATTCGGAAGAAGGAAAACCTAATTCTTATGGTGCAAAGCAGGAGAAAAGATTAAACATTCACTTGCACTTCATTAATCTCACAGGTTTTTTACATGCAGGTTTTTTTGAGAAAATTTGACTACACCTTTGCTTAATTCCAAATAGGCAATTTGTTTGGGAATGACAATTGTAAGCAGTTCAATAGCTGAGCTTCTGCAAAATGTAGAGACTGGAGTAACCTGCTGTCAGTAAAGCCCATAGCATACAAAGTGGAATGGAAATGGGTCAGCATTAGAGAAGATGCATCTTTGCAAGAGCATGTCTATATTGGGCAGGGTTACACAGCAGTCTACACCCTAGATCCTTTGGCTGCTTTGGTAAATTAGGCTTCCTCTTCTCTCAGGCTATCAGTTTGTCTGATTCTGACCCTCATAGCTTTGCTTCTTCAGTGCCTTTCCATCCTGCTGCCTGGAGAAGGTCTCCCTTAATTCAGGTGCTAATTCAAATGTCACTTTTGTGAATTCTTCTTTGACTCTACTGCCTAAACTTGAGCAGAAGCCATTTAGGTATTGAATGACAAGCTTTATCTGGCTTTCTCCTACGGCTGATGTTATAAGGATATTTTGTTTCTCTCCTGGGGGGACTGAAAAGTTTGGAGAGTGGACTACTTTCTACTTCTATTTGTATCTTCAGAATCTAATTCTAGTGGTCCTTCAAAAAGTGTTTGTGGGTATATGAGCTCCCAGGAAAGATGCAGGTCTGTAGATTCAGCAATGTGTCCACTGTCCACCGATAGATATGTGTGCAAGGCTGTTCTTGGCTACTGCAGCTTCCTCCATATTCGGAAATCTTCCCTCCATTTCCTCCTTTGCCAGAGTGCTGGGACTCTGACCCTAGCTGACATCTTGTTGGTGTCTCCTTGTTGCCATGGTGGAAATGGCCCTTTCTGCCCCTCAATCTTCTGGCCATGCCCCTTTTCCATGGCAATGCATAGCTCTTTATCCTAGGCACTGGAGGTGAGCCATGCTCTGGGAGAAGAAATAGGACCTTATTCCTGACAAGGGTGAGGGAGTGCCCCTCGGTGCCAAGCGAGAAGTCAACAAGGGTATTCGATCACAGGGTTGAAAGTTCAGCTGCAAAATTAAAGTTGAATTACATGCATGTTTTTCAAGAACTCAGATGGTGTGTGACCACTAAACAACCACTGCAAACTCCGCTTTGGTGGCCCACTCTCCATAAAATCCCCAGAGGTTGGAATGTGTCAGCTGAAGTCTACCAGGGAACCATTCAGAACCAACATTTGTGGGGCAACCACTCATTGTTAGGTATCATACACGTGAAATTGTCTCTCACTGCAATCTCAAAATAACACTTTGGGACAGATATAGTTAAAGGCATGGATGTAGACGTATGTGTACCTACAAGGACAGCACAGTTGTAGGCATACACATAGGGATAGGTATAGGTTTAGGTTTAGGTAGAGGTATGGGTGGCAGCTCAATTGAAATGTTCTCAGAGAGTTGAAATACCTGCTTCAATTCACAGCTGTCATAAGTACAGCATCCACAAGAATGCACCTAGGATGGACCCATTAGTTTTATTTTAGAGGCATTACCCACAAATCAAGGGATCTATTATGATGGGGACCTAGGATGACCAAGAAACTGTCCTTAAGTGAGGGAAAGAGGGAAACATTTTCCCATGCAAATGATCCAAGTCCATTGCATAAGCATAATTTCCCTCATAAGCATAAAAGGCACACTTCAAAAAGTGGTTACAAGTTAGTCCTTACAAGTAACTGATTTACTTCAAGTGGCTGAAAATTAAATACCAGTTTCTACTTAAGTTTCTGCTAACTGGGGTATTTTCTTGATATTACCCAACTTCATTCCTGGTCATCTTTTGTTATTGTTTTCTTTTAATCTGTTAGCATTTATGGAAGCTATGGGTTAAACACTCTTTTTCAAGTAGTTTAATATAGTAGAAGTTGAAATAATCTGAGTCATGAATTTTAGATAATTTCTAGAATAAGAGGCTAAGGGAGATGTTACTTCTCTTTGGCTCTTAACTCGACACAAATGCTGATGTTTGACAAACTGTAATTTCTATAGTGAAAACAAATTGGCTGAAAATAATACAGAATTTTGAAATAAACAGTGTCTGAAAACCTGTGAATAACCTTACATTCAGAATGGAAAATTACTAATTTACTGGGCTATATGGGTGGCCAAAACCAAAATCCCCACATACCCAGTTTAAAGCTTCTAATGGAACATTATATATTGTTTTTAATAATTGGGTAGAGTGTCATAACTTTTAACCATTTACATTTTAACAGTTTTCAGTTGTTCTTAATAATATGAATTTTTAGTAACTCAAAGCATTCTTTGCAACCATATAGAGCATCCTTGCTGAGGAACTGAGGATTAGGTATATACAGCCTGCATTTAATTCTAAGACATATCTTGGTATTTTCAAGTACAAGCATTATCCTTATCAAGAATTGCAAAATTAGAAGAAAAGTTTGTTAGTTTTCTTTTACTGCATAACAAATTATCAGAAACTCAATAGCTTAAAAAAAACACCATTTTTCAGCTCATAGTTCCCTAGATCAGAAGTTTGGGCAAAGTATGGCAGGATTCTCTTCTCAGATACTTATGAGACTGAAGTCAAAGTGTCAAGTGTACCATGTTCCTTTCTGGAATCTCTGGATTCCAGAGATTCTCTTGGAAGTACTTCCAAGTTTATTCATATAGTTGGCAGAATTTTGTTCATTGTGGTTGTAGGACTGAGGTTTCTACTTCCTTGTTGTCTGTGAGCTGGGACCCATTTTCAGCTCGTAGAAGCTATCCACATTCCTCACCATGTGGCCCCTTCCATCTTTAAAGTACCAAATGGAAGACATCTCTCATTAATTTCCTGTCATTCCTTGAAACCTCTTCTGTCAGGAAGACCTTAGTTCCTCTTAAGCATTCACCTGATTATGTCCATCCCTACAAAGATAATTTCTTTCTCTTAAAGTCAACTGACTTGGGACCTTAATCACATATTAAGTGAAATCCCTCACAATGATACTTAGATTAGTGTTTTACATAACAACTGTGTGAAGATGTGCAAACACCAGGGAATGAAAATGTTAGAGGTGTCTCAGAATTCCATCTACCACAATGAAAAAAAAATTACACAATCATCATTTCTTTCATTTAGCAGATATTTACTTATTATCTTCCATGTACTGATCATATACTGACCATAAGGTGGAGTTCTCAAGAGCTTATGAGTTCACAATATTGCATGAACAAGGGACATGTAAACAGATAATAAATGAATGGTGTAATAAATAGCATACTCTATTAAGCATACACCATTAAGTGTTAAGTCCTGGTTTAACAAAAACAAAAATGGTATATAAACATGTTTTAAAAGTCAAACTGAAAGGATTTGATGATTAATAAGAAAAGTAGTGGGAAAGAGCTATGGTTTCTGATAGTTAATTGGGAACCAGTAACTAGAAACAGAATATAGAATAAAGGATAGATTTTGGGAGAAATAATTAATGCACAATTTGACAGGCTGAGTTTGAAGTAGCAAGAGGACATTCAGGAAGAAGATTTTCTGAAAGTAGTCCTAGCCAGAGAGATTTGGGCTGTATAATGTTGTGGCCATTATTCTAAAGTTGAAGGTGCAGCCATGGTAAAGATGAACCAACTTACCTGGAGAAAATGTGTAGAAAAATGACAGAAATAGTTAAGGATGAAAATTCAGAGAATACTAGTATTTCTCCTGAGACTTGAATATTTGTGAATGTTTGTTTCATCCTCCAACTTGAAATTTCTTTCAGCTCATGTTATCATATGTTAATTTTTTATTCTCCAACTTCTCCCAGGTCATACCATATAGTCAATGTAGTGTGTGGCCTTCAGTAGCTGCTCAGTGGCTGTTTGTTGATGGGTTAATGATAGATTCATAAATCAGGGTTCCCCAGATATTTACTTATGCCTAACAACTGTGCCAAATCCTTAGGCCAGCTGAGATAATGTATCTGAAAGCAGTGTAAACTCAAAAAACCTCTAGTAATACAAGTTATTCCAAATAGTGGAAGCAAATGCAACGAGTCCAGATAAAAGAGTAAAAGGAGGGGTGCTCTGAGGTTCCTTCCCTAGGGTTTTGCTAGTTAATATACCAGTTTCAAAGCCATGTGAGCCTAGGAAAGATACACCCAAATGAATGGGGTGGTGTGGTGCAGGTATTACAGATATGAGTGGTGGAAGTTAGTAAGAATCATTGCTTCATAAAGAAGAGAAGCTTTGGCTAGACTTTGATTTGTTTTTCTCAGAAAGACTTCAGGAGTGTTCTGAGATCTGGAGTTTGAGCAGGAATTTTCAAACAAAATTGGAATCCTCATGGGAATTATTCTGTCTGTATGGATTCCCCCAGGATTGGCAACAAATTAAATCCAAATCTAAAAGAAGATTCACCCTAGGGTGATCTCCATATGTTCCCGGCATGTGGCTTGGCTCCTGTAAAATGTCTCCATTTTCTTCACACAGTAACAACCTCAGTATCCAGCTCCATGGAAAGAAATGAATGTGGCAATTCCTCTGAGGACGTCTTCTTCACTGAGGACTAACTTTTCCTCAAGTACATCTTCAGCAAGAGTGCCATCTACCAAGACTTCATATTTCCATATTTCCAGGGCTCTCATCTTATATCTTTAGAATAGGGCTGCACTGACTTCCTCAACCCTATGTTTATTCTCACAAAACAGATGATTCATCAACTGAATACTTAATATGTAAGTTGATGAATATTTGTCTCCCTTGGTTTCACTTTTAATCTCATCATAATTGATGGATTGCTCAAGCCCCCATAGTACTTTAAAAGAAAATACACACTTTGATCTGGGGAACATCCCTGAATCTGAAGTTGGGAGAAGAGGAAGGAATTGTAGGCAAAGAGTTAACCATGTTGGGAAAGTTATGATTCATAGTCTATATCTACTGTGTTGAAGTTGGTGGGGAATACAGTGGATGGTCTATACATTTTTTAAATAATTCAGGGCAGTGGTTCCTCTTATGTATTTATGTTAAGCTTCTCATGCTTGACTACTTTAATGCATATTTTATGTTCTTATGAATACTTTAAATGGGAAAACTCAAGCATCCAATTCTCACCCAATAGAATATGAAATATCTGTGAAAATACCTTGCTTTCACTTTTTGTATGTCTTTTCTATTCATAAGACAAGGAAAACTCTTTTCCTTTTATTTCGTGGTTGGACTTGTCACCAGCTATTGATACTTCCATTCTAATTTCTTCCATATTTCTCTCCTTTTCTCCTTTGCTGCTTCCATCAGTTGAGTTCAGGAACCACCTCATGTTTGGTCATCACTGAAATAAGGACAGAACCGACCCACAGGAAAGAGCACTTAATCACAGTGCAAAGTAATGGCAAGGGATAGTTATAAGACCTAACTGTTCCCTTTCTCCATCTCCCCCTCCTTTTTTTACTCCCCTCTTTCCTCCCTTCCTTCCTTCTGCAGACATAAACCGAACACATATTATTATTATGTTCCCGTCACTGAGTTTACAGAGATAAAGAACAAAATCTTTGTCCTTAAAGGATGTAATTATAAAACACTGTCACCAATGTCATGGCAGAAGACAGGGGAACTATCGGTCCACTTGGAATGGTTGATAGGACTCTAGGGCAGGCTTTCTGGAAAAGGATGTACCATCTAGGCTAAAAAGATGAACAGTTGGTGAACAATGAAGGAGGAGGAGTTACTCCATATCCTGGAAGTGGTAGAAGTGTAGAAAATTTCAGAAGAGAATACAGAACACTTAGTAGAACCCGTACCTTTTAGGATGACTTGAGAATTGGATTCAAAAGAAAGAACTAAAGTAGAGAGCTCAGAGAGTGGCAAGAGTGAGACCTTGATGGAACTTCCAGGCCAAGCCAAGTTTAGATTTCTTCTTAAGTCAAATGACAATGATTAGAAGATTTAAAGCAAAGAGAGGCATGCATAGATTACTCCTTCCTGGTTTGTTCATCCCTCTAAAATGTAGGTTCTAATGAGTGGAGACATTGTTTTGCTACTAGAATCAAGGAGAATGTCTGCTGTATAGTAGGTACATGATAAATATATGTTGAATACATGAATGGATATGTATTTTCAGAAGCCTTAAGTGGAAAGAACTACTATACTATAGTCAAGACGTTTTGTGTATTCTGGAAGACAATGCAAGTAATCCAATGTGCAGAGTCATAATAAGATGTACAATTATGTAAGAACTAACCTCATAACGAACTTAGATATACACTTAAGAAGAAGGATTTGTAGCATAAAAGTGGTCTTCTTTAGTCAGTAATGTCATCTCCCTATGACCATTTCAGAGAGTTGCTGGAATGAATGCCCATCACTGAGGAACCCACTAGTAAAGCAGAAGGGTCTCCAACTCCACAGAGAAAAGATACCGTAAGATATGGAAAACGGACAATGATTGTGCAAAGTGGCCCAGTGTGGTAGGCTCTGTGGCTTCTTCAAGGGATGTTACATGCAATGGAGAAAGAAGAGTTAAGCTCTCTGACTTCCTCAGATGTCATCACACCAGCCCACTGTAATAGTACCCTAAGACGTCTTCCTGGTACTCATCTCCATTCTCATATTTCTGGTCCAACCAACCTGCATTCTATCAGACTAATGTTCCCCAAGCACCCGTTTCATCATGACATTGCCTGGGTCAAATAGTTACAACCTAGACAGCGTTCATCTAACAAATATTTATGATTTGGCAGCCGGGGATGCTGGGCTACAATTAAGTAAATCTAAATAAGCCATTGCACTGTCCTCCCAATGCTCAGAGCTTGGGGAATGCTGGCAGTAGGGGAGCCCCTGGATTAGGGGTCAGGCTGCTGCTCTGGGCAGGACTGGGCTGTCTTCCACACTGATGTGAACTTGGATAGATGCTCTGCCTTGTGGTGCTTCAGGTTGCTCACCTGCCAAATGGGAATGGTGACTGCCTCTCAGAGAGTAGTCGTGAGATTTTATGTGAGAAAGCATGCAAGGAATGAACTACCACAAGAGTTCAGTAGATATCAAGAGTGGTCCTGATGCTGCCATCCAGATCACATAAGATGACATTTTTTAGGACACTCTTTGGCTTGGCTTTTGATTATCTTGAAAACCTTTTTTTTTTTTTTTTTTCTGACTCTTCTAAGAAACTGCATTCCCACTAAAAGTAGCTGTTCTCACCTATCAACATACTTTTGTTCAAGTTTCAACCAGGGGAAGGGGATTGTGCTTCTCCTTAGAGTAAGTGAGGTCTCAAGATCGCCCATGAATTGGCTTGTTTCTCTGTCACATGACAATAAGTCTGTCTCCCTCAAGTGCTGGTTCTAAGTACTACTCTGAGGTTATGCTACTACTGAGATTCAACTGGATTTAACTCTATCTCAGTTATCTGAGAGTGTGGTGCAGAGAGCAATATAAATAAATACAACTGGATTCATGTCTATGATCAGAGCTGACTATTTCCACACATGTTTAAGTCTCACATCACTCTACAGAGCGTAGTTTATCATATCAAACTCTTGAAAGGGATGATCGAGACTCAGGGACATGAAATGGTTAGTCTCCATTCACTCAGTTAGCAAGTGTTAGAGTTACCATTCACATCCTTACACCAAAGCCCAAATGTTCTCCCTTGTGCTGTTCTGACTCTCAGAAGAGTGTAAGATCATTTTTTGACTGACTCTTTGAGTTGATGAAGAGATTGGGTCTTTCAAAATTGGCAAACACCTTTTCAGAATTTGAGTGATGAGACAAACCTTCTCCAGAGTGACTGGTCATCAGTCTAGGAGGATGTTTTTGTCCTGCAGAGCCCTGACATGCAGGGTAACAAGTATCGCTTACAACGTCTTTTCAAGTAGAGCCAGTCTGCTAGTGATTAAGTGTCTGGAAGCTATTTCCCAGTTTTTAAGTAGCCAGGATATGCTGCTAATATAGTCAGAGTCAACATTACACTCAATGCTCATAAATGACTTATTCAGAAAGAGGCAAGACTGTTGTGACTTGGCTGTCTTCTATTCTTTGGAGATAAGGTAAAAGTTCCTAGTAACAAAACATGAAGACAAACATATCACAATTATTTAACACATGTGGCAAGTAAATAATTGGAGAATGCACATTTGCCTTCTTTTTCCCTGCCTTTTATTATTATTTCCTTTGAACTAACACATTCCACCAGCTGTCAACACATGTTTTTCTGGTGATGGAGTCACTGAGAGGAGCAGACCTGGCACGACTCTCTAACAGTCTCATGCCCAGTGCTTTAGGGCGAAGTGGATGAGATTACACTCCGACACAGCTCATGTGTACCCGAAGTCCTGCCATGCTCTCTCTAGTAGTTGATTCAGTTCAAGAAATCCCGGTTTGTTATTTGTCACAACACAAAAGTAAAAGGTGCTTTTTCCAGACTCACTCATACTGTGGCCAACTAGTGACAGACACCTTGCTTTCCAAAGGATCACCATCCTACCATTTGGAGGTTCATAGAAGGTGGCATTGCATGGTGGATACACATATGTACTCTAGAACAGAACAGCTGAAGATGAATCCAGGCTCCATCACTAACTGTATTACCTGGAAAGCTACCCAGCATACCTGTGTCTCAGTTTCCACACAGAATACACCTGTTAGAATGTTTGAATGGATTAATAGAATTAGTCATATAAACTCTGAGAACAGTGTCTGACTCATGTAGACCTCATAGAAGTGTGTGTTATGATGATGATGAAGATGATGATAATGATGATGGCAATGATTGGATTATGCAGAAAATGCTTAACAGAAAGAATAATTGGAGCGGCACTATTACAGTTCTAGCAGAACTAACACAAAGAGGTAAAGATGATTGTAAAGTCACTTTATTATTTTTAGTATTTAGTTATTATTTACTTTAATAAATAAATAGATTGCATGTGTCTAAAGAGTTTTCTAAACTAAACCTAGCAAGAAATATCTTTTCGCTTGTTACCTCAGTTTGGAATAAGAATGTTCTATAAAGTAAATTTACTTAGTTTAGTTGAAATTATATGCTATGATTCAGTCATACACAGATAAAATCTTTTTTATTTTAATATCAAAACCCCAAATTTTCCTTAAGTATCTTTCTACTTGGAGAATTAAATAGTCAAAATGACATTGTTTTCTGTCCTAAAAGACTCTTCCTGGTTACCCCAGTCTCTTTGGCATAAGCATCCAATAGTTTAGAGGTGTCCTCTTCATTAAAGAATACATGTTTTATTTTAGAATAGTTTTAAAATTACAGAACAATTGTTAAGGTAATACAGAGAGTTCCCATAGACCTGACAACCAGTTTCCCCTCTTATTAACATCTTACCTCAGTACCATAATTTGTTACAATTAATAAAACAATATAGGTACACTGATACTAACCAAAGTGCATACCTTAAATTCAGACTGCCTTAGTTTTTACCCAGTGTCTTTTCTGTATTCCAGGATCCCATCCTAGATACCACACTGTATTTAATAGACATGTCTCCTCTTTGCTGTGACAGTTTCTCAGGCTTTCCTTGTTTTTGGCGGCCTGACAGTTTGAGCTCTGTTCAGAATGTCCATTAAGTGAGATTCCTCTGATACTTTTCTTGTGATTGGACTAAGATTATGGTATTTGAGGAGGAAGGCTCTGGAGATGAAGTACCATTTTCATCCTATCATAGCAAGAGTTTATACTATCAACCTGATGTATCACTGTTGGTGTTGACCTTGATTTCCTGGCTCACGAAGTGTGTGTCAAGTTTCTCCACTGTCCTCTTCTTCCCCGTTCCATACTATACTCTTAGGAAGGGAGTCACTATGTAAAACGTACACTTACAGAGTGGGATGTTATCATTTAAAAGTGGAGTCTTGTCTTAGTCTGTCTTAGCCTGCTGCTACAACAACAACAACAAAAAAGTTAGACTGGGTGGCCTATAAACAGCACATTTCCTTCTCATTGTTCTGGAGGCTGGGAAGTCTGAGATCAAGGTTCTGGCAGACCCCTTGTCTGGTGAGGAGGGTCTGCTTCCTTGTCCATAGATGGCCATCTTCCTTGTGTCTTCACAGGGCAGAAGGAGCAAGGATGCTCTCTGAGTCCTCTTTTATCAGGGTGCTCATGACCTAATCACCTCCCAAAGTCCCCATCTCTTGTTATCAACACATTGAAAGTTAGGTTTTAATATATGAATTTTAGAGAGACATAAACATTCAGCTCAAAGCAAGTATCTACATAAATTACTTGGAGTTGTTCTGCATGGGATGCTTGCCTATTCTTCCCCCATTTATTTATTTATGTAATCCTTTATTTCAATATGGGCTCATGGATATTTATTTTACACTTTGGATTATAATCCAAGACTACCGTATTTATTTTGCTTCTTCGACTTTGGCCACGGGGAACTTTTTCAGGAACACTGTGGCTCCTGCATTACTTAGATATACCCCCATCAACTGTGCATATTGTTTGTTTGCTTGTTTGTTTGTTTTTGAGAAATTCCTTTCTTTCTGGTACTACGGAATGCTCCAAGCTCATTTTTTAAAAAAATATTTCCAGTCACAGTCATAAAATCAGCCATCTTTACAAGCAGCCCTGCTTCCTTTATTAGAGAGTGGACTTAGAAACCATCATCTGAAAGCCAGACATATTGGTTGCCACTGAGATACTGTCGCTTCTTTATGCTCTCAGCTAACATAGCAAGGAAATATATGTGTGTATTTTAATTACTGAATATACAAATGTCTATAAGTATTTCTGTATGTAGCCATCAGCTTCTAATAATGCTAAATGTGAATTTATATGGATACTTTAGACTCTAATCCATTACCTCACGGGTCATTCTATTCCCCTCCCCTCGCTTATCTGTAACTTCCTACTTCAATAGTGAGAAAGCTTGCTCCTAGTATTTGCCATCCCTTCCCCTAATTACTCAGTTCCAGTACACACGTAGATCAATAGCATATTTGTTAGCCTGTACCCCCAAGTGAAATAAGTTTATCAATTATTGTACAATACTCTATTTTTTTGCCTTTATTTTTACAGATTCCTCTAATATCTATAGTTGCTTAGGGAAAAATGATTATCCCTCATTCCCTTTGGTAAGGTGGTTTCTTGTATTTGTAATAGTTAGATGTTTTGTCACATTATGCCTTCTGTCCAGGGATCCCCAACTTCCGTTGTAAGGAAGTACTACAGTTTATTTATCCATTGGTCTATTGAAGGACATCTTGGCTGCTTCCAGTTTTGGGTGATAATGAATAAAGGTAATATAAGCATTTATGTGTAAGTATTTGTGTGGGCATAAGTTTTCAGATAAGTTGGGTAAATACCAATGAATATGATTGCATGTTTGTATGGTAAGACTATATTTAGCTTTGTAAGAAATTGCCATAATGTCTGCCAAAGTAACTGTGCCATTTTTCGTTCCCACTAGCAATGAATGAGAATTCCTGTCAGGGTACACACTCACCAGCAACAGGCACTGACAGTTACTGGGGGGATTTTGACCATTCTAATAAGAATCAGGAGTATCTAATAGCTGTTTTAATTTGGAATTCCCTAATGACAAATGATGTTGAAAACCTTTTAATTTGCTTATGTGCCATATGCATACCTTTTTTTGGTGAGGTGATCATTTGCACATTTTAAAATTGGGTTGTTTGTTTTCTTATAGTTGAGTATTAAGCATACTTTATACATTATGGATAAAGTCTTTTATTGGCTATGTGTTTTGCAAATATTTTTTTCTCATCTGTGGCTTTGATTTTGATTTTCTTAAAAATATCTTTTACAGAACACCAGTTTTTAGTTTTAATAAACTTCAAGTTGTCAATTTTTCCCTTTCATGGATTGTGCTTTTGGTATTTTATCTAAAAGCTCATCACCAAACCCAAAGTAGTATTGATTTTCTCCTATGTTTTCTTCTAGAACTATTATAATTTTGGATATGCATTTAGGCCAAAGATATATTTTGAGTTAATTTGGGGGAAAGGTGTAAGATCTGTGTTTAAGTTCACTTTTTAAAATATAGATGTCCAAATATTCTAGCACTCTTTGTTGAAAAGACCATTCTTTCCCCACTGTATTGCCTTTGATTCTTTTACAAAAATTAGTTCACTATATTTATGTGAGCTTATTTATAGGCTCTCTATTCGGTTACTTTGGTCTCAATATCTATCCTTTTACCATTATCATGCTATCTTGTTATAGCTTTATTTAGCTATAAATAAAGATTTATTTAAATCTTATTTAGCAAGATTTAAAATAAGGTAGTCTGAGTTCTCCAACTTTATTCTTCTTTTTCAGTATTTTGTTGGTATTCTAGGTTTTTTACCTTTCCATGTAAACTTGAGAATCAATTTACTGTTGTCTACAAAATACTTGCTGGGATTTTGAATGGAATAGCTTTGAATCTACATAAATTTGAGAACAAAAAACATCTTAATAATATTGTCTTCCAGTCTGTGAACATAGAATATGAACTCATTTCCTGAGGTTTTCTTAGATTTCTTTTATCAGAGTTTTTGTTTTCTACAAATAGATTTTGTTAGATTTATACCTAAGTCTTTTATTTTTTGATGTTATTGAAAATGATATACATTTTTAAAAAAAAATTAAATTTCACTTGATTTTTGTGAGCATGCAGGAGAGCAATTGAGCTTTTATATTAATCTTGTATCCTGCAACCTTGCTATGTTCACTTCTAGTTCCAGGACATTTTTGGGGGTCAATTATTTGAGATTTTCTACATATGAAAATATGTAATCTGCAAATAAAGGAAGTTTTACATCTTTCCTTCCAATCTCTATCACTTTTATTTCCTTGTCGTATTTTATTCCATTAGCTCTGACTTCCAGTCCAAATGTTGGACAGGAGTAATGATAAAGGTCATCTTTGTTTTGTTCACAATTTCGTGGGAAAATTATCTAGTTTCTCATTAGGTATGGTGTTGGATACAGATTGTGTGTAGAAATGCTTTATCAAATTGGGAAAGCTCCACTCTATTTCTACTTTACTGAGAATTTTTATCATGAATGAGTGTTGGATTTTATTAAATAAATTATTTTTTACAATTGATGTGCATTTTTTCTTTAGTGTTGATATGATGGATTAGATTGATTGATTTAAAACATGCTGAATCAGCCTTGCACAATTAGAGAACTTGGTTATGAGTATAATTTTTTTTTTTGTATTGAGTGTTGGATTTGATTTGCTAACATATGTTGAGTTTTTTTTTTTCTTTTTATATCTATGATGATGAGACATATTGTCTGTAGTTAAACTTTCCTGTATATCTTTATTTGGTTATTATAGAGTAATACTGGCCCAATAAAATGATTTAAGAAATATTCCATCAACTTCTATTTTCTGGAAGAAATTGTAGAGAAGCAGTATATTTCTTCCTTAAAAACATGGTAGAATTCCCCTATGAAACCATTTGGGTACTACTTTTTCTTTTGAAAATTTTAAATTATTAATTTATTTAATGATACAGTGTTACTTAAGTTCTATTCAGATTATCTATTTATGGTTTTGATACTTTGTCTTTCAAGTTATTTGTACATCTGTGATATCAGCTATTTTTTTCTCTTTTATTTATTATTTTGTTTATTTGGTTTCTCTCTCTCTTTTTAATGAGCTTGGTAAAAATTGGTGTCGACTTTATTTACATTTTCAAAAAACTAGCTATTGTTTTCATTCATATTTTCTACTATTTTTTGTTTCTATTTCCTCTCTGATCTTTATTATTTCCTTCCTTCTGCTGACTTTGGGCTTTGTTCTTTTTCTAATACTCTTAGATGGTAGTTAGGTTGTTTATTTGAGATTTTTCTTGTTTCTTTAGGTAGGCATGCATCTCTATAAACTTTCTTCTTAGAACTGCTTTTGAAGTAACCAATAGACTTTGAAAAGTTGTATTTCCACTTTCATTTGTCTCAAGGTATTTTCTGATTTTTTTGTTGACCCATTGTTTTTTTAGTACAATGTTGTTTGTTCTCCACGTGTTTGTGTTCCTACTATTTTCCTTTTGGTAATTGATTTCTAGTTTCATCCTGATTTTATTTTATTTTATTTTTTAACATGCTTATTGGAGTATAATTGCTTTACATTGTTGTGTTAGTTGCTGCTGTATAATAAAGTGAATCAGCTATACGTACACATATATCCCCATATCCCCTCCCACTTGTGTCTCCCTCCCACCCTCCCTATTCCGCCCCTCTAGGTGGCCACAAAGCACTGAGCTGATCTCCCTGTGCTATGCAGCTGCTTCCTATTAGCTCTCTATTTTACATTTGGTAGTACATATATGTCATTAACACTCTCTCACTTCTTCCCAGCTTATGCTGCCCCCTCCCCATGTCCTCAAGTCCATTCTCTATGTCTGTGTCTTTATTCCTGTCTGGCCCCTAGGTTCTTCAGAAATTTTTTTTTTTTTTTAGATTCGATATATATATATGTGTGTGTTAGCATACAGTATTGGTTTTTCACATTCTGACTTACTTCATTCTGTGTGACAGACTCTAGGTCCATCCACCTCACTACAAATAACTCAATTTCATTTCTTTTTATGGCTGAGTATATATTCCATTGTATATATCTGCCACATCTTCTATATCCATTCATCTGTCAATGGATATTTAGGTAGCTTCCATGTCCTGGCTATTGTAAATAGTACTGCAATGAACATTGTGGTAAATGACTCTTTTTGAATTGTTTTCTCAGGGTATATGCATAGTAGTGAGACTGCTGGGTCATATGGTAGTACTATTTTTAGATTTTTAAGGAACCTCCATACTGTTCTCCATAGTGGCTATATCAATTTATATTCCCACCAACAGTGCAAGAAGGTTCCTTTTTCTCCACACCCTCTCCAATATTTTTTGCTTGTAGGTTTTTTTTGATAATGGCCATTCTGACCGGTATGAGATGATATCTCATTGTAGTTTTGATTTGCATTTCTCTTATGATTAGTGATGTTGAGCATCCTTTCATGTGTTTGTTGGCAATCTGTATATCTTCTTTGGAGAAAAGTTAATTTAGTTCTTCTGCCCATTTTGGGACTGGGTTGTTTGGTTTTTTGATATTGAGCTGTGTAAGCTGATTATATATTTTCGAGATTAATCTTTTGTCAGTTGCTTCATTTAAAAATATTCTCTCCCATTCTGAAGGTTGTATTTTCATCTTGTTTGTGGTTTCCTTTGCTGTGCAAAAGCTTTTAAGCTTCATTAGGTCACATTTGTTTATTTTTGTTTTTATTTCCATTTCTCTAGGAGGTGGGTCAAAAAGGATCTTGCTGTGGTTTATGTCATAGAGTGTTCTGCCTATGTTTTCCTCTAAGAGTTTTATAGTGTCTGGCCTTATATTTAGGTCTTTAAAATTTTTTGAGTTTATTTTTGTGTATGGTGTTAGGGAGTGTTCTAGTTTCATACTTTTACTTGTAGCTGTCCAGTTTTCCCAGCACCACTTATTGGAAGAGGCTGTCTTTTCTCCTTCATATATTCTTGCCACCGTTATCAAAGATAAGGTGACCACACGTGTGTGGGTTTATCTCTGGGCTTTCTATCCAGTTCCACTGATCTATATTTCTGTTTTTGTGCCAGTACCATACATACTATCTTGATGACTGTAGCTTTGTAATATAGTCTGAAGTCTGGGAGCCTGATTCCTCTGGCTCCGTTTTTCTTTCTCAAGATTGCTTTGACTATTCAGGGTCTTTTGTGTTTCCATACAAATTGTGCAATTTTTTGTTCTACCTCTGTACAAAATGCCATTGGTACCTTGGTAGAGATTGCACTGAATCTGTAGATTGCTTTGTGTAGTAGAGTCATTTTTCACAATGTTGATACTTCCATCCAAGAACAGGGTATATTTCTCCGCTTGTTTGTATCATCTTTAATTTCTTTCATCAGTGTCTTATTGATTTCTGCATACAGGTCTTTGTCTCCTTAGGTAGGTTTATTCCTAGGTATTTTATTCTTTGTGTTGCAACAGTAAATGGGAGTGTTTCCTTAATTTCTCTTTCACATATTTCATCATTAGTGTATAGGAATGCAAGAAATTTCTGTGCATTAATTTTGTATCCTGCTTCTTTACCAAATTCATTGATTAGCTCTAGTAGTTTTCTGGTAGGATCTTTAGAATTCTCTATGTGTAATATCATGTCATCTGCAAATAGTGACAGTTGTATTTCTTTTCCAATTTGGATTCACTTTATTACTTTTTCTTATCTGATTGCTTGGCTAAAATTGCCAAAATTTTGTTGAATAATAGAGGTGAGAATGGGCAACCTTGTGTTGTTCCTGATCTTCATGGAAATGGTTTCAGTTTTTCATCATTGCGAACAATGTTGGCTGTGGGTTTGTCATATATGACCTTTATTATGTTGAGGTAAATTACCTTTATGCCTACTTTCTGGAAAATTTTCATGATAAATGGGTATTGAATTTTGTCAAAAGCATTTTCTGCATCTATTGATTATCATATGATTTTTATCCTTCAATTTGTTAATATGGTGTATCACAGTGATTGATTTGCATATATTGAAGGATGCTTGCATTCCTCGGATAAACTCCATATGATCATGGGTATGATCCTTTTACTGTGGTGCTGGATTCTGTTTGCTAGTATCTTGTTGAGGATTTTTGCTTAATATTCATCAGTGACATTGGCCTGCAGTTTTCTTTTTTTGTGACATCTTTGTCTGGTTTGGGTATCAGGGTGATGGTGGCCACATAGAATGAGTTTGGGAGTTTTCCTCCCTCTGCTGTGTTTTGGAAGAGTTTGTTAAGGATGGTCTTAGCTCTTCCCTAAATTTCTGATAGAATTTGCCTGTGAATCCATGTGGTCCTGGGCTTTTGTTTGTTGGAAGATTTTTAATCACAGTTTCAATTTCAGTGCTTGTGATGGGTTTGTTTATATTTCCTGTTTCTACCTGGTTCAGTCACAGAAGGTTGTGCTTTTCCAAGAATTTGTCAATTTCTTCCAGGTTTTCCATTTTATTGGCATATAGTTGCTTGCAGTAATCTCTCATGATCCTTTGTATTTCTCTAGTGTCAGTTGTTACTTCTCCTTTTTTGTTTCTAATTCTGCTGATTTGAGTTTACTCCCTTTTTTTCTTGATGAATATGGCTGATGCCTTATCAGTTTTCTTTATCCTTCAAAGAACCAGCTTTTCATTGTATTCTCATGTGCTATTGTTTCTTTCATTTATTTTTCATTTATTTCTGATCTGATATTTATGATTTCTTTCCTTTTGCTAAACTTTAGGTGTTTTGGTTTTTTTGGTTGTTGTTGTTCTTCTTTCTCCAATGGCTTTAGGTGTAGGGTTAGGTTCTTTATTTGAGATTTTTCTTGTTTCCTGAGGTAGGGCTGTATTGCTTTAAACTTCCCTCTTAGAACTGCTTTTGCTGCATTCCACATGTTTTGTAACACAGTGTTTTCATTGTCAATTGTTTCTAGGTATTTTTTGATTTCCTCTTTGAATTCTTCAGTGATCTGGTTATTTAGTAGTGCATTGTTTATCCTCCATGTGTTTGTATTTTTTAGTTTTTTCCTGCAGTTGATATCTAGTTTCATACCATTGTGGTCAGAAAAGATACTTAATACAATTTCAATTTTCTTCAATTTACCAAGGCTTTCTTTGTGACCCAAGATATGAGCTATCCTGGAGAACGTTCCATGAGCACTTGAGAAAAAAGTTTATTGTGTTGTTTCTGGATGTAATGTCCTATAAATATCATTTAAGTTCATCTTGTTTAATGTATCATTTTAAGCTTGTGTTTCCTTATTTACTTTCATTTTGGTTGATCCGTCCATTGGAGAAAGTGGGGTGTTAACGTCCCCTACTATTATTGTGTTACTGTCAATTTCCCCTTTCATGGCTGTTAGCATTTGCCTTATGTATTGAGGTGCTCCTATGTTGGGTGCATAAATATTTACAATTGTTATATCTTCTCCTTGGATTAACCCCTTGATCATTATGTAGTATCCTTCTTTGTCTCTTGTAATAGTCTTTATTTTAAAGTCTATTTTGTCTGATATGAGAATTGCTACTCCAGCTTTCTTTTGGTTTCCTTTTGCATGGAATATCTTTTTCCATCCTCTCATTTTCAGTCTGTATATGTCCCTAGGTCTGAAGTTGGTCTCTTGTAGACAGCATATATACAGGTCTTGTTGCTGTATCCATTCAGTCAGTCTATGTCTTTTGGTTGGAGCATTTAATCCACTTACACTTAAGGCAATTATCCATATGCATATTCCTATTACCATTTTTTAAATTGTTTTGGGTTTGTTATTGTAGGTCTTTTCCTTCTCTTGTGTTTCCTGCCTAAAGAAGTTCCTTTAGCATTTGTTGTAAAGCTGCTTTTGTGGTGCTGAATTCTCTTAGCTTTTGCTTGTCTGTAAGGATTTTAAATTCTCCTTTGAATCTGAATGAGATCCTTGCTAGGTAGAGTAATCTTGGTTGTAGTTTTTTCCCTTTCATCACTTTAAATATGTCTTGCCACTCCCTTCTGGCTAGCAGAGTTTCTGCTGAAAGATCAGCTGTTAACTTTGTGAGCATTCCCTTGTATGTTACTTATTGCTTTTCCTTTGCTGCTTTTAATATTTTTTCTTTGTATTTAATTTTTATAGCTTAATTAATATATGTCTTGGCATGTTTCCCTTTGGATTTATCCTCTTTGGGACTCTCTGTGTTTCTTGGACTTGATTGCCTATTTCCTTTCCCATATCAGGGAAGTTTTCAACTCTAATCTCTTCAAATATTTTCTCAATCCCTTTCTTTTACTCCTCTTCATGTGGGACTCCTATAATTCGAATGTTGGTACATTTAAGGTTATCCCATAAATCTCTGAGACTTTCTTCAATTCTTTTCATTCTTTTTTTCTTTATTCTGCTCTGCAGTAATTATTTCCAGTATTTTATCTTTCAGGTTACTTATCTGTTCTTCTGCCTCAGTTATTCTCCTATTGATTCCTTCTAGAGAATTTTTAACTTCATTTCTTGTGTTGTTCATCATTGTTTGTTTGCTCTTTAGTTCTTCTAGGTCCTTGTTAAACATTTCTTGTATTTTCTCTATTCTCTTTACACTATTTTGGACCATCTTTCCTATCATTACTGTGAATTATTTTTCAGGTAGGCTGCATATTTCCTCTTCCTTTGTTTGGACTGGTGAGTTTTTACCTTGCTCCTTCATCTGCTGTGTGTTTCTCTGTCTTCTCATTTTGCTTAACTTACTGTGTTTGGGGTCTCCTTTTTGCAGGCTGCTGGTTCATATTTCCTGTTGTTTTTGGTGTCTGCCCCCAGTGGGTAAGGTTGATTCAGTGGGTTGTGTAGGCTTCCTGGTGGAGGTGACTAGTGCCTGTGCTCTGGTGGATGAGGCTGGATCTTGTCTTTCTGGTGGGCAGGACTGCATCCGGTGGTGTGTTTTGGGGTGTCTGTGAACTTATTATGATTTTAGTCAACCTCTGTGCCAATGGGTGGCGTTGTGTTCCTGTCTTGCTAGTTGTTTGGCATGGGGTGTCCAGCACTGGATCTTGCTTGTCTTTGAGTGGAGCTGGGTCTTAGCATTGAGATGAAAATCTATGGGAGAGTTCTCACCGATTGATATTACATGGGGTTGGGAGGTCTCTCGTGGTCCCATATCCTGAACACGGCTCTACCACCTCAGAGTCTCATGTCTGACACCCGGCCAGAACACCAAGACCCTGTCAACCACATGGCCAGGTATGTAGGGAGTTTCTTGCCTTTTGTGAAGTCTGAGGTCTTCTGCCAGTGTTCAGTAGGTGTTCTGTAGGAGCTGTTCCACATGTAGATGTATTTTTGGTGTATTTGTGGGGAGGAAGTTGATCTCCACGTTTTACTTCTCCACCATCTTGAAGGTTCTCTCCATACTGTTGTTGTAGTATAAAATGTTTTATATAATTTCTATCCTCTTAAATTTGTTGAGACTTATTTTGTGACCTAGCGTATGATCTGTCCTGGAAAATGTTCCATGTGCACTTGGAAAGGATTTGTATTCTGCTGTTTTTGGATGGAATGTATTATAGATATCTATTAAGTCCAAATGGTCTATTATGTCATATAAGATCACACTTTCCTTATTGATTTTCCATCTGAAGTGGGACGTTATAGTCCACTACTATTATTGTATTATTATAAGTTTCTCCCTTTGTGTCTGTTGCTATTTCTTTATATATTTAGGTGCTCCTGTATTAGGTACATATATGTTAACAAATGTAATTTCTTCTTGTATTGATTATATAATGCCTTTCTTTTTCTTTTGTAACAGACTTTGTTTTAGAGTGTATTTTATTTGATTATGAGTATTGTTACCCCTGCTTTCTTGATGTTTCCAGTTGCATGAAATATATTTTTCCACCTCCTTACTTCCTGTCAATTTTTGTCTTTAGCTCTGAAGAGAGTCTCTCTTAAGCAGCTTATAGATAGCTCTTTTTTTTAATCCAATCAGCCAAACTATCTCTCTCTCTCTCTCTCTCTCTCTCTCTATATATATATATATATATATATATATATATATATGTATATATATATATATATATATATATATATATATATATATTTGTGTGTGTGTGTGTGTGTGGTACATGGACCTCTCACTGTTTTGGTCTCTCCCATTGTGGAGCATAGGCTCTGGACGTGCAGGCTCAGCAGCCATGGCTCACGGGCCTAGCCACTCCATGGCATGTGGAATCTTCCCAGACTGGGGCACGAACCCATGTCCCCTGCATCGGCAGGTGGACTCTCAACCACTGCACCACCAGGGAAGCCCCAATCTATATCTTTTGATTGGAGCATTTAGTCCATTGTCCTTTAAAGTAATTATTGATAGGTATTACTTATTGCCATTGTATTACTTGTTCTCCAGTAGATTTTTGGTCCCTCTCTGTTCTTTTTTTCTTTTTGTTTCTTCCCTTTTGGTTTGATGGCTTTCTTTAGTAGTATGCTTGTGTTCCTTTCTCTCTAGACTTTGTGTACCTATTGTAGGTTTTTGGTCTGTGATACCACAGGGTTTATATATGTTGACCTATAAATATATCTACATGTTTTAAACAGGTAGTCCTTTAGGTTCAAACCTCTTCTAAAAGACCTACATATTTTACTCCCCTACCCCACATCTTGTGTTTTCATGTTGTATTTCACATCTTCATGTTTATCCCTTTACTGATTATTGTAATCATAGTTGATTTTACACTTTTTATATTTTAATCATCATGCTAGCTTATTTAAATCGTTGTTACTCAGGCTTTACTATATATTTTCCTTTACTAATGGGAGTTTTTCTTTTCCATAGAGTCTTCATTCTTGTTATAGCCTTTTATTTTCCACTTAGAAAAGACTATCATTTCTTTAATGGTATGTTTAGTATTAATGAAATTTTTTAGTTTTTGCTTGTCTGAGTTCTTCATCTCTCTTTCAATTCTAAATGATAATCTTGCTGGGTAGAGTATCCTGTTTGAAGGGTTTTCCCTTTCAGCACTTTAAATATCTTGTGTCACTCCCTTCTAGCCTGAAAACTTTCTGCAGAAAAATTAGCTGATAGCCTTATGGGGGGTTCCCTTTTAATATGACTCTTTGTTTTTCACTTCTTGCCTTTAAATTTTCTCTTTATTTTAACTTTTGCTATTTTACCTTTGATATGTGTTGGTGTGGGTCTGTTTTGGGTTCATCTTGTTTGGGATCCTCTGTGCTTCCTATACCTGGATACCTGTCTCCTTCTTCAGGTTTGGGAAGTTTTCAGTCATAATTTTATCAAAAACTTTTTTAACCCCCTTCTCTCTCTCTTCTTCTTCTGAGACCCCTAAAATACTAATGTTGATATGATTGATGTTATCCCATAGATCTCTTAAATGGTCCTTATTTTTTTAATTTGTTTTTCTTTTTGCTTTCTAATTGGGTTCTTTTCATTATTCTATTTTCATTTATGCCTTCTTCTGTATCATTTAATCTGCTATTAATTCATTTCAGTGTGTTTCACCTTTCAGTTATTTTATTCTTCTGTTCTGACTGGTTCTTTTTTATATTTTCTAGTTCCTTGTTAAAATTCTTACTGTATTCATCTATTACTGCCCCTAAGTCAGTTAACATTCTTATTATGAACGATTTGAATTCTTTGTCTGATAAATTGTTTATTTCTCTTTCATTAGTTGCTTTTTCAGGGGTTTTCTATTGGTCTTTCAAATGAAACAAATTCCTCTGTTTTCTTATTTGGTTTAACTTTCTCTCTCTCTATGAAATTGGGTGAAACATTTATGTATTGTGATCTTGAAGGGATCACTCCCTTATGTGGGAGTGTCCCCATACAGTCTGCCTATGTCCAGTGTGTTTGATGGGAGAGCTGGATTTGATGTGAACACAAGTCACATATTTCCTATGGATGTACTAGCAACTATCATCTCAGTTGTAGATAGGGTGGGGTGTTGACCCAGAACCAGGTGTGAGCTGAGGTTTCCCCTCTGCTTTGTGGTTATCTCTGTCCTATTTGGTGCGTGGTCATGTCTCATGTTCCTGGAGCAAAAACCCTAAGGGTTGAGTTTGAGCTGGTTCTATTCCCTTTAGGTGTGTGCTCTCACCCCTCCCAGAACCATCACCCTTGACCCAGAGGGGAGCAGTGCAGGAACGTGGAGGGCTTGTGTGGGTTCTTGGTGTGTGATGGGGCAGGGAATGTAGCAATTCAGCTACAGACAGAGGTTGGGGCTATTTGTGATGCTCCATCTGTGTGAGTGCCAGTAATGACTGCTCTGCTCTGATTAGATGCCATTTGGGAGCTGAGCCATCTATGTGTCTCATGGCCAAGATCTTTCCTTGGTCATGGCAGCCCATTCTCCAATGCAGAGCTGCAACGTGAAGTAAGTGGGACCAGAGCATTCAAAAGTCTTCAGAATTCATGCAATCAGAGATAGCTTTAGTGCTTACAGTGTTCCAAACACTGTGCTGGGTGCTAGAGATACAATAGTGAACAAGATCACAGAGTCCCTCATTTTAGTAAGACAGTGCACTTCCCCCTAGAATGATACAGCAATCATTATTATTTGTGGTAAGCACTAAAAAGGAATCCTATGGAGGTATGCAATCTAGGAGAATGGCTGGACCTCAATGGTCATGGTCAATGAGGGCATCTCTGGGTCCTGAAAGTCAAGCAGGAGCCTCTATGCAAGGATGAGGAGTAAGGATGTGCAAAGCCATGAAGAAGGAAAGAGGTCAGCTTGTTCAAGGAACTGGAAGATTGCCAAGGTAACTGGAGCAGGAAAGGAGGTTGGCAGAGGCAGGTTCAGAGTCCAGCAGGTTCACGGCCACAGACTGTAGATATAGTAGTTTCCTTAGGTCGAATTTCCCCTCTTAGTCTGTGGTTGTGTTTTGTGTAGGCTCATGTGATGTAGGAGCATGGTGTGTGTGTGGTGGGAGGTGGCGGGATAATGTACATATTCATTGTATTTATACTCCCTCCTGAAGAAGCCCCAGTGTTGTGGTAGGAGCACAGAAATACTATGTCTCCAAGGGTATAAACCTCATCTCAGAGCCTGAGACAGAATCTATGAGCCCTGCTTCCCTGAAGCAGGGGAAACCTGTGGCCCTGTGTTCATAGTAGGTCTTGTGACTGGTATTTCTTTTGGGGTGCACTGCCTGTGTCTGTGTTTTGCTGAGCAGGTTGTCAAGTGCATGGCAAAAGCACAACTTCAATGTGCCCCTACTTCAGTTTTACTGAACCAGGAAATTCTGCTAATTGGCTAGTTTGGAAAGGGACGGTAGCCCTTGGTATTGACATCCTACCTTATCCTCCTTCCCTTCAGAATTGTGGGCAACAAAGTAGCATGCAAAGCACTGATCATTGCAGAAGATTAAAATAGCAGCCGTTCTATAGTAACACTCATTGGAGAAGGGAGTCTGGCCCTGAGGTCTGAGTGTTCCACTCTGAACCTAACTTCTCCAACCAGGGAGCTAAATTGGCTTCTCATGGGAGTATGCTGGGTGTGGCTGAAAGCCCCGCTCTGCACAGCTGGCAATCTGGGAGAGGAAGCAGAAAGGAAGAGGGCTTCCTTGAGGATTGGGAGATCCAAAAGAGGGCCCTGCAGGCCAAACAAGTCCAAGTCCAGTTTCATCACAGTGACCTTCATCCCAAACTCAAGAGTGAGCTAACTCTCTCCTCATTGGGAAAGAGTGAGTGCATAGGAGCTGGTCAGAGGGGCCTAGAAGTGTTCTCCTGGTCCTGGGGTGTCTACATAAAAGGAGGTGGGGACAGGTGGTAAATGTCTCTCTGCTGATGCCAACCTTGCAATTTTTCCATCTGTCTTGTGTATTCCTCATGCTCCAGAGAAGACCTCATGATACACATGTTCAACATGTCCCTGGTGGTAATCCTCAGCTGCCTTACTCGTGGTACTTCCCTCATGCCTGTAGTGGAAACAACTTCCTGTTAATGGTTTTGACTATCTGGCTTCTCCACACACAGAGAGCAGGGCAGTGAGTATTGTTAGAGAAATTGAACACAACCGTGCTCTTTGGGCCAGCATGTGTTTCTGTGTCTCGTATGTCGCACCCTCAACACTGATCATTGCCTTCTTCAACATGTATCTGTAATCAGCTCCCTCTCTTGTTGCTCTCAATATTTTCTAGTCTGTTATCCCCTGCTGACCTTCAGATGTGTCCTTCCAGTCTGCTACACAGAGAACACAGAGGCATCCAGGACTGAAGCCCCAGAGGTGCTGTCCCCTTCCTGGAACTGATGTTCTCTGGGCTCTTCCCACTGCCTTCTCCCCACTCATACTCAGAGGCTGCTCTACAGAATCCTGCCCTCCCCTGTCCATCGTTTTACTCTTTCTTCAACTAGTCTTTCTCCACTGCTTTCTTCCCCATAGAAACACACCCACACTAACATTATAAACAACTAACTCACTAAAAAAAAACAAACCTTCTCTTGATCTTAGTCCTTTCTCAGACACTATATGAAACATCTCCTATTTTTTGTGGTTGTGTGTCTAGAAATACAGGCCTACATTAGTTGCCCGGTTTCCTCACCCTTAAATCAACACACCCTTAGCCTTAGTAGTCCGTCCTATACCCCACACTACTGAACTCTTCTCGACAAGATCTCAGTGAGTAAACAGAAAGCCAGTCAACTGGGCCCATACCATATTTCCAGGTAGCCACATAAACTTGACACCATGGACCTTGAAACACCCTTCAGACTTCATTTCTGCTTTGCTTGTGTGTGTGTGTGTTTCTCTCTAGGTTCTTGCTGCTTCTGTTGTTTCCTTCTCAGTCCTCCTTGAAGATTCCTCTTGTCTACCCAGTTCTCACACCTTGGTGGTCTTTCTGTCCCTACACTCAACTCTCTCCTCATGTCTCTGCCCCTCCCTGGACAATGTGACCTGTGTTTCTTGAACTGCCACATCTAGTCTGATCTCCCTTAACACATTTTATTGATTTTTAATCATCCATATTCAGATTCTCTTCCACTCTCCACATTTATTTTTTTATTTATTTTTATTTATTTTTTTAAACATCTTTATTGGAGTATAATTGCTTTACAATGGTGTGTTAGTTTCTACCCTATAGCAAAGTGAATCAAAAAATCTTTAGGGACAAAGGGAAGATGGCGGAAGAGTAAGACGCGGAGATCACCTTCCTCCCCACAGATACATCAGAAATTCATCTACACGTGGAACAACTCCAACAGAACACCTACTGAATGCTGACAGAAGACCTCAGACCCCCCAAAAGGCAAGAAACTCCCCACATACCTGGGTAGGGCAAAAGAAAAAAAAGAATAAACAGAGACAATAGGATATGGACGGGACCTGCACCAGTGGGAGGGAGCCGTGAAGGAGGGAAGGTTTCTACACACTACAAGCCCCTTCGCGGGTGGAGACTGCAGGTGGCGGAGGGGGAAAGCTTCGGAGTAGCGGAGGAGAGCACAGCAACAGGGGTGCGGAGGGCAAAGCGGAGAGATTCTGGCACAGAGGATCGGTGCCCTCAGGCACACACCAGCCCGAGAGGCTTGTCTGCTCGGTTGCCGGGGCGGGCGGGGCTGGGAGCTGAGGATCGGGTATCGGCTTTCAGTCGGAGCGCAGGGAGAGGACTGGGGCTCGCGGCAGGAAGAGAGCCTGAAGGAGTTAGTGCACCATGGCTAACCCGGAGGGAGTCCGGGGAAAGGGTCTGGAGATACCGGAGAGGCAAGAGACTTTTTTTCCCTTTTGTTGCCTGGTACGCGAGGAGAGGGCATTAAGAGGGCTGCTTGGGGAGGCGCTGGAGACAGGCGCGAGCCGCGGGTAAGGCGCGGACCATGGAGACGGGCGTGGGACGCTGGGGCGGCTGCTGCTGACGCCGCCGCCGCCGCCGCCCGCCGCCGCCCGCCGCCGCCGCCGCCCGCCGCCGCCGCTGCCGCCGCGGGGCCTGTGTGCGAGCGCGGGTCACTGTCCGCCCCGCCTTCTGGGGGCCCTGTGCACCCCGCCACTGCCGGGGTCCCGGGAACCGGGGACGGCTTTCCCCGGAGGGCGCACGGAGCGCCACGGGCTGTTGCAATGTCACGCCGGCCTCTGCCGCCGCAGGCCCGCCCCACACTGCGCGCCCCTCCCTCCCCTCTGCCTGAGTGAGCCAGAGCCCCCAAATCAGCGGCTCCTTTAAACCCGTCCTGTCTGAGAGAAGAACGGACGCCCTCCAGCGACCTACGTGCAGAGGCGGGGCCAGGTCCAAGGCTGAGACCCGGGAGTTGTGAGAGCAGAGACAGGGAAATCTCTCTGTGCAGCCTCGGAGGCAGCGGATTAAAGCTCCACGGTCCATTTGATGTGCCCTGCGTCTGTGGAGTGTATGAATGGACAGCGAATCATCCCAAATTGAGGAAGTGGACTTTGAGGACAAGATTTAAGACTTTCCCCCCTTTTTCCTCTTTTTACAACGAATTATCCCAGATTAAGGAGGTGGACTTAGCAAGATTTCAGACTTCTCGCCCTTTTCCTCTTTTTACAACAATTATCCCAAATCGAGGAGGTGGACTTGGAGAGCAAGATTTTTGATTTTTCCCCCTGCTCTCTTTTTGTGAATGTGTATGTGTAATCTTCTGTGTAAGATTCTCTCTGTATAGCTTTGCTTCCACCATATGTCCCTGGGTTCTATTGGTCCGTGTTTTTTTTCAATAATTACTTTTTAATTTTACTACCGCTACTATATTTCATACTTTATTCTATTTTATTTTACCTGCTCTTTCTTTTTTTCCAACCTTCCCTTCCTCCCTCCCTCCCTGCCTCCGCACCTCCTTTCCTTCTTTCTTTTTCTTTCCTCCCTCCCTCCCTCCCACCCTTCCTCTTTCCACTTTCTTTTTCTTTCCTTCCTCCCTCCCTCTCTCTGCTCCTCCTTTCCTTCTTTATTTTTCTTTCCTCCCTCCCTCCCTCCCACCCTTCTTCTTTCCACTTTCTTTTTCTTTCCTTCCTCCCTCCCTCCCTCCTGTCTTTCTTTCTTTCTTTCCTTCCTCCCTCTCTCCCTCCCTTCTTCCATTCACTCTTCCTTTTGCTTTCATTCTTCCCTCCCTCCCTCCTTTCTTTCCTTCTTTCTTTCCATCCTTCCTCCCTCCCTCCCTCCTTTCTTTCTTTCTTCCTTCCTTCCTTCCTTCCCTTCTTCCTTTCTTCCCCTCTCTCTTTCTTTCTTCTACTAATTCTTTCTTTCTACTTTTTCTCACTGTTATTCTGAGCCGGGTGGATGAAAGGCTCTTGGTGCTTCAGCCAGGAGTCAGTGCTGTGCCTCTGAAGTGGGAGAGCCAACTTCAGGACACGGGTCCACAAGAGACCTCCCAGCTCCACATAATATCAAGTAGCGAAAATCTCCCAGGGATCTCCATCTCAACACCAGCACCCAGCTTCAGTCAACGACCAGCAAGCTACAGTGCTGGTCACCCTATGCCAAGCAACTAGCAAGGCAGAAACACAACCCCACCCATTAGCAGAAAGGCTACCTAAAAACATAATAAGGCCACAGGCACCCCAAAACACACCACCGGACATGGACCTGTGGACCAGAAAGGCAAGATCGAGCCTCGGCCACCAGAACACAGGCATTAGTCCCCCCCACCAGGAAGCCTACACAACCTACTGAAACAACCTTAGCCACGGGGGACAGACACCAAAAACAACGGGAACTACGAATCTGCAGCCTGCAAAAAGGAGACCCGAAACACAGTAACATAAGCAAAATGAGAAGGCAGAAAAACACACAGCAGGTGAAGGAGCAAGATAAAACCCTACCAGACCTAACAAATGAAGAGGTAATAGGCAGTATGCCTGAAAAAGAATTCAGAATAATGATAGTAAAGCTGATCCAAGATTCTATTTCCAAGATCCAAAATCTTGGAAATAGAATAGACAATATGCAAGAAACAGTTAACAAGGACCTAGAAGAATTAAAGATGAATCAAGCATCAATTAAAAACACAATAAATGAAATGAAAAATACTCTAGATGAGATCAATAGCAGAATAACTGAGGCAGAAGAACGAATAAGTGAGGTGGAAGATAAAACTAGTGGAAATAACTAATGCAGAGCAAAATAAAGAAAAAAGAATGAAAAGAACAGAGGACAGTCTCAGAGACCTCTGGGACAACATTAAACGCACCAACATTCGAATTATAGGGGTTCCAGAAGAAGAAGAGAAAAAGAAAGGGACTGAGAAAATATTTGAAGAGATTATAGTTGAAAACTTCCCTAATATGGGAAAGGAAATAGTTAATCAAGTCCAGGAGGCACAGAGAGTCCCATACAGAATAAATCCAAGGAGAAATACGCCAAGACACATATTAATCAAACTGTCAAAAATTAAACACAAAGAAATCATATTAAAAGCAGCAAGGGAAAAACAACAAATAACACACAAGGGAATCCCCATCAGGTTAACAGCTGATCTCTCAGCAGAAACTCTACAAGCCAGAAGGGAGTGGCAGGACATAATTAAAGTGATGAAGGAGAGAAACCTGCAACCAAGATTACTCTACCCAGCAAGGATCTGATTCAGATTTGATGGAGAAATTAAAACGTTTACAGACAAGGAAAAGCTGAGAGAGTTCAGCACCACCAAACCAGTTTTACAACAAATGCTAAAGGAACTTCTCTAGGCAAGAAACACAACAGAAGGAATATACCTACAATAACGAACCCAAAGCAATTAAGGAAATGGGAATAGAAACATACATATCAATAATTACCTTAAATGTAAATGGACTAAATGCTCCCACCAAAAGACACAGAGTGGCTGAATGGATACAAAAACAAGACCCATATATATGCTGTCTACAAGAGACCCACTTCAGACCTAGAGACACATACAGATTGAAAGTAAGGGGATGGAAAAAGATATTCCATGCAAATGGAAATCAAAGGAAAGCCGGAGTAGCAATTCTTATATCAGACAAAATAGACTTTAAAATAAAGACTATTAGAAGAGACAAAGAAGGACACTACATAACGATAAAGGGATCGATCCAAGAAGAAGATATAACAATTGTAAATATTTATGCACCCAACATAGGAGCACCTCAATACATAAGGCAAATACTAACAGCCATAAAAGGGGAAATTGACAGTAACACAATCATAGTAGGGGACTTTAACACCCCACTTTCACCAATGGACAGATCATCCAAAATGAAAATAAATAAGGAAACACAAGCTTTAAATGATACATTAAACAAGATGGACTTAGTTGATATTTATAGGACATTCCATCCAAAAACAACAGAATACACATTTTTTTCAAGTGCTCATGGAACATTCTCCAGGATAGATCATATCTTGGGTCACAAATCAACCCTTGGTAAATTTAAGAAAATTGAAATTGTATCAAGTATCTTTTCCGACCACAATGCTATGAGACTAGACATCAATTACAGGAAAAGATCTGTAAAAAATACAAACAAATGGAGGCTGAACAATACAGTACTCAATAACGAAGTGATCACTGAAGAAATCAAAGAGGAAATTAAAAAATACCTAGAAACAAATGACAATGGAGACACGACGACCCAAAACCTATGGGACGCAGCAAAAGCAGTTCTAAGGGGGAAGTTTATAGCAATACAATCCCACCTTAAGAAACAGGAAACATCTCGAGTAAACAACCTGACCCTGCACCTAAAGCAATTAGAGAAAGAAGAACAAAAAACCCCCAAAGTTAGCAGAAGGAAAGAAATCATAAAGATCAGATCAGAAATAAATGAAAAAGAAATGAAGGAAACGATAGCAAAGATCAACCAAACTAAAAGCTGGTTCTTTGAGAAGATAAACAAAATTGACAAACCATTAGCCAGACTCATCAAGAAAAGAAGGGAGAAGACTCAAATCAATAGAATTAGAAATGAAAAAGGAGAAGTAACAACTGACACTGCAGAAATACAAAAGATCATGAGAGATTACTATAAGCAACTCTATGCCAATAAAATGGACAACCTGGAAGAAATGGACAAATTCTTAGAAATGCACAACCTACCAAGACTGACTCAGGAAGAAATAGAAAATATGAATAGACCAATCACAAGCACTGAAATTGAAACTGTGATTAAAAATCTTCCAACAAACAAAAGCCCAGGACCAGATGGCTTCACAGGCGAATTCTATCAAACATTTAGAGAAGAGCTAACACCCATCCTTCTCAAACTCTTCCAAACAATATCAGAGGAAGGAACACTCCCAAACTCATTCTACGAGGCCACCATCACCTTGATACCAAAACCAGGCAAGGATGTCACAAAGAAAGAAAACTACAGGCCAATATCACTGATGAACATAGATGCAAAAATCCTCAACAAAATACTAGCAAACAGAATCCAACAGCACATTAAAAGGATCATACACCATGATCAAGTGGGGTTTATTGCAGAAATGCAAGGATTCTTCAATATACGCAAATCAATCAATGTGATACACCATATTAACAAGTTGAAGGAGAAAAACCATATGATCATCTCAATAGATGCAGAGAAAGCTTTCGACAAAATTCAACACCCATTTATGATAAAAACTCTGCAGAAAGTAGGCATAGAGGGAACTTTCCTCAACATAATAAAGGCCATATATGACAAACCCACAGCCAACATTGTCCTCAATGGTGAAAAACTGAAACCATTTCCACTAAGATCAGGAACAAGACAAGGCTGCCCACTCTCAACACTCTTATTCAACATAGTTTTGGAAGTTTTAGCCACAGCAATCAGAGAACAAAAGGAAATAAAAGAAATCCAAATTGGAAAAGAAGAAGTAAAGCTGTCATTGTTTGCAGATGACATGATACTATACATAGAGAATCCTAAAGATGCTACCGAAAAACTACTAGAGCTAATCAATGAATTTGGTAAAGTAGCAGGATACAAAATTAACGTACAGAAATCTCTGGCATTCCTGTACACTAATGATGAAAAATCTGAAAATGAAATCAAGAAAACACTCCCATTTACCATTGCAACAAAAAGAATAAAATATCTAGGAATAAACCTACCTAAGGAGACAAAAGACCTGTATGCAGAAAATTATATGACACTGATGAAAGAAATTAAAGATGATACAAATAGATGGAGAGATATACCATGCTCCTGGATTGGAAGAATCAATATAGTGAAAATGACTCTACTACCCAACGCAATCTACAGATTCAATGCAATCCCTATCAAACTACCACTGGCATTTTTCACAGAACTAGAACAAAAAATTTCAAAATTTGTTTGGAAAAACAAAAGACCCCGAATAGCCAAAGCAATCTTGAGAACGAAAAACGGAGCTGGAGGAATCAGGCTCCCTGACTTCAGACTATACTACAAAGCTACAGTAATTAAGACAGTATGGTACTGGCATAAAAACAGAAAGATAGATCAGTGGATCAGGATAGAAAGCCCAGAGATAAACCCACGCACATATGGCCAACTTATCTTTGATAAAGGAGACAGGAATGTACAGTGGAGAAAGGATAGCCTCTTCAATAAGTGGTGCTGGGAAAACTGGACAGGGACATGTAAAAGTTTGAGAGTAGATCATTCCCTAACACCATACACAAAAATAAGCTCAAAATGGAATAAAGACCTAAATGTAAGGCCAGAAACTATCAAACTCTTAGAGGAAAACATAGGTAGAACACTCTATGACATAAATCACAGCAAGATCCTTTTGGACCCACCTCCTAGAGAAATGGAACTAAAAACAAAGATAAACAAATGGGACCTAATGAAACTTCAAAGCTTTTGCACAGCAAAGGAAACCATAAACAAGACCAAAAGACAACCCTCAGAATGGGAGAAAATATTTGCAAATGAAGCAACTGACAAAGGATTAATCTCCAAAATTTATAAACAGCTCATGCAGCTCAATAGCAAAAAAACAAACAACCCAATCCAAAAATGGGCAGAAGACTTCAATAGGCATTTCTCCAAAGAAGATATACAGACTGCCAACAAACACATGAAAGAATGCTCAACATCATTAATCATTAGAGAAATGCAAATCAAAACTACAATGAGATATCATCTCACACCAGTCAGAATGGCCATCATCAAGAAATCTAGAAACAATAAATGCTGGAGAGGGTGTGGAGAAAAGGGAACACTCTTGCACTGCTGGTGGGAATGTGAATTGGTACAGCCACTATGGAGAACAGTATGGAGGTTCCTTAAAAAACTAAAAATAGAACTACCATATGACCCAGCAATCCTACTACTAGGCATATACCCTGAGAAAACCATAATTCAAAAACAGACATGTACCAAAATGTTCATTGCAGCTCTATTCACAATAGCCCGGAGCTGGAAACAACCTAAGTGTCCATCATCGGATGAATGGATAAAGAAGATGTGGCACATATATACAATGGAATATTACTCAGCCATAAAAAGAAACGAAACTGAGCTATTTGTAATGAGGTGGATAGACCTAGAGTCTGTCATACAGAGTGAAGTAAGTCAGAAAGAGAAAGACAAATACCGTATGCTAACACATATATATGGAATTTAAAAAAAAAAAATGTCAGGAAGAACCTAGGGGTAAAACGGGAATAAAGACACAGACCTACTTGAGAATGGACTAGAGGATATGGGGAGGGGGAAGGGTAAGCTGTGACAAAGCGAAAGAGAGGCATGGACATATATACACTACGAAACATAAGGTAGATAGATAGTGGGAAGCAGCCGCAGAACACAGGGAGATCAGCTCGGTGCTTTGTGACCGCCTGGAGGGGTGGGATGGGGAGGGTGGGAGGGAGGGAGATGCATGAGGGAAGGGATATGGGAACAGATATATATGTATGACTGATTCACTTTGTTATAAAGCAGAAACTAATAAAAAATTAAAAAAAAAAAAAAAAAAAAAAAAAAAAAGCCAAAGTGAATCAGTTATACATATACCTATGTTCCCATATCTCGTCCCTCTTCACTCTCCACATTTATGTGCCCAATTGGCTACTAGTCATCTCTGCCTGTCTGTCTTCAGGCTGGGCACTGTTTTAGAAACACTCCTTTGTGGACAGGTCACTGCTTTTCTTCAAGTCTCATACTTGGATCTCCAGACCCTAAGGGAGCCTGGTGGCAGCACTTTATGTAATCCATTCTTTAAAGAGTCTGTTCTGCCCAAGATCGTGGGTGGAGGACCCTGAAGCTGCTTGGTAAGCCACGATTGCCACCTTTGAGCATCCTTACTCTAGCGAACATGCTTCATCTAACAATCAGTCCAAGGTCTTAAGGGTACCCCTTTTATGTAACCCCAAGTGGGCACCTCACCTACTCCAGGTAGCCTGCCTGGCTACCTGACTTACATGAAAATCTGACCTGTTGCAGCAGATAAACCCTCACTGCATTTCAAGCTTAGCTACTGTTATTGACTGAGAAGCCCCATTTCATAATTTTGATGGTAGGAAATAGGATAAGCATGGTCAGCAGAAAGCCCTGATACAGCTTCATGAGCCCAGGAGCTCATCCGCAGTCTATAGGTGAACATGTGCAGCTGTGTCAGACTTCATGAGGACTCTTCCATGAGTTGTCCATTTGCAGTGCCCTCGATCCTGTTTTTTCTTTACTATGATTACTTTTGTTTTCTCCCTTAAAAAATCTTTTTAATACAGCTCTTTGTTTCATGAAATTTTGCAGAATCTCTCAATTATCTAGTTCATGGATTTGCCCAAGATGTTGTTAATATTCCTCTCAGCTTGACTAAACTTTAGACAGGTTCCTTCCTGACCCTTGGCCCTTGACCTCCCTTTTCTTTGAGCATTTGCTTCAGAAAACCATCATTGTAAATTTATTTTCTTCACCTTTGATATGTATGGGACTCTTTTGGAAAGATTCTTGCCAGTTTTACAGCCAAGTGATGTATTTCTCAAGAACCTGGAAGCCATGCCTTTGAAATGTGATCATCGAGGAAGATAGCGCTCTTATCTCCTAGTCTCTGTGGGAGAATAGGAGCCTAGCTTTGACGGGTGACAGTTAGCAAACACAGATGGCCTAATCCAGACAGAAACATTTGCAGATGCAGAAATAACTCAATGTGCTGGACACACCACACTGATCAACTTCTCTCCTAACGACCTCCAGTACTTTCCACTACCTCACCTCAACAGATTAAACCCCTACCTCTCTTGGTTTTAACAGACTTGAGGTCAGACTGAGTTCTGGTTTCTCTCTCTCCTATTGCAAAAGGCTTGAATAAAGTCTTCTTTGCCTGTTTAACCTTGTTCAGTCACTAGACAGACTACTCTAACTGGGTTACATTTGTCTCCTTTTTCAGATGTCTGAGGTCAGTGATGCAACCACAGATTTATAGGAAAATGTCTGACTAAGAAAATGATGGTGTCCACAAATAATCAACTATTAAGTAGGTAGGCTACATGGAGAGAGCAATGATATATAGTGAGACTCAAAGAGCGTTTCAGTTGTGAAGACTTTCCTTTTTTCTTAGCTGACATAAGAAGACTCAGGATTCACTTACTCTTGTGTCCAGATGCTCATGTTTTAAGTCACTGTAGATCATACAAACTTCCTTTGCCTCTCACTTCCATGGAAGAGTTTTTTGTCCTGGAGAAGGTACCTATCTTTGCCCTGGACAAGGATAAAAATGTCTCTGGTTTGCTTCCAGAGAAGAGATCTCTCTCTCTCTGTTTCCTTTGGGAACCCACATACCCTGAGGTCACTTCTGGTGCTCAAGTCCCTCAGTCCTGAATCCCTGGAGAAGACTGGGGACTCCACTGGCTTGTAGGCATATTTTACTCCCCCTCTATCTACCTCTGTCCTATCTTTTTGCATTCCTTCCAAAGAGCTAATTCAGAGCTTTCCTTGGGTAACTCCTTCCAACTGGTTCCCAAAGGATCTTTTCTCCATAATGCATTTTTCACATAGCTAGATTAGATCTGTGTTTCAGGATATGCTGTGAGCAAATTCTGCCCTTAAGTGGTCTGCATTTTCAGCAAATATAATTTTCACACTTGGACATTGGAGCTAGCTGCACTAACTCTACTTATCCCATCACCGATTTAGCTTAAATCACACATGGCAAACTTGCCATGACGCAGCATGATAGGCTATCCTGTAGGAATTTTAAAAAGTGCTCTGAAACTTTTAAAGTATTTTTCTGCATCTGGATTTTCACTTTGAATCATCTGGCTGTACTTTATCAGATTAGGTAATGACGAAGAATAAAACCGTCCCCACCTCTAAAAGCATACCTCAAGGGCTTTGTTTGTGGTGAAAGAAGCATTTGTTAAATCAAATACATTTGTGATTTTTGACCAGAAACTGCATTAAAGCTTGGTAATTAGAGGAATCTGCGTGAAAAAGTGTGCATCACGCCATCCGATCTCCTTTGTGAATCCAAACAATTGGAGGAGCACCAAGCAACTTGATTAATCAAATAAAATGGAACCATCAGGGCTATTAGTGTATCAGTGATTTACTCATAAAGTAGTGAGCTATTAAGGATGACTTTTGGAATCATTCTGAAATTAGAAAACAAATGCCTACATCTGAGTGGGTAGTATGTTTCCCTAGAAACAGTTCCACTCCCCCAACAATAATGCATACATTCATATCACTGCATGACTCAGTGCCATCTGGTCTCTCTCTCTCTCTCTCTCCCACTCTCTCTCTCTCTCTGTTTTTTTTTTTTTTTTTTGCTAGAAGATTTTAAGAGAAAAATATATTTCTAAGATATTTTAATTCTGGTTACTGTTTCATTTTTCTTTTCACCTGAGACTTGTATTTTAGGGCTTCGATCAGCCACATTTTTATGACCCATTTTGTACATTCTGTTCTTTAGGCCTTGATGAAGGGAGGCATTTTAAGAGCAAGGAGATTTTCAATCAAGATAACATCTGAATTTAGTAGTAGTTGTACATATTATGTGAATGTCTTTCCAAAGTAGAACAACATGGTTCTTTACTTTTGCAGTCATAGATCTGAGCACACTGCTCTTTGCACACGCAGACAACATACAAGGTTCAAAATGTGTCACTGAAAGGTGGGGGGAGGTGGTTGAATTCCCTGTTAGGGAGTGTTGGTGTGGGGCTAACTTCACGGCTCCTTTACTCAAAGCAGGCGTCCAGGGCATAGCACCCATCATATTTGTGGCACAAACAGAATAATCCTGCTTCCTGCCCTCAACAACATTTGCATCTGTTGGGATAAACTTGAATTCAACACACAACAAAAACCACAGCTAAACAAATGGCTTGGAAGTGTTTCTTGTCCTTATGTTTCGGTCTTCAGCACCTGGATATTGGCAAGGATGTTGGTCTGTGTAGGTTCTGAGAACACAACTTACAGACAGGGTACATAACATAGTCTGGGACCAGAAGAAAACACACAAAAGAAGGTATTTTCAATGACTGTGCTGCAATCGGATGACAAAGCACGAGTATTAGAAAGATATTTGTTTTATAATTCCATTAGCTGTAATAAGATAGATAACCTGAAGACAAACACTCACTTTAATAAATTTATTTAAATTGTTCATTTATTATTTTTGGCTGCATTGGGTCTTCATTGCAGTGTGTGGGCTTCTCACTGTGGTGGCTTCTCTTGTTGTGGAGCATGGGCTCTAGGTGTGCAAGTTTCACTAGTTGTGGCACACAGGCTCAGTAATTGAGGCTTGCAGGCTCTAGAGTGCAGGCTCTGTAGTTGTGGTGTACAGGCTTAGTTGCTCCACGGCATGTGGGATCTTCCTGGACCAGGGCTTGAATGCACATCCCCAGTATTGGCAGGCGGATTCTTAACCACTGTGCCAGCAGGGAAACTGCTACTTTATTTTAATTTTAAAAAGCATTATAAAACCTCTTTAAGTAAATAATAAAAATAATTGTGCATATTCACTACCAAGTAGAATGAAACAAAATAAAAGAGTTTTCCAGAAATCCCCATGGACACTGCATTGAAATATGGATCTTCTTTCCTTGTTTTCTGACCCTTGAAATATGAAAATTCATTTTGAGTAACATTATTAGGATATAAAATCATTTACCTAGAAGTCCTTTAACTTAGTACCAGAACTACTGCTGTCAGTCACCCAAGTGAGCCAATGAGCATTATTTATTGGCTCTGTCTTCTGAATCATCCAGCTTCCAAATTGACAGGTAGTCCTGCCTAATTAAGCCCAGTGGGTAATTGCCACAATTATTAGGATGCTCTTCATCCTTTATTCAGACATGAAATCCCGTGTTATATTTGTCTTTGTTAAATTAAAATACTTACCTTTGCTTGTTCCCAATGCATTGACTTTTACCACTAAACCAAAGGAAGCTTGGCTTTTTTCTCCCATTTCTATGGACCATTTGGGGCAACATCTCAAACCCTTCCCTCTTGGTGAATTATGCCGTGCACCACACCCTTCTTTTGATACTGACACTTAAAGCCAAGAATACCTTGCCTGCAGCCTCTGATCATTGGCAAGGTCCCAGCCAACGGCCGAGAGGAAACTTGAGAAGTGTCCAACACCTTATTTCCTGCAGATGCACCACGACATCACTAATGGATTCTAGAAACTCTGAACTTGAAAAAAAAAAAAAATGGGAGGAATAGACTTACTTAACTCAGCGTTCTCCAAACATTTTTTACTAAAAAATACATACAAAATTATTTCCTCTTTTAAATGTCATACTTGTTCACATCATGGAAAACTGTGTTACGTTGACAACGTTTTTGAAAATGATGCAATTTCACATCAGATTAAAACAAAAATAATGAAACAATGAGTGGAGCTTAAATAGTCTAACTTTGTCTGTTTGCCAGAATTGTTGTGATTAAAAGATCACAAAGTGAAGGGATGCTTTGTCAACTTAATAATGAGCTTCAAAGTCCAAAAAACACTGTAATGGTTATTAAAAACATAGAATCAAAGTTCAGATCCACATTCTAATTAAAGCAGGGATTCAAAGAAATTTTAGAAATACATTCAACCATTTATTTCAACCATTGCATTGTTTTCTTCTTTATTTTATTTTATTTTGTGTGTGTTTTTATTTTATTTTATTTATTTTATTCTTTAACATCTTTATTGGAGTATAATTGCTTTACAATGGTGTGTTAGTTTCTGCTTTATAACAAAGTGAATCAGTTATACATATACATATGTTCCCATATCTCTTCCCTCTTGCATCTCCCTCCCTCCCACTCTCCCTATCCCACCCCTCTAGGTGGTCAAAAAGCACCGAGCTGATCTCCCTGTGCTATGCGGCTGCTTCCCACTAGCTATCTATTTTATGTTTGGTAGTGTAAATATGTCCATGCCACTCTCTTGCTTTGTCACAGCTTACCCTTCCCCCTCCCCATATCCTCAAGTCCATTCTCTAGTAGGCCTGTGTCTTTATTCCTGTCTTACCCATAGGTTCTTCATGACATTTTTCTTTTTTTCTTAAATTCCATATATATGTGTTAGCATACGGTATTTGTCTTTCTCTTTCTGACTTACTTCACTCTGTATGACAGACTCTAGGTCTATCCACCTCATTACAAATAGCTCAATTTCTTTTCTTTTTATGGCTGAGGAATATTCCATTGTATATATGTGCCACATCTTCTTTATCCATTCATCCGATGATGGACACTTAGGTTGTTTCCATCTCCGGGCTATTGTAAATAGAGCTGCAATGAACATTTTGGTACATGACTCTTTGAATTATAGTTTTCTCAGGGTGTATGCCCAGTAGTGGGATTGCTGGGTCATATGGTAGTTCTATTTGTAGATTTTTAAGGAACCTCCATACTGTTATCCATAGTTGCTGTACTGATTTACATTCCCACCAACAGTGCAAGAGGGTTCCCTTTTCTCCACACTCTCTCCAGCATTTATTATTTGTAGATTTTTTTGATGATGGCCATTTTGACCGTTGTGAGATGATATCTCATTGTAGTTTTGATTTGCATTTCTCTAATGATTAATTATGTTGAGCATTCTTTCATGTGTTTGTTGGCAATCTGTATATCTTCTTTGGAGAAATGTCTATTTAGATCTTCTGCCCATTTTTGCATTGGGTTTTTTTTTTTTTTTTGATATTGAGCTGTCAACCATTGTATTATTTAGAAGCCTTTCATGTTTAGTTAATGTATTTGGTTTGGATAAGGCCAAAAGAGAACAGACTTAACAGCTATTGAAATCAAATTTATGGTTACCAAAGGGGAGATGGCAGGAAGAGGGATAAGTTAGGATCCTGGGATGAAACATACACACACTACTATATGTAAAACAGATCATCCAACAAGGATCTACTGTATAGCACAGGGACTCTACTCAATATTCTGTAATAGCCTGTATGGGTAATGAATCTGAAAATGAGTGAATATATGTATATGTATAACTGAATCACTTTGCTTTATACATGAAGCTAACACAACTTTCAAATCAACTGTACTCCAATAAAACTAAAAAAAAAAAAAAGACCAACTGGCTCTTTGGGAAAAGAGCTTTAATTTTAAAATCTGTTTAGGTTATGCTCCAGAAGTAGCAAAAAAACTCCACGAATTCTGGGATCAACTAGAATTCTAGATCATTTCATCATATCAGCCAAAGGTCTTTTGGAAGTTTTTGAACTCTTCCTGATTTATACATTTTTTTGAAAATTTCACTAAACACTAGATAATTTAGGCCAATATTTATAGTAAAATTCAAATTTAACTTCTCTTGCTCAGAAAGCCAATGTCTTTCACATTTACTATTTGTAAAGCACACCAACATTTGGAATCTAGTGGTGATCTCATGTCTGTCAAGAATGTCGCCATTGATTTATCCCTTTCACACTTCTGGAGGGGTTGTGGGTAACATTTCTTAATACCTAAATGGATAATAACAAAGTAATTGTCGTTATAAATACTGGTTTTTTTCATTTTGTAGACTCAGGAAAAATGAGGCATAGAAGAGGAAGTATTATAAGTGGCTGTCTTATTCTGCTCAGGCTGCCATAACAAAATACCACAGACTGGGCAGCCTAAACAACAGAAATTTATTTTCTCACAGTTCTGCAGGCTAGAAGGCCAAGATGAGGATGCCAGCATGGCTGGGTTCTGTTGAGGGCCCCATTCCTGGCTTGAAGATGGTTGTCTTCTCACTGTGTCCTCTCATGGCCCTTCTTCACATGCATGAGCCTGAAGAGAGGTCATGAGACTTGACCTCATGCCCATATCTGACCCCAATCACTTCCCAAAGGTCCCATATCCAAACACCATCTCATTTGGTGTAAGGCCTCAACATATGAATTTTGGGGGTTTTGTGTTGGTCTCAGACCATAGATAGCGATGCTCTTGGCTAGGAATGTCTGGGGCACTGGGCCAGATCTGAACTACTTGTGGGGACCCTACATACATTTCCCCAGTGGGAGCCAATTTTGTAGCTGGACCAACTCTTGTGATTCTTATTATAATTGCAGGATACTCTTCGGCAAGAAACATCAGGGAACTTTGAGAAACAAGATTTATTACGCATATGTGCTGGAGGGTAAAGGGCACACCCAAAGCCACACAGTGAAATCATGGGGAAAGAGAAAGAGAGAGAGAGATTACAGGTCTTGGGCTCTGTCTTTATTGGGGTCAAGGGTGGGGTGTCTAGGGTTCTATTGGTTCACTCTTTATGGGCCAATTTAAAACATGAGAGCAGCAATTAGGGCAAGGGAAAGGAGACGCGGGGCCCCTCAGATGGTCAGTTATCTCATTACCCAGGGCTTTATGGAAGAGGGAGCTTCATGGGTGGAAGTAGCCTAATTCCTTATCTGGCCTTTTTTCTAGTAACTATCTAATACAGCTGGCAATATGCTTATTTGGGATGGATATCTTTGAAAATGATGCCTCAGCAATCAAAAATCTTAATGTCGGGTCCTTACAATACAAGGGGATACAAACTTTTGGTTCATAATAATGAGTTATGTAACAGATATTACCTTTCAGCCCAGGAAGACAGCATCACATGACCCAGCCTCTCACTTTTCTAGGCTCAGATTCCGAGGCTGGTCCAATGATTGTTCACGTATTGTGGGTTCCAGACCCTGCAAGTTCTAACCATTTTAAACACCTCAGTGTATTCCTGTTCCTTCTTAAATGGTGGCTTCCAGCATTGAACAAATTCTAAATGTGCAGTCACAAAGAAGAAAGTCACTGTCATCTTGATTGTGGCAGGAAAGCACTGCAAGTACACTACAAAGCCTGTGAAGATCATTTTTATTGATAGACATTGTTCTAATTTGCTAGATTAATAAAATACTACATTCAGTGAAATAATTTATTGCAATGTTATTAAAGTAATGGGATCGACAAAATATTTTTTAAAGGCTTCAAACTGAACCTTTAAATGAGAGGAAATAGACCTTATTGTCCAAGGAGAAGGGTTTCTGCTGATTCAGGACCAGGCACCTGTTCTCAGTGAGCATCTTGTCACAGGCAGAGCTTCAGGCTTTGGCCACAAAGGCAAGGACATGTGTCCACCTTAGATTTAGACAGTGGCTGATCCTAGTGACAACCCTCAGGAACAAATAAAGCATACCAATTCTCCCTGAAGAGTGTTTTTCTATATTCACATCTCCAGAAAAAATTACCAGCTACTTGAATCCTCACCTTTTGTAATGGATTGAATCATGTCCTCCATAAATTCAGGTATTAAAGCTTTAACTCCCAATGTGACTGCATTTAGAGATAGGGCCTTTAAAGAGGTTATTACAGTTAAATGAGGTCATAAGGAGCCTAATCCAGTATGACTAGTGTCCTTGGAGGAAGGAACAACAGGAATGTGCATGCACAGAGAAAAGGCCATGTGAGGACACAGCCAGCGAGAAAGTAGCACAGCAAGTCATGGATGGCAGCCTCGGAGAAACCAAACCTGTTGACACCTTGATTTGGACTTCCAGCCTCCAGAGCTGTGGGAACATGAATGTCTGTGTTTAGGTGTTCAGACTGTGATGCTATGTTATGGCAGCCTAAGCAGATTACTGTACTGTACCCCTTCTTCACTGAACGTTTTTGATGATACTTGAGTGGTGATATCTTGGTCTGTTCTACTTGGGTTTGGAGCTGCTTCTTACAGAAGATGCCCCAGATTGTTTAAGCATCAGTGTGATGAAGTCTATTTCTTGTTCAACCACACACCATAATGGGCTGCCAGCCAGCTACAGGACATTAACACTGATGTATAAGAGCCCCAAGGGCATCTCTCAAACATCATCCTGTCCTATATTATATGAAGAAAATGCAACACAGTGTCTGCTTCCAAGGAGCTTACAGTCAGATCTAACACTAGGCAGGGGTGACCTTATTTGAGACAAGTTGGCCTAGGCAATGGTTTCAGGATCTTTGAAGTCTCTCCAGGCCTCTGTTTCTAGCACAAGGACAATAAACTATTTGGCCTCTTAGGATGGGTCACTGGAACAGCATACCCTCACCTGGCTGGCAGGTTGAGCTCTACTCTAAGTTAGCCATCCCTGGTCCCGGTGGTCCTTGCCATAGGTCTTCTGTGACAGGTCTGGAATTAGCCTTCCCATGTGCCTACACCTGGGAAGGAATAGTGATGTTGGTGCTCCGAACCAAGCACTGCAGATCCATTTGAAAAGTGCTGCTTCTGAGGATGTCATCTCTTGGCCACTGCATGCAGGTGACTTGCATGCAGCCTTTTGTGCTGCATGGCTGGAGTCCTCCACATTTCAGTTCTTGCTGATATGACTGGTTCCTCCATCCTCCTGCCATGCGGTGGGCACTGGCCTCACACATGGTGCTGCTCTTCCACTGATGATTTGGTTTTCCTAAATTAGGTGAGTCAGGATGCTTGACATTTGTTATCTGGTGACGGACATGTTCAACTTCTCCTGTAAAATGCACACCACACTGTCACAAAATGTCATGGCTCACTTTGCACTCCTTGGACCTCAACAAGAATATTCTGCTGAATCGCAGGAAGACCGTCACCCTCTGAAAGATGGCTGCTATGCTCCTGCCCCAAGGCTTGTTCCCCACAGACTCTCACAACATCTTTTCCTGTAGGCTCCTCCCTCCCCTCAGTTGTTCAGATACAAAACATGGTTTCACTTAATGTCTTTTTAATAAAATAAAACTTCCTGAAATGTGTCATCCAAGGATATGGATTCTTAACCAAGTCTTTCTCTCTATTTCTAAAAAGAGGAAAATAAATATACTGCCTTACACACGGTGGTGATCAAACAAGAGAGTGTGAGAAAAAGCTTTATAATTCACAGGATCCATAAGATGTTTCCCAGGCTTTTTTGCTTTGTGCGTCTCAGTGGTTATTTTTGTCCAGAACTCCTGTTCTAGGAAGGGCCACAAGATCTGATCTGTCCACCTAGACACTGTCACTTGGTCCAGGAGTAGGTCTGTGGACCCACCTAGGTCAGTCGTAATGTCTCAGTCTTCCTCTTCTCCCTCGTTGCTGACGCATTTTGCTCAGCCAGGTTTGATTCCTAAACAGGCGGCACCGAAGAGGAGCTCCCTGGGATGTTTGGATATAAGGGAGAGGGAAGCCCACCAGCTCATTCTATCATGAGTTGGCTGAAGGCTGGTGAACTCTCAGACAAAATCCACATTTGTAAAATGTAAACCCAAAGGAAGAAAAAAACCAAGACAACTTTCTAATTACAAGTCTGACCCCGCCCTCAAAGCCCAATCACATCATCTTTGCCCTTCTCAATAGCCCTAGGATTCTGCAGCCAAAGTCCCCTTTGACATAGCTGTTGGAGTTGGATGAGCCCCACTTGCAAAGCAAACCTAGTGAATAAAATAATGATTAGTAACAAGCCCACCCTGCCTGACAGGGTGACCAAGTGTTCACTGCATGGATTTACTCTTTCCTAAGAACCAAGACTTTGTAGTCGAGTTAGTTATAGACGTCTGAGATAGTTCACTCTTTTCTATTCCCACAACTTAAGGATGACATCAACATCATTTCTGGACTTACACTCTTTCTGTGTGATTGCATATATTGCAATTCAAGGCCAACGGAGGTAGGAATTCCAAGCACTGTTCCAGATCCCGATAACAGTCACTCCCTAATTGTCGAAGTCAGTGGGAACTTTCTAAGCCTGAGGATTCTGTGTCAAGGCAGCCTCGATTTTGTTCATTAAGGGAATCCATTCTTCACATGGGGCTTTTCCCCTCCCTTCCTCTGCTTGGGGCTACCCACCTGGGGTTCCTCAGAGCATCCACTAAGGAGAAGCTAGAGAGGACGTATAAACCACATAGTCACTGTGATAATAAGAAATTAATAGATAATATATTCCATAAGAATCAAATAGAAGAGCCCTTTGAGTTATGAAGAAAAAGGCGGCTTAGCAATTTATCATAAGTCTGTATTGAATTTATGACAAGTGACTCAATTGAGTCTTTGACTTACTCGCTGCAAATTAAACTGTTTTACAAAGCAGCACCTCTTCATGCCAAATACATTATTCTTTGTGACCAAATGTTTATGTTTCCAATAGCAGAACTTGGTGTCACTGTGGATGGGTCTATGGCGCCAACCACTTCGGCACATTCCTGACCATCTCATGAAATTGAAACTTCTGATTGCTGAAACACAACTTGTCATTTCTTCATTAAGTAGATGAAAAATATTTAAATATGTGTTTTGGAATTGAACAGTGTTATTCCTTTCTGGGAACTCTTTGAGATGAGTCTGCCATTTGGGACTTGAGAATGTGATATTAAAAGTACTGTTTTGGCTCTTGGCCTTTCAGAAGTCAGGGTATAAACAGTAATATAGAGAGGATCAAATTGTTCCTCAAGAAAAAAATATTGGATTTTAAATCAGACTAAGCAGAGCCAAGAGAAATAAATCATGTTGATAGTGAGAAATAAAGGATTCCTGGGATGGAAGTATTGGTCAGGAGGTTGAGGGACTCAAGTTGTGGTTGAGGGCATGGCTCACTGAGATTTCTGCCACGTGGAGATGGGGGACCAACCAGGGTCTCGTAGTAAAGAGGACGTATTGTGGGGTGACTCGTAGCCTAGGGGAGCGGGAGGGACTCTCTCAGCACAACAAGGCCATAACATCCGAGTCAACATGTGTTATAACACCTGGGGTTAGAGAGAGGGTTACCTTCTCATGTCTTCCATGAAAAATTATCCTTGAAGAAGAGAGACACACTTTATTTTAGACACTGTATGAAATAAAGAACTGTGCTCTGGAAGGAAAGGCCCCCTCCTGTCTCCCCTCTACCCGAGTCCCTCCTCTCTCCCAGGCCTTGGTCATGGTCTAGGTCAGCAGATTGAGACCAGCATGCATGCCCAGGCTCCACTTGCCACAGAAAATTCTTCCACTGGCAGCAGCTGCCGAGGTGGGCTCCTGTGACATTCCCAATGTGGAAGAGGGGGAGCTCCATTTCTGTTCCTTGGAATAAATAAATGAGGGGGAGGACTCAAGGCACTCTGTGGAAGGCTTAGGAAGGACGGTATTGAAGAGAGGGGTGAAAGGGAAAGCGGAGCAAGGATTCCAGCCACGTGCATCACTCCACAAAGACCTGGGGGCGTTCCAAGAACAACCTAGAAGAGATCTGAGCAATAAGGCCCCCTCTGATCTGAGGGAGGAACCCAGAAAACCATATCTTCTGAACCCTGCAGGACTCTGAAGTATGTGCTTGCAAAATGGCGTGTGATGTGATATCTGGGAAAGGTGGAGAATTTGTATCTCCTTCTGCCCAGGCAGAAGCTGAGACTTCAAATGTCCAGCTGGAGGAAACTCATCCTCCATGCCCCATCCCAGCCCCCAGGAGACGTCAGGAATGCAGCCTCTGAAACCAGTTACGGGAATCTACTGGGGCAGCTGGACCCTTATCAGTCGTCCCTTTGCTACCAGCCAGAAACCTCAGAGGGATATGGTAACATAGGAAGATCAAAGGGGAGAAGAAAATCCTAACAGAAAAGCAAATTAAAACCCACCAAATAAACACACAAACGTGGGCTGATTTAATTTCTCCAGAGACCATCCAAACATGTCCATGAAAAAGTACACAGGTAACACTTTACTTTCTGCACCTACAATTTCACAGGCTAAGGGTCTAGCAGGATAAACAAAACAAAACAAAACAAAAAACCCCACAGCATTTGATCTCTATCCCCTTTGCATAATAATAGGTTTGTGACATTATCCAAATTATTTTCTCAGTATCCTTCCCAGTTGATTGGGAACAATGACGATGCCCCATGAAGCTATAGAAGGCACTGTGTAAGCTGCAAAGTTAATTAACATGTTCATGGTACTGCACATTAGAATCTGAGGTTCATTAAACCTACAAATACTTACTGAGCATTTACTATATATAACATGCACTTTGCTAAACTTGTAAATGTATTTACTCGATTATTCCTTACAAAAACTTCATGGAGTAGGTTCTGTCATTATCTCTGTTTTACAGAAGATGAAACAGGCACAGAGAGGTGGAGTACCTTAAACGAAGTCACACAGTATGTGAAAAAGCTAAGATATTCAACATCTCAACAAAAATAAAATTATACTCATTTTAGAGATTAAAAATTCTAGAAATAATTTTTGAAGGAGTATAAACAGCTTATATTTCTATTAAATAATTTGTATAAAACTAGTCAATTAACAACATGGCTACTATTTTGTAATAGGCAAATGTACCAATGAGACAGGGAAACTTCAGAGGTCCACTTATATCTCAGCAAATGTATGTGAACGAGATACAATCCAGGTAAATGTGAAAAGAATAGACTGCTAAATAACCAGTTGGAGAACAATCTGGAAGAAATAACTCGATTTAGATGCCTGCTTTACACCATACAGGGAAACAAATTCTACATGGTTTAAAGATCTAAATACAAGAAAACAAAATTACAAATTAGAAAATGTTGTTCTTAGCTGATAATCTTAGAGTAAAGATGGTTTTTCTTGGGAACAAATAAAACAAAGAAGCTATCAAGACAAGTAAAATACAGATTAAAAATTTAAATCAGTAGCCTAGACAAAATCATTTGCCATGATATCCATAAAGTAAAAAGAGAGCTTGTACACCAGTAAGGAAAATATCAAAGCACAGTGGAAAAATAGGCCAAAGCCTGAAACAGCAAGTCACAAAGAAATGAAAGGGACTGAACCAGCTCACAGATAAAAAGATGCTCCTTCCTTGATATTTAGGAAGATGCATGAGCAACAAAGAGCTGCCATTACCCACATGGTGAACTTTTACAAGTTTGCATGTTGAAAATATCCAGAGATACAAGAAACTGTGAAATTTTTGTATACGGTTGTTGACCTGAGTAGAAGTGATCACAGTCTCTGGGAAGATTATTTGTTATTAACTATCAAATTTTAAATGCACCCATGCTTTTGCTAACAATTCCATTTCGAGGACTGTTTCTCAAGAGTCTCACACATATAATCAATCATCTGTACAATGTATTGCAGCAGGATTTGTAATCATGAATGAAGGGAAGTAATCCAATGCCCACTAAAAGGAAAATGTAGAGTCGAGGAGGCTTGCTTTGTCCATCCTCTGAAACATTGAAATGAGGGAAAACCCAGGGAGCCTGATCCTTGGAGAGGGGCTGGGGTCACCGCCAGTCTGACTCGTTGTAAAACTGTTTCCAGAGTCTATTGTATGTGTGTGCTCATGCAGGTTTGGAATAAGAAATAAATATCATCATGTGAAATGGTTAGCAATGCTTTCCATGTATGTTGCTATCAGGGAAAACGAGACGGAGACACAAATTCCGACCATTGTTGCTCTTGTTTATCTTGTATTCATCCATCTCATATCGACAGCTGGATCATAAACCCAATAGAGGTGGGAATAAATAACCTTCCTTCTTCTTTTATATCTCCCTGCCCCTAGCACCTGGACTACTGTTAGATACTGTGTAACCCCAGAACCAACTCAAACTGGTCCCATCGTATTTCTAACAAGATGCAGAATTGTTTTTCAGAGACCACAAGACATAACTGAAAGTCTTGGAGCTGAAGCATGCGGAGGAGTAAATTTTTAACCTCAACACCAGAACCAAAGTTTCTCGCCACCTCACAGAACCAAAGGACATCGACTTGACCTGAAGCAAAGGGTCCTTGTCCAGGAAGATCTGGTGCTGAAACCCACCACTCCATACCTTACCATAGATGGTCAAGTTTCAGGCCCTCCAATTGAAAACTGCCCCAGCAGGGCTTCTGCATACGAGCCCATCCTCCCTAAGTCATAAAAGTTTGACAAAACCCTAGACTGGGGAGACAGATCTGAGCCTTGCCTCCTGTCTCCTTGCCAATCAACCTCACAATAAAGCTTTTTATGTTCACAAGTCGGTGCCGGTGCCATAGAATTGCCTTCTATGTGTCGGGCAACAAGTCCTTGCTTGGTAACAATGTATAGTATTTAGGGATATTTTTTGACGGATTCCTTTATTCATGGTAACTCTTATTTTGGGGTGCACTTCCTGTTGCGCTGGTAAGTGAGCCCCATTCCCCTCTCTTAGGTCTGAACTTCTGAAAGGACACAGGCATCCTTTCCTCCCAGGGGCTCAGCTGTGTCCTTCAGTTGTCCTCAGAACCTGGAAGCCCAGCCTTTGCTACTTGGAAACAGATTCCATGAATGCCTGCTGCCCAGGGCTGGGCCATGGGGACCATGGTGATGCGAGGTTGGCAGCTGGGCACCAGTCAGTGTTTCTGACCATGGCCTCCATGTACCCTTAATCTTTTATTTTCTGAATCCTGAAGCTTTTACATCTTGGGGCCTCGATGATCCTGGAGGAATTTCCCCTCCCAGAGTCATTTCTAGAAGGAGATAGTAAATAACTAGCCTGGAACAGGGCTTTCATATGCAAACCAACGGATCCTGAGCCCATAAGCCCAGCTGTTTCCTCTATCAGACCCTCACACTCCAGACCATGGTCATCTCCCTGTCTGGGCATCTTATGGTACCTGATTAAAACAGTTCCTGGGTACCATTACAAAACCTATGGCTCAGATGTGCTTTCATCTATAGATGTGCTTTCATCTATGCCTCAAGCCCCAGGGACAATCCACCTCCTGCAGGTCCTTTTGAGGCTCTTCCTGGCATTTATTTCCAGAGCTTCCCATCTGCTTCTCCTTCACAGGAGCCTGGTGCCCCGGGCAGTCTGTGGAGCCTCCATCCCTGTGGTCATGGCTGGTTCATCTAGCCACTCCCCAGGCACCCCTACTACCACCACTCTGTCTGGACTCTGGACCTGCTCCACGGGACAATCTCAAGGACACCTGTGTGGTCTGTGTGAGGGATCCCAGGGACAGCCGTTAACCCAGCCGAGGTCATGGGCCAGAGCCAGAGACCGGAAGGCTGGCTAGGGAAGACCCCAGGGCACAGCGGTCCCCACTCCCAATGCAGATGCTCTCAGATCTCCCGCGACCCTCAGTGCTGCTGGAGCAGGTGGGACCTGCAAGAGAAAATGCGTGACAGACATGTAGTGTCCTCCAATAGAGTTGGCTTGAGCACCAGCTTTTAAATTGACGGGCAAATAGCATTTGGGGACTGTGGGCAAGGTGGACCTGCAGTGTGCAGAGAGGTCCCCTAGGTGGCAGCATAGCACCAATCGGCCAGATGGACAAAAGCCATCCTTCCAGCCTGGAGTGCCCATCATGGTCATGACAGGAAGGTCAACAGAGCATCCTCAGGTCCTTCAGGCAGGGCACCCACTCAAGCAGTGTCTCCAGAGGGGAAGGGACCCAAAGTTCCAGGGAAAAGAGAAAGCTCTTCCTGCGAAGAATTGCTAGTCAAGGAGTAGGGGCCCTGTGGTGGCATTGCAGATGCATGTCAGCCCGGAGGAGAGGAATTCAAAAAGGCTATCCCGCACTGCCAGAGGCCAGTGATGGAACGGAGATGTCAGGCAAGGGGTCAGCGCGTTCTGATGTGGGAGTCTGGGCTCAGTCAGAGATGAGTGAGGCTGGGGTCAGAGGCCAGGCAACCGGCCAGATCAGGGATTGGTGAGAGGTCAGGAGAGGTCAGGCTGTCACCAAATAGCTCTGCCTGTTGCATAGTGCCTGAATCTTCCCGGGCAAGATGTCCAGACAGGCCCTGGGAAGCCACTGCTCACAAAACACGAGTCAGGAGAAGGTTTTTGAGAACTTTGGGTTTTACTCAAACTGTGATCTTGCTTGAGAAATGCAACTTAGTCTTTAAAGGGGTCTCATAGTTTATTTGCTCCCCAAAGGAAACACTATTAGTTATGTTAACATATCAACCCCAATGTGTAAAGTTTGTGCCTGATAACATTACTTTTAAGGTCATTACAAAGCACGGACTGGGTTTTAAAGAGAAGTGAGAAAGACCGCATTACTGCCATCCTGTGCCAACTCAATAAGACCTTGGAGCCTTTATTTCATTAGTGATGTTGTTCAGAGAATGACTTATCATTGTAATTGGTTGTGCAGGGCCTGTCCCAGAACTCACAGCACTTACCCATAAAATGAAGTCCATATATGCTTCTTAAATTGAGTTCAAACCAACTATAGAAATCAATTACCTTTCAAATACCCTCTGTGACTATTAATCCAAAATCTTATTGCTGAGCTTCACTTGCTTTTGCCAGCTCTGTCTTCAGACATTGAACAGAGGAAACTGTTGGGAGGATAGGGAGTGAAGGAAAAGCCAAGGGAGGTGGAAGAGGATGAGAGTTATCCAGGGGAGGAAGGCTGTGCGGTGAAGTCACAAGGTCAGCAGACACAGAAGCCATGGTTTGGCAGAAGCCCAGGGGAACTAGACATTACACGCCTGTCACATCTACCAGCTTCAGTTTCTGCTTTTGCAAAAAGTATATTCTGTTCAAACTGCTGGAAAATTCTGACCAAGTGGGACCATGTTTCTCTCCCGTGATTTACATATAACAATATTCTTCCTTCCTCAAATTATACTGTCCATCCTTGAACTGAAGGGATGCCACGAGCAAAGACGTTAGGGAAATTCCACTGCTCAGTCCTAGGAAAAGGTGTATAGTATCCACGTATTGTACATTCACAGTTCTCTTCGTGGGTGAGCCTGTGGGTGATGAGTTTTGGAAGAGTGAAAAGAAGATTCAAGACTTAAGTCTATCAGATCCCTAACTTTTAAATTATTATTCTTTTGGTCCTGCTGTCAGCTTTTCATTGATTGAAAGACTGTTTTCTATTATAGACTGGGCAATGCTACTGTGGCAAAAAGTTTAGGCTGATATTTTTCCCCATAAATATTAGAAAACACAATAGAAACAGTGATGTAAAACTTAGAAAAAGAAAGTTACAATGTAGCTCTTGTAGGTACATATTCAAGGAATGTACTAGAATATTGATTATGTCATACTAAATTTCTATAATGTGTATAATCATAGCATAATTTAGATGTATTCTATAAATACATTGAAGTTCCAGCATGATTTGTCTACATGTGTCACCTCACCAGCCTGTCTGGAGTGACATAAAAGAATTAACAATCCTCATCGCCAAGAAACATAAACAGGAATTAATGCTTGTGGCTAGGTTTCACTTAGAATTAATGTTTGTGGGAGGTTTCACTTGGATGCAATGCTTAGGTATCCAAGAATGTGACTTGCCTGCTACTTCGCACCAAAGGAAGACTTTCTCTTTGTTATGCTGGGCAGTAGGAAGTCCTGCCTTCTGCTCAGAGGGAGACTGATCTTCTACTTCTTAAGGCTGTTCACCGTACAAACATCCTTGAAATGCTGGTCTGGAGCAAATGCAGTCAGTGCCTCTGCTCACAAGATGTGGGAAGCACGGCAGACCCACAGAGAGCAGCACTTGGAGAGTGCCTGTGCACGAATGCTTGAAGTATTTTTAGCCACAGCTTGTGGCATCACCTCAGCCCCCAGGCAATGCCAGCTGCAGAGGGTTTTGCCACTTTGGTCCTAAATCATATGCTTTAATTATCAGCCCTTGATTGTAAGAAATGCTAGTTTAGACCCTCAGGAAAAAGGAAGAGTTGGTGTGAGTGCTTTGGAAGGAGAAGAGATCGTTTCAAGCGTGTCCCATCATTGGCATGTTCCTTTCTCTTGCTTTAAGTAGTGAAGGCTGAGACAGAAGTTCCTCCCCATGGTGATTTTCACAATAGTGGGGTGCCCCTGCGTGAAGGTCTCCAGAGCTGCCCGATTTGTGTAGCTGTTGCCTTGGCAACCTGTCATTATGCGGAGAAAGAAAGCCTTGGTCTTCCAGGGTCCAGTGTGACCTCATGGGGCTGGGCCATCCTGTACATGAAGTGGCAAATGTTAAGCAGTTTGTGCCATGTTTTAAATGACAAAGGTCACTTGTCCATGCTTTTATGCTTGGGATGGTACCAATGACCAGGACAGCCTCTCCAGGAGGTGACATTCTTGAATCTTTGAAGAACACTCTTAAAGTGGGTTTTTGAGAAAATGTCCTCTATTCTGCTCTGAAATCCCAACCAGGAACTTTTTTATGTGGGAAGTTAGGTGCTAAGATATAGAAGATTTGGCCATTGGTCTTTACATTTATATATGTAATGTTCTGAAAGAAAGGACTTCACTTGCTTCTAGCAAGTGACTTCTAGCACATACATGGATGAGCAGCTGTAGTTTGAACAAAGAGCAAGAAACCTAGCTAGAAGAGTCTGTTTGGACTTTTAAGACCTGTAATTTCACAGAAAACTTGTAATATGGATTAATATAGAAATAGTACACTTTATGCTTACCGGAAAACAACAGTAAAGTCTTCTGCTACTTCTAAGTAGTTCTAACACCTTTAGCATTGTGGTTAAATAGTTCCAAATCATAATGTAGACAATTTAGGAAGGCTGTGTACAAAGAGTTGCATGTTAGAAGATTACATGGCATGCATATGAAGCAATCGTGGAGATACACTAAATGTCACTTTTTTCATTCACTCAACCCTTCTTGTACTTTTCCTAGATGGTGAGCACTGCGGCAAGGTGGTGATGTTGGCAGATAGGATTCTTACCTGAGGGTAAAACCAGTGGAAATACTCATAAAAGCTCATGGGTGATTACAATACAGGGTGATAAGTAAAACCAAGGGAAAGATCAGACTGCTGTCAGAGCAGATGGAATGATGCTAATTAATAACTCACAGTTCAAGGACTGTAATGTCCAAACTGAGATTTGAAGATGCAGGAAAGAGAACAAGAGAGCCAGTCATGAGGAAGGAGATGTGTGTGTGTTTTGCAACTCTGATGTGTTCCTAAATTATGACAAATGGTTAAAATATAAGAGCTGCACTGTTGACATTCTTGGTCTTGATTTCAGGAAATAAACTTTCCTGTCATTGGAAGTAAAAGACAATAGAAGAAAAAGAAGAAAGATGTATTTTCTACCTACTAAATAAACAGCATTATGAAAAGAACTTCATATGAATCGTCACAATGAATTCTTGTGACATATCTCCAGCAATAATAATCAATATCATCACAATTGTACTGAAGGCCAGAGCTTAAACTACCTTCCCGGGACCCACACCTGGTTAGCTGTCATGTCCAGATCCAAACATACACTTGTCTGAGGCCAAAATTGGGGGATTTCCACTCTTTTATGCAGTTTCTCTGAAGCTTTTCCAACAAAACCTAGACCTTATTTCTAAATAGGATGCATGTTAATGTAATGATAGTGATGAAGTTACATTAAGAAAATTCCAACATCTCCCTGGCTTCTAAATGATTGAGTTTATTTCTCACTCTCTCCCTCTGTGTATAGGATGCTGGGTTGAAGGGCAGTGTCCTAACTGCAGTGAAGCAGGGGCTTGTGCTCCTGCATCTTGAGGGTCAGCCATCTTCAGATGTCAAGGGCTTCCAAGTTCATCACAGAAAGGGACTGTTTGCAAAGGCCAAGAAAGAGATTTTCACACATCCGCTCTGTCTGCGGAGAGAACACCTAACATCCATTGCTAGGGCTCAGCCACTGTGACTGGGACATGCCTAACCAAGTGGGGCTAGGCACACAGTCTCTGTGTGTGAGGGGCTGACATACCAGGATTGTCACACATGCTTTTACACACAGGTCACAGAAATAGAGGCATTTTTCTTTTTACAATAACACCATAAATGTCAACTAAAACAAAGCAAGGCTATTACATATATTCATAAAAACTCAAAGACCTGTTGTCTGAATTCTATAAGCAAAGAAAAATGTCTACAAGTTGGTTAATTGTTTTAAGCTTGGATTCTATTTTGACTGCCAATCAGTCACCTGCCTGAAGTGTGAGTTAGAGAATTCAGGCAGCTATTAGGGAAAATAAGGAGGCCACATGTGGGTTATTTGGACAGAGTATTATGGCCACACCTTTTATATTACATTTTTACTAAAAAAAAAAAAAAGGTGTGAGGAATGATTTTCCAACGTTCCTAAGACTGTTTGTTTGAAAAGAGAACTTGGGTTGAGGCTGGTACTCCTGGCAACATGTCCTTCTCAGCAAGAGCACAGCCAAAGGGTTCCCAGAGACACGGGCTTAGCTGGTGTGGATGATACTGTACTGCTGGAAAGGCTCAAGGGCAGGGCCAGGGACATGCACTCTGGTCTCACATGGATGCTGCACAACTCAAAAGAGGCCTCCGAATGCTTAGGGGTCGCTGTGAAGTGAAATATATTAAATCAAATACCCCAGAGGTGAGGGAGGGGAGGGATCCACTAGGGTGCAGTGGGTTCAGATCTAGTCCGCAACTAGGCTAGCTACAGGGCTAGAGGTTCTTGGAGGACGTCTTCTTCTCCCTGGAGCCCCACAAAGACCCTGAAGGCATTCCTGGGTGGTCCATGGTCTTCACAGCCCACAAAAACTCCCTGGAGCACTTTCTCAGACCCAGAATTGCACAGCACATTTGCTTCCTCAGCACCTGAGCCTCTCCTAATCACCAGACCTTAATTTCCCACCAACGTGGATCTGAGCCAATGTGAAGATAGAGAGCCATCCCCTGCACCGTTCTCCTAGTTTGTTCTTGATTCCGGACACTGATCCCTTCCTGTAGTGAGGAAACACACACACTCATACACACAGCACCCCAATTTTTTCTCAAATATGACTTTCTGAGTTTCACAGTGCCATGACAATATAACGTTGAAATCAAGAGGCCACGTGTCAGACTTTTGTCAGTTTCTATCCATTGATTCTGAAGGAGAGAAATGCACCTCTGTTGTGCAGAAAGCCAAGTGCACAGTACACATACAATGACTCAACTTCACTGTGAACCATCACCCTGAATTGAGCTAAACGTTGTCTTTATTTTTAAAATAGGTGGTGTTTCAGGGAGATCAGCTCAGTGCTTTGTGACCACCTAGAGGGGTGGGATAGGGAGGGTGGGAGGGAGGGATACACAAGAGGGAAGAGATATGGGGATATATGTATATGTATAGCTGATTTAAAAAAAAAGCAATAGTATCTGCGCTGAAAATTTGATAAAAAGAAGACATCACATTGATATATATTTTGCAAAATGAAGTGCTAATAACTTAAAAAAATGTAGTGTTTGCCACTGCTCTGCCAGGCAGAATTCCAAGAGCTTCCTCTTACGTTTCTCATTGAATTCTCAAAACAAACCCATGGGACAGATATAATGGCTCCTATTTTATGGATCTGAATATAGGAGCATCTCGATGTACAAAGATTTAGCCAAGGACTAAAATGCTCATTTGCAAAGACATGAAACCCAAGGGATTCCTTAAAACTTCCCTGCAAAAAACATATAGTAAATATTCTGGTATTATATACAATACATACAGCATATACACATATACCCTATATATTAATTTATATGTGTGTGCCTATATATGTGTATTTATTTTACATGTGATCATATCCTGGTTATGTTTTTAAAAAAAACTATCTTTCAGAGACACACTCTGAAATACCTGCTTCAAATTAATACAGGGATGGTCAAGTGCATGGAGGTCCCCCATGGTGTCATAGTTGTTGAAGCTGGATGATGGTATATTGAAGTTTATGATACTAGTCTGCCTACTTTTGTGTATGTTTGAAATACTCCATAATGACATATAAACACATATAAACTAACATATCAGATGTTATGCATCTAATACCTAATACTACAAACTATTGTGTAATGTATATTACATGTGTATGTATATAATATACATTATATAATAGTTTATATACATTATATAGTGGTATTGTATATATATTATATAGACTATATATATTTATTTATTTATGTGTATATATATATATATATGTATAAATCATTATATATGCATATATATATACATATATATATATATATATGTATATATATATATGCACATTGACCTGCCTTCTGCTCTGAAGTCATCCGTCACCACCTGGGAAATGGCCTCCTCTGCTTTCCATGGATCTCTGTGAATGACCTTCTCATTAGGGTCACAGCTGTGTATTGGAAGGATTTGGGCTTGGAGATGGGCATTGCTTGTTCCTGACATAGGAGCCGAGTGAGATCAGAGCACATTTACATGGCTGGTGCTGGAGTCAAGTGCCTTACTCCAGGAACAATTAGGGCCTGGTCAGAGAAGACTCACCCCATGTCCCTGGTTTCCTTTTACTGCTGGGTTTGCCCTTGATTGCAGTCAATGTTTTCCAGATGTTCCTGCTTGCAAGAGTACCTCTCCCTGGTCAGCATCATGCCCCATCCCTTCTCAGAGGAAAGGATGGCTCTCAGTGCAGAGCTGTTCTCCCACCTGGCAAGTGGGAGAATGTTCTGAGATGACCCAGCTGCATGTGACAGTAAATCAGGGATTTTATCCTCAGATCCATACAGGAACTAGTGGTGTGGAGTCCCCTGGTTCCTGTGCACCAAGGAGAGACAGACAACCAAGGAGGAAAATGCTGTGAGCTACTGGGTCCCTTGTGGGCGGGAAGAGACAGGAGCGTCTGGGACTGAGAGGGGCAGTGATTCCCCAGATGATGCTGTATTAGCACTTTAGTAGCAGAGGCAGGAAGAGCCCTACAGCCATGAGCAACAGGAGAGTAACAGGGCTTCTGCCTCATGAAGGACATCGCCTTTGCTTACAAAGTAAGTTAAACTCTAGATGCAGTTTTAACTATAGGACACAAACTGCATCTTCTAACAGATTTTACTACTTAAAAATTTCAATTTTATGACATCTGTGAAGCGCCTGCCATATTCCCAGCATCATGTGTGACACCACATGTGTGTGTGTCTGTAACATGTGTAGCATATTATGGTCTGTGTAAAACAGTGATGCTACCTTTGGATTCCACCCTCAGTTTACCTAGGAAAGTTAACTTCTCTTTGCCTCAGTTCATTCATGTGTGAAGTAGGAAGAGTAATGGCACCAACCGGTATGAGTTTTCTTTTTTAATATATAAATTTTATTTATTTATTTATTTACTTACTTACTTATTTTTGGCTGTGTGGGGTCTTCGTTGCTGCATGCGGGCTTTCTCTAGTTGCACCAAAGGGGGGGCTACTCTTCATTGTGTTATGCGGGCTTCTCATTGCAGTGGCTTCTCCTGTTGCAGAGCACAGGCTCTAGGTGCCTGGGCTTCAATAGTTGCAGCATGCGGGCTCAGTAATTGTGGCTCGGGGACTCTAGAGCACAGACTGAGTAGTTGTGGTGCACGGGCTCAGTTGCTCCTCTGCATGTGAGATCTTCCCGGACCAGGGATCGAACCCATGTCCCCTTCATTGGCTGGTGGACTCTTAACCACTGTGCCACCAGGGAAGTCCCTGAGTTGTTTTAATGATTAAAAATAATAATAATGCATTTGAAGCCAAATGCCTAGTGAATTATTATTATCATCATTGACCTATTTTTCATTATATTGTTATTTTGAAACATTGGTTCGCATTTGGGAGCAATTTGCCCTCCAGGGGACATTTGGCAATCACTGAGATATTTTTGGTTTTCATAAGTGGTGAAGGTGCTTCTGACATCTCTTGTGGGGGGGGGACAGGAATGCTACCATGTCCTACTATGCAGAGGAAACTCCTCCCCTCCCCCTACCCCCCAAGAGCCAGTTATTCAGCTCAGAATGTTAGTAGTACCGAAGTCAAGAAACCTGCTCCAGAGAGAGAAAGGAGGGATGAGAAAAACGCAAAGGTGAGAAACCTGCAGTCTTGGAGAGTTTGGTTTCTAGAATATTCTTTCATCTCTCCCATAAGTAGAAGTGTATCCCCTCTTCTTGATCTCTGAGATCTGGAGTTCTGATTTTCTACTTATCCATCAATGAAGCTCTCAAAGCTCGACTGTTAGGGAAGCATCTGTCTTTCCTCATGGTCCAACAGAGAACATGGGCATCAAGGGACAGAAAGGGATACAAAATAGTTTCTGGAAACCTCTCCGCCATGTCAGTAAATGCCTCCTCCCTGGGCCCATCCTAATAACTAGAACCACTTAATCTTCCCAATTTATGCCTCTGAGCTGTGAGCAGCACAGAGTAGGTTTGGAACTTATATTTCTCAGGCAATACACTAAAGTTGTACACAGAGAAGCATGAAAAAACACAGAGCTCTTTATTTAAAAAATAGCCTGTGAAATTCATAGATACATCATAAGTGTCATCTTTACATTTGTAGTTGATGTTGACACTCAAGGTTAATGGTTGGGAATATCTGAAATGACAGAATTGGCCATTGGTCTTCTGGGCTATTGCCACAGGCAAAGCCTATTGTTGAAGTATTTCTATATCCCCAGTGGTCTAGTTCCAAGAATAACTAGATGTTTTAAGCAGCAAGATCCATAAAACTGTGCTGGAAAGAATTACTCCTGGTAATACCGTAGCAAATAGTGAGTTGCTTCAGAAATGGAAGCTCATACACCATCACTACCCATTGGCACCCAAGTAGTTCTCATATGGAGCAGAAGCAGCTCATGGAGCACAACAGAAACTCTGGCTCCTGGGCTGCTTGCTTAGGGGGGAATGTTACATCATGTTAAAATACGACCCCACCAATCTGTAAAATTGACACCTCAGCACCAGCTGCCATGACATCACAGAGGGAGGGGAGCAAAGCAGGGCACCAGAAGCCTAGCTGAAGTTACAGGTCTACTCGAGGTGACCTTTGCAACTTGCAGCTTAGCCCTGTTTGTCCCTTCATGTTCCAGCTGTCCATCAACACCTAAGCATCAGCCACCAGCACACAGCAGCAGGTGCCCCATCCATGGAGTCTTCTTCTCCAGGGCTGTCCTGTGTGGTCCTCTCTACTCCTGGCACACTGCCCAGGCTGGAATTCACCTCTGGAGCTCCCTTACAAGGAGTGATAAAGCAGCTGTTTCAATGCTGAGAGCTGCACCCCATCTGTAAGGCTGCTAGCAGGAATGTTTAAACGCGGGAGGCATGGTGGCCTTGAATAGTATGAATCTTTGATTCAATCCAGGACTTCAGAAAGATAAAAATACAATGGTCCTTCCTAGCAGCTTTGGAAATTAGCTTCCAGAGAATTCGAGAACTCTCTAATTTCTTCTTTTCTATTGTACAGTATCTCAAGAAGGATTCGTATGCTAAACACATTTAATTATAACAAGAGAAATGTAGGTGGAAAAAACATGCAGTTTTGTTTGTTGTGGCATATTCATGTACATATCTATAGCATTTGACTATAAATGACGCCTTGTTGGCTCACAAAGATTTCTCATTCTGTGGAGGGCAATCTGCCTTCCTGCAGTTTGAATCAGCATATGCTTTCTGCCTAAGGATATCTTCATGGGTCTTTAACATTGGATTTACTCCACCCCCGTGTCTCTTCTTGATTGTGGGGGATGACAGACCCAGGCCTGGAAGTGCACAGTTGACAGCAGCCTCCATGCATGTTCCTCAGTTGCAAGCTGGTTTAAAAATACACATGAAGATTCAAGAGGGAAGAGATATGGGGACATATGTATATGTATAACGGATTCAATTTTTTATAAAGCAGAAACTGACACACCATTATAAAGCAATTATAATCTAATAAAGATGTTTAAAAAAAAATAAATGCAAGGATTTATTTCTGAACTCTCAGTTCCTTTCCATTGATCCGTATGTCTAGTCTAGCCTTATGCTAGTACTCCACTACATTGATTACCATAGCTTTATAATAAGTTTTAAAATTGGGAAGTGTAAGTCTTCCAACTTTGTTCTTTTCTGAGATTGTTTTGGCTATTCAGTATACTTTGCATTTACATATGAATTTCAGGATCAGCTCTTAAAATTTGGCAAAAATGACAGCTGAGATTTTGGTAAGAATTTTCTTGAATTTCTAGATCAATTCAGCAGGTGGGAAAGGGTAGGGGATAGTCAGGAAGAGTATTACCATCCTCTCAATATTAAGTATTCTGATCCATGATCATGGGATATCTTTCCATTTATGTATGTCTTAATTGATTTCTTTCAACAATTTTTATAGTGTTTGAAGTACGAGTTTTGTACTTTTTTTGCAAAATTTATTCCTAGTGATTTATTCTTTTGATACTATTGTAGATGGAACTGTTTTCTTAATATTATTTTGGATTGTTTATTGTCATTACTTTTAAATTTATTGATATTTGGCTTTATAATCCAGTATATGATCATTTTTGTAAATACTCCCTATGTGAAAAAAATATGCGTTCTGAAATTATTGGATACAGTGTTGTCTATATGTCCATTAAATCAAGTTTGTTAAAAAAAAAATACATATGAAATTCAACAGTCACCAGTTGATCTCAGTTGATTTCTTTGCTCGGGTTGTCATGGGTTGCAACACTAAATAACAACCCTGTCTCACTAAACAGAAAGTAGGTTCTAACATCACCCCAAAGGCAGCCTAACCGTTACCTGGGTCCCTGAGTTGTGATGACTGTGTCACCCCTGTCTCAACATACTTATGGGAAACGGATGGTTAGTGTCAACATTCATCCTAAGAAACACAGTTATGGATTCGGAGGTCTTAACCACATACTATTCATCATGACAGCATCGTTGCAGCCCCAAAACACAGGGATTTTTTGATAATTTCCATTAGAACTGTAGATAAAACGCTCTGTACATATATTGCCACTACCAGGCAGTCATGGACAAGTGTTCCTACTCCTACTCCTTGGATGCACGTGCTCTCAGTTGACCTAGAGACCAGCTGCCACATCCCCTCAGTACACACACTGCTCCCTAAACTCCAGAGCTCTCTTCTGCCTTTTCCATAAAGGTGCCTGGAGACTTGTACTGGTGGTGCCCGGAGTGGTGAGGCTGACATCATGTCCCTGCACAGGTGTGAGTTAAGGGGTGGATGGTTTCAATCATCTCTCCTGTGGGGACGACTCAGATTTGTGGCTTGTCTCTGAAACCTTCGTTTCCTCTTTTTCCACCTGGACGTCTCAGCCCCTGGCAGTGAGGAACACTGGGGACAGAGCTTGGCTCTCCAACCTCCTTCACCTGCTGTCGTGTCTCTCACTCTGCTAACCTCTTTTCCAGCACTGCAGAGACCTGGTCCTCGCCATGCTGCACATCCAGGCAGCGAATTTGGAGGCCTCTGCCCTGACCACACAGTCTGGAGGTCAAGACCACCAACTCCCGCCTCTGCCATTCAGTGTCGGCTTCTACCGTCCCACGATGGGGTGCTATGTGCTGAACTACCTTCATTCTCCACCCAGGTGACTTTTCTCTCTTCTCTAGTTGAGAAACGCCTTGTCACTCGGAGCCCTTTCTGCCTCCCTGTAAATCTTCTCCTTTCCTCTCCACACAGACTAGATGCTCAGGCCCACAGGTAAGGGGTGATTCTCTCTGAACCCAGCCATAGGGGTCCTTTGAATCCCTGTATGCTGCCTGTCACTTTGTTGCTCTGAAGGCTCCAGAGGTCTCTCTTTGCTGGCTGTGGCCCCCCAAGCCTAAAGAGAGGAGGACCCACCCTCCAGGAACAGCACACAGATCTCTGTTTCTGCATCAGTCTAGGCTCCTCCTCACAGCCGGGCCTTTTCACCCCCCTGCTCCAGTCTGGAAGGCTCTGCCATGTGCCCTTGCTTCTCTGGCTGGTTCCAGCACATCAACTGCACCTAAGCTCCACTGGCTACTCCCTAGGAGATGGTACCTATAACTATTTCACATAAAAAATTTTCTGCACCACCTGCAGTGCTGTTCCACATTTGTGGTATTGTTGTGTTTATGTACCCATTTATGTGCTAGCTCTCTCCCAAAGGAATGAGTTCACTGAGAGCAGGCACCTCCCCCATCAGTCTTGTTCATAGTACATCCTGGTGCCTGGTCCATGGCGCTACTGATGAAAAAGTCTGAATAAATGCCAGACTTCTGGGTCTGTTGGTATAGCTGGGGGCCCCTGCTCAGCCCGGAGCTGATGGGCACACAGTGATGGGCACTTAGAGTCACATGCCCTGGGAGTCGATGCAGAGTTCCTGGACTGTCTTGGTTTCTGTGACGGGGTGTACAGTTTTTAGAGATAAATAAAAGCCGTTCCATTGTTAACATTTCAGGTGTTATGATTTGTACTGTATAGAACAGTAATCCAGTTACCAGGTAGAGAAAAGACTAAGAGTATTTTCATGTTTCTCAAGATTTCTAACTTGTGTGCTTGTGTGTGTAAGTTAATTCCTTGGTTTGTTCCTTCTGTTAATCAAGTATTTTGTCCATAAAACAAAATGTGCTTAGCCACAAAACTAGTCTCTTCCGTGGTATCAGAGGGGGTGGCTGTATGTTTGGGACAGGGGTGTCTGTCACCACTAGAGATGGTTCTGTTCAGGTCTGAGCATAAACAGAGAGGCAGAAAGAGAATGTGAAGCCCCACCTTTTCTAACTGCACAGAAATCATCCTATTCATGTAAAAGTACAAAAGTCACTCTTACATCAATAATTCTTGTTGGCTTTATAGAGAAAAAATGCAAAATTGGTCAGCCATTATTATCAAAGCTAAGCTGAACTTTCTGATGATGGATGCATCTGCTTATCTAATAACTTGGAGGTTTCTCAGAGATCCTGGCACGGTTTTATCAGAATGAATCACGGACGACATGGTCAATTTATGTTGTTATCCTGTTTCTAACAGTTTTGAATACATTACTGGATGCTTCAGGGGGAGGCTGGGTATCTTGGTTTCAGAGCTCAGGATGCTATCACTCTGTAGGGAATGCTCCAGTGTCTCAGCTGGGCAGTGATTTAGACCCAGATTAGGCTAGTTAAAGGGCCTTGAGATTTTACCATATTTAGAGCATCTATAGATGCTATTCTGATCCCTGGGCTGCTTATGCAATCCATTAATTCTGTCTCTGAGGCATTTGGGTTAATATCTGATTGTGCTATAAATAGCTACAGCAGCGATATATTTTATACTCTAAGCAACCCCGGAAGAGGGAGCTCCTTCTTTTTTACCCGCTCCAATCACTCAAACTAGTTTTTTTTAAAGTTGAAGGGAGAATTCTTGGCCCTACCTGGCAGGTTTATCTCCCCACTGGCTGACAATTTCAGAGCTGTCCATCCTTTTTAAGAAGTTCAAGGAAATTGGGTGTCCTCTCCTTCAGAGAATGTGTATGTGGGTTAAAGGTCCAGAATTTAGTGATGTATAATTGTTCATTCAGAGCCCACATTCTGTAATATACTCAAATCATGTGTTCATTTTTAAGTCCTGTTCTTGGAGCTTGTGAGACTTTCCTACTTAGGGATACAACCAGTAAGTTTCTTCTTAGTTCATCTCGACTTGCTCTGCAATTTCTTATCAGCTACAATCAGTGGCATTCCCAAACCTTAAGAATCTAAATAAGCACCCGGAGCTTCCAAGGTACTTTTAGGATAATTTGGGATTTTGGATGTATAAATAAAATATCCTTCCTTTTTGCATTTCTCCACCTGAAGGGAATACTTTCTTCTTTTATTTTATTTTATCTATTTTTAAAATTTTTAACATCTTTATTGGAGTTTAATTGCTTTATAATGGTGTGTTAGTTTCTGCTTTATAACAAAGTGAATCAGTTATACATATACATATGTCCCCATATCTCTTCCCTCTTGCGTCTCCCTCCCTCCCACCCTCCCTATCCCACCCCTCTAGGTAGGTGGTCACAAAGCACCAAGCTGATCTCCCTGTGCTACGCGGCTGCTTCCCACTAGCTACCTATTTTACGTTTGGTAGTGTACCTATGTCCAAGCCACTCTCTCACCTTGTCACAGCTTACCCTTCCCCCTCTCCATATACTCAAGTCCATGCTCTAGTAGGTCTGCGTCTTTATGCCCATCTTGCCCCTAGGTTCTTCATGACCATTTTTTTTTCTTTTTTTTTTAGATTCCATATATATGTGTTAGCATACAGTATTTGTCTTTCTGACTTACTTCACTCTGTATGACAGACTCTAGGGCCATCCACCTCACTACAAAAAACTCAACTTCATTTCTTTTAATGACTGAGGAATATTCCAATGTATGTATGTGCCACATCTTTATCCATTCATCTGTCGATGGACACTTAGGTTGTTACCATGTTCTGGTTATTGTAAATAGAGCTGCAGTGAATATTGTGGTACATGACTCTTTTTGAATTATGGTTTTCTCAGGGTATATGCCCAGTAGTGGGGTTGCTGGGTCATATGGTAGCTCTATTTTTAGTTTTCTAAGGAACCTCCATAATGTTCTCCATAGTGGCTGTATCAATTTACATTCCCACCAACGGTGCAAGAGGGTTCCCTTTTCTCCACACCCTCTCCAGCATTTATTGTTTGTAGATTTTTTGATGATGACCATTCTGATCAGTGTGAGATGATATCACATTGTAGTTTTGATTTGCATTTCTCTAATGATTAATGATGTTGAGCATTCTTTCATGTGTTTGTTGGGAATCTGTATATCTTCTGTGGAGAAATGTCTATTTAGGTCTTCTGCCCATTTTTGGATTGGGTTGTTTTATTTTTTGTTATTGAGCTACATGAGCTGCTTGTAAATTTTAGAGAATAATCCTTTGTCAGTTGCTTCATTTGCAAATATTTTCTCCCATTCTGAGGGTTGTCTTTTGGTCTTCTTTATGGTTTCCTTTGCTGTGCAAAAGCTTTGAAGTTTCATTAGGTCCCATTTGTTTATCTTTGTTTTTATTTCCATTTCTCTAGGAGGTGGGTCCCAAAGGATCTTGCTGTGATTTATGTCATAGAGTGTTCTGCCTATGTTTTCCTCTAAGAGTTTGATAGTGTCTGGGCTTACATTTAGGACTTTAATCCATTTTGAGTTTATTTTTGTGTACGGTGTTAGGGAGTGTTCTAATTTCATTCTTCTACATGTAGCTACCCAGTTTTCCCAGAACCACTTATTGAAGAGGCAGTCTTTTCTGCACTGTATATTCTTGCCTCCTTTATCAAAGAAAAGGTGACCATATGTGCGTGGTCTTATCTCTGGGCTTTCTATCCTGTTCCATTGATCCATATTTCTGTTTTTGTGCCAGTACCATACTGTCTTGATTACTGTAGCTTTGGAGTATAGCCTGAAGTCAGGGAGCCTAATTCCTCCAGCTCCATTTTTCTTTCTCAAGATTGCTTTGGATATTCAGGGTCTTTTGTGTTTCCATACAAATTGTGAAATTTTTTGTTCTAGTTCTGTGAAAAATGCCACTGGTATTTTGATAGGGATTGCATTGAATCTGTAGACTGCTTTGGGTACTAGAGTCATCTTCACAATGCTGATTCTTCCAATCCAAGAACATGGTATATCTCTCCATCTACGTGTATCATCTTTAATTTCTTTCATCAGTGTCTTATTGATTTCTGCATACAGGTCTTTTCTCACCTCAGGTAGGTTTATTCCTAGATATTTTATTATTTTTGTTGCAATGGTAAATGGGAGTGTTGCTATAATTTCACTTTCAGATTTTTCATCATTAGTGTATAGGAATGCAAGAGATTTCTGTGCATTAATTTTGTATCCTGCTACTTTACCAAATTCATGGATTAGCTCTAGTAGTTTTCTGGAAGCAACTTTAGGATTCTCTATGTACAGTATCATGTCATCTGCAAACAGTGACAGCTTTATTTCTTCTTTTCCAATTTGGATTCCTTTTATTTCTTTTTCTTATCTGATTGCTGTGGCTAAAAGTTCCAAAACTATGATGAATAATAGTTTTAAGAGTGGGCAACCTTGTCTTGTTCCTTACCTTAGTGGAAATCGTTTCATTTTCTCACATTTAAGAACAATGTTGGCTGTGGGTTTGTCATATATGGCCTTTATTATGTTGAGGAAAGTTCCCTCTATGCCTACTTTCTGGAGGGTTTTTATCATAAATTGGTGTTGAATTTTGTCGAAAGCTTTCTCTGCATCTATTGAGATGATCATATTGTTTTTCCTCCTTCAATTTGTTAATATGGTGTATCACATTGATTGATTTGCGTATATTGAAGAATACTTGCATTCCTGAGATAAACTCCACTTGATCATGTTGTATGATCCTTTTAATGTGCTGTTGGATTCTGCTTGCTAGTATTTTGTTGAGGAATTTTGCATCTATGTTCATCAGTGATATTGGCCTGTAGTTTTCTTTCTTTGTGACATCTTTTTCTGGTTTTGGCATCAGGGTGATGGTGGCCTCGTAGGATGAGTTTGGGAGTGTTTCTGCCTCTGTTATATTTTGGAAGAGTTTGAGAAGGATAGGTGTTAGCTCTTCTCTAAACGTTTTGATAGAATTTACCTGTGAAGCCATCTGGTCCTGGGCTTTTGCTTGTTCGAAGATTTCTTTCATTCTTTCTTTCTTTTCTTTTTTTTTTTTTTTTTTTGCAGTACACGGGCCTCTCACTGTTGTGGCCTCTCCCATTGTGGAGCACAGGCTCCGGACGCTCAGGCTCAGTGGCCATGGTTCACAGGCCCTGCCACTCCATGGCATGTGGGATCTTCCTGGAACGGGGCATGAACCCGTGTTCCCTGCATTGGCAGGTGGACTCTCAACCACTGCACCACCATGGAAACCCTGTTGGAAGATTTTTAATCACAGTGTCAATTTCAGGGCTTGTGATTGGTCTGTTCATATTTTCTATTTCTTCCTAGTTCAGCCTCAGAAGGTTGTGCATTTCTAAGAATTTGTCCATTTCTTCCAGGTTGTCCATTTTATTGGCATAAAGTTGCTTATAGTAATCTCTCATGATCCTTTGTATTTCTGCAGTATCAGTTGTTACTTCTCCTTTTTCATTTGTAATTCTATTGATTTGAGTCTTCTCTGTTTTCTTCTTGATAAGTCTGGCTAATGGTTTATCAATTTTGTTTATCTTCTCAAAAACCAGCTTTTAGTTTTATTGATCTTTGCTATCGTTTCCTTCATTTCTTTTTCATTTATTTGTGATCTGATCATTATGATTTCTTTCCTTCTGCTAACTTTGGGGGTCTTTTGTTCTTGTTTCTCTAACTGCTTTAGATGTAAGGTTAGCTTGTTTATTTGAGATGTTTCTTGTTTCTTGAGGTAGTATTGTATTGCTATAAACTTCCCTCTTAGAACTGCTTTTGCTGCAACCCATAGGTTTTGGGTCGTTGTGTGTTCATTGTCATTTGTTTCTAGGTATTTTTTGACTTCCTCTTTGATTTCTTCAGTGATCTCTTCGTTATTGAGTAGTGTGTTGTTTAGCCTCCATGTATTTTTAATTTTTACAGATTTATTCCTGTAATTGATATATAGTCTCATAGTTTTGGTCGGAAAAGATACTTGATACAATTTCAATTTCCTTAAATTTACCAAGGCTTGATTTGAGACCCAAAATATGATCTGTCCTGGAGAGTGTTCCATGAGCACTTGAGAAAAATGTGTATTCTGTTGTTTTTAGATGGAATGTTCTATAAATATCAATCAAGTCCATCTTGTCTAATATATCATTTAAAGCTTGTGTTTCCTTGTTGATTTTCATTTTGGATGATCTGTCTATTGGTGAAAGTGAGGTGTTAAAGTCCCCTACTATGATTGTGTTACTGTTGATTTCTCCTTTTATGTCTGTTAGTATTTGCCTTATGTATTGAGGTGATCCTATGTTGGGTGCATAAATATTTACAATTTTTATATCTTCTTCTTTGATTGATTCCTTGATCATTATGTAGTGTCCTCCTTTGTCCATTGTAATAGTCTTTGTTTTAAAGTCTATTTTGTCTGATATGAGAATTGTTACTCCAGAGTTCTTTTGCGTGGATTATCTATTTCCATCCCCTCACTTTCAGTCTGTATGCGTCCTTAGGTCTGAAGTGGGTCTCTTGTAGACAGCTTATATATGGGTCTTGTTTTTGTATCCATTCAGCCAGTTTATGTCTTTTGGTTGGAGCTTTAATCCATTTACATTTAAGGTAATTATCGATATGTATGTTCCTATTATCATTTTCTTAATTGTTTTGGGTTTGTTATTGTAGGCCTTTCCCTTCTCTTGTATTTCCTGCCTAGAGAAGTTCCTTTACCATTTGTTGTAAAGCTGTTTTTGTGGTGCTGAATTCTCTTTTCATTTCTTGTCTGTAAAGGTTTTAATTTCTCCTTTGAATCTGAATGAGATCCTTGCTTGGTAGAGTAATCTTGTTTGTAGGTTTTTCTCCTTCATCACTTTAAATATGTCCTGCCACTCCCTTCTGGCTTGCAGGTTTTCTGCTGAAAGATGAGCTGTTAACCTTATGGGGATTCCCTTGTGTGTTATTTGTTGTTTTTCCCTTGCTGCTTTTAATGTTTTTTCTTTGTATTTTATTTTTATAGTTTGATTAATATGTGTCTTGGCGTGTTTCTCCTTGGATTTATCCTGTATGGGACTCTGTGCTTCCTGGACTTGATCCACTATTTCCTTTCCCATATTATGTATGTTTTCAACTCTAATCTCTTCAAATATTTTCTCACTCCCTTTCTTTTTCTCTTCGTCTTCTGAGACCACTATAATTCAAATGTTGTTGCTTTTAATGTTATCCCAGAGGTCTGTGAGAGTGTCCTCTATTCTTTTCATCCTTTTTTTTTATTCTGCTCTGCAGTAGTTATTTCCACTCTTTTATCTTCCAGGTCACTTATCCCTTCTTCTGACTCAGTTATTCTGTTATTGATCCCTTGTAGAGAAATTTTAATTTCATTTATTGTGCTGTTTATCACTGTTTGTTTGCTCTTTAGTTGTTCTAGGTCCTTGTTAAACGTTTCTTTTATTTTCCCCATTCTATTTCCAAGATACTGGATCATCTTTACTATCATTATTCTGAATTATTTTTCAGGTAGACTGCCTATTTCCTTTTCCTGTTTAGGTCTGGTGGGTTTTATCCTTGCTCCCTCATCTGCTGTGTTATTCTCTGTCTTCTCATTTTGCTTAACTTACTGTGGTTGGGGTCCCCTTTTCATAGGCTGCAGGTTCGTAGTTCCCATTGTTTTGGTGCCTGTCCCCAGTGGCTAAGGTTGGTTCAGCGGGTTGTGTAGATTTTCTGGTGGAGGGGACTAGTGCCTGTGTTCTGGTGGATGAGGCTGGATCCTGTCTTTCTGGTGGGCAGGTCCACGTCTGGTGATGTGTTTTGGGGTGTCTGTGGCCTTATTACTATTTTAGGCTGCCTCTGTGCTAATGGGTGGGGTTGTCTTCCTGCCCTGCTAGTTGTTTGGCATAGGGTGTCCAGCACTGTTGCTTGCTGATCTTTGAGTGGAGCTGGGTCTTGACGTCGAGATGGAGATATCTGGGAGATTTTCGCTGTTTGATATTACATGGAGCTGGGAGGTCTCTTGTGGACCAGTTTCCTGAACTTGGCTCTCCCACCTCATAGGCAGAGCCCTGATGCCTGGCTGGAGCACCAAGAGCCTGTCATTCACAAGGCTCAGAATAAAAGGGAGAAAAACAAAGAAAAAAAGAAATAAAGAAAGAAAGAAAGAAAGAAGATAAAATAAAGTTATTAAAATAAAAAAAAATAATTATTAAGAAAAAAATCTTTTTATTGTAGAAAGCATTTGTTAAGGTAAAAACAAAGAAACAAACAAACAAAGAAACAAAAATGGAAGACAGAACCCTAGGACAAATGGTAAAAACAGAGCTATACAAACAAAATCACACACCGAAGCATACACATACACACTCACAAAAAGAGGAAAAGGGAAAAAAAAATATATATATATATATCTCGTTGCTCCCAATGTCCACCTTCTAAGTTGTCTTAGGGATGATTGGTTGTCTATTCATGTATTCCACAGAAGAAGGGTACATCATGTTGACTGTGGAGATTTAATCCGCTGCTACTGAGGCTGCTGGGAGAAATTTCCCTTTCTCTTCTTCGTTCGCACAGCTCTTGGGTCTCACCTTTGGATTTGGACTCGCCTCTGCGTGTAGGTCGCCGGAGGGTGTCTGTTCTTCACTCAGACAGGATGAGGTTAAAGGAGCCACTGATTTTGGGGCTCTGTCTCCCTCAGGCTGGGCAATGGAGGGGTATGGAGTGTGGGGCGAGCCTGCGGTGGCAGAGGCTGGCATGATGTTGCACCAGCCCGAGGCGTGTCCTGTGTTCTCCCGGGGAATTTCTCCCTGGATCTCGGGACCCTGGCAGTGGCGGGCTGCACAGGCTCCCAGGAGGGTGGTGTAGAGAGTGACCTGTTCTCGTACACAGGCTTCTTGGTGGGGGCAGCAGCAGCCTTAGCGTCTCATGCCCGTCTCTGGGGTCCATGCTGTTATCCGCGGCTCGCACACATCTCTGGAGCTCCTTTAAGCGGCACTCTGAATCCACTCTCCTCGCGCATCAGGAAACAAAGAGGGAAGAAAAAGTCTCTTGCCTCTTCGGCAGGTCCAGACTTTTTCCCTGACTCCCTCCCGGCCATCCGTGGCGCAGTAACCCCCTTCAGGCTGTGTTCACACAGACAATTCCAGTTCTCTCCCTGCACTCTGACCGAAGCCCGAGCCTCAGCTCCCAGCCCCGCCCGCCCCAGCGGCCGAGCAGACAAGCCTCTCGGGCTGGTGTGTGCCCGAGGGCACCGATCCTCTGTGCCGGAATCTCTCCGCTTTGCCCTCCACACCCCTGTTGCTGTGCTCTCCTCCGTGGCTCCGAAGCTTCCCCCTCTGCCACCCACCGTCTCTGCCCGCGAAGGGGCTCCTAGTGTGTAGAAGCCTTTCCTCCTTCACGGCTCCCTCCCAGAGGTGCAGGTCCCTGTCCCTATTCTTTTGTCTCCCTTTTTTCTTGTTTCTTTTGCCCTACACAGGTATGTGGGGAGTTTCTTGCATTTTGGGAAGTCTGAGATATTCTGCCAGCATTCAGTAGATGTTCTGTAGGAGTTGTTCCTCATTTAGATGTATTTCTGATGTATTTGTGGGGAGGAAGGTGATCTCCACGTCTTACTCTTCTGCCATCTTGAAGCTCCTCCTGTTCTTTTAAAGTTGGGTTGCTAGCAGGAAAATCTAACATTTACAAATTTCCTACTTCTATCTTTCACCACCACCTCTGACCCCAGAAACCAATAACCTGCTTTCCATCACTATAAATTAATTTGTTTTCCCTAGAATTTTACATAAGTGGAATAATATGTTGTGTATTCTTTTTTTGTCTAGCTTCTTTCACTCAGCTTGATTATTTTGAGACCCATCAACATCGTTGCCTGTATCAATATTTCATTCCTTCTTTCTGCTGGGTAGCATCACGTGGTACAGGTGTACAACAGTTTATCCTAAATTGGTTGATGGACAATTGGGTTGTTTCCACTTCTTGGCTCTTACAAATAAAGAAGCCATGAACATCTGTGTACAAGTGTTTGTATGGTTGTATACTTTTTTTACTTTGGGTTAAATGCCTATGGCTAGATCATAAGGTAGATGTAGGCTTAACTTTTTAAGAAAGACATTCTTTTTCAGTGTGGTCGTAGCATTTTATATTTCAATCAGCAGTGCCTGGCAACCACATCTTGTTTCTGATCTTAATGGGGAAGCACTGATTCTTTCACCTCAGGTATGTTATTACCTGTACTGTGGCTTTTTCACACAAATCCATCTTTTGGTTTAGGATGTAGCCTTCTATACCTAGGTTGCTGAAAGGTTTTATGAATATCAGATGTTGAGTTTTGTGAAATGCCTTTTCTGCTTTTATTCAGATGTTCATGTGCATTCTCACTTTTAGTTTGTTAATATGATAAATCACATTGATTTTTTAAACATTTTTATTGGAGTATAATTGCTTTGCAATGGTGTGCTAGTTTCTGCTTTATAACAAAGTGTATCAGCTATACATATACATATATCCCCATATCTCCTCCCTCTTGCATCTCCCTCCCACCCTCCCTATCCCACCCCTCTAGGTGGTCACAAAGCACTGAGCTGATCTCCCTGTGCTATGTGGCTGCTGCCCACTAGCTATCTATTTTACATTTGGTAGTGGATATATGTCCGTGCTACTCTCTCACTTTGTCCCAGCTTAACCTTCCCCCTCCCTGTGTCCTCAAGCCCATTCTCTACATTTTCATCTTTATTCTTGTCCTACCCCTAGGTTCTTCAGAAACTATTTTTTTTTTAGATTCTCTCTCTATATATGTGTTAGCATACATTATTTGTTTTTCACTTTCTTACTTACTTCACTCTGTGTGACAGACTCTAGGTCCATCCACCTCACTACAAATAACTCAGTTTTTTTCGTTTTATGGCTGAGTAATATTCCATTTTATATATGTGCCACATCTTCTTTATCCATTCATCTGTTGATGGACACTTAGTTTGTTTCCATATTCTGGCTGTTGTAAATAGAGCTGCAATGAGTATTGTGGTACATGACTCTTTTTGAATTATGGTTTTCTCAGGGTATATGCCCAGGAGTGGGATTGCTGGGTCATATGGTAGTTCTATTTTTAGTTTTCTAAGGAACCTCCATACTGTTCTCCATAGTGGCTGTATCAATTTACATTCCCACCAACAGTGCAAGAGGGTTCCCTTTTCTCCACACCCTCTCCAGCATTTATTGTTTGTAGATTTTTTGATGATGGCCATTCTGACTGGTGTGAGGTGATATCTCATTGTAGTTTTGATTTGCATTTGTCTAATGATTAGTGATGTTGAGCATCCTTTCATGTGTTTGTTGGTAACATTGTTTGAATTTTGAATGTTAAGCTCACTTTGCACTTCTGGGATAAATCACCTCCTCATGACATATTTTATATATGGTTGAATTTGACTTGCTAACATTTTTAGTTTAGAACTTTCACTCTTTCATGTTCATAAAGTCTACAGTTTTCTTTCCTTGTACTATCTTTGACTTTTAAAAAAACTGGTGGCCTCATAAATGAGATGGGAATGACTGCTTCCTTTTCAATTTTCTAGATGAGTTTCTGTAGAATTATATCTTTCTTCAATGTTGGTGGAATCCAGTAGTGAAGCCATCGTTTCCTGATATTTCTTCGAGGGAATGTGTTTAACTATAAATTCAGCTACTTTAATAGACATTGGGCTGATTCAGGTTATCTCCTTCTACACTGTGTTTTTGTAGTTTCTATTTTTCAGGGGGGTTGTCCATTTCATGAAGCATTCAAACTTACTGACATAAAATTTTTCATAATAGTTCCTTATTATCTTTAAAAATGTTTAATTGTGGTAAAATACACATAACCTAAAATTTACCATCTTAACCCTCTTTAAGTGTGTAATTCAATAGTTAAATATATTTACATGGTTGTGTAACTAATCTTCAGATTTCTTTTCATCTTGCAAAACTGTACCCATTAAAGAACTCTTAATTTCCACCTTGCCCCTAACCCCCAGCACCCACCATTCTACTTTCTGTTTCTAAGTAACTCATATAGGTGGAATCATACAGTATTTGTCTTTTTGTGACTGGCTTATTTCCCTTATAATAACATCCCTAAGTTTCATCCATGTTTGTAGCATGTCAGAATTTCCTCCTTTTTAAAAGGCTGAATAATATCCAGTTGTAGGTATGCACCACATTTTGTTTATCCATTCCTCCACTGATGGACACTTAGGCTGCTTCCTCCTTTTGGCTACTATGAATAACACCGCTATGAACACTGGGTTACAGGTATCTCTTTGAGACCCTGCTGTCATTTATTTGGATATATACCCAGACTTGGAATTGCTGGATCATACCATAGTTCTATATTTAATTTTCTGAGGGACCACCATACTGTTCTCCATACTGTGATGCACAATTTTACATTCCCACCAACAGTGTACAAGGGTTTCATTAACTCCACATTCTCACCAAAGCTTGTTATTTTAATTTATTTTAAAAATTTTTTTGAAAGTAGCCATCCCAGTGGGTATGAGGTGATAGCTCATTGTGGTTTGACTTACATTTCCCTAATGATTAGTGATGTTGAATATTTTTTTTCATATGCTTAGTAGCCACTTTTAGATTGTCTTTGGAAAAATGTCAAATCCTTCACCCATTCCTTATTATGTTTTAATATCTGTAAAATCTCTAATTATGCCATCTCTCTCAGTCCTATCTTTGGTAATTGTGTTTTCTCTCTTTTTTTCTGAGCAGCCTGGCTAGAGGCTTACCAATTCCATTAACCTTCCAAAAAGGCAGCTTTAGTTACATTTTCTAAATTTTATTTTCTTTATTGTTTTTTCTCTTCTATTTCATTGATTTCTGTTTTGACCTTTATATATTTTTTATTCTACTTAATTTGTGTTACATTTCCTGTAGTTGGACACCGAGGTCATTGATTTGAGTTCATTATTCTTTTCTAACATAGGAATTTAATGCTGTAAAATTCCCACCAGTTTCAGTGGTATTCAACAAGTTGGTAGGTTGTATTTGCAGGCAGTTCAAAATATATTCTTATTTCCTTTTTAATTTTCCTTTGACCCATGGTTTTTTACAAGTGTATTATTTAGTTTTTAAGCATTTAAGATTTTTCTGGAGATATTAGTGTAATTGATTTTTAATTTAATTATAGAGTAGTCAGAGAAAAGCCCGATTTTTTTTTTTTTTTTTTTTTTTTTTTTTGCATTACGTGAGCTTCTCACTGCTGTGGCCTCTCCCGTTGCGGAGCACAGGCTCTGGACATGCAGGCCCAGCAGCCATGGCTCACGGGCCTAGCCGCTCCGTGGCATGTGGGATCTTCCCAGACCGGGGCACGAACCCGTGTCCCCTGCATCAGCAGGCGGACTCTCAGCCACTGCGCCACCAGGGAAGCCCGAAAAGCCTGATTTTAATACTTTTAAATTCATTGGGACTTGTTTAGTGGCCCTGAATATACTATAATCTTGGTAAATTCTTTTGTGCCTCCTTTAAAAAATTGTGCATTGTTATACCTTTTGATGGAGTGTACTATAAATACAAATTAGTTCAAGTTGTTGATAACTTTGCTCAAATTTACATCCCTACTGATTTTCTGTCTACATGTTCTCTCAATTATTGAGTGAAGACATTGAAATCTTCAAGTATAACTATTCCTTTTTGCAGCTCCATTTGGTTTTACTTTGTGTGTTTTGAAGGCCTTGTTGCCTGAATACAAGCTTTGGATTCTACATTTACTTAAATAATTGACCCCTTTATCATTATGAAATGGCCTTTTTTATAATCCCTGCTAATATTCTTTGCATGGAAATATATTCTGTCTGAAATTAATACAGACTTTTAACATTTTTGGATCAGTGTTAAATGATATATCTCTTCTTATCCTTTCACTTTTAATCTATTCATATCCTTATAAGCAAATTATGTCTCTTGTAGTCAGTGTCTATTTAGGTCTAGCTTTTTGAAATTATGACAACCACTGCTTTCCAACGAGGCTATTCAGGCCATTATATCAGCTGTGATTATTGATGTAACCAAGTATATATCTATTATCTTCCCATCTATATTTCATTTTTCCCATCTGTTCTTTGTCCCCCCTGTCCTATTTTTTCTGCCTACCCTTGGATTAACTCAGTATTTTTATGATTCCATTTTATCTTTGTTCTTGTCTTATTTTCTATAAGTTTTGCTTAATTATTTTAGTGTGGGGTTTATAATATAAAAGTTCATCCCAGTCTACTTTCAAGTGATATTATGCAACTTCTGATAGAGTATAAGAAACCTAGAGTAGCGTACTTCTGTCTCATTGGATTTTTATATTGTTTTTTTGCCATACACTACAATTTAATATTTCAATAAATTCCACACTGCATTTCTACATTTCTATGTTACTTGTTAAATCCTCTTTAAAAGGAGATTTAATGCTCATAATAATCTCATATATTGACCTATGTAGTTACAATTCCTGGTCCTCTACATTCTCCTGTTATAGATACAACTTCCATGTGGTCATTTTGCTTCCCTCTGAAGAACTGCCCTTAATATTTCTGGTAGTGCCATTCTATCTGTGATCATTTCTTTCAGCTTTTTAAGCCTGAAAAAGTCTTTATTTCACTTTTATATTATCTTTGTCTCTTGAAAAACAATCTCTTTTATTTTTATGCATGCATGTATACATACATGTACACACAGAGTTGATTTTTTTTTTTTGGAGTATAACTGCTTTACAATGGTATGTTAGTTTCCACTTTATAACAAAGTGAAGCAGCTATACATATACATATATCACCATATCTCTTCCCTCTTGAGTCTCCCTCATTCCCACCTTCCCTATCCCACTCCTCTAGGTGGTCACAAGTACCAAGCTGATTTCCCTGTGCTATGTGGCTGCTTCCCACTAGCTGCTGGTTTTATATCTGGTAGTGTATATATGTCCATGCCACTCTCTCACTTTGTCACAGCTTACCTTTCCTCCACCCTGTGTCCTCAAGTCCATTCTCTAGTACGTGTGCATTTTTATTCCTGTCCTGTCCCTAGGTTCTTCATGACCACTTTTTTTTTTTTTTTAGAGTCCATATATATGTGTTAGCATATGGTATTTGTTTTTCTCTTTCTGACTTACTTCACTCTGTAAGAAAGACTCTGGTCCATCCACCTCACTACAGAAAACTTAATTTCGTTTCGTTTTATGGCTGTGTATTATTCCATTATATATATATATATATATATATATATATATATATATATATATATATATGCCACATCTTCTTTATCCATTTATCTTTCAATAGACACTTAGGTTGCTTCCATGTTCTGGCTATTGTAAATAGAGCTGCAGTGAATATTGTGGTACATGACACTTTTTGAATTATGGTTTTCTCAGGGTATATGCCCAGTAGTGGGACTGCTGGATCATATGGTAGTTCTATTTTTATTTTTCTAAGGAACCTCCATACTGTTCTCCATAGTGGCTGTATCAATTTACATTCCCATCATCAGTGCAAGAGGGTTCCCTTTTCTCCACACTCTCTCCAACATTTATTGTTTGTAGATTTTTTGATGATGGCCATTCTAACTGGTGTGAGGGGATACCTCATTATAGTTTTGATTTGCCTTTCTCTAATGATTAGTGATGTTGAGCATCCTTTCATGTGTTTGTTGGCAATCTGTATATCTTCTTTGGAAATATGTCTCTTTAGGTATTTGAACCATGTTTGAATTGGGTTGTTTTTTTTTTTTTTTTTTTGATATTGAGATGCATGAGCTAGTTGCAAATTTTAGAGACTAATCCTTTGTCAGTTGCTTCATTTACTAATATTTACTCCCATTCTGAGGGTTGTCTTTTGGTCCTGTTTATGGTTTCCTTTGCTGTTCAAAAGCTTTGAAGTTTCATTAGGTCCCATTTTTAAATTTTTCTTTGTATTTCCATTTCTCTAGGAAGTGGGTCAAAAAGGATCTTACTGTGATGTATGTCATAGAGTGTTCTGCCTATATTTTCCTCTGAGAGTTTGATAGTGTCTGGCCTTACATATAGATCTTTAATCCATTTTGAGTTTATTTTGTGTATGGTGTTAGGGAGTGTTCTAATTTCATTCTTTTATATGTAGCTGTCCATGGTCCCCAGCACCACTTATTGAAGAGGGTGTCTTTCCTCCACTGTATACTCTTGCCTCCTTTATCAAAAATAAGGTGACTGTAGGTGTGTGGGTTTATCTCTGGGCTTTCTATCCAGTTCCATTGATCTATATTTCTGATTTTTGCCAGTAATGTACTGTCTTCATTACTGTAGCTTTGTAGTGTAGTCTGAAGTCTGGGAGCCTGATTCCTCCAGCTCTGTTTTTGTTTCTCAAGACTGGTTCGGCTGTTCGGGGTCTTTCATGTTTCCATACAAATTGTGAATTTTTTTGTTCTAGTTCTGTGAAAATTGCCAGTGGTAGTTTGATAGTGATTGCATTGAATATGTAGATTGGTTTGGGTAGTATAGTCATTTTCACAATGTTGATTCTGCCAGTCTAAGAACATGGTATATCTCTCCATCTATTTGTATCATCTTTAATTTATTTCATCAGTGTCTTCTGGTTTGCTGCATACAGGTCTTTTTTCTCCTTAGGTAGGTTTATTGCTAGGCATTTTATTATTTTTGTTGCAGTGGTAAATGGGAGTGTTTCCTTAATTTCACTTTCAGATTTTTAATCTTTAGTGTATAGGAATGCAAGAGATTTCTGTGCATTAGTTTTGTATCCTGCTACTTTACCAATTTCATTGATTAGCTCTAATAGTTTTCTGGTAGTATCTTTAGGATTCTCTATGTATAGTATCATGTCATCTGCAAACAGTGACAGGTTTACTTTTTCTTTTCCAATTTGGATTCCTTTTAGTTCTTTTTCTTCTCTGATAGATGTGGCTAAAACTTCCAAAACTATGTTGAATAATAGTGCTGTGAGTGGGAAACCTTGTCTTGTTCCTGACCTTAGTGGAAATGGTTTCATTTTTTCACCATTGAGGACGATGATGGCTGTGGGTTTTTCATATATGGCCTTTATTATGTTGAGGTAAGTTCCCTCCATACGTACTTTCTGGAGGGTTTTTATCATAAATGGGTGTTGAATTTTGTCAAAATATTTTTCTGCATCTATTGAGATGATCATGTGTTTTTATTCTTTAAATTGTTAGTATGGGGTATCACATTGATTGACTTGCCTATTATTGAAGAATACTTGCATTCCTGGGATAAACCCCACTTCATCGTGGTGTATGAACCTTTAAATGTGCTGTTGGATTCTGCTTGCTAGTATTTTGTTGAGGATTTTTGCATCTATGTTCATCAGTGATATTAGCCTGTAGTTTTCTTTCTTGGTGACATCTTTTTATTGTTTTGTTATCAGGGTGATGGTGGCCTCGTAGAATGAATTTGGGAGTGTTCCTCCCTCTGCTTTATTTTGGATGAGTTTAAGAAGGATAGGTGTTAGCTCTTCTCTAAATGTTTGACAGAATTCGCCTGTGAAGCCATCTGGTCCTGGGCTTTTGTTTGTTGGAAGATTTTAAACCACAGTTTCAATTTCAGTGTTTGTGATTGTTCTGTTTATATTTTCTATTCTTTCCTGGTTCAGTCTTCGAAGGATGTGCATTTCTAAGAATTTGTCCATTTCTTCCAGGTTGGTCAGTTTATTGGCATATTCTTGCTTGCAGTAACCTCTCTTCATCCTTTGTATTTCTGCAGTATGTGTTGTTACTTCTCCTTTTTTATTTCTAATTCTATTGATTTGAGTCTTCTCCCTTTTCTTCTTGATAAGTCTGGCTAATGGTTTATCAATTTTGTTTATCTTCCAAAGAACCAGCTTTTAGTTTTATTGATCTTTACTATCGTTTCTTCATTTTTTTCCATTTATTTCTGATCTGATCTTTATGATTTCTTTCCTTCTGCTAACTTTGGGGTTTTTTTGTTCTTCTTTCTCTAATTGTTTTAGGTGTAAGGTTAGGTTGTTTATTTGAGATGTTTCTTGTTTCTTGAGGTAGGTTTTTATTGCTATAAACTTCCCTCTTAGAACTGCTTTAGCTGCATCCCATATGTTTTGAGCCATTGTGTTTTCATTGTCATTTGTTTCTCGGTATTTTTTGATTTCCTCTTTGATTTCTTCAGTGATCTCTTCGTTATTAAGTAGTGTGTTGTTTCACCACCATGCGTTTGTAATTTTTACAGATTTATTCCTGTAATTGATATCTAGTCTCATAGCATTGTGGTCAGAAAAGATACCTGATACAATTTAATTTTCTTAAATTTACCAGGACTTGATTTGAGACCCAAGATATGATCTGTCCTGGAGAATGTTCCATGAGCACTTGAGGAGAATGTGTAGTCTGTTGTTTTTAGTTGGAATGTCCTGTAAATATCAAACAAGTCCATCTTGTCTAATGTATCATTTAAAGCTTATGTTTCCTTGTTGATTTTCATTTTGGATGATCTGTCCATTGGTGAAAGTGGGGTGTTAAAGTCCTCTACTATGATTGTGTTACTGTCAATTCCCCCTTTTTTGGCTGTTAGCATTTTCCTTATGTACTGAGGTGCTCCTATATTGGGTGCATAGATATTTACAATTGTTATATCTCCTTTTTGGATTGATCCTTTGATCATTATGTAGTGTCCTTCTTTGTCTCTTATAATAGTCTTTATTTAAAAGTCTATTTTGTCTGATATGAGAATTTCTACTCCAGCTTTCTTTTGATTTCCTTTTGCATGTAATATATTTTTCCATCCCCTTACTTTCAGTCTGTATGTGTCCCTAGGTGTGAAGTGGGTCTCTTGTAGACAGCATTTATACATGTCTTGTTGTTGTATCCATTCAACCAGTCTATGTCTTTTGGTTAGAGCATTTAATCCATTTATATTTAAGGTATTTGTCTATATTTATGTTCCTATTACCATTTTTGGGGGGTTGTTATTGTAGGTCTTTTCCTTCTCTTGTGTTTCCTGCTTAGAGAATTTCCTTTCCCCTTTGTTGTAAAGCTGGTTTGGTGATGCTGAATTCTCTTAGCTTTTGCTCGTCTGTAAAATTTTAATTTTTCCTTCAAATCTGAATGAGATACTTGCTGGGTTGAGTAATCTTGGTTGTAGTATTTTCTCCCTTACATTACTTTAAATATATCCTGCCACTCCCTTCTGGCTTGCTGTTTCTACTGAAAGATCAGCAGTTAACCTTATGGGGATTCCCTTGTATGTTATTTGTTGTTTTTCCCTTGCTTCTTTTAATATTTTTTCTTTGTATTTAATTTTTGATAGTTTGATTAATATGTGTCTTGGCATATTTCTCCTTTGATTTTTTCCTGTATGGGACTCTCTGTGCTTCCTGGGCTTGATTCACTATTTCCTTTCCCATATTAGGGACGTTTTCAACTATAATATCTTCAAATATTTTCTCAATACCTCTCTTTTTCTCTTCTTCTTCTGGGACCCCTATAATTTGAATGTTGGTGCATTTAAAGTTATCCCAGAGGTCTTTGAGATTGTCCTCAATCCTTTTCATTCTTTTTTCTTTATTCTGTTCTGTAGTAGTTATTTCCACTGTTTTATTTTCCAGGTCACTTATCCCTTCTTCTGACTTAGTTATTCTGCTCTTGAGGCCTTCTAGAGAATTTTTAAGTTCATTTTTTTTTGTGTTCTTCATCATTGTTTGCTTGCTCTTTAGTTATTCTAGGTCCTTGTGAAGCATTTCTTGTATTTTCTTTGTTACATTTCCAAGATTTTAGATCATCTTTACTATCACTATTCTGAATTCTTTTTCAGGTAGACTGCCTATTTCCTCCTCATTTATTTGGTCTGATGGGTTTTTACCTTGATCTTTAATCTGCCGTGTGTTTCTCTGTCTTCTCTTTTTGTTTAAGTTACTGTCTTTTGGATCTCCTTTTCACAGGCTGCAGGTTAATAGTCCCTGTTGCTTTTGGTCTGCCCCCAGTGGCTAAGGTTGGTTCAGTCGGTTTTGTAGGCTTCCTGTTGCAGGGGATTATTGCCTGTGTTCTTGTGCATGAGGCTGGATCTTGTTTTTCTGACGCACAGGCCCCCATCTGGTGGTGTGTTTTGGAGTGTCTGTGAGCTTATTATGATCTTAGGCAGCCTCTTTGCTAATGGGTGGGGTCGTGTTCCTGTGTTGCTAGTTGTTTGGCATAGGGTGTCCAGCACTGTAACTTGCTCATCGTTGAGTAGAGCTGGGTCTTGGCATTGAGATGTTGATCTCTGGAAGATTTTCACTTTTTGTTATTATGTGGAGCTGGGAGGTCTCTGGTGGATGGACCAATGTGCTGAACTCGGGTTTCCCACCTCAGAGGCACAGGCCTGATGCCTGGCAAGAGCATCAAGGCCCTGTCATCCACACAGCTCAGAATAAAAGGGAGAAAAGAAAGAAAGAAAGAAAGAAAGAAAGAAAGAAAGAAAGAAAGAAAGAAAGAAAGAAAGAAAGAAAGAAAGAAAATATAGTTGTTAAAATAAAATAATAATTATTAAAAATTAAAAAGTAGTAAAAAAGGAAGGAAAGAAAGAAAGAAAGAAAGAAAGAAGGAAGGAAAGAAAGAAAGAAGAGAGCCACCAACCCAAAAAAGATAAAAAACCCAAAACAAAAAACGGACAGACAGAACACTAGGACAAATTGTAAAAGCAAAGCTATACAGAAAAAAATCACACACACAAGCATATAAATACACACTCACAAGAAGAGAAAAAGGAAAAAAATATATATATATATATATATATTGTTACTCCCACATTCCACTGCCTCACTTTGGGATGATTCATTGTCTATTCAGGTATTCCACAGATGCAGGGTACATCAAGTTGATTGTGGAGATTTAATCCACTGCTCCTGAGGCTGGTGCAAGAGAATTCCCTTTCTCTTCTTTGTTTGAACAGCTCCTGAATTCAGCTTTGGATTGGCCTCGCCTGTGTGTGTAGGTCACCTGAGGGCATCTGTTCCCTGCCCTGACAGGACGGGGTTAAAATATCAGCAGATTAGGGGTCTCTGGCTCACTCAGGCCAGGGGGAGGGAGGGGTATGGTATGTGGGGCGAACCTGTAGCAACAGAGGCTGGAGTGACGTTGCACCAGCCTGAGGTGTGCCATGTGTTCTCCCAGGGAAGTTGTCCCTGGATCATGGGACCCTGGCAGTGGCAGGCTGCACAGGCTCCCAAGAGGGGAGCTGTTGATAGTGACCTGTGCTTGCACACAGGCTTCCTGATGGCTGCAACAGCAGCCTTAGCGTTTCATGCCCTTCTCTGGTGTCTGTGCTGATAGCCACGGCTCGCACCCTTCTCTCGAGCTCGTGTAGGTGGTGTTCTGAATGCCCCCTCCTCGTGCACCCTGAAACAATGGTCTCTTGCCTCTTAGGCAGGTCCAGACTTTTCCCAGACTCTCTCCCAGCTAGCTGTGTCACACTAACCCCCTTCAGGCTGTGTTCACGCAGCCAACCCCAGTCCTCTCCCTGTGATCTGACCTCCGAAGCTGGAGTCTCAGCTCCTTGGCCCCACCTTCCCCGGTGGGTACGCATACAAGCCTCTCAGGCTGGTGAGTGCTGGTCGGCACCAATCCTCTGTGCAGGAATCTCTCCACTTTGCCCTTGGCACTCCTCTTGCTGGGCTCTCCTCCATGGCTCCGATGCTTACCCACTCTGCCACCTTCAGTCTCCACCCGTGAAGAGCATTCCTAGTGTGTAGAAACCATTCCTCCTTCACAGCTCCCTCCCAGAGGTGCAGGTCCCGTCCGTATTCTTTTTTTTTTTTTTTTTTTTTTTTTTTTTTTTTGCGGTACACGGGCCTCTCACTGTCGTGGCCTCTCCCATTGCAGAGCATAGGTTCCGGACGCGCAGGCTCAGCGGCATGGCTTACGGGCCCAGCTGCTCTGCGGCATGTGGGATCTTCCTGGACCCGGGCATGAACCCATGTCCTCTGCATTGGCAGGCGGACTCTCAACCACTGCACCACCAAGGAAGCCCTGGTCCCTATTCTTTTGTCTCTGTTTTTTTTGTTTTCTTTTGCCCTACCCATGTACGTGGGGAGTTTCTTGCCTTTTGGGATGTCTGAGTTCTTCTGCCAGCATGGTGTTCTGTAGGGGTTCCACATTAGATGTTTTTCTGATGTATTTGTAGGGAGGAAGGTGATCTCCATGTCTTACTCTTCTGCCATCTTGAAGCTCCTCCTATCATTTTTACTTTTGAATGATCATTTCTCAGATCATATATAATCATAGGCTGAACTTTTTGTTGTTGTTGTTCAGTACCTTAGAGAAGTTGTACTCCGTCTTCTTTCCTGCGTTGTTTCTAACAAGAAATCTGCAGTTATCATAATTGTGTCTCTCTGGCTGCTCTTAAGATTTTATCTTTATCATTAGTTTTGAGTAGTTTGATTATAAGGTATCTTGGTATGGTTTTCTTTATGTATCTTGTGTCTCATGGTGTTTCTTGAATTTGTGGTTTTGTAGTTTTTACCAAATTAGGGAAAAAAATTATCATTATATCTTCTTTCTTTCTTTCTTTCTCTTTCTTCCTTCCTTCCTTCCTTCTTTTCTTTCTTTTTCTTTCTTTCTTTTTTTCTTTCTTTCTTTCTTTCTTCCTCCTTCCCTCCTCTTTCTTTGTTTTCTCCCTGTTCCTTCCTTCCTTTCTTTTTCCATCTTCTTTCAAGGACTTTAATTACTTGTATATTATTCTGCTTACATTTGTCCTAGAGCTCACAGATAAATTCTTTTTAATTCTGTTTTACCTGTTTCATTTACAAGTTACAGTGTTATGTTTTCAAGTTCATTTGCGTTTTCCTCTGTAATGTCTTATCTGTCATTTTTCTTATCCAGTGTATTTTAAAATATAACACTTAATATTTTTCATCTCTATAAAATTGATTCTGGTTTTTTTTAAATATTCCATTTTTACTTAGCACTTTGAACATGTGAGGTACAGCTATAATAATTGTTTCAAAATATTATCTGCTTAAATATAATACATGTGCTAGTACTGGGTAAATTTCAGTTGATTGATTTTTCTCCTTATATGGTATGTTTTCTCATTTTTTTGAAAGCTTAGTAAATTTTATATGATGCAAGCTACTGCGATTTTATCTTATGTTTTGGATAATTTTGTTTTCTTATAAATATCTTGAAACTTGTCCTGAGATGCTATTAATTTACATGTAAATATTTTGATACTCTCATGTCTTGCTTAGAAGATTTGTTATGCAGGACTGGAAAAGTCAGTCTAAGATGGGTTAATGCAAGACTTGTCAGTCTAAGACAGTGGTTTTCAACATGGGATGATTTTGTCTTCAAGGAACATTTGGCAACGTCTGTGTGGTTTATGGTATTGGCATCTAATGGTCTAATATCAGGGGTGCTCTTAAACATCCTACCATGAACAGGACAAAAACTCCATAACAAATAATTATTCAGACCAAAATGCTAACAGTGTAAGACTGAAAAAACTTGCTCTGGGCCTTAGACAAAACTCATACAAGACCCTTTTGTGTACTTTGCCCAGTAGCCCATAAATTGTGAGTTTTCCTGTCTGGCTGGTGGGAACAGGTACTGTTCTTAGCCCCATGGGAGTTGCTGACCCTTTGTACCCTATGCTTTCCTGTGGTTCTTGCCCTGGCCTTGAATACTTTCCCCACACGCATGTGTTTCCATCGGTACTCAGCCCACTTCTCCCCAGCAACCCTCTGTAGGTCTCTGGGGGGTCTCTGTCTCTCAGCGCTAACTCCTCTCTGGTGCTCTCTGCAAGGAATTCTAACTGCCTGTGCCCACCTGAACTCCCAGCTTCTCAACCCAGACAGGCTGCAGGTCTCTAATAGCTCCCCCACCTGTTGCCTGGGCCTGGAAACTCAAGGCAGGAAGCTGGGGCAATTGTAGGGCTCACATATTTGGGTTTTCATCTCTCAGGGATCATTGCTTGATTGTCCAGCCTTGACACTGTGGGTTTCATGTATTTTGTCTATATATATATATTTTTTTTCAGTTGCTTCAGGTGAGAGAGTAAATACAGTCCCTTGACAAGAAGTAGAATTTGCTCTCATATATTTATCTATTATAGCAATCTTATAAAGGAGGCATATATATATATGTATTCTATTCCTCATGAAACAATATTATTAGTGTGCTCATATATATGACTTATAAGAAAATGTTAGTTTAGTGATCTACCAATTCAACACTACAGGAATTAGACAGAATTCAAAGAGTAATGTTAATATACTATAATACTTTCAAAGTTTCACTTAAAATGCTTTCATTAGATTAATAAATATGTTTCCTTAAGATCTTAGTTGTTCATCTGGGTTGAATTTAAATTTTACTAGATAAAAGGCAATGAATGAGAAAATTTGATCTTTAAAATTCCAAAGAAAAATTACTAAGGAAAGATAAAGTTTGATTTAAGAAGAAAATTAATGTAGTACTGAAAGTAATAAATTTCCTTGGTATTAGGACACTTCTTGGTCCTTGGGGTTCGTTGCCTTGTGCCAGCACTTTGGTTTTTAGTTTCTTAGAGAATGACTCATAAGGGATTAATTTTACATTTAAGTTCATGGAACCATAAAGTGCCAGTGACATTGACATAAGTTGGAGGAATCTGCCCTTTAGTCTTGCCTATGACCCACCCCTAAATTGTTCTTGTGAAACATATTGCTTAGCAGCTGTCCTTTTATCCTTTTAATCTTTTAATTGTCTTTTTGATGTGTGTGTGTATGTGTGTGTGTTGGTCTCACCCTAGACAATCTGCAGGGAAGGACCAAGATGTCAAACTCCTCCTGAAATTTCATGGGGACTGGGAGCCAGAGAGAAAAGCTTAGAGAGGAAACAGTGTGATGGTGGCCAATCAATCACACAACCAGGTCCTCAGTGGAAACAGATTTTAAATCTTGTCTTGTTTACATCCTTTCCTCAGGACTAGTCACAGCTTCCTAATTAATTTACACAGAAAAGTCAGGCAAATACTACAAGCCCCACAAATCATCACATCATTTTTTTTCTTTACTTTGTTTTATGCTTTAAAGAGATTCAAGCAGGGGCATAATTTTTCCTTGCATGCAAATTCACTTATGTTTACCTATATTTTATATCAAAGTCAGGTCTATATTATTACAAAAGCATCTACCCAACTGAGAATTGTTTAGATGTAATAGAAAACAGAAAAGGATATGATTTTAAGAATTTGAAAATTGGAAATGTGACAAGATATCACATTTACGATACTTGCCTAAATCTTGCTTTCCTTGCTGCCCAGCTGTACCAGGCAAAGGCCGGACATCTCTGTCCCTCACTCCACGTTCCCTGTCTTCTCTGGAAGGTTAGAAGGCTCAGTTTCAGTGATTTCAGCCTTATCTGTGCTTTTGCACTTTCTGGCTGTTCACTGAGCTGAAGAAATTAGTATGACTCTAATAAAACCACAGATGTTAATTAGTTCTAATTGTTGAACTGCTCCTGCCTTGATATATTAAAAAGACTTGGACAAGATATACTGTAGGAGGTTGGAGAATTTGGTGCTTACTTGTGTGCATTAAAAAGAAAAAAAAAGAAAAAAGAAAATCTGAGTGAGTCTTCACATGGAGATAGTAAGGAGAAAGCATTATCATCCAACCTCGTAAGATCTCAAATGCTTTGAAGTCAGCTTGCTTCAGATGCTTCCTTTACCCCATAGAAAGCCTTCCTTCTCCCTGACATGGTACCTAGATGGAGAGGTGAACACTGATGTTGCCACTATTTTTTTTGGGGGGGGATAGTAATATGGATGGTTTTCCAGGCCTAAGGACAACTGTCCAGCAAAGAGGAGCTAATTGCAGGATCAGGGACTCTTGACTCTCTTCCTCTCCCAGCCGCTGAAAACCTTCCCCTGGCTGGACCTCACATCCAGGCCCATGGCCCAAAGAAAAGTCTGCATTTTTGTGTGGGTGGTTTCATGGAGACAGCCACACAGCATGAACTCTACAGGGCCTGAGCCCCCATGATGTGCCTCAGGAGACTGTAGGTCTGTTGGCATGAAGGAGAAGGAGCCCAGAGCAACCAACTGGTGAGGCTGCTGATCCCACCAGGGAGGGCATGTCCAAGTGAAGATGGAAACAAATAAGCCCAGAGCTCCTCTCCATGACAAATCCTTAAACACAATCTCCTATTGAGATGAAAATGCCGAATAATAATTCTGAAACTCCCCGCAGAGCAGTGACACAGGGTCTTAAGCCTCTTAAGCCTCTGTAACTGACAACACGGGATTGTGACTTCATGCTGTGTTTGGGACTTTATAATGTTAAGTAACAACAAGATATTGAAAATGACAAGCAGACAGTGCCTGGTCCCCACCGGATACTAATTGCTGTGGTAGGAAGACGTGTCAGGGCCATAAAAACTGTCATCTCTTGGCCTGAATTCCTGTTGCAACCAAGCCGGTTACATTCCTCGTCCACACATGTTTCAAATCAAACAAGGGATATAAATGAAATATCTAGCTCTGACTCTCTCTCAATTTGGCAGAGTAACACGGACAGCAGTCCAGTACCAGCTCCCTTCATACCGGTGGATGTTCTGGAGAAGAAGAAGGCTGCAATTGGTACAGCTCTACTTCGCCGGAAAATAGGGGAAGAGGGTGGTGACCTTACAAAGATGTGGCGCTGGCTCATTTGCTCCACACCTGGTCCATGCCTGATTCCTTTCTCTGGTCCAGGACTGTAGCCCCACATGTATGCCTGTAAACACTCTTTCCCTCTTCCCCTGCAGGAAAGCATGTGAGGGCCTCCTGACTCAACCTCCCTTCCACCGTGGAGTCTCTTGGACCATTTTACCTCCACTGGAATGAGAGCATCTGCTCAGGGACTGGTTTTCTCTCTCATTTCCTCTGGGAGATGGCCTGTTCTTCCACACCCTAAAGTAGGAATGAGCAGTCTTCTCAGCATCGATTCAACTTTGAGATGAGGCTGTCATGACACCTCCTGGACCACATGGTTGTTTTGTCTGTCACCAAGGAAAATTATTTCAGAGCAAATCCTGTCTGTTCTGAATATTTTTTTCTTCTTTTGCCACAATCTTGTTGGCTTTCAGTTTTTATATGTTTGTGGATATAGGTGTCAGGAAGAGGAAGCTTGAGGGTCCCGTGCTTCCCCTGTAGCCTGGAAACTATTGACATTGCTCAGAAATAACTCGCTTCAGAGCCAGGAAGCAAGCAGGCTGGACAGCATATTCTCCTCATGCCAGGCCTCCAAGCAGAGTGAAGTGTACATTCTAGTGAAGTCTGATGGAGAAACAGTTCTCCCAGAGTGCCGTCTGTGGTGTGGACGCCAGGTAACCTTCACCTGGGTATAGGTGAGATTCCTCAGCTAGGGGAAACAATTACTCCTACCAGGAAGTGTGTTCAGTGTAGTGTCTCATCACATTCTGAATAAACCTCTACAAGGATGTTTTTGTGACTTTTAGTATTTATTTAATATGTATGACCTGTGCTTCCACCTCCTGATTTTGGCTATTTGCTCTTATATGAAGGAAGTGGGGTTTTTTTGTTTGTTTATTTGTTTTTTTTGTTTTTTTCACAGTGCATTGCCTTGGGAATTTTCTGATTCTAACTGGGCACCCCTCAATTTCAGCCCCACAGCCCAGCTCTATATCAGGGGGACACTCTATGTCTTAATATGACATATATGTCAAACCTTCTTTGTGGTTCCAGGACTCAAGAACTCTTCATGTTGTGATTTACAAGCTTGACATTATTATTGAAAACTGTCAAATATTTGGAACATAAAGAACGAAGCCTGTTCCTTGACCCATGGGGGGCACATGCTATAGTATTCTTAGAAACATGAACATGTGACAAGTTATTCGACCACTTGGTTTTCTTCTCCTCTCTACGTGGACCTACCTCTTGATGTCCCCAGGGGTGGTCCCCCTGCCCAGGACAACCCTGCCCTTCCACTGGGGACCAGATGCCTCTCATGAAGCATGAGAGGCCCATCTTCCACTCCTTTGTCTCTGCCACCAGACCAGAGGTCAGTAAAGGTTTTCTGTAAAGGGCTAATTAATATGTTCAGCTCCGCGGGCAATATGGTTTCTGCTGTAGCTGTTCAATTATGCATGAAGTTTAGTGCAAAGCAGCTGTGGCCAATAACCCATGAATTAATGGGTGTGGCTGTGTTCCAATAAAACTTTATTTACAAACTCTGAAATTTAAATTTCAGATTATTTTCATGTGTCACCAAATAGCATTCTTCTTTTATTATGTTTTAAACATTTTAAAATGTAAAATCCATTCTTATCTTGTGGGCCAGGCAAAAACAAGCAAGCCTTTTTTTCAATTCCTGTAAGAGACTAACATGAGAAGAAAATAGTAGTGTGTGTTGGACCCAACTTCTTAAGCTCTTCTTTCCTGGTTTGGGTTCTCAGGCTCCAGTGAGAGTTCTGTTCACATGCAGAGTCAGAGACACTGAGACACCATCAAGTGGTGACTGTAATTTCAATTAATGGAGCTAAATGAGTATATTTAGCCAGAAGAGTGATGTAAACGTTTCTATTGAGAATTACCTAGGTCAGATGTGTACACAGTTTTGAAAGCCTTGTTAAACTGCAGATAGGTTTATCAATAAAACTTTTTAATTTTTGCTGTTTTGGATGATGAAGTTGTTTTAAATTAGGTCAAATTATTATTTTTAATTAATTAATTAACATTTATTTTTGGCTGCATTGGGTCTTCATTGCTGTGTCTGGGCTTTCCCTAGTTGTGGCGAGCAGGGGATATTCTTTGTCATGGTGCACGGGCTTCTCATTGTGGTGACTTCTCTTGTTGCAGAGCATGAGCTCTAGGCACTCAGGCTTCAGTAGCTGTGACACCGGGCTCAGTAGTTGTGGCTCGTGGGCTTTAGAGCGCAGGCTCAGCAGTTGTGGTGCATGGGATTAGTTGCTCCGCGGCATGTGGGAATCTTCCTGGAGCAGGGCTTGAACCCGCATCCTCTGCATTGGCAAGTGGATTCTTAACCATTGTGCCACCAGGGAAGTCCTAGGTCAAATTATGTTAAGACATGTCATTGAAGCAGTACCTTAAATTTTAAAATCCTGCAGTGTATGTGAGAATATCTTTCATTTGGGATCTGTTGTCTTATTTTCCTACCTTTTATATACGATACATCTTACGTCTTCTAGTTTGTTGTTTCTAATCTTGTCTTTGTCAGGTCCTTCCTTGTTTGGTGATTTTCCATTGCTTTTACTTGAGAATGTATATTCATAAGATTTTGGAAACATTCCAGTGTAAGAAAGGAGAGGAAATATTTCTTCCTTTAGTTTTTTTTTTTTTTTTTTTTTTTTTGGTACACGGGCCTCTCACTGCTGTGGTCTCTCCTGTTGTGGAGCACAGGCTCCAGACGCGCAGGCTCAGTGGCCATGGCTCACGGGCCCAGCCACTCCGCGGCATGTGGGATCTTCCCGGACCGGGACACGAACCCGCGTCCCCTGCATCGGCAGGCGGACTGTCAACCACTGCGCCACCAGGGAAGCCCTTCCTTTAGTATTATACCAAGTTTTACTTTAAGTCCCTAGAGCATTTGTAGCCATCTACTCCCCACCCCTGAAATTTTGAATTCCTCAGAAAAGTTCAGGAAATACCAAGCTTTTAAAAAAAATTTGCTTGACATATACAGTTGAAAGAAGTACACTTTATGTAGACTCTTGATCAACTTGGTTGGAAGTTTTTATTGAATCTTTTTTTTTTTTTTTTGGTTTATCACTGTTATTTCAAGAGGATACAATTCTTATTTTATGGAAATGTTTGGGATAGGATGTACATAAATCAAAAGTTTTGATCTTTTCCTGTTTTCCTACAACACTTTTAGAAAACTCTAAGAACAGGATAAGCTTCAGGAAAGAATGTTTAAGACACACTTTAATACCTCTGATACTCAAGGTGATGCTGCAGAGAAGTCTGATGTTTCTTGCTCATGGCTGCTGTGATCTTTGTTTCCCTGAGATCTTGGTTTTAGGTAGTCTGTGTAGCAAAGCAGGCCTTTTTGGACACAGCTGTCCTGGTGCCAGGGGTCCCCAGAGAGTCCTCTTTCTCAGGCTACAGGCGAGAGTCTGTTTGCTTAGTTGGTCAGAATACACTGCAGAGGAGCCAGTGGCTGGGGATTCATGGCTGTGCTGGCCGTTTTTCTTTTTTGCTTTGTTCCTTCATCATCGATCTCACCCCTGAAAACATCCAGCTCTCTCACAAACACATGCCTTTGGTCACAAGGGGGACTGGGTGGGAGACTGTGGCGGACCAGTTCAGATCCATCATACCCCCTGGGAAACGACTCAAGCCACATGGCTCAGTGGCCTTGAGCCACCCAAGTCATCCATGTGGACAAAGGCAGCAGGTCAAAATTACTAACACAGTGTGGCTGCCAGAATGTTTCATGTCTAAGTCTAACATGTTTATTCCTTTCCATTGCTCTTGCATTGTTTTCTGCATCATTTTAAGCATCATTAAGAAATGGGCAAAATCCATTTATTATTTTAAATTTCACAATACTGAAGCTATCAGTCAGCATTCTGGAGAAGTTAAAATACCATTATTCCAAAAAGGAATCATTCCAATCCATAATGTTTATACACATTTCTTCAACCCATATCCATGTGTGATCACTTGTAAATAGCTGTAGTTTATTATTTTCTAACTTGCCCTCTCCTAGCGAAGAGACTGCATCTTGGGAATGTATTATAACCGGATACAGTCCTGTGAATAGAGCAAGACCACGTGGTCTTTCCATGTATCTAAAGCACCAACCTCACGAGTCTTCCACAATCTTCCTTCTATGGTTTACCTTCTCACTACTTAAAAATTGTGAAATTGGAGCCTATATCTTCCCATGCCAATAGGTCTAAATCCTCACTGGGATCAGGCTTGATTCTAGAACAATCCTCTTGCTCTGCACAGGCCCAGCTACTGTATCTTTCCATAAGAAATAGCAATTCCTAAGTTCATGGAGGTTTGCTCTGATTTATGGAAGCACAAACCCCAGACACGAATTAGCAGTTGATGCGTGCAAATGCAAAAATGGTGACATATGTGTCATAATATAAGACAAGGGGGCTTCCAAGGTCTGGATGGAGGTTGACTTTATCGTGCTGTTGTGAATTGGGACTCCCTGGAAGGGCAGAGTGTTTCTCCTTTGCTGTCTGGGTTTGGATTCTAGCTATGCCAGGTGGAATGATTTAGGCCTGTACTGTAGAATTACAAGGGACTACATTTACAGAGACAGGAAATTGAGGAGCCTGGAAGAGCAGATCCCATGTAGGGATCATGAATGGCCTGGAAGGAGATATAGGATTGGAGCAGAACTGAGCACAAGAAGAATAATAACCAAGGTTTGGGGGTATGATCCCAGAGGTACATGCCAAGTTTGTGAAGCAGTGTGGAACACTGACCTACATGAATTCATCCTCTCAGCAATTGTCAGATTTTTGGATAAACATAGCCTCTAGCACTTAGAATTCAGTGAGGCAGTATGTCTCCACTCCCTGGCCTTGCCACTGGGTGAGGATACAAGAAAAGACAGTCTTAGTATCAGGTTTGCAAGTCATGCCCTCATTTTTTTGTCATGCATGCACAAATCATCTGTTCTAATAGCTGAGTAAACATTCCAATCCCTATCTTCAGGAGCTCCGGCCAACACCTTGTGTGAAAACGTTGTTGGGAAGTGGCCCCAGGGGCTCCATGGAGGCAGGACTAGCCACGCTTGGCGTTTCAGGGGAGGGCAGAGTCCCAATGAGGTGGAGGGACGTGAGGCCAGCCTGGCTTCAGACAACGGCATGAAGTTATGAGCTTGCCAAACTTGCATATGAAAAACGTCATCAGGGTGCAGGGATTGAACAGGGATGAGGGCCTAAGTGAGTCCTGCCAGGTCCAGAAAGAGGCACTTAACAGAAACCCAACAGAAGTATGGGCTAATCATATAAGATGCTCAGAGACTCTGATAAAGGTGCCAGAGAAAAAGTTGGTACTTTTCTACTCCTGAGCAATGGGGTGGTGGCCTGAAACCAGATCAAAGAGTGGAGGCAACAAGAGCCAGAAGGTACAGACAGAGGAAAGGGTTGAGGACACTTTTTTTTAACCCCTGGCATCTAGGACTAAGGGCGCATGAATTATGAGGCCAAGACAGAGCAGTGCACTCAAACTGGTACGCAAGCAGGGAGCTTCAGGGATTCTGTCTTTCTCACTCGACTTCTGTAAGATCTGAAGCTTGTTTTAAGATTACAACACATGGTACAAATAAGAATACTTGTTTCAAACGAAAAAGTAAATAACAACAAATTATTATTTAAACTGAAACACACTCACGAATGAATGAGTGAACTGTTACAAATCTACTATTTTATTTTCCTGTAATTTGGGGTGTATATACTTTTGATCATCTTTTTAAATAATTGTGATTTTCCATAGAAAAACTAGAAAGGTAATTGAGACTTTGCCTCATGTTACTTGCTTAAAATTTATTTTTATGGCTGAACATAAAACATGCAGCTTCACATGGGGTAGGTCCTGCCATTTGTAGAACTGAAGTGGGTGTGTGCTCTACGAACACAAGGATACTGATAAATTCTGTTTCAGGAGATTTCCATCAAAAAGGAAAAAAATTATGAATGTATTTCTAAATATCATTGCTGTTTCACTGAGGATGTGTCTGATGGGGGCAACATCCATTGCGATGAGGAAATCTGCTTACAGTTTTACACATCTGGGGACTGGAAGACGTTCCCATGAACGACCTTCTAAGGCTGTCAGTTTTGAAACTCTTTTCTCCTCCATTACCACAGGCTCTGGTGCCAACACCTGAGGGAGATTTTCCTGTCACAGGACCTCTGGCCTGGGTCTTTGCACGTGTCTCATGAGCTGATGGTAGGGGCAGCTAACAGTAACTTAATTACACAGGGAAGTGACTACGAAGCCATTAAATAGATCAGGTTAAGTTACAGGCTAAATGTATCTTTAAAGCAACTCCATAGACTAGAACCCTAAATTGTCCATGGTCAATCAATGTCCCCAGCCACTAGGGGAATGTGGAAAGGGGTAATTGGGGTGGAATTGACCCCAATTTCAGTTAATTCTTACCTTGGCAAATTTCATTAAACCATGATTACACCAACGCATTTCTGGAGCCCATCCTCGGGTCCACGGGCCAGATGGGCTAGGCGCTGACGCTGAAGCTTCATTAACTTCATCCGTAACTGTCAAGGTGCCTTGCAAATAGTCTCAATAAGGATTTATTGGACAAATTAACATGCATAAAATAACTCAGATAGCAGGGACTTTAAAGGGAGACAATACCGCTTCAGGCTAAATATTTCACCACAGTCCACCCTTTGCTCTGTTCCCACCTAGAACAGCTGGGTGATAGGTCAGGGAGGCTGCTGTCCCGAGCTCTCCCTCCTGGGGAAATGCAGTGGGGATGGGGGCTTGTTGCTGGAGAGGATTATACCTAAGGAGAGAGCAGGCCCGGGTGTCGACTCCGAGAGGGCAGAACCCCCCCACCTCCCGCATTGTACAGGTGAGGGAGTGAGAAGTGTCAGAAGGGGGAGGTAGACAGCTCCTTCTAGACCAGCTGTTGTCCTGAAGAGTGGGGCACCTGGGTGTTTATTTATAATAATAAAAAGTTATGTGGAGAAATACGGATATGATTACGATATATCACTCAAAGTAGAGACATGGAAAGAATCTTCAGTCAAGAAGAACATGATTTTGACCAACAGTGAGACCAAAATAAGCAGCCACACTTATGCATCATGGAGACAGAGCCAAGGGGCAGTGGCCAGAATGAGCTGGATGGCTTAAATGTAGATTAAAATGCATGTACGCCCAGTACCACGCACTTTGTCAACTTTGATTTCTATTTACGTTTTGCAGAAGTGGGAAACCTCCTGGCTGGCCACACAGGTCCAGGTGTGTGACAGGAGGTCGCTTCATGAGTGGGAACTGAGCCACTTTCTGATTCTGTTCAGATCATAGACCCTCTCCAATTCTACTTTGTTAATGCCTAGAGACAAAATTTCATATATTTCACCTTTTGTGTTGTGGTGGCTGAAAAATTCCAGCCACGAAGCTGCAGTTAGGAAGATGAAATTTCTCCCAGCTGACACCAGGTGCAAACACACGATCTGCACTAGTTCCTCAGGGACTAACTGTGTAAGCTCCCACCACCAGCAGACAATAAACTTAGCACCAGGAGGCACCGACATGAGACCCAGTTCACTAACCAAACAGCACTCAGCATGTGCAGTAGACCTGGCACGAGTGAATTAATCTGCGGTCGGCAGTTGCGTTTCCCAAATAAACTAATAAACACCTTCACCAGCTCGATACTGCATCTCCAGCTCTACAGCAATAGACCTAGGAGAGCCATACTCATTTGGGATGAACTAATCCTTTTCTGACAAGGAAACTAAGAGGAATTATTTATAACAGATCTATTAGTCTGATGGGGATGCACAGTATACTTCCAAATGCACTAAATCACATTTCTTCCAACCTACAAACCACACCCCCCCAGACAGTGCAATATTCTAGTGAAACTCTTCTTCACAGGGAAACTGGGGATAAAGAGACAACTTCTGGAAAGATGATAGTAGCAATAAACCTACTATAGAGTAGACAATGTTGAGTCAGTGGAAAAATAACTGGTTGTTATTTCCCCAGAGTAACTTAACAGAGATAATTTTATATATATATATATATTTATATTTATATATATGTGTGTGTGTATACATATATATATATATATATATGAGCTATCAGTCTGACAATGGTAAATATCACCTCTGGAAATATTATCATAATCATAATATGATTAATGTAATAATAGTTTTAAAGGGGTTGGAATTTTAGAAAATTCACATGAGAGCAGTGAAAACAATCAAATGGTTAGAAAATAGGTCTAATGAGCAAATGTCAACTGAATTATGATGGCTGAGCTAACAGGGGATATATCAAACTGAGTGGGCCTAGTGAATAAACATTGACTAGCAAGGAAAAAATGAATGAAATATTATAATAAAAATGAAGCAATGCATATTAAAACTAGAAAACACTTCAGAAACCACATTTGGAGGCCCACCTGATCTGCCAATGAGAATCCATGAGGCTAAGGCCCAGAAATCTTTTTTTTAAATCTCCAATTTTTAAAATTTATTGATCACCAAAGTGGAAGCCCATGAATCACTCCATCTCCTTCTATTATAAACAGAACAGGAGGTAGTTAGAAGGAGAAAAAAGGCATTTTAATTTCATGCTTGATTAGAAATTAGGGAGCTCTACTATATAGATTCTGTAAACGAGTTTCCAAACATCTCGAAGACTCCCTTTCCTGTCTGTTGCGTGATGAGGACCAGGGCACCATTTTCGGTCTTTGGGATGGACACAAATCAGAGAAGCTGTGCAATCCCATCTAGTCCTGGTCACGGAAGGTTAGCCAGGCCTAAATGTTTTATTGCAATCAGGAAAACTCTGTACTTTTATTTCCCTCTGGACTTGGATATGTGCTTTTATATTCTCTTTAGATAGTTCTCAACTCAGCAAGAAGAGCCTCCCTTACACAGGACAGATTTAATTTGGCAAAATCTGCACTGTTTTCCTTATCAAAAAGAGCACTTGGGAAGAACCTACTCTTGCATAATGGAGTGCTTGGCACTGAGATCCCCCATACAATCGCCGGACTGGTCAGCGTGTTTGTTGTTCTTCAAGGGGCGCATGCTGAATTTTGAAATTTCATTCCGAACAGTTTATGCACTCATCATTCTTGTCTTAATACACATTGGTTTCAAATGCTAACATTTTTAAGTTGCCCTAAGCTCAGCTCTGAGGGTTTAAAATGTGGAAAGCCATGGGAAACACTTGGAAGCCATCCTGCTCACTCAAGTTAATAATAATGGGATGATAAACATGTACAGATTACTCTGTACTCCCAGGGAAATAAGACAACATAAAAGAAGCCGAGTAAATTGGCTCCACTTTGTGGTTTGATGGCTCTAATAAAGAGAACATGATTATGTCCTCATATTTGTTAGCAAATCACTTTTTTTCTAACATCTTTATTGGAGTATAATTGCTTTACAAAGGTGTGTTAATTTCTGCTGTATAACAAAGTGAATCAGCTATACATATACATATATCCCCATAGCTCCTCCCTCTTCCATCTCCCTCCCACCCTCCCTATCCCACCCCTCTAGGTGGACAGAAAGCACCGAGCTGGTCTCCCTGTGCTATGAGGCTGCTTCCCACTAGCCATCTATTTTACATTTGGTAGTGTATATATGTCCATGCCACTCTCTCACTTTGTCCCAGCTTACCCTTCTCCCTCACTTTTTACCTACTGACTGTTCTTGCTTTTTGGCCTGTCTAGCTGTTAGTCCCAAATCTGCTTCGGACCTATCTCTGCCACTTGATGCTAAGAAGTCACTCACCTTGCTGGTTCTTGGTTTTCTCACCTTAAAACGAGAATAGGAATACCTATCACATAGGGTGGATGTAGGAATGCAATAACTCACATGTGAAAGTCAACATATGTTAATGTCATAGTTTTTCAAAGCACGAGGTATTTGAATTCATTAGAGGACTGCACATATAAGGCAGTGATAGGGCCAGTCTTCCTTCATGTGGTGTGGAAATAAATGCACTGCTTCATATTAGTGCTCTGGGCATGCTCTTGGTATCCCCATCACCCCTTTTTCTTTGTCTGATATTTAAATTCTGGAAAAGAATCAACATGTGATGGCAAATGCAGTGGGAAAAGATTGAAACTGTTAGAGAGCAAATTCTCTTGCTATGACCAAATCTTTTCTTTCTTTTTTTTTTTTTTTAACATCTTTATTGGAGAATAATTGCTTTACAATGGTGTGTTAGTTACTGATATACAACAAAGGGAATCAGCTATATATATGCATATATCCCCATATCTCCTCCCTCTTGCATCTCCCTCCCACCCTCTCTATCTCACCCCTCTAGGTGGAATGACCAAATCTTCTAAGAGTCACCAGGAAGCAATGGGAGACACAACATACCTTGAATTCCATAGCTCTTTCATTGCTGCTTGAACCATTTAGGCAGGAAGACTTGAGAGAACCCAGAAGAAATAGAGATCATCCGAGGTTCACCTGCCAGGAGCAGAGTCTATGGGGCTTGGTGTTTTGGGGTGGATCCCATCCCACTAAGCTCCTTCTTCTTTAGAATCTTCTGGCTGGTTCTTCTATGACCCACCTGCCAACTGTTCTTCTTCCATTAGATTTTTCTCCAGTGAAGGAAATGCCAGTTTACCAGTTTTCTAAATTATCCTTTCAGGTCCCTGGATAAGCAGCCTGCTTGGGCTTCTTAAGCATTTGATTCCAGTAAGTATTAGAGAAAGAGACAGGGTCAAAAATGAAACAAAACAAAACCGGCTAGAATAGATAGGAGACCTCTCCTAAGCTTCAGAAACTGGGTTGTCGATCAAGGTGTTTTTTTGGAATATAAGGAGGGCCAGGACTCAACTGCCTGCCTCTTCTATAAATACAGTTGAAAAAAGGAAATTCTTTTTCTTGAAGGATCAAACTGTAACCTTCACCCTCTGCATTGTTTAATTCCTTTAGCTGAATCCAAGCTCCTCCCAGCCCCCTCCTCAGGACTCCTGCTTTTATCCTGCTGACCCTTGTCTTCCTTTTGGTCACAGGCAGCCTGATGAGACCAAGGTGAAGAGTAGCTTATTTATATTTCAAGTAAAATTCTAAAGAAGTATCTCTGTCACAACCCTATATTTCATATAGCAAAATACCTTTGTAATATCCAGAAAACATCTTACAAATCAAATAATTAAATGCACTATGAAATGTAAAAATATGCAGGAAAATATACATTTTAGTCGATAAAAAATATCCTTGGCAGGTAATTTGAGTAATATTTATATGATGTCAGCTTATGCTTAACAGTAAAGATACAGGTCCTTTGTGTGGACTTTTTTAACTTGCAGCCATAACCCAATATTTTCTACAAATGCATATACCCTCCCAACTCAATGCCAAACCATAACTTCATGAGTTTTTTGACCCTTGTTTTTTCAACATTGATCTTTCAAGTGTGTATTTTTATTTAGTGTATTTACAAAGAATAAAAAACAAGATGAAACACAAATTGTAGCGTAAATTTAGATAGCATTTTATTAGTCTTTAACGGAATTTTTCAAACTTTAAGGAAAATTAGGACCCTGCCGTTCAAGTGGAGTATCAGGTATGTGATGAAAAGGTAGAGCTGTAATGTTCCGAGACACTTGCATTGGAATGGGGGTAAGCAGACTGTTTGCTGGCTCTAAGGGATCCCTGAAACCTCAAGGTTCCCAGGAGCACAGATTGAAAACCTCTGGCTGAAAACATAGGGGCTGTAAGGTGGTGACACTCAGACTCCCCTCTGAGCTACACTAGTGAGAATTCAGTAGGCAACACCCAGAGTCATGCCTCTTCATTTTCACTTGGGATCCCAACAGGAAATGGCCCTGCTCAACTTAGTGATGAGGAGGTAGACCCCCTCGATACTACAGCGTGACCAACATGGGAATCCTGCCCTGGCTATTTCTCTGAAGTTCATGTGTGATGCCCATATTGCTGAAACCTAAGGACAGTTTTCATTGCATAGCCTAATGGACTTCTTTACAGAGTATAACATTTAGCTTTTGGAACACTCCTCTTTGCTAGCTCCCCTTAGAAGTTACTGTTTTGTCTCATTAAAGAGTTGCTCCTCTTCTGATCCCTCTCTTTAGACAGTGGTGATACTGAGGGATCCATCCTCGGGCCACTGAAGGCCACTGCTGTCTCCTAAGAAAAGTCTCTCCCTGGGGCAGCCCATGATTCTTGAGATTTCATTTCATGTGTATCCAGCACACACATGTGCATCTTTCATGCCCTGGGATCTCCCCTGTGAACATCAGACACAGGCTTGGAAGGGCCTGCTGGGTGCTTCACTTATAGGTTGTAAGAGGTCTGCTGGCAGCAACACTCACCCTACTCCTGGGCCTGCTGTGGCAGAACTGCCTTTATAACATCACTCCTCACCTCTCTTGCCCTCTTCTCTCACTCCTGATGGGTGAGTTTGGGCAGAAATAATAGACAATGTGGGGCTTCAGCTCTTCTGGGTCTTCCCTCGGGGCTGATGTGTCTGTACAGTTTCTGAGTTCTCAACTTTTCTAGGCCATGCAGAGCAGAGGGATATACTGATAGGCCCAATGAACCATCCTCCTAAGCTCCATCTTCCTGTAAATTGCTTTTCAATAATAAATATCACACTTGCCTCTCCAATTAACTGACCCTCTGTTTATCTCTGAATTGGGCCCTCAAACAGAGCTATATTATTTATTGGGACCCTAAATCTCCAAAAATAACTCAGACTCCAAATAATAAAGACCAAGCAGGTCCACCTTCTCCCAGAGCTGATCCTTCTCTCTGCTACTCACCTACATCAGAAACCCGGGGTCTTTCTCAACAATCTTCCTCCACGTTTAATTGGGCTCGAACTTTGGCTGTTCTTTTTCTAAACTTTCTCTCTTCCTGTCCTACGTTAGAGCCTACTCTACTGGGCACATTGTAGTCATCTCCACTCCATGTCCTGAATCCCCCATCCCCTCCCCTCCCTCATCCTCCAACGGCAGATAAAGACAGCTCTAAGATGCAGGGGGACCACATCCCTACCCCCATCAAATGCTTCTGTGTCTTCCCATTTGTGTTAGTTGCAGATCACAGAAGACAACTCAGAATAGCTTACGCCAACACAGGAAACTACTGTCTCATTAGACTGAAAGGTCCAGGGGTTTCTCACTTGACTGGATGTGCATATACTGTAATCCCACTTTGACCTCTCTCTCCTGCTACAGACAGAAGCTCAAAGCCCCAGAGGCTGAAGACGGCCTTCTCACAAGCCCCATCTGACTCTCTGCCTTCCACCCCACCAACCCTCTCCTCCCGTCTTTTCATGGTAGTGAATATTTACTAAGCATAAGTGTGCTCTTGTGTTTGTCCATACACAGCTGCCCCTTCTGTCTAAAATATGACTTTTATTTTCTTCCTCTGGCCAAGATTACTTATCCCCCAAAACTCAATTCCTTTTATCCAGTTACCCCTCCTTTGTGGGAAACTGGACACACTACTCTCTCACCTTCTTACACCCAGCTCTTGGCATATCAGACACCGTCTGCTGAAACTCCCCATATAGGAAAGTCAGCCTCCAAGAGGAAATCCCTAAGCCATCAGATCATAGGCTCTGTCTTCTTGGTGTCTGGGAAATGGTACGTGCATCTTCAGTGAGAGTTCAGTGAACGGATGGTGGACAGGCTGTTCAGGTTAAAGAGAGAGAAAGACAAGGTCAAGGCATCACAAAATAGCCATTCCTAGTTAAATGAGAACAGCATTTTTTAAAGTCTGTTAATTGAAAGGGGGAAATCAATAAATACTTATGGGTTGTACTGAGAATGTCTTGAGAAATTGAAAATGCATACATGGAAAACTCTCATAGGACAATAAAAAACTATAAATCAAAGAAACAAAGCAGTGCTTCCCAGATAACATGGAGAAACACACTGTGGGCCCAGAGAGGATTTGGATCTGGAAGACTGGACCTCTAGAGAACTCTGAGAGTCCACACTGGTCTACGGAACTGCACGCATCAGAACTCAATGTCCAGGTCCATGTTGACGCTAACAAGGGCAGCGCCATCTTGGCTGAGGGTGCTTGTGATAAAGGACATTTAGTTCTCACTGTATGCTGGGCTTGGTTATTGTCAAGAACTTCAGTCTTTTCATACATTACTGAGTTAAAAAACAAAACAAATCCTGCTCAGAAATTGATATCTAGGGACAGTTGAATGGGTCCTGCCAAATGTCAATGGTCTGGTGTTCAGAAAGTTGGCACAGTTTCAACAAATGACCGGTTCTACCAGTGTCTTTCCTTTTAGATGTTCCAGACCTTATAGTGCCATCTCATTCTTTCTTCTCCTTTGACTTTTTCATACCCATTCACTTAAGGATACAAATCTTGGATGGTATTTTGGAGCATTTTTTTCCTAATCCTAGCCAAGTGTTTTTCTTTGTTTGACTAGGGAGAAAAAAGAATTTATTTAAAGTCACTACCTCTTTGTTGTGTGTAAGTCCCCATTGATATTAATTAATTAGGAGACCTAATATTAATTCCTCTTCAATACTCTTCCTTATCTGGGATTAAAAATGACCTATTATTTCCCTTTTACTGTATACTCTTTTGTAAAAGGATTCATAATCAGAAAATTGTCCTTGACATGCCTAAGTTCATTGTTGTATTTGAGTAATTTTTATTTTTAGCCTCAAATTCAGGTAACCTATATATTTGCTTCCTGTATTATTCCTGTTCTCAGCATTTTTCTTCACTGCATGGGAATGTCCTCAAAGTCACTGAAGGCCATACTCATAGAGTCTTGAGGGTTACATTTGGGCCATTACAGCTGGCGTGACCTGAGGAGGTAACCCTGTGCCCCAATAGAAAGGCACATGCACACAGCAAATTCAAGCCCAGAATGTCCCTGTAGATGCTGGAGGGAGGAACCAGCCAGGGAGCTGGACTTTCCAAAGCATGAGGGAGGGGGAGGTTGCAGCTGTAACATATCTGAGTGGCCCCTGACACATGGGCTTATTAAATTAAAATTATTGGCACAGAAACATGGACAAATGTCATGCATTGAATATGAATCAAGGATTCATATCCTGACTCATTCATGAATCAAGTCTTGCCTTTTTTGAGGTGACAGTTATATGATCCCCTTGAACTCTGGCTCTTTTGTTGTATTAACAGGATGCCCTTTAGCTTGTACACTTGAGATTCATCCAGCTCGCTGCTCTCTGTGCCTCCTGACAGCGTGCTCCTTGGCTTGCATTTCCATTTGTTTAAAAAACCTGTGCCAGATTGCAATCGCCTCCCCCTCATCACGGTAGTGTATATTTCATATGGGTTTTTAAAAGTTACCTCTAAAGCTCTGTCAAAAATATGTCCATGCAACCAAAGCCCCCAAGAAGCTACTGCAAATCCAGTGAGTAATACCATCCATTAAAGTACCTGGAGGCAGTAGTTCAGGTAAGTCCTTACTCTGTACCATTTCTTGATTACAGGTAAGGCCAGGGTACCCTACAGCTGGCAACAGGCAGACAGTTCTCCTCCATCAGACTCGGAGCCTCTTTAAACACCTCCCTTCCACCTACAGTGATCTCTGCAGCTCCTGTTCAGAAGGTATCCACACCGTGTCCACTGAACAGTAGTGCTGGAGTCTGGATTCAAGAGCTGAGGAGTGAGATGGGGTGTCCCGAGCTCCCTCCTGGTTGTCACAGCCATGCCTATGTTGTCCCGTGACCCAAATGAGCCTCCAGCACTGCATCTGCCCAGGGTCCACTTCTTGGTATCTTCTCTAAGCTCTGCTCCAGGGAAAACTCTTTGTTTCTCTGCTTTCCTTCAGCTTTGCACACTTGTCTCTTATCTCATGTTTTTCACATCGTGTTGTAGATGTTTCTCCCTGTGGCTATCTCTCTTCACCACCCCCCACCCCCCAGTGAGGGAAGGATTCCTGCCCTAGGGTTATGGGGATGGCCAAACACTCTACCCCCAACACTGGACAGATGAGATTAGTGTCAGCTTATTAGCCACTTATACTCACAACCCCCAGGGTGGAAGATATCGCATGTCACAGGCCACCCAGGACCTCATGGATGTTGTACTCAGAACAGAGGAAATTGTCAGGGTCGGTGGTGCGCTGGCTTTGTAGTAACAAGAGGGTGAGGTGACCTCTGGTTCCTGAGGGAAGATGTGATTGACTTGTTTGATAATTTCACAGGCTGGCAGGGCCTGACACCCACCCTGAAGGGAGATGCAGGCACATTGTCTGCTCCCTTGGTCGGGGGAATGGGGAGGTGCTGGCTAAGGCACTTTGTCCAGGGAGCAGAGTGGGGAGGGAGCTTGTGGTGAGGACATCCAAGGCCCTCCCAGTTTCATCAGATGTCAAGGCAGTCCCTAATAATAAGACTTAGTTTTAGGTCTGACACCACAGTGCCTGTGAACTAAGGGTGCTCTCTGGGGCCACATGTGTCACCTAAGTGTGCTGTGAACACCCCGGCTAGGAGATTGGTGAGGACCTAAATTTCTGCATCATGTGCTTTGTCCTCCCTTGTGCCCCTCAAAATTATAGCCTGGAAGGTTATGAAGATCTCATTTTTGGCACGTTGAGGAATCTAAGATTAATGAGAACTCCCTCTGGTGTGTGGTAGGCCAAGAATTTTACAGAGGGGGATGGACATCTGGATGTCAACAGCTGGCTTTGTTCTTTTCCCATATTCATTTTCTGGACATTCCAGAATTTTTAAAGTAGTCATGAAAAATAAAATTTCAGTTAGTTCTAATTATTCATTAAAGGTGTCTTAGAGTATTTCCCAGCAGAGCTGAGTGTTGGAGAATCATCCCAGACAGGGCATCACCTGGGCAGCTTCACCAGGTGCTCCCACATGTCAAATGTCTCATGTCTACTTGGATTCTAGCTCTGGGTTTACAACCTTTATCTTTGAGACCTCAGATAAATTACATAACTTGCCTCAGTTTTTCTACATGTAAAATGGGAATGATAATAATAGTACCTGCCTCGTTGGGTGGTGCTGAGAATAAAATATGAAAACAAGCAAAGCACGTAACATAGGGACTGCCAAGTCAGCACCCACAGATGCTGTTGTTCTGATGTATGCAGTGCAGTGAACAGCGAGCTCCCAAAATTCACACTCCCTGGAACCTCAGAACATGACAGTATTTGGAAATAGGGTCTTTGCAGATGTAACTAGGGTAAGGATTGAGGTGAGGTCATACTGGATCAAAGTGGGATTAATCCAATGACAGTGGCCTTATGAGAGACAGATTTGGACACAGGGATATATGGGAAGGAAGAGAGTGACCTGTGAAAATGGAAGTAGAGATTGGAGTGATGCGGCCATAAGCCAAGGAGTGCTGAGGATTGCCAGCAACACCAGCAGCTGGAAGAGGCAAGGAGGGACCCTCCCCTAAAGCCTTTAGGGAGAGTGTGGCCCTGCCCACACCTTGATTTTGGACTTCTGGCCTCCAAAACTGTGAAGGAATACAGTTCTGTTGGTTAAGCCATGAAGATTATGGCAATTTCTTACAGCAGCCCTAGGAAACTAAGAACAGTGTTATATCATTTAAAGTGCTTAGGGAATAAAACAAAGACTAAACCCTTCTTGGGACCCTATTCTTGAGAACCAGTCCGTTGGGATAATTATTCACCCTACAAAGGTTCTTAAGTGCCTATTACATGGCAGGCACTACTGTGGAAACAGTGAGTGAAATTATAGGAACCCCCAGCCTCTAGAACTTGTGGGATTGATTCCCACTTTTTAGCTAGTTTGCACTGCTTTCTGCAAGCTCACCTGGAGCAGCTTCCCTGGACCCAAGGGCTGGCCCTGCAATTGTGTACTGTAGAAGGGGTGTCCTCACAGAGCTGTGTGGGCCCAGAAGGACAGAGAAGAAGCCCAGGTCAGATGCCCATTCCTGGTGCTGCCCTGACCTCAGCTTCTCCCCTGTGACGTGGAGCTGTTGGCACTTGCCTCCCTGCAGGTCTCAGGACAGGAGAAGGGATCTGTGTAAGTGCACAGGATGGTACCAATGTTGCTGTGGCCCCAGCTGAAGGCTGGCATCCCGCCCTGGTGGTCACCTCCTGCTTGACAAGACGTCTCCACCCCAGAGAGTGGAGCAGCCTAATCAAATAACCTCAGGACTCTCCCAACTGTAAACCATCTGGAGATTCTAAGGCCCTGACTTATTCTCCACATTCCAGATGAAAATATGTCATGCACTTTTATCTCTTCCAAAATCTCAGGATATCTTTTCTGCTAAACTACCAGAAGTCTTCACCCTTCAAATATAATAAAAACAATTTCAGTGAAGACTTTATTCTGAAAAATGCCAGATTTGACTTTGTGGACAGCTCATAGACACGGACGTGGCATCTTCCTTTTTTTTTTTCTTGAGTATCACAATGTTTATTGATAGATACAAGTATATAAAATCAGGGCATGAACATGACTTGATAAAGTAAGTAGAAAATTTCATTGCTAGAATGAGAGGGACTAATTCAGATTGTCATCATCTGTTTATACCCACAAAACTACCACAAGGATATTAATGATCTCTCAAAATTGATCAGTTTTGTGCAGGTAAACCATGTTTCTTTTTTTTTAGAGAAAAATTATTTTAAGTTTTTTAGTTTTCTTATTGATTTATAGTTGGTATACAATATTATATAAGTTACAGGTGTACAACATAGTTATTCACAATTTTAAAAGTTATATTCCATTTATAGTTATTGCAAAATATTGGCTATATTTCCCATGTTGTGAAATATATCCTGTTAGCTTAATTTATACATAATAGCTTGTACCCCTTAATCCCCTACCCCTATCTTTTTTTTAACATCTTTATTGGAGTATAATTGCTTTACATTGCTGTGTTAATTTCTGCTGCATTACAAAGTGAATCAGCTATATGAACACATATATACCCATATGCCATCCTTCTTGCATCTCCCTCCCACCCTCCCTATCCCACCCCTCTGGGTGGTCACAAAGCACAGAGCTGATCTCCCTGTGCTATGGGGCTGCTTCCCACTAGCTATCTATTTTACATTTGGTAGTGGATATATGTCCATGTCACTCTCTCATTTTGTCCCATCTTACCCTTCCCCCTCCCTGTGTCCTCAAGTTCATTCTCTATATCTGAGTCTTTATTCCTGTCCTACCCCTAGGTTCTTCAGACCATTTTTTTCCTTTAGTTTCCATATATATATGTTAGCATACGGTATTTCTTTTTCTTTTTCTGACTTACTTCACTCTGTATGACAGACTCTAAGTCCATCCACGTCACTACAACTAACTCAATTTTGTTTCATTTTATGGCTGAGTAATATTCCATTGTATATATGTGCCACATCTTTTTTATCCATTCATCTGTTGATGGACACTTAGGTTGCTTCCATGTTCTGGCTATTGTAATTACAGCTGCAATGAACATTGTGGTACCTGACTCTTTCTGAATTATAGTTTTCTCTGGGTATATGCCCCATAGTGGGATCGCTGGGTCATATGGTAGCTCTCTGTTTAGTTTTTTAAGGAACCTCCATACTGTTCTCCATAGTGGGCGTATCAATTTATATTCCCACCAACAGTGTATGAGGGTTCCCTTTTCTCCACACCCTCCAGCATTTATTGTGTGTAGATTTTTTGATGATGCCCATCCTGACTGGTGTGAGGTGATATGTCATTGCCTTACCCCTATCTTGCCCCTTCCCTTTCCCTCTCTCCACTGGTAAACCACTAGTTTGTTCTCTATATCTGTGAGTCAGTTTCTTTTTTGTCATAGTCACTAGTTTGTTTTATTTTTTTAGGTTCCACATATAAATGATATCATACAGTATTTTTCTTTCTCTGTCTGACTTATTTCACTTAGCAGAATATGCTCCAAGTCCATCCATGTTGCTTCAAGTAACAAATTTTATTCTTTTTTATGGCTGAGTGGTATTCCATGGCAGAGAGATACCCTATCTTCTTTACCCATTTATCTGTTGATGGACACTAAGGTTGCTTCCATATCTTGGTAATTGTAAATAATGTTACTATGAACATTGGGGTGCATGTGTCATTTTGAATTAGTGTTTTCAGTTTTTTTTTCAGATATATACTCAGAAGTGGAATTGTTGAGTCATATGGTAGTTTTATTTATAGTTTTTTGAGATTCTTCATACTGTTTTTCATAGTGGTTGCACAAATTTACATTTACATATGAGGGTTCCCTTTTCTCCACATCCTGGTCAACATTTGTTATATGTGTTCTTTTTGATGAGGCCATTTTAACAGGTGTGAAGTGATATCTCATTGTGGTTTTGATTTACATCTCCCTGATGATTTGTGATACCGAGCTTCTTACATGCCTGTTGGCCATCTGGCCTCTTTGAAAAAATGTCTATTTAGTTATTTTGCTCATTTTTAAATCAGGTTGTTTGTTTTTTGATGTTGAGTTGTGTGAGTTGTTGATATATTTTTGGATATTAACCCTTAATTGGTCATATCATTTAAAAATATTTTCTCCCATTCTGTAGGTTGTCTTTTCATTTTGTTGTTGCTTTCCTTTGCTATGCAAAAGCTTTTAAGTTTAATTAGATCTCATTTGTTTGTTTTTTGTTTTTGTTTCCCATGTCTTATGAGACAGATCCAAAAAAATATTACTAAGATTTATGTCAAACAGTGTATTGCCTATGTTTTATGGTTTCTGGTCTTACATTTAGGCTTTTAATCTATTTTGAGTTTATTTTTGTATATGGTGTAAGAAAATGTTCTAATTTCATTCTTTTACATGTAACTGTCCAGTTTTCCCAGCACCACTTATTGAAGAGACTGTCTTTTCTCCATTGTATATTCTTGCTTCCTCTGTTGTAGATTAATTGACCATGGGTGCATGGGTTTATTTCTGTGCTCTCTATTCTGTTCCATTGATCTATGTGTGTGTTTTTGTGCCCATACCATACTAGTTTGATTACTGTAGCTTTGTAGTATAGTCGGAAGTCAGGCAGTGTGATTCATCCATCTCTGTTCTTCTTTCTCAAGATTGTTTTGGTTATTTGGGGTCTTTTGTGTTTCCATACAGATTTTAAAATTATTTATTCCAGTTCAGTGAAAAATATCATTGGTATTTTGTTAGGGACTGCATTAAATCTGTAGATTGCCTTGAGTAATATGGTCATTTTAATAATATTGATTCTTCCACTCCAAGAACATGATATATCTTTCCATCTGTTTGTGTCATCTTCAATTTCTTTCATCAGTGTCTTACAGTTTTCCAAGTACAGGTCTTTCATCTCCTTATGTAGGTTTATTCCTAGGTACTTTATTCTTTTTGATGCAATGGTAAATGGGATTGTTTCCTTAACTTCTCTTTCTGATAGTTTGTTGTTAGTGTATAGAAATGCAACAGATTTCTGTGCATTAATTTTGTATCCTGCTACTTTACCAAATTCGGTGATTAGCTCTAGCAGTTTTCTGGTAGCATCTTTAGGATTTTCTATGTATAGTATCATGTCATCTGCAAACAGTGACATTTTTACTTCTTCCTTTCCAATTTGGATTCCTTTTCTTTCTTTTTCTTGTCTGATTGCTATGCCTAGGATTCCCAATACTATGTTGAATAAAAGTGACAAGAGTCAGCATCCTTGTCTTGTTCCTGATCTTAGAGAAAATGCTTTCAGCTTTTCACCATTGAGTGTGAGGTTAGCTGTGGGTTTGTCTTATATTGTCTTCATTATGTTTAGGTAGGTTCCCTCTATACCCACCCTGTGAACAATTTTTATAATAAATGGATGCTGAATTTTGTCAAAAAACCTTTTCTGCATCTATTAAGATGATCATATGGTTTTTACTCTTCAATTTGTTAATGTGGTGTATCACATTGATTGATTTGCCTATACTGAAGAATCCTTGCATCTCTGGGATAAACCCCACTTGATCATGGTGTCTGATCCTTGTAAGCCATGTTTCTTTCACAGGCACCCATAGGTTTAAGGCTATTAAGGTTTAGCACATAAAGCCCATCACTAGAGGTAGAAACACAGGTAATATACAGGAACAACCACTACTTAACAGTTAAGAGTTTTTCTGTAATAACCAAATGGACAGTCAAATATTGCAACAACTGGACTATTCCTGAGCAAAGTACATTTCCCCAGTGTTCACTGTTGCTATTCAGTTTTCTATCTTAAAACAGTCCATAATAACTGAAGCCAAGAATGTCCTTGCAGTGGACCACCTCTGTTTGAGAACTTGGGATGTAAGTATTGCATGGTGCTAACATACTTCTAAACATTAAACATAGTCCTAAAATATCTGATGATAGACTATGACTAAGACATTACATTACAAAAAAAAAGTATATAGAAATCCATGATGCCACCCAGAAAATAGGCCTGGACCTGAGAGGTGGGATTTAATCTTGGCACCCCCAGTCCAGGTTACAGCGATGATCCTCCACTGCCCTCTGGTGGCCGTGTCTGGAACATCAGGATGAGGCTCCTTTATTTGATCCCAAGGGCTTCTGTGGGGTTGGCTTTGACATACTCCGCATCCAGTGTGGGTGGATCTTAACGTTTCCAAGTTAGGGCGACCAACTGATCTAGCTTGGTGGGGACTGGATGGGAGATTTCCAGGAACACAGGACTTTCTGTTTTTAAAATTCTGCAAGTCCTAGAGCAGTGGGAACCTGTCATTGCCAGGACCACATGGGGCTGAAGCTGAGGAGTAGGGTTCCTTCTACATGGTGACCACTCACCAGTTTGGTTCCATCTGCAATTTAATGACTTGCTTGGCTTACCAGTGAGGTTATGACTAACTGGCAAACGGGAGCCTAATAAGACAGAGAAGCACGTGGAAATGAGCATCAGTGGGTGCACTGTGGTGTCACTGCTGCGCGTGGGCCTGTTGAGTGGGCTCAGTCTCCGCAGAGTCTGTCGGCATCGAAGGCGTCCACTGGGGCAATGCCAACACTGGGGAGTCACCCACGGCTTGGACCCAGATCCTCGGCATGATGCAGCCCCTGACAGTGTGTGTCTGCTCTGTGTCTGGAACACCCCACGGGCCCCATCTGCAGGCAAAGTGCAGCCCATCCTCCCTCCGAGCCTGGTCATCTCTCCCTCCAGAGGGCTTGCTTCCTCAGCCAGAGCTCTCCCTCCATCTGAATTTCTTCTTGCTGTCGGGCTGGGATGATGACTTGCTGATGAACACAGTTCCATCCCAGTTACACATCTCATGAGGGCAAGACCTGTCATGCCATGTCACCTAAGAGTGACCACCTCCCAGCCCCGTAATCCTCCAGAGCAGAGAGGAGGCCTCTTGTGGTCACTTCAAGGGCACTGGCCCACCCCTGGTGTTGCAGCAGCACCCACCACCCCTTCTTGGATCAGAGAGGAGGGCCAGCTGGTCACGGCAGGGACCAGCCTCCAGGTCAGGGACTCCATCTGGGAGAATTCGGGAGCCAGAGCTTTACCTGAAACGTGAGGAAGCTCCGCCAAGAATCCCTCTGTCGTTTTCCTCAGCTCCCGCAGAATGGCTACCGACACTGCTGGGCGGTTAGAAAGACACATACATACAAGGGAATCTAAGGAACCTGCTCAGTGCATCAGGGTGATCAGTGCCCATTGCTACACAGGCCTGACCAGGCCACCTACCTTCGGGGTGGAGAGATTGAATCCACCACCCCTGTCCTGCTGTTGAGTTGGAGTCCACCCCACGCCTCTCCTGCTGTTGAGTTGGAGTCCACCCCACGCCTGTCTTGTTGTTGAGTTGGAGTCCACCCCACGCCTGTCCTGCTGTTGGGCTGGGACTCTGCCGGCACCTGCAGCCCTCTGGACTCGCCCACCACCTGATGTGCTGCTGTGGGAAGAGATGGGGTCAGTCTGTAACCTTCCTTTCAATCCTTGTAAAAACATATTTCCCTTAGGGAGAATATTGAAAAACGAGGTAGGCCCAGCTACCTTTACGGGGATTCAGATTCTCTGCCAGTCGGAGTGTTTGTGGCACACACCTCTTGCTTATTTATTCCCACTTGCTACCTGTCACCTCTTGTTTGGAATCAAGTGAGGAGCTCGTGGATGAGACTAAAATGTGAATCTCTGTTAAGGGTCAGTTTCCGGGAAGGGGGACCCTGACCCCTTCCTAGGAGTTCTTGGAAAGAAGGAAATCCCTGGATGCCATGGGAGGGGAAGGGGCCTCAGTGCTAATGGGGGCAGCTTACTTTTCCATCCACCAGCTCAGCTGGGTGTGCAGTCTTCAAGGAGGGAAGGAAACAGAAGCCTGAGGGTTTCCTGGCCCAGCATCCTTATGAGGATGAACTGAGAGAAAGTTCTGGGAGGGGGAAGGGTTGATTGGACACTCTTTGCAGAGAGAAAAGTGAGAGGCATGCAGTCAGGGGCTTTGTTAGCCACTGGCCCTGATCCCCCAGAGAGGACAGACACATCTCCAGCCAAGCGTCCTCATCTCAGAACTATAACAACCCTGGAGAAGATTTGCTGGGCAGAGTCATAGCATCAGTAATCTATGCAGGGCTTCAGAAAGGGGGTTTCCTAGTCATTCCTCTCAAGTAAAGCAAGGATTGCAAAGCTCCTTTTCCAAATAGAAACTTTTTTTTATAAAAAAGAGAAAGAGCAAGCAAACATTTACCATTGGGAAGTTAAAGATTAAAAAAAAAAATAGTCTTGCCCGCAAGTGAGTTGCCGCCCTTGGGGAAACAGGTCAAGGCTGTGGGCAGTTGCCAGGGAGACTGGCCTCAAGAATTAGCCTTCCTGGCTCCTAACAGGAGGGTACTCCTGCTTTCAACCCCGCAGCCTACTCACCCACAGAATTCCTAAAAGAAAGCAAGAAAAAAGAGCAAAAAGTTCTGAGTCAGTTGATACAAACAGCGAACATGGTAAACTTTGATTAAGGGCTAAGGACAGGGGTTGGGGGGACTTTTTACAAATATCACTGACTCCTGGCAACAGCCATTTCTGTCCCCAGTCTTCCCAGCCAAGTCCTGGACCAAAGTACAGGCAAAGTATCAAAGCTGCTTTTCGCGGCAACATAAATAATTACAAGGACACTGTTACAAATGACAAATTTGACTATGCACAAATGAGTCAGTAGTTGCTTACACTTGTAAGTAGACACCCCTAGTGTATAACCCATGTGTGATGTGATGGGGGACCAAGAGGGTCCCTGAAACTTCATATGGCAGATAACTGAGGTTTATTTTTATTTCAGGTGGGTGAAGATTTAAAAACTTTAAGCAAAACATCACAAAGTAAAAATTAATAAATGAATACACAAAACAAATAATGTAGTCAATGCAAAGATCAAATAAACCATAACTTTTGAAAATGAAAGAAAAACATTTTTATTATTTGTGTTTTTATTTGTAAATGTCTCTTGGGCTGCAACCGCAGTCCTGAAAGCCTTGTAGTTGCCCAGCTGGCAGACCTAAGAAAGAGCCTGGAGACAGTGACAGAGACATCCATGGTTTATTGGACAGGGGATCTTACCCGTCTGATGCAAAAATCCTGGAGTGAGACCCCACCATGTACAGCAAACTGCAGGCAGGACATGGCAGTGACCTTCACTACTTGAGGGGGAAGGTGGCTACCATTTATAGGGAAAATTGACGTCAGGATGGCTCATCAGTTACACAGAAAACCAGTGGCTGAGGCAGGGGGCCAGCACTGAGGTTGTTACTGGTTAAGCCCTATGGCTAAGAGGATTGGATAGTCAGGTGACTAGGTGTAGAAGAAGCAGGGACTGGTCTAGCAGGGGATGGACAGAGAGCAAGAGAACAGCCATCCTGAGTGGCCTGACCATACGATGCCTTTCATATCCTTCCCAGTTTCCTTAAACATCTCATGCCAAGCCTGACAATATTATCTGGAGATGGGGAGTTGTGATTACGGAATAGTAAGTATGTCCTGTGTCATGGAGAGTGGGGGATACCTCCACCGTGAGCAAGCTCCGTGGGCTTTGGTGAGCACTTAGCCCAACACCACGCCTCTGGCCTCCCCACCGTGATCGTCCCTGAGCGGCACTTTCTTGCATGGGAAGGGCTCCAGCTCCGGGTTTAGCAGCCCCAGGCATTATTAATTCCTGCCCCAGGGAGTGCTGTGGGGAGTGGATGGTACCTGGGTCCAGGCCCGGAACGTTAGCTGCATTAACTTTGGGGCTGACTTTGGTAAAAGTTGCCCTCAGTGCCAACCTTGTTCACCACTGTCACTTGTCCCCATCATAATTCCTGAGGTTCTGCCCTTGAGGAGGCTGAGTCACAGAGGCTGCAGTGACACGTCCCAGGTCACCTAGAGGCTGGTAGCGGAGCTGGACTTGGTCACCACCTGTGCTCCCTCTCCCCACACGTCAGCTGTCCACACTGTTCTCACAGAGCCTCTGTGATTTGGATGAGCTAGTTCACCTCCCCAGCATCATATCCACCACCTTTGAAAACAGGTTAGTACTTTTTCTGCACAGAGACACTTCTGGGCAAAACTAGTTAACTGCCAGTGATGGGGAAGGTCTCCATGCTGCTTTTGCTTGGCCCACTAGGATACGGACTTGGAAGCACCCCTTTCTTTTACCTGAACCTTTTGTGGCTCCTTCCTGGTATCTCCAGGAGTTCTCACTGCATCAGCAAGCTTCTTGATTTCACACCCTCATGCTTGAGGATCAGGCTCTGAGTAACCTTGAGAAGTTGACTGGAGGCTGGAGGCTGAGGAGGGAACAGAGGATGCTGTAGTCCCAGAGTTGGGGTGGAATGGAGACAGGATGACTGATAATGTGGGAACTCCAGGCAACCTACCAGTCGCTCAGGGAAATCTCAGGGTGGTGTGACCTGCCTGCCATTCTGAAACCATGGTCTCCGTGCCCCTAGAACACTAAGTTCTACCTGTCTCCCCTCCCTCATGCTGGCCACACTGAGTGAATGCTCTTCACAGGGAAAAGTCTTTTTTGAACAGATAATTCATGGCAGGTCCTAGGGTTGCACCCCGAGGGTACAGCTCCAAATGCAAGGCGCTGTTGCCACGTGGGAATTTGCAGTCTCTGGGAAGACAGTCCAGTAGCAGGTCATTGTGATAGAATGAAACATGTCAGTGATTGGCTCAGGTACGGGGGATTGGGGCCAGGGCTCTGAGCTAATAAATATACATCACTGCCTTGGCACTGTCATCCGAGCACATCCATCTTCCCCAGAACTTGAGGAGGAAAGAATTGTGAGATATGGGATTTTGGCCAATTATCTTCCTGTTTCAACATGACAGATAATAGACATTGGGGAAAAAAATAAAGAATGAATGTAACTTGGTGAAAGTTTTCTATCCCTTCTTGAAAATTATCATGGTCAAAGCTCAGGGGAACCTTCTGTTCTGACAAGAGGTGGCATTGTTGGTAGAGAGACCCTCACCCCCCAAGTCTGTGTTGTACCCTGAGTTTGAACCAGGCACACACCCTGGATGCACCAGGCTAAATAGAGGAGACCATTAATCACCATCCTAGTGGGCAGGCACTTTGATAAACTGCTCAGATGACAGAGGGACTGCTTTAAACTTCGGTCTACTCTGGGGTCTGCATTCCTCCCTCTTGAACCTGAGCGAACCTCTGGCTCCTTCCACCATGAGAGTGTGGAAGAATTTCTGAAGTGAGATCTTTAAAAGGCCACGGCTCCTCTGAAGAATGTCTCAGGGCAGTCAGAGAAGGCAGGTCCCAAGGACAGGCCACAGAGGCTGAAAGTGCCGATGAGCCCAGCATCTGAGTCTGGCCAGCCGTGTAGGGGTGGGAACCTGCAGAGGACTCCAGACATTCCCATTTTCCCATCTGAGGCCCCAGACGTGGGGGATCAGAGATAAGCCAGTCCTCCGTGCTGTGTCCAAATTCTTGGCCCATAGAATCCATGAGCTTAATAACATGGGTTTTGCTTAATGCCACCAAGTGTGGGAATGTTTGTTATGCAGTCATAGAAACCAGAAGTGTTCATAAGCCAAAGGATACGGTGAGATGCAGCCAGTGACCAGATGCTACAGAGTGCGGCTGAGACTTATACCTTCAAACCAGAGTCTAGGCTGCAGGTGCCCTAAGTTGGTAATCCTTTTGGATTCTTAACAAGGCCACCCTGACAGGACAGGAGAAAGAGTAAGTGACACCACTGGGGAGACTCTGGAGCACATAGGGGTGCCCAGTGCTGATTCTAGGAGGGGGAACATGCGTGCTCCAGAGGGACCCACACCAGCTTCCGTCTCTCAGGGCATCTGGACTACAGAGCTGTGGGGAACTTTAGTGATGGCAACATGCCATACGGAGGACCACACAGTTTGACATCTAGATGAGAAAGTTTGTGTGCATCATCCCATCCTTAGGGTGAGGAGTGGAGAATGAAAACCAAAGTTGCATATTTATTTATTCTCATTAAACAAATGTTTACATAATGTTAATCTCTGCCTTCCAGTGGTCATGGCTTTGTCGTAACAGTCCTGTTAGCAGAAGTCTCCTCTATCTACATCCCCCACCTGTGTGCATCCAGACATGTCTCCCTTTTCACACAAGGGATGCAGGCTTAGCTAACGCTTTGCTGAAATGATTCCTGTAGCACGTACAGTGCCCGAAACATGGCTTCGCTTTCCAGTGGAGGTAATCCTGTAATTGTAAGGCTTGCAGTGCTAACTGTCTCACTGTGACACCGAGGTGATCGTTTCAGCTCCATCACCCGTCTGACTGTGTGGATTAGATACAGAGCCGAGAAAGTCACACCCAACTCCAGGGCAGACTTACTCAAAGTGGGTGACCGTTTGGGACTGAAATTCTGCTATGGAAGTGAGACTTGCTGGATTCTGAATGAGACCCCCTCTTACTCCGGTTCACTTAATGATTCAGAGGCACATAGGGCCTTTGCCACCCTTGTGTGCAACGTGTGACACAAATATTGCCCTTCACTGTTAGTCTGAAGGGACCTGTTCCTCCTCAGTTGCATCCGTTCCCATTTGAAATCAATTTCAGGGTCCTTCTCTGGGTTGAGTAACTGGGCTCAGAATGCAGTAATGTCCTCTGGCTCTTCTTCTAGAGCCTGTGCGCTGGGGGATAGGAGACCCTTTAATACTCCAGGGAGCCCTGAGCCAAATCTCAAACTCATCTAATATTACATTAGGTGGTGGGGATTTTTAATAGTTATATATATTTTTTGTCTTTTTTGTTGTTGTTGTTGTTAGTTTCTGCTTTGTAACAAAGTGAAACAGCTTCACATATACACACATCACCATATCTCCTTCCCCTTGTGTCTCCCTCCCACCCTCCCTATCCCACCCCTCTAGGTGGACACAAAGCACCAAGCTGATCTCCCTGTGTTATGTGGCTTTTTGTGGCCGCTTCCCACTAGCTATCTATTTTACATTTGGTAGTGTATATATGTGCATGACACACTCTCACTTTGTCCTAGCTTAACCTTCCCCCTCCCCGTGTCCTCAAGTCCATTCTCTATGTCTGCATCTTTATTCCTGTCCTACCCCTAGGTTCTTCAGAACCATTTTTTAAAAATTAATTAATTTATTTATTTTTTTTAGATTTCATATATAAGTGTTAGCATACGGTATTACTTTTTCTCTTTCTGACTTACTTCACTCTGTATGACACACTCTAGGTCCATCCACCTCACTACAAGTAACTTAATTTCATTTCTTTTTATGGTTAGGTAATATTCCATTATATATATGTGCCACATCTTCTTTATCCATTCATCTGTCAATAGACACTTAGGTTGCTTCCAGGTCCTGGCTACTGTAAATAGAGCTGCAATGAATATTGGGGTAGATGACTTTTTGAATTATGGTTTTCTCAGTGTATATGCCCAGTAGTGGGATTGCTGGGTCATATGGTAGTTCTATTCTTAGTGTTTTAAAGAACCTCCATACTATTCTCCATAGTGGCTGTAACAATTTACATTCTCACCAACAGTGCAAGAGGGTTCCGTTTTCTCCACACCTTCTCCAGTATTTGTTTGTAGATCTTATGATGATGGCCATTCTGACTGGTGTGAGGTGATACCTCATTGTAGTTTTGATTTGCATTTCTCTAATGATTAGTGATGTTGAGCATCTTTTCATGTGCTTGTTGACAAATCTGTATACCTTCTTTGGGGAAATGTCTACTTAGGTCTTCTGCTAATTTTCGGATTGGGTTGGTGTTTTTTTTGTTGTTGTTGTTTGATATTGAGCTGCACGAACTGCTTGTAAATTTTGGAGATTAATTAATCCTTTGTCAGTTGCTTCATTTGCAAATATTTTCTCCCATTCTGAGAGTAGTCTTTTACTCTTGTTTATGGTTTCCTTTGCTGTGCAATAGCTTTTAAGTTTCATTAGATCCCATTTGTTTATTTTTCTTTTTATATCCATTTTTCTAGGAGGTGGGTAAAAAGGATTTTGCTGTGGTTTATGTCATAGAGGGTTCTGCCTAAGTTTTCCTCTAAGAGTTTGATAGTGTCTGGCCTTACATTTAGGTCTTTAATCCATTTTGAGTTAATTTTTGTGTATGGTGTTAGGGAGTGTTCTAATTTCATTCTTTACTTGTAGATGTCCAGTATTCCCAGGATGACTTATTGAAGAGACTGCCTTTTCTCAATTGTATATTCTTGCCTCCTTTATTAAAAATAAGGTGACCATATGTGCGTGGGTCTGTCTCTGGGCTTTCTATCCTATTCCATTGATCTATATTTCTCTTTTTTGCCAGTACCATACTGCCTTGATTACTGTAGCTTTGTTGAAGCCTGGGAGCCTGATTCCTCCAGCTCCATTTTTCTTTCTCAAGATTGCTTTGGCTATTCGGGGTCTTTTGTGTTTCCAAACAAATTGTGGAATTTTTTGTTCTAGTTCTCTGAAAAATGCCATTGGTATTTAGTTAGGGATTGCACTGAATCTGTAGATTGCTTTGGATAGTAGAGTCATTTTCACAATGTTGATTCTGCCAATCCAAGAACATGGCATATCTCTCCATCTGTTGGTATCATCTTTAATTTCTTTCATCAGTGTCTTCTGGTTTGCTGTGTACAGGTCTTTTGTCTCCTCAGGTAGGTTTATTCCTAGGTACTTTATTCTTTGTGTTGTAATGGTAAATGGGAGTGTTTCCTTAATTTCACTTTCAGATTTTTCATCATTAGTGTATAGGAATGCAAGAGAATTCTGTGCATTAATTTTTTATCCTGCTACTTTACCAAATTCATGGATTAGCTCCAGTAGTTTTCTGGTAGCATCTTTAGGATTCTCTCTATATAGTATCATGTCATCTGCAAGCAGTTACAGCTTTACTACTTTTCTGATTTGAATTCCTGTTATTTCCTTTTCTCCTCTTATTGCTGTGGCTAAAACTTCCAAAATTATGTTGAAAAATAGTGGTGAGAGTGGGCAACTTTGTCTTGTTCCTGATCTTAGAGTAAATGGTTTCAGTTTTTCACCATTGAGAACAAGGTTGGCTGTGGGTTTTGTCATATATGGCCTTTATTATGTTGAGGTAAGTTCCCTCTATGCCTACTTTCTGGAGGGTTTTTGTCAAAAATAGGTGTTGAATTTTGTTGAAAGCTTTTTCTACATCTATTGAGATGATCATATGGTTTTTATTCTTCAGCTCTTAACATGGTGGATCACATTGATTGATTTGCATGTATTGAAGAATCCTTGCAATCCTGGGATAAACCCCACTTGATCATGGTGTATGATCCTTTTAATGTGTTGTTGGATTCTGTTTGCTAGTATTTTGTTGAAGATTTTTGCATCTATGTTCATCAGTGTAATTGGCCTGTAGTTTTTTTGTTTGTTTGTTTTGTATTTTGTTTCTTGTTTCTTTTGATATCTTTGTCTGGTTTTGGTATCAGAGTAATGGTGGCCTCATAGAACGAATTTGAGAGTGTTCCTCCCTCTCCTGGATTTTGGAAGAGTTTTAGAAGGAGAGGTATTAGTTCTTCTCTAAATATTTTTTTTATTAGTTTCTGCTTTATAACAAAGTGAATCAGTCATACATATACATCTGTTCCCACATCCCTTCCCTCATGCATCTCCCTCCCTCCCACCCTCCCCATCCCACCCCTCCAGGCGGTCACAAAGCACCTTACGTTTGGTAGTGTATATATGTCCATGCCTCTCTTTCGCTTTGTCACAGCTTACCCTTCACCCTCCCCATATCCTCAAGTCCAATCTCATGTAGGTCTGTGTCTTTATTCCCGTTTTACCCCTAGGTTCTTCATGACATTTTTTTTTAAAATTCCATGTATATGTGTTAGCATACGGTATTTGTCTTTCTCTTTCTGACTTACTTCACTCTGTATGACAGACTCTAGGTCTATCCACCTCATTACAAATAGCTCAGTTTCGTTTCTTTTTATGGCTGAGTAATATTCCATTGTATATATATGCCACATCTTCTTTATCCATTCATCCGATGTTGGACACTTAGGTTGTTTCCAGCTCCGGGCTATTGTGAATAGAGCTGCAATGAACATTTTGGTACATGTCTCTTTTTGAATTATGGTTTTCTCAGGGTATATGCCTAGTAGTGGGATTGCTGGGTCATATGGTAGTTCTCTTTGTAGTTTTTTAAGGAACCTCCATACTGTTCTCCATAGTGGCTGTACCAATTCACATTCCCACCAGCAGTGCAAGAGTGTTCCCTGTTCTCCACACCCTCTCCAGCATTTATTGTTTCTAGATTTCTTGATGATGGCCATTCTAACTGGTGTGAGATGATATCTCATTGTAGTTTTGATTTGCATTTCTCTAATGATTAATGATGTTGAGCATTCTTTCATGTGTTTGTTGGCAGTCTGTATATCTTCTTTGGAGAAATGCCTATTTAAGTCTTCTGCCCATTTTTGGATTGGGTTGTTTGTTTTTTTGCTATTGAGCTGCATGAGCTGTTTATAAATTTTGGAGATTAATCTTTTGTCAGTTGCTTCATTTGCAAATATTTTCTCCCATTCTGAGGGTTGTCTTTTGGTCTTCTTTATGGTTTCCTTTGTTGTGCAAAAGCTTTGAAGTTTCATTAGGTCCCATTTGTTTATCTTTGTTTTTAGTTCCATTTCTCTAGGAGGTGGGTCCAAAAGGATCTTGCTGTGATTTATGTCATAGAGTGGTCTACCTATGTTTTCCTCTAAGAGTTTGATAGTTTCTGGCCTTACATTTAGGTCTTTAAACCATTTTGAGCTTATTTTTGTGTATGGTGTTAGGGAATGATCTAATCTCAAACTTTTACATGTCCCTGTCCAGTTTTCCCAGCACCACTTATTGAAGAGGCTGTCCTTTCTCCACTGTACATTCCTGCCTCCTTTATCAAAGATAAGTTGGCCATATGTGCGTGGGTTTATCTCTGGGCTTTCTATCCTGATCCACTGATCTATCTTTCTGTTTTTATGCCAGTACCACACTGTCTTAATTACTGTAGCTTTGTAGTATAGTCTGAAGTCAGGGAGCCTGATTCCTCCAGCTCCGTTTTTCGTTCTCAAGATTGCTTTGGCTATTCGGGGTCTTTTGTTTTTCCAACAAATTTTGAAGTTTTTTGTTCTAGTTCTGTGAAAAATGCCAGTGGTAGTTTGATAGGGATTGCATTGAATCTGTAGATTGCTTTGGGTAGTAGAGTCATTTTCACAATATTGATTCTTCCAATCCAGGAGCATGGTATATCTCTCCATCTATTTGTATCATCTTTAATTTCTTTCATCAGTGTCTTATAATTTTCTGCATACAGGTCTTTGGTCTCCTTAGGTAGGTTTATTCCTAGATATTTTATTCTTTTTGTTGCAATGGTAAGTGGGAGTGTTTTCTTGATTTCATTTTCAGATTTTTCATCATTAGTGTACAGGAATGCCAGAGATTTCTGTACATTAATTTTGTATCCTGCTACTTTACCAAATTCATGGATTAGCTCTAGTAGTTTTCTGGTAGCATCTTTAGGATTCTCTATGTATAGTATCATGTCATCTGCAAACAGTGACAGCTTTACTTCTTCTTTTCCAATTTGGATTCCTTTTATTTCCTTTTCTTCTCTGATTGCTGTGGCTAAAACTTGCAAAACTAGGTTGAATAAGAGTGGTGACATTGGGCAGCCTTGTCTTGTTCCTGATCTTAGTGGAAATGGTTTCAGTTTTTCACCATTGAGGACAATGTTGGCTGTGGGTTTGTCATATATGGCCTTTATTATGTTGAGGAAAGTTCCCTCTATGCCTACTTTCTGCAGGGTTTTTATCATAAATGGGTGTTGAATTTTGTCGAAAGCTTTCTCTGCATCTATTGAGATGATCATATGGTTTTTCTCCTTCAACTTGTTAATATGGTGTATCACATTGATTGATTTGCGTATATTGAAGAATCCTTGCATTCCTGGAATAAACCCCACTTGATCATGGTGATTGATCCTTTTAAAGTGCTGTTGGATTCTGTTTGCTAGTATTTTGTTGAGGATTTTTGCATCTATGTTCATCAGTGATATTGGCCTGTAGTTTTCTTTCTTTGTGACATCCTTGCCTGGTTTTGGTATCAAGGTGATGGTGGCCTCGTAGAATGAGTTTGGGGGTGTTCCTTCCTCTGATATTGTTAGGAAGAGTTTGAGAAGGATGGGTGTTAGCTCTTCTCTAAATGTTTGATAGAATTCGCCTGTGAAGCCATCTGGTCCTGGGCTTTTGTTTGATGGAAGATTTTTAATCACAGTTTCAATTTCAGTGCTTGTGATTGGTCTATTCATATTTTCTATTTCTTCCTGAGTCAGTCTTGGCAGGTTGTGCATTTCTAAGAATTTGTCCATTTCTTCCAGGTTGTCCATTTTATTGGCATAGAGTTGCTTATAGTAATCTCTCATGATCTTTTGTATTTCTGCAGTGTCAGTTGTTACTTCTCCTTTTTCAGTTCTAATTCTATTGATTTGAGTCTTCTCCCTTCTTTTCTTGATGAGTCTGGCTAATGGTTTGTCAATTTTGTTTATCTTCTCAAAGAACCAGCTTTTAGTTTTATTGATCTTTGCTATCGTTTCCTTCATTTCTTTTTCATTTATTTCTGATCTGATCTTTATGATTTCTTTCCTTCTGCTAACTTTGGGATGTTTTTGTTCTTCTTTCTCTAATTGCTTTAGGTGCAGGGTCAGGCTGTTTACTCGAAATGTTTCCTGTTTCTTAATGTGGGATTGTATTGCTATAAACTTCCCCCTTAGAACTGCTTTTGCTGCGTCCCATAGGTTTTGGGTCGTCGTGTCTCCATTGTCATTTGTTTCTAGGTATTTTTTAATTTCCTCTTTGATTTCTTCAGTGATCACTTCGTTATTGAGTAGTGTATTGTTTAGCCTCCATGTGTTTGTATTTTTTACAGATCTTTTCCTGTAATTGATGTCTAGTCTCATAGCATTGTGGTCGGAAAAGATACTTGATACAATTTCAATTTTCTTAAATTTACCAATGATTGATTTGTGACCAGAGATATGATCTATCCTGGAGAATATTCCATGAGCACTTGAGAAAAATGTGTATTCTGTTGTTTTTGGATGGAATGTCCTATAAATATCAACTAAGTCCATCTTGTTTAATGTATCATTTAAAGCTTGTGTTTCCTTATTTATTTTCATTTTGGATGATCTGTCCATTGGTGAAAGTGGGGTGTTAAAGTCCCCTACTATGATTGTGTTACTGTCAATTTCCCCTTTTATGGCTGTTAGTATTTGCCTTATGTATTGAGGTGCTCCTATGTTGGGTGCATAAATATTTACAATTGTTATATCTTCTTCTTGGATCGATCCCTTTATCGTTATGTAGTGTCCTTCTTTGTCTCTTCTAATAGTCTTTATTTTAAAGTCTATTTTGTCTGATATAAGAATTGCTACTCCGGCTTTCCTTTGATTTCCATTTGCATGGAATATCTTTTTCCATCCCCTTACTTTCAATCTGTATGTGTCTCTAGGTCTGAAGTGGGTCTCTTGTAGACAGCATATATATGGGTCTTGTTTTTGTATCCATTCAGCCACTCTGTGTCTTTTGGTGGGAGCATTTAGTCCATTTACATTTAAGGTAATTATTGATATGTATGTTCCTATTCCCATTTGCTTAATTGCTTTGGGTTTGCTATTGTAGGTATATTCCTTCTGTTGTGTTTCCTGTCTAGAGAAGTTCCTTTAGCATTTGTTGTAAAGCTGGTTTGGTGGTGCTGAACTCTCTCAGCTTTTGCTTGTCTGTAAAGGTTTTAATTTCTCCATCAAATCTGAATGAGATCCTTGCTGGGTAGAGTAATCTTGGTTGCAGGTTTCTCTCCTTCATCACTTTAATTATGTCCTGCCACTCCCTTCTGGCTTGTAGAGTTTCTGCTGAGAGATCAGCTGTTAACCTGATGGGGATTCCCTTGTGTGTTATTTGTTGTTTTTCCCTTGCTGCTTTTAATATGATTTCTTTGTGTTTAATTTTTGACAGTTTGATTAATATGTGTCTTGGCGTATTTCTCCTTGGATTTATTCTGTATGGGACTCCCTGTGCCTCCTGGACTTGATTAACTATTTCCTTTCCCATATTAGGGAAGTTTTCAACTATAATCTCTTCAAATATTTTCTCAGTCCCTTTCTTTTTCTCTTCTTCTTCTAGAACCCCTATAATTCGAATGTTGGTGCATTTAATGTTGTCCCAGAGGTCTGTAAGACTGTCCTCTGTTCTTTTCATTCTTTTTTCTTTATTTTGCTCTGCATCAGTTATTTCCACTATTTTATCTTCCACCTCACTAATCCCTTCTTCTGCCTCAGTTATTCTGCTATTGATCCCATCTAGAGTATTTTTCATTTCATTTATTGTGTTTTTAATCGATGCTTGATTCATCTTTAGTTCTTCTAGGTCCTTGTTAACTGTTTCTTGCATTTTGTCTATTCTATTTCCAAGATTATGGATCTTGGAAATAGAATCTTGGATCAGCTTTACTATCATTATTCTGAATTCTTTTTCAGGTAGACTGCCTATTACCTCTTCATTTGTTAGGTCTGGTAGGTTTTTATCTTGCTCCTTCACCTGCTGTGTGCTTTCCTGTCTTCTCATTTTGCTTATGTTACTGTGTTTGGGGTCTCCTTTTTGCAGGCTGCAGATTCGTAGTTCCCGTTGTTTTTGGTGTCTGTCCCCAGTGGCTAAGGTTGTTTCAGTAGGTTGTGTAGGCTTCCTGGTCGGGGGGACTAATGCCTGTGTTCTGGTCGTTGAGGCTCGATCTTGTCTTTCTGCTGGAAAGGTCCACATCTGGTGATGTGTTTTGGGGTGCCTATGGCCTTATTATGTTTTTAGGTAGCCTCTCTGCTATTGGGTGGTGTTGTGTTCCTGCCTTGCTAGTTGCTTGGCATAGGGTGACCAGCACTGTAGCTTGCTGGTCGTTGACTGAAGCTGGGTGCTTGTGTTGAGATGGAGATCTCTGGGAGATTTTCGCTGCTTGATATTATGTGGAGCTGGGAGGTCTCTTGTGGACCCGTGTCCTGAAGTTGGCTCTCCCACTTCAGAGGCACAGCACTGACTCCTGGCTGCAGCACCAAGAGCCTTTCATCCACCCGGCTCAGAATAACAGGGAGAAAAAGTAGACAGAAAGAATTAGTAGAAGAAAGAAAGAGAGAGGGAAAGAAAGGAAGAAGGGAAGAAAGGAAGGAAGGAAGAAAGAAAGAATGACAGGAGGGAGGGAGGAAGGAAAGAAAAAGAAAGTGGAAAGAAGAAGGGTGGGAGGGAGGGAGGAAAGAAAAAGAAAGAAGGAAAGGTGGAGCTGAGGGAGGGAGGGAGGAAGGCAAGGTAGGAAAAAAAGAAAGAGCAGGTAAAGTAAAATAGAATAAAGTATGAAATATAGTAGCGTTATTAAAATTAAAAAGTAATTATTGAAAAAAAAACACGGACCGATAGAACCCTGGGACATATGGTGGAAGCAAAGCTATACAGAGAGAATCTTACACAGAAGATTACACATACACATTCACAAAAAGAGAGCAGGGGGAAAAATCAAAAATCTTGCTCTCCAAGTCCACCTCCTCAATTTGGGATAATTCGTTGTAAAAAGAGGAAAAGGGCGAGAAGTCTGAAATCTTGCTAAGTCCACCTCCTTAATTTGGGATAATTCGTTGTAAAAAGAGGAAAAAGGGGGGAAAGTCTTAAATCTTGTCCTCAAAGTCCACTTCCTCAATTTGGGATGATTCACTGTCCATTCATGCACTCCACAGACGCAGGGCACATCAAATGGACCGTGGAGCTTTAATCCGCTGCCTCCGAGGCTGTACAGAGAGATTTCCCTGTCTCTGCTCTCACAACTCCCGGGTCTCAGCCTTGGACCTGGCCCCGCCTCTGCGCGTAGGTCGCCGGAGGGCGTCCGTTCTTCGCTCAGACAGGACGGGTTTAAAGGAGCCGCTGATTTGGGGGCTCTGGCTCACTCAGGCCGAGGGGAGGGAGGGGCGTGCAGTGTGGGGCGGGCCTGCGGCGGCAGAGGCCGGCGTGACGTTGCAGCAACCCATGGCGCTCCGTGCGCTTTCCCGGGAAAGCCGTCCCCGGGTCCCGGGACCCCGGCAGTGGCGGGGTGCACAGGCCCCCCAGAAGGCGGGGCGGACAGTGACCCGCGCTCGCACACAGGCCCCGCGGCGGTGGCAGCAGCAGCAGCCCCAGCGTCCCACGCCCGTCTCCGAGGTCTGCGACTTACCCGCGGCTCGCGCCTGTTTCCGGCGCTTCCCCAAGTAGCCCTCTTAATGCCCTCTCCTCGCGCACCAGGAAACAAAAGGGAAAAAAGTCTCTTGCCTCTTCGGTAGCTCCAGACCCTTTCCCCGGACTCCCTCCGGGCTAGCCGTGGTGCACTAACCCCTTCAGGCTCTCTTCCTGCCGCCAGCCCCAGTCCTCTCCCTGCGCTCCGACTGAAAGCCGATACCCGAGCCTCAGCTCCCAGCCCCGCCCGCCCCAGCGGCCTAGCAGACAAGCCTCTCGGGCTGGTGTGTGCCTGAGGGCACCGATCCTCTGTGCCAGAATCTCTCCGCTTTGCCCTCCGCACCCCTGTTGCTGTGCTCTCCTCCGCTACTCCGAAGCTTTCCCCCTCCGCCACCTGCAGTCTCCGCCCGCGAAGGGGCTTGTAGTGTGTGGAAACCTTTCCTCCTTCACAGCTCCCTCCCACTGGTGCGGGTCCCGTCCCTATCCTATTGTCTCTGTTTATTCTTTTTTTCTTTTGCCCTACCCAGGTATGTGGGGAGTTTCTTGCCTTTTCGGGGGTCTGAGGTCTTCTGTCAGCGTTCAGTAGGTGTTCTGTAGGAGTTGTTCCACGTGTAGCTGAATTTCTGATGTATCTGTGGGGAGGAAGGTGATCTCCGCGTCTTACTCTTCCGCCATCTTCCTCCGGGTTCTCTAAATATTTGACAGAAGTTGCCTGTGAAGCCACCTGTTCCTGGGCTTTTATCTGTTGGAAGATTTTTAATCACAGTCTCAATTTCAGTGCTTGGGATTGGTCTGTTTATATTTTCTATTTCTTCCTGGTTCAGTCATGGAAGTTTGTGCTTTCATAAAAATTTGTCCATTTCTTCTAGGTTGTCCATTTTATGGGCATATAATTGCTTGTAGTAATATCTCATGATCTTTTGTATTTCTGCAGTGTCAGTTGTTACTTCTTTTTCATTTCTAATTCTATTGATTTGAGTCTTCTCCCTTTTTTCCTTGATGAATCTGGCTAATGGTTTATGAATTTCGTTTATCTTCTCAAAGAACCAGCTTTTAGTTTTATTGATCTCTGTTATTGTTTCCTTCATTTCTTTTTCATTTATTTCTGACCTAATCTTTAGGATTTCTTTCCTTCTGCTAACTTTGGGTTCTTTTTGTTCTCCTTTCTCTAATTGCTTTAGGTTTAAGGTTAGGTTGTTTATCTGAGATGTTTCTTGTTTCTTGAGGTAGGTTTGTATTGCTCTAAACTTCCCTCTTAGAACTGCTTTCACTGCATCCCATAGGTTTTGGGCCATCGTGTTTTCATTGTCATTTTTTCTAGGTATTTTTTCATTTTCTCTTTGATTTCTTCAGTGATCTTTTGTTTATTTAGTAGTGTATTTTATACCTCCATGTGTTTGTATTTTTTACAGATTTTTCCTGTAATTGATATCTAGTCTCATAGCTTTGTGGTTGGAAAAGATACTTGATATGATTTCAATTTTCTTAAATTTACCAAGGCTTGATTTGTGACCAAAGATATGATCTATCCTGGAGAATGTTCTATGAGCACTTGAGAAGAAAGTGTGTTCTGTTGTTTTGGGATGGAATGTCCTATAAATATAAATTAAGTCCATCTTGTTTAATGTATCATTTAAAGATTGTGTTTATTTATTTATTTTCATTTTGGATGATCTGTCTATTGGTGAAAGTGGGGTGTTAATGTCCCCTACTAGGATTGTGTTACTGTCAATTTCCCCTTTTATGACTGTTAGCATTTGCCTTATATATGGAGGGGTTCCTCTGCTGGGTGCATAAATATTTACAGTTTTATATCTTCTCCTTGGATTGATCCCTTGATCACTATGTAGTGTCCTTCTTTGTCTCTTGTAATAGCCTTTATTTTAAAGTCTATTTTGTCTGATATGAGAATTTCTACTCCAGCTTTCTTTTGATTTCCATTTGCATGAAATATCTTTTTCCATCCCCTAACTTTCAGTCTGTATGTGTCCTCAGGTGTGACATGGGTATCTTGTAGACAGTATATATATGGGTCTTGTTTTTTTATCCATTCAACCAGTCTATGTCTTTTGGTGGGAGCATTGAATCCATTTACATTTAAGGTAGTTATCGATATGTATGTTCCTATATTACCATTTTCTTAATTGTTTTCGGTTTGTTATTGAAGGTATTTTCCTTCTCTTGTGTGTCCTGCCTAGAGAAGTTCCTTTAGCATTTCTTATAAAGCTGGTTTTGTGGTGCTGTATTCTCTTAGCTTTTTTCTGTAAAGGTTTTAATTTCTCCATTGAATCTGAACTAAATCCTTGCTGGGTAGAGTAATATTGGTTGTAGGTTCTTCCCTTTCATCACTTTAAATATGTCTTGCCACTCCCTCTTGGCTTGCAGAGTTTCTGCTGAAAGATCAGTTGTTAACCTTATTGGAATTCCATTGCATGTTATTTGTTGATTTTCCCTTGCTGCTTTTAATATTTTTTCTTTGTATTTAATTTTTGATAGTTTGATTAATATGTGTCCTGGCATGTTTCTCCTTTGATTTTTCTTGTATGGGGCTCTCTGCACTTCCTGGACTTGATTGACAATTTCCTTTCCCATATTAGGGAAGTTTTCAACTATAATTTCTTCAAATATTTTCTCAGTCTCTTTCTTTTTCTCTTCTTCTTCTGGGACCCCTATAATTCAAATGTTGGTGTGTTTAATGTTGTCCCAGAGGTCTCTGAGACTGTCCTCAATTCTTTTTTTTTTTTTTTTTTTGGTGGTACACGGGCCTCTCACTGTTGTGGCATCTCCCATTGCAGAGCACAGGCTCCAGACGTGCAGGCTCAGTGGCCATTGCTCATGGGCCCAGCTGCTCCATGGCATGTGGGATCTTCCCAGACTGGGGCACCGACCCATGTCCCCCACATTGGCAGGTGGACTCTCAACCACTGTGCCACCAGGGAAGCCCTGTCTTCAATTCTTTTCATTCTTTCATTATTCAGCTCTGCGGTAGTTATTTCCACTATTTTATCTTCCAGGTCACTTATCCGTTCTTCTGCCTCAGTTATTCTGCCATTGATTCCTTCTAGAGAATTTTAAATTTCATTTATTGTGTTGTTCACCATTGTTTGTTTGCTCTTTCATTCTTCTAGGTCCCTGTTAAATGTTTCTTGTATTTTCTCCATTCTATTTCTAAGATTTTGGGTCATCTTTATTATCATTATCCTGAATTCTTTTTCAGTTAGACAGCCTATTTCCTCTTCATTTGTTTGGTCTGGTGGGTTTCTACCTTGCTCCTTCACCTGCAGTGTGTTTCTCTGTCTTCTCATTTTGCTTACCTTACTATGTTTGGGGTCTCCTTTTCGAGGGCTGCAGGTTAATAGTTCCCATTATTTTTGGTGTCTGCCCCCAGTGGCTAAGGTTGTTTCAATGGATTGTGTAGGCTTCCTGGTGGAGCGGACTGGTGCCTGCATTCTGGTGGATAAACCTGGATCTTTTCTTTCTTGGGGGCAGGACCATGTCTGGTGGTGTGTTTTGGGGTGTCTGTGACCTTATTATGATTTTAGGCAGCCTCTCTTCTAATGGGTGGTGTTGTGTTCCTGTCTTGTTAGTTGCTTGGTATAGGGTGTCCAGCACTGTAGCTTGCTGCTTGTTGAGTGGAGCTGGGTCTTAGCGTTGAGATGGAGATCTCTGGGAGAGCTTTCACTGATGTTGTATGGAGCCAGGAGGTCTCTTGTGGACCAATGTACTGAACTTGGCTCTCCAACCTCAGAGGCACAGGCCTGACACCTGGCCGGAGAGCAAAGGCCCTGTCAGCCACACAGCTCAGAAGAAAAGGGAGGAAAAAAAAAAAGAAAGAACAAAAGAGAAATAAATAAATAAAGTAAAATAAAGTTATTAAAATAAAAAGAAATATTAAAAATAAAAAAGTAAAGAAAAAAGAAAGAAAGAAAAGAGAGCAACCAAACCAAAAACAAATCCACCAATGATAACAAGTGCAAAACTATACAAAAAAAGAAATTAAATGAATGGACAGACAGAACCCTAGGACAACTTGTAAAAGCAAACTATGCAAACAAAATCACACAAAGAAGCATATACACACACACTCACAAAAAGAGAAAAAGGAAAAAAATATATATATATATAAAAGGAAGAGAGCAACCAAATGAATAAACAAGTCTACCAATGATAATAAACTCTAAATACTAAACTAAGTTAAACATAAAACCAGAAACCAGTTAGTCGCATACAGCAAACCTGAAGTCTACAGTTCCTCTCAAAGTCCACCTCCTCAATTTGGGATGATTTGTTGTCTATTCAGGTATTCCACAGGTGCAGGGTACATCGCATTGATGGTGGAGATTTAATCCACTTCTCCTGAGGCTGCTGGGGGAGATTTCCTTTTCTCTTCTTTGTTCGCACGCTCTCGGGGTTCAGCTTTGGATTTGGACCCGCCTCTGTGTGTAGGTCGCCTGAGGGCGCCTGTTCCCGCCCAGACAGGACGGGGTTAAAGAGCAGTTGATTTGGGGGCTCTGGCTCCCTCAGGCCACGGGGGAGGGAGGGGTATGGAGGCGGGGCGAGCGTGTGGCGGCAGAGGCCGGTGGGACGTTGCACCAGCCTGAGGGCGCCATGTGTTCTCCCGGGGAAGTTGTCCCTGGATCCCGGGACCCTGGCAGTGGCGGGCTGCACAGGCTCCCGGGAGGGGAGGTGTGGAGAGTGACCTGCGCTCGCACACAGGCTTCTTGGTGGCGGCAGCAGCAGCCCCAGTGTCCCACGCCCGTCTCTGGGGTCCGCGCTTTCAGCCGCGCCTCGCGCCCGTCTCTGGAGCCTCCTTGAAGCAGCGCTCTGAATCCCCTCTCCTCACGCACCGAGAAACAAAGAGGGAAGGAAAAGTCTCTTGCCTCTTCGGCAGCTCCAGACTTTTCCCCGGACTCCCTCCTGGCCAGCTGTGGTGCACTAACCCCTTCAGGCTGTGTTCACGCTGCCAACCCCAGTCCTCTCCCTGCACTCTGATTGAAGCCCGAGCCTCAGCTCCCAGCCCCGCCAACCCTGGCGGCCGAGCAGACAAGCCTCTCGGGCTGGTGAGTGCCAGTCGGCACCGATCCTCCATGCGGGAATCTCTCCGCTTTGCCCTCCGCCCCCCTGTGACCACGCTCTCCTCCGCGGCCCTGAAGCTTCCCCCTCCGCCACCCACAGTCTCTGCCCGCAAAGGGGCTCCTAGTGTTTGGAAACCTTTCCTCCTTCACAGCTCCCTCCCACTGGTGCAGGTCCTGTCCCTATTCTTTTGTCTCTGTTTTTCCTTTTTTCTTTTGCCCTACCCAGGTACGCGGTGAGTTTCTTGCCTTTTGGGAGGTCTGAGGTCTTCTGCCAGCGTTCAGTAGGTGTTCTGTAGGAGTTGTTCCACATGTAGATGCATTTCTGATGTATTTGTGGGGAGGAACGCAATATCCATGTTTTACTCCTCCGCCATCTTGAAGGTCTCCTCTTTAATAGTTATATTTATGCAGAATTATTGAAGACATTTACTTCCATATTCTTTTTTTTTTCTTTTTAAAGAAATAACTTTATATTTTTGAAACTAGTGCATTCAAATCTCAGAATGTAAGCAGAATCTCAGAATCTAAATCTTTTGAAATTTGTTTTGTAGTTACATATTTGAGAAGTTTTTCCTTTAAAATAGTACATGTTTATTAAGGAAGGTATGGAAAATACAGTAATGTGAAAAAGAAATGCATATATCAATCTGAGTCTGTTTACTCAGTTATGAGCACATGGATATTTTCGTGCAGATCCTTCATTTTTTCCCACATTTGAAAATATTTCATTCAATTTCTGAATTGTCTTTTTCTTAATCCTTCAATTCTTAAGACATTTTCCCCCTGAAGATACTCATGAACTCATAAACTACAATTTATATTGTAGCAAATATTGAAAAAAATTCCTGCATGATGCTACACAATTCTTGCAGAACCTCTTGTAGAAAATTTCATACACTGATTTTCTATTTTTCAAATTCTTCATTAAGATTTACTTTATGGCTTCTTTCCTTTCTTTTAAAATGATAGGCACTGTGCTTGGTGCTCTTAAGGACATAGTCCTTGTTTCAAGAAGGTAACTATCTAGTGGAAAAATTGGGAAAGTCAGTACAGAGGAGCAAATTGTTATAGGAGGAATATTCCAGAACAGGGAACAGAACGTTAAGGTATGTTTATTTTAGAACATTATACTCTACATTTTGAAAATATATTCAATAAACTGCTCTCTCTGAAAGAATAGGGACAGGACATAGGATCCTGGACACAATCATGTCTTAAGGAGGAATGCTGACGGCTCTGTACCCAGTCACTCTATTTCTCCCTCTTCCTTCATGTATCTGAAGATGGCCGATGCACCCTGAGGCTTGTCTCTAGATTTGAGAGTAGTAAACATACATGATATTTGGTGGCTATGACCCTACATTTTTTTCAGGGGTCCTTGGACAGATGTGATGAGAGGCGTGGATGACCCTAGCACCACCGCTGGTAAAGAAGACATTGAGCTGAGGCCCGGTCAAAACCTGCCCACCCTCCCAGATGGACTGGGGGAAGTACTGCCCATGACCAAGGCTGCCCCTTTGGAGCCTCCCGGGAAAATCTAATTGAGGTAGAGTTAGTGTACAGTATTATTTAAGTTTCAGGTGTACAACATAGTGAGTCACAATTTTTAAATGTTATACTCCATTTATAGTTACTATAAAATATTGGCTATATTCCCAGTGTTGTACAATATATCTTTGTAGCTTATTTATTTTGTGCATAGCTTTGTGCCTTTTAATCCCTTACCCCTATATTGCCCCTCCCCACTGGTAACCACAAATTGTTCTCTATACCTGTGAGTCTATTTCTTTTTTGTAATAGTTACTAGTTTGTTTTATTTTTTTAGATTCCACATGTAAGTAATACCATACAATACTTGTTTTTCTCTTTCTGACCTATTTCACCAAGCATAAGACCCCCTGGGTCCACCTAAGTTGTTTCAAATGGCAGAATTTCATCCTTTTTTAATGGCTTAGTATTCCATTGTGTGTGTGTGTGTGTGTGTGTGTGCGTGTGTGTGTGTATATATATATATATATATATATATATATATATATATATATATATATATATATACCACGTCTTCTTTATCATTCATTTGTTGATGAACACTTAGGTTGCTTCCATAACTTGACAATTGTAAATCATGCTGCTATGAATATTGGGGTGCCCGTATCTTTTTGCATTAATGTCTTTAGGTTTTTTTGGATGTACACTCAGGAGTGGAATTGCTGGGTCATATGGCAGTTCTATTTTTATCAATTGGGAAATTATGACAATAACTTGTTCTACTTATTTCATAGAATTTTAAGAAAGTCTCACATGTAAGTTTTGTGAACTTGCTTTGAAAACTAGAAATTGCCATTTAAATATGGTGTTAGTAGATTTTTACTGCATAATAAATTGCCCCAAAACTTAGTCACTTAAAGCAACAGAGAATTATTGTCTCAGTGTTTATGCAGGTCAGAAATTTGGGGACCAGCTAGCTGGGCAGTTCTGACTCAGGTCTTTCACTAAGATGCAGTCAGATGTCATCAGGGGCTGGCAGCCACTTCCAAGATGGTGCCCACATCGCTGTTCCCAAGAGGCTTCAACATGTCTTCAACATCTCTTGGGTGTTGAGGGGAGGCCTCAGTTCTTCACCACCCTTAAGGCTACCTGATTTTCCTCATGAAAGATTTTGTAGGGACACAAAGAAGACTTTCAAGTGCTGGTGCAGTTGGATGCATAAGAACCCTATGGTATAAATACTAAAATTACCACTACCTCACAGACAAGGAAACTGGGGTGTAGATATGTTGAGCAAGGTGTGTGTAGTTAGAAGCCACTGTAGGGAAAGCTGGTGTGGGGTCCAGGCAGCTCACATCTAGAACATGACGTTAACCCTGTAGCCACTCAACCACTACCTTACTTTCATAAAGAATTTTGTAAAGTTTCCATTTTCTTCCCTTTTCCTTTGAGCATCCTTACTCTTTTTTAATTCTTGGTGGTTTTCCAAAGTAATCCAAATAGGTTTCTCCTTGGGCATATTAGAGAACTGCCCCTGTTCATAAGTTCTTCACTCCACGCTTACTGTTGAGGACTAATTATGCCAGTTTAATGGTATAATGACACTAAAAAGAAGTCAGAGACAGAGACACTTCTTTTGGGGATCCAGATTTAGCTGGAAAACCAATTGTGTGCCTGTTAAATGTAATAAAAGGATACAAAGTAACATCTAAGAGAAGTTTGGTGTGTGGGACTGGGTGCTAGTCTTGGACTTGGATTGAACATTAATTCAACTGGCATTTCCTGTGAGTCTCATTGCAGTGGACACAAGAGGGAGAGGGTGGACCATACAGCACAGCCCCTGGTTGGTGAGCTCACAGTCCAGTGGAACAGAGCCTGCCACTCAGAGTGAAGCCCACGTGTGTCAGCACCAGCTCTCCTGGAAGCGTGTGGAAAACTCACCATCTCAGATCTCAACCCAGACCTGAGGAATCAGAACCTCCAGGTGACGCATTTGCACACTGAGGTTCAGGAAGCACTGAGCCTGGTGAGCACTTCCTAGGTGACTGCAGGAAACACTTCTTCCTGGACTTGGTTTACTAACTGTAAAGTGGGAGTAGAATTAGGCTCTTATTCCTGCATCCTGAGGCAGTGGAGGATAATGCAATAGCCACTCTATATGCATAAGAACCAAAGGGGCTTGAAAGCAGGGAATGGCTCAAGTCTTTTGGGAAGAAATATGAATGACATCCCCATGACTGCTGGGTGTTCTCTTCACTCTCACAAAGCACAGTGCACGCTGCGGATGCACCTCTGGGGATCATGAAGGTACGTGACACCACCTGACTCTGTTTCTATATTGAGATGGCAATAAAAACCTGCTGGTTCTAATCCCTGGGCTCAAATCAGAACATGGGCCTGTCTCCAGGCTAAAGCATTACTGTTATCTGACTTGTAAAAAAGGATGAAGTATGCCTCTTCAGAATCAGCAGCAAGCTGAGTTTAGGCTAATTAGAAGATGGTTGCTCTTTACTAAGCTGCAGCATCCAACCCAGACAAAGCACTGTGGAAGCAGATTTATGAGATAAAATTGCTGCCTTGGGATGCAGGTCAAACTTAGTCTTTGTCCACCTGAGTGCAGAGTGATGGGGCAGGACTCTGGAATCAGGCACATAATATTATGGTTAAAAATCATTCATTTTTTTAGTAAATATTTCTTAAGTATCTTGAGAGTATGTTGGTGCGCAAAACCAGGCAGTTTCCAGTCCTACCAGAGTTTATGTTTTGGCTGGGGAGACAGAGATAAACATAAATGCACACACAAAGTGTCAAATCACAACTGTAACTGTTGCAAAGGATAAGTGCATGGCATGGTGGTAGGAAATACTAAGAATGTCTTATTAATTCAGAGAATTTCAGGGAGGCTTCTCTGAGAAAAAATTTAACTTATCTGCGGTCTTAAAGATGAATAGGAGTGAATTTGGCACAGAAAGCATGGCCGAGATCTCCAGAAAAAGGAAAAAAGCATGTGCAAAGACCCTGTGGCCAGAGGCACTTCATGATCACTAGATACAGAGGCAGAAAGGTCAGCATTCAGCTTGGGAAAGCCAGTGAACACTTCTCCCTTTGTCAGGCTCCATGTGGTTGGTGTTGGCAAGTCCAGCGTCTAGTCTACATGAAGGCTCTGAAGTCTTGCCCACATGAGCTTGCTCCCAGGTGGAAATAGTACAAGTGAAGCAGGTCTCAGCCCAGTTGTGCCAGACATGCATCCATTTACTATTGGAAAGGTATAACATCTCCATACATCTGTCTTCAGTGGAAGCACAGCACACTCGGAACAGGGACCCCCATTCTCCTTCCTCAGGTAGTCTTACCAGAGCCTTCCAGGAGGGGGCCACACAAAAGCGTCCTAAGTGCAGAGTGCAGGGCCCTTCATGAAGCCGAGAGACATGGGACCAAAAGGTTTCAGAGCTCAAAGGCAAAGCCAGAGACACTGAGTGCCGGTTTCTGGGTTCTCATGCCCTGTGCAGCAAAGGTGCTGGGTTCAAGAAATCTAGGCTTGTTGTGATGCTAATTTTAGACAACTTGATATTAACAACAAGGTGTTAAGTTGTGGAGAGAAGGAGGACAGTGAAAGCTGAGGGTTTGGTGGAAGCTGCTTATTCCCAAGACCTGTGTCCACCACCTGCATCCTCCAGGGCCTCTCTCTGCTGCTTCCCCAGGGGAGACCTTGGGGGCCAGCTTTTCACCTGTTCATTTTTTAGGCTTTGCTCTTCCCGAGTTCCCCCGGCTCACCCCTTCCCTGGCCGGGGTTCCTGGAAGCATCTTCCTAGACCACAGACAGCAGCTCCCTGGGGCCACTTGCTCAGCACCTGGGAATGCACAGTGAGGGAACATCTAAATACGTGTGGATGTAACCCTGTATGCTCCTGTCCAAAGAGGATGATAAGACATTTTTCAATAAAAAGTAATGAAATAGGGAGAGTGGAAGAGAATAACTCGCTCAGAGACGATTTTGAAAAGGCAAGGAGAAAATCACTATAAGTAAAAACTCTCGAGAAATCTCGTTTAAAAAATTGTTAAACTGGCTTATGAAATGTTTTTCTGCCATCCCCAGAGATCTGGGTAAGACCCTGACAATGTTCCTGCCCGCTACTCCCACTTACCACTGAAGCTGTGTGACGTGATGCATTTTAGGACCTTGGTGTCCCATCTCAGCAGTGCCCCCTGGTGGCATGTAGATCAGAAGCGACATTTAACGCCCCTTAAATGTTCAAATGCAGATGACAAGATTTTCCCAGAAATCCTACTTTTCCCTCCTTGTGATTTAGGTAGACCTTTTAATATACTTTGATGATAATCTTTATCAGTGGATTGTACTGAGTTAACAGCAGTGAGCTCAAAAGAGGCACAGTTAAAAACCAAATCCATCCCTTGGATGGACCTAGAGATTATCATACTGAGTGAAGTAAGACAGAGAAAGACAAATATCACATGATATCACTTACATGTGGAATCTAAAAAAAAAATGCAAATGAACTTATTTACAAAACAGAAATAGACTCACAGACATAGAAGACAGACTTATAGTTACCAAAGTGGAAAGAAGTGGGGGATAAATTAGAAGGTTGGGATTAACATATATAAACTACTATATATAAAATAGATAGTCAACAAAGACCTACTGTATAGCACAGGGGACTCTACTCAATATTTTGTAGTGACTTATAAGGGAAAAGAATCTGAGAAGGAATATATACATATATATTATCTATATCTATATAGTTATAACTATATATCTATATCTCTATATCTACCTATCTATCTGAATCACTGCTGTACACCTGAAGCTAACACGACACTGAAAATCAACTATACTTCAATACAATAAAAAGAAAACAAAACAAACACACAAAAACACTCAAATGCATCCCCTCCTCTTTCAGTCCCCGGTCCAGTTATCTGACAAGATAATAAAAATGGCACAGTTATTGAGGCCTTAATATATGTTTGAGACTTTACTGGAATTCCTTTTTCCATTTTTATTATATTTGTCTTTGTGTTTGGATTATACACTTTAAATAAATAGGGAAACAGCCCATTTCTTCCTCTGGGCAAGATTCTAAACTTCCCAGGATTGTTTTCAGCATGAAACGAAATCCTGATGGAAGGCAGTTATCATGGTGCCTGGAATACACTGCAGTACTGCTCAGAAAGTGGTTGCTATGATTCATTTAGGATGTTCTGGCTTTCCTATTCCTCATCACAACCCCTGGTGCAGCGGTACTTTCTCTGTGGCAGGAGAAGGAAAGAAGTAGAAGACTCTTTCCTGCAGGTTAGGGGCTCAGTCATGACCTCCTCATCACCATCCTAGGGCTGGGCTCCTATTGCTACAGCTATTTCAGCTGGTACCCGATGATGCCTGGAACACGTCTGCAAGGATCAGCTGGCTGAGTCACGGGTGGTCCAACCGCCAGCCCTAAGCCAGGGCAGAATCATGAGATTCTTCCTTGGAGCCTCCAATGCGTATTCTTGATGCAGCTTGAGTGAAAGCCTCCTTGGGCCGTTAGATGTTGACTTAACTTGACATAAGAAATTAAAGGGGAAGCCGGCCACACTGGGAAAGTGTAGGAGACCTGCAGAACTGACCGAGCTGCGTGGAGGCTGCCACTGTGCCTCCAGCCTTCCTTCCTGTTCTCTGCCTGCACTCTGACTCCACCGTGGATGAACATCTGACCTCTTGTGCTGCAACAGTAGCAGGAGGCATTGGGGTTTGCTTCACCAGTGAGGGCTGTACCATCAAGCTAGGGAGAGAAAGCCCTTAGGGTGTGGGGTAGACACCCTGCTGCCCCACGTGACAAAGGTCCAGGAGAACAGCAGCCCCCTTCCTCCTGCAAAAGCATTTGACTGCTTTGCTAAGTCATCCACTTGGTTCCTGAAAGCCTCAAATTCTCACCTTTAAGTAAATGGGGTCACAAACACACTTTGTTATCTTCATAAGGAGGTGGAACCTGGCTTTGGCAAAGTCAATATGATGCCTGACACGTCCTCTCCAAGATGACAGGGGCTTTCTCTCCCACATCTTTCCAACACAAGCACTCATGCAGATTCTTTCAGAGCAAAGGAATTTGCTGATTTAGTACATATATTATATGTACTATTACATGTACAGACTGGGAACTAGAGAGGCCACTAAGGGTAAACGAGCTGATCTCATTGGAGTTGCATTCTGGGGGATGTTGGGGGGGAAGATAATTCCTAATCGCCTAATCATTATTGTTAAGTTATGATTCTAGAGATAGATCCACATTCTTCGGAAAGGACCACAGCTCCATGTGGGGACATGACAAGAATCTAACCTAGGACGAACTTGGCTGAGACCTCGAGGTCAAGGAGAAGGAGCCAGAGAAAGGAAGAGTGGACACACATTCCATCCCTTCTGTCTTTGATGGGGGACATGGGATTTAAGAGGTGCTGAAGAGAGAGAGGGTATGTTGCATTTGAGAGAGAGTTCAAAGACCAGCGTGGCAGGATGCAGGAAACAAGGGATCCCAGGGCAGCCAGTGGTGGGAAAGCTGGTGGGGACCCACGTGCTGGGCTGTGGAAGGGGTCGCCTTTCAGCCTTCACACTTGGAGCGGTGGAGACCTCTCGCGCGTTTCATGGTCGTGGCAGCTTGGCCCAGGTTGGTGATGGCAGCAAAGGAGGCATAAAAAAGAGATGAGAGAGATTTAGGAGATGAAACCCAGTCCGCAGTGACAAGCAGAGAGAGGTGTGGGCAGCTGAGAGGGCACCTGGGGTCTGAGCTGTGGCTTTGGAGACCTGGGGAAAGCGAGAATTTGGTCCTATACATGTTGGGTCTGAGGTGCCTTTAGAACGTCCACGGGTTTCATTTAGGCAGTTGAGGATAGTCGTGAGTATTTTAAGTGAGGTCAAGCCTGGATTTACATACACACACACACACACACACACATATATATATGTATATGTATATCAGAGGCAAACGTGTACACACATGCAGGCGTTTCATTTTATTAATGGTGGTTTAAAATGCAAGATTGCCAAGGAGAAGAGAATAGAGAGAGAACAGGAGATAAGAGAAGATGAGGAAAGGAGAGGGGAGAGGGGGGAGGAGAGTGCAGGGGTATCCATCAGGGGACCCGGCTGCCCCACGTCAGTGATGAGCCAGCAGACCAGCGACAGTGAAACGTCCCAGGGTCCAGCTCAGTCCTTCAGCACATGCCAGCATCGCTTCACCCCTGCTCTCCAAATCTCCTTCAGGATTCTCTGGTGCCTAGACACACCAGGAAGGGAATTCTGGAAACGTAGGTCCAGCTTGGCTGAACTGATGCAAAACCACCACAGGTCAGCATCATCAACCTGCACCCACACCTCCCTCTTTGAAGTTGACCTAATTTCCAAATAAAGACAAAGACAACATCATACAAATGAAAACATAGGGCTCCCTTCCCCAGAGGTATACAACATTTGGGTCGCTCTGGCTGCCTGCAGTGATGCTCATTCCCCCGTGATGTCCTTAAATACTGAGACGTGGCAAGTCCTTTGCTAGATGCTTAGAGGATGTTGACAGGTAGAAGTGAATGAGTCGACCTGGGCGCGGAACAAAACTCCCAAGGACACCCAGGCCCAGGTCCCCGAAACGTGGGTATGATGGGACACGTGACAAAAGGGCAGTAAGGGGCAGAGAGAATTAAGGTGCCTAATCAGCTGGCTTCCTGGTGGGGGCATAGTCTCGGGTTATCCAGGTGAGCAGGTGTTACTACAGGGTGGTCGTAAGTGGGAGAGGGAGGCAGAGGAGTGCATAGGGAGAAGGACTCAACCCACCATTGCTGGCTGTGCACACAAACGAAGAACGGAACACCTCCAGAAGCCAGAAAAGGGGAGAACAGGAATTCTCTCCTAGAACCTCCAGAAGGATCCATCCCTGGCAACACCTGAGGCCAGCACACTGAGGTCAGGGTCTGACACTGGACCTCCGGAACTGTAGGATAATGCACTCGTTTTATCTTAAGCTGCTCAGTTTGTGACAAATCGTTACAGCAGCCATAGAAAATTAATCCAGTCAATAGCTACAGAAATGTTTTCACATCAAAATAAAGAAACAACCTCATAACTTACAGTCTTCACTCCTGCAACTTCATTTGCTGTATAAAGAGTCCCCTGGTCAGAAGTGATGCTGCACAGAACACTGTGACAAAAAGGAAGAAGACTGCCTTCTCCACTGCTAGAAACAGAAGTGGCTGCAACTGCCAGGTGGAGATTGTTTTTGCAAGAAGTCAACTTAAACTCTATCCTTTCTTGCTGTCATTGTGCTGTGTATATATAACTGTGGCTGTATGTGTGCATGTGTATGTATGTGTGAGAGTGTGCTCCATGTGTGTGCATGTGTAGAACGTACATGTGTTTATATATGAGCGTGAGCATGGGGCTTATATGTGCACATGCATGCAGGTGTGAGAGAATTGTGTGGCATGAGTGCATATATGTGTGTATACGTGCATGTATGTGTACATGTGTACACCTGTGTGCATGGGCATGCAGGCATGTTCATATATGCTGGAGCTAGGAGGCAACACAGGTAGTAGAAGGGGAAGAGTTTGAAATCAGGGCAGTCAGGGTGCCCACAGATCTGAGTTTGAATTCAAGCTCTGCCCCCCGCCCCCCGCCACTGCCTGCCCTGGTCTCCAGCGTCAGGTTCCTGTGTGAGTGGTGATGATGCTGTGACTACTGCAGGTGCTTGTGGGAGTTTCCCACCAGGCAGCCTCTGCAGGGCTCCAGGTCCACCCCAGACATCAGCACTTGTCTAAATTGTACTTCACTCAACCTTGATGAGCTATGAATGTTGCAGTTCTAACTTTACATCTGTATCATCTCCTTGGGCTGTCCTACCAAAATACCTCAGACTAGGTGGCTTAGAAGAACAGAAAAGTATTCTCTCTGGCAGTTTTGGAGGCTAGAAGTTTGAGATCAAGGTGTGGGCAGTGTTGGTTCCTTCTGAACCTATTCCAGGCTCTTCCCTGGTTTCTGGGGGATTGCTGGCAATCCTTGGTGTTCCATGGCTTGTAGAAGCATCCCTCCAACTCTTTGCCTTTACATGATATTCTCCCCATGTGTATGTTGATGTGTGTGTGTTTGTGTGTGTGAGTGCATTCAAATATCCCCTTTTTATAAGGACATGATTCATGTTAGATTCAGGGCCTACCCCAAACCAGTATGGCCTAATCTTAACTAATTGCATCTGTAATGTCTGTATCTCCTAATTATGTCACGTTCTGAGGTAATGGGAGTTAGCACTTCAACATATGAATTTGGTGCTGGGGGACACAATTCAACCCGTAACATTATAGATTAATTACCATATTCAACTTAGCATGAGACATTGAAAAAATTATCTTTATATCAAAGACAGAAAATGTGAGCTTGAACTTGCTGAATTTACCATGTGAAGATGATCTATGATCAGTTAATCTGTATATCTATCTATTGAATATGTATCTATCAATTATCTATTGTCTACTTGTCAATAAATCTGTTGATCAATCTATCTAGCTAGCTATCTCTCCATCATCTATCTACCTGCTCACCTATCATCTAGCTGAGAACACATTTTATCATTCACTAAGCAATCCCTTTTAAGAGGAGCCTATATAAAACATCTATTCATAATTATATGATTGCAGTTACAGGGGGTATCAGTAATTGGTGTAGCCCAAGTAACTAAAACAGAGAAACGAATTCAACCTGTGAGTAGAGAGGTGTATTTGTACGTTTAATTTGTATGACCAGCAGAGGGCACTCCAAGCTAAACTTTGAAACGTATTTTGGTTGGATTTTAAATGTATTCAGTTGAGAACAAGTGCAAATCAATTAACTCCATCTATGTGTATTAGGTGTATGTATGGTTTCTTCCAAAAGGAAAATAAGAAAGTTTTCCTCTGTTAACACATAAACAAATTAAAGGCTCAGTATGATCCTCTGTTTGAAATAATTTCATATGTACCAACTCTTGCTAAACAGACGTTGCCTGGATTTTTAGGGAGAAACACCGTGTAACGTTTCTCATAGATTCTAGCTGAACTTTTTGAAACAGGTTTACTTCCATTCAAAGAACGGACATTTTAGGGGACCGACATTAATTCCAAATAACCGATTTAATTCATTTATGATTTCATTTACAGTACTCATAAGTAAATGTCAGAAGAGGGCATATATGTTTCTTCACGTTATTTCTATGAAGTGGACCTCTGTGTTCTCAAGTAAGTGAGAATAAAGGTTTAGGTAGAAAACTAGAAAACAGCTCCTTTAAATATTTTTTTGTCTGTTTATATTTGTCAGCTGCAGTTTCTTAAAGTACTCAAAAGGGAAATATATTATCTCAGAGGCTGCCTGTTTAGAAGTTTGTATTGTATTCAGTGTTCTTGACAAGGAGATCTCCATGGATATTACTATCTAAAAGCATTACTTGGGAATGGATAAGGGGATTTTATTTACTGGTTATTCTCTCATTTAGGTCAACTACTGAATATGAATTGACCAGTTGACAGCTATCTAGAAAACAGATAAACTTATCTAATACAGTTTTGAATAGATTCATGAATTTAAACTACCTGCCTCCTAGAAGTAGCTAAAATGGTCCAGGAGAGAACACCTTTCTAAACTTGGTAAATCATTCATAAACTGAATTTTACTTAAAAAGTCTGATACCTTCATATTAATACTAAAAGTCCTTCCTTTCTTCAAACTATTGAATAAAAATCAAACTCTATTTCTGAATAGTATTCTATGGGGTGGGAGGAATAGGAACTTTTTTTTTTTTTTAAGGAGCAAAGCTAAACTAGGTATAAAATATTTTATCATCAAACTTAGAAATATATTTAGCACAGTTCAGATAGAAGCCTGGACTTGCAACTTCAGAATTATTTAAAAAAAATAAATGTTCAATTTTATCTTTTCAATAATTAACTGATATTATAGAAAAAGGATATGAACCAGAAAGTGGTTAAATTGTGACAAAATATCTGAGTGGAAAATACTCATCTGTTTTGGACATCTAGTTCAGACAACTAATTTTTTAAGGTTTTAATTTTTTTACTATTTTTTATTGAGATATAGTTGATTTACATTATTATATATGTTTTAGGTGTATAACATAGTGATTCACAAATTTATTTATTTATTTATTTATTTTTTTGCGGTACACGGGCCTCTCACTGTTATGGCCTCTCCCGTTGCGGAGCACAGGCTCCGGATGCGCAGGCTCAGCGGCCAAGGCTCACAGGCCCAGCTGCTCCACGGCATGTGGGATCTTCCCAGACCGGGGCACGAACCCGTGTCCCCAGCATCGGCAGGCGGACTCTCAACCACTGCGCCACCAGGGAAGCCCTGATTCACAATTTTTAAAGGTTATACTCCATTTACAGTTTTTATAAAATATTGGCTACATTCCCTGTGCTGTACAATATAACCTTGTAGCTTTTTTATTTTATACATAGTAGTTTGTGTGTCTTAATCCCCTACCCCTATCTTTCCCCTCCCCACTTCCCTCTCCCCATTGGTAACTGCTAATTTGTTCTCCGTATCTGTCTCTCTTTGATATATTCACTAGATTGTTTTATTTTTTTACATTACAAGTATAAGTGATATCATATAGTATTTGTTAATCTCTGACTTATTTCACCAAATATAATACCCTTCAAGTACCTCTATGCTGTTGCATATGGCAAAATTTCATTCGTTTTTATCACTGAGTAATATTCCATTGTATATATACAACTACTTTTTGGTTCTAGAGGTACTGAAATCAGGATGGTGAACTAGTTATAATCTTTACCCATTGCATTTCCCCTCTGGGTCTTCTCTCTCTCATCTTTAAGATAAAGCACACAGGGGCCAGGCCAGTCATGTTGCCCACTTTTCCCACTGCCTTGTTGATGTAAAAGACCTAGACTGCCTTGTTTCATTCTGAGACTACACCTCCAGCTCTTAGTTGATTGGAATAGACATCAGCCAAGGGGAAGCAGCCCACGGGCTGGCCCATGTCCACCCTCTGGCCTAGCAAAGGAAGGCAAAGTGGGCCAATAGGTATACCTATTTTGAGACAGTGACCTAAGAAATATTCAGAAAAGGCAGAGGATAAAGATATGTATCGGGTGAATCTCGAGATAGCGCTGGGCCAAGAGGAGTTGTTAGAAGCCCAAGTTGTCACAGTGCATGAGACAGTAGAAGGCACAAGTCCTTAAAATGGGTATGAAACATCCCAATCTCAAGGGGCTGTTACTGCAAATAAATTATTCCATGTAAAGACTTGTCACCCGTGCTTGGCACATGGCATCTCTATACACGTGTTTCCTGACGTCTGCAGCGTCCGCAGCATTTCTGCTACCTCTGAGGAATGTGGGATCTTCTGAATCTGGTCCTTGATGCTTGTGATGGAAGGAAACAGGGGCCACCCTCTCTGTCCACACCTATCTTGTCACCATTTCTCCTTCATTGCACTTGACCTGGTGGATGTCAGGGCTTCCCGGGGGCTGCTTCCTCCTGGAATGCCAGCAGAACCGGAGGAGTAATTCTGTCCGGTTCTGAGATCCTCAAAATTACCCGGGGCTCTCCATCACTCAGCATCTCCCAAGGTTTCCATGCTGGCTGTGGTGAGTCAGGCCCAGGAGTCCCTAGGTCATTTTCCTAGATCTTTCTGTTTCTTCCCTCCAATTTCTCAGCTTCCTGGAGATGAGACTTGCTCTGTCTTCACATCCTCGGCTCTTGCCCGTACCCGAGTTTAACCTCTAGGCTCCATGCACTAGCACTTGGGACTCTGGCTGTTGACAAGTCAAACCAAGGATACTTGAAATTATTGCTCAAGAGAGAATGCATCTCTCAATCTTTCGAGAATAATCTGTGTATCTACCTATACCTTTTTAGGAAATTTTATATGTTCACTTTAAGTGTTTTTTATTTAATCAGAAATTGATGTTAAATTTCACTGAATACTAACTACATTAGCATCAATTGTGACCATTTATTTATACATAGACAACCTATGGTTGACCAGTTAAGAAATATGATATTATTAAACTTTCCTTATATCCATTAACTTAATTATTATTATTTAAACTATTTTTAATTCCCTGTGTTGATATTTTATGTATGATTTTTACACTAATATATGAAATGAGGTTGTTTTGTTGGTTGATGGCATTGTGCACGTGTGTGTGCCTTTGATAGGTTTGGGCACACTATTATGTTGGCTTCTTAAAAAAAAAGAAAACAACAACAACAAAAAAAACCTCTTGTTTTGTATGAGAAAATATTCAGGTATTTTCTAAGAATATTTTCTCCAAGGGAAAGAGAGTCAACCCTGAGTGGGGTCAGTGGAAGTTCTATTCAGGTGTGCTGACACAGAACAATTTCTCCTGAACTTGTCATCTCCCTTGCAGTCTCCAGGTGGATGCTGATGCCTCCCATGGCAAGAGAGCACACCAGGGTGGACGGAAGGCCATGAGCTGAAACACCTCCAAGGATGGCCTGAGCACCTGGGAGTCAGGAAGGTGAGCATGATGTGTCAGAGGTACCAGGGGAAACACAAGTGCCCCAAGGAAGCTGGGCTTTTGCATCAGATTGGGAGGACATGCTCTGGAAGCAGTCCCAGAAATCAGAGATGACACGGACAGGTGACATCTTATGCCATGTCGCCAGGTGTACAGGTCATGGTGCATCAGCTGAACTCCCATGGTCCCTGGTGAATTGGAGTGCTGGGCTGTGTACTCAGGGTGTACAGTTTGGAGCCACCTCAGCCTGGATTCACCTTTCTTCTGAGGGACTCATGTTTTAGATAAGCAAGGCTGTGGTGGTATCCATTGGCTTCCAGAACTGTATCCATGGACTGGAAATTTGGCAGTCTCTGTGCGGATACAGGCATTTTCTTCTCTTACCTCCTCTAACCAGAGTGTCTGTATTTTTTTGTTTGTTTGTTTGTTTTGTTTTTCTAACCTCTTTATTGGAGTATAATTGCTTTACAATGGTGTGTTAGTTTCTGCTTTATAACAAATCGAATCAGTTATACATATACATATGTCCTCATATCCCCTCTCTGTTGCCTCTCCCTCCCTCCCACCCTCCCTAGAGTGTCTGGTTTTTGGAATTTTTCTATATTATATGGGTTTTAAGTCAGAGATAGAGGAAAAATAAGATTTTTCAAAGAAAAAGTCCTAGATCATGATTTAAACTCTTATTATTTCAAACTCTCCACCTTCTAACTCTACTCCTCAGGCCTTCAATGGTGGGTGTCACTAGAAGAGAAACAAAGGTATTTAGAATGTGTCACTTACAACGTCATCACTAGCAAGTAATAAAAATCGTTTTCGTTTATAATTTTTGTCTAACTCTTAGATCATATAGAATCTTGAGTGTATTGTTTTATTAGAGGGATTTAATTTTAAAAATATCTTGACTAAGGAATACTTTTATAGTATTATAATCATTCATCTATATTGATTTAAATGACAAAAAGAGAAAATACCAAAAATTCTATTTACCAATCCAAAGTACCAAAAATCGAATTTCACAATGGAAGTAGTAGCATGAATATGATCTGTTTTCTCCATATAGAATTACTCCTTAAGCAGTAATCTGGGCATAATTTCCCTTGGCAGAGACCTTGGGGATTTATATTTGAAGATTACTTGCCTTCTTATTCTCATATTTAATGGCAATCCTACCACCGGTTTGAGCTGAGAATTAGGGAAAGAACATTTGCCTTTACCCCCAAGTTCTATAGGAAATTAAGTATGTTTGGTCTAAAGTGTTTCCCCCTTCCTGGCTCTTAGGTCACACACACAGACTCATTTCACATGTTTAGGTAGAAGGCAAACTGCAGGTACATTTTCTTCATGGGGAAGAGATTGAAGTATTTAACTATTTATGAAATCATGCAAATTTCTCTCTCTCCTTACCCACTATAAAGTGGCTCACATTGCTCATCTGCCCACCACCCAAGCCTGTTTTTGAAGTTGATGAATCATGTGGTCACATTACCTGTCAAATCAGTTTATGAAGTTGCCCAGTGTAATGAGATGTGACCCCTTGGAGTTCATCAGTTATTAGAAAGGTTTATTGTGGCAGACACTGTAGAATGTGTGGTTTTCCCCTTAGACATCTCTAATTAGTACTGAGAGGGTCAGGCTTCATGGCCACATGGAAAGACTAAAGCTAATGTAATGATAAAATAGGAAAAGATAAAGTAAAAATAGACAAATTTGTTTTTAGTTTTTAAAATTAAAGCATAGTTGCTTTACAATGTTTCAGGTGTACAGCAAAGTGATTCAGTTGTACATATATATATATATATATATATATATATATATATATATATATATATATATTCTTTTGCAGATTCTTTTCCATTATAAGTTATTACAAGATATTGAATATATTTCTCCGTGCTATACATTAGGGCCTTGTTGTTTATCTATTTTATATATAGTAGTGTATATCTGTTAATCCCAACTTCCCAATTTATCCCTCTCCCCGTCCTTTCCCTTTTGGTAACTATAAGTTTGTTTCCTATGTCTATGAGTCTATTTAAGTTTCATAAATAAGTTCATTCATACCCTTTTTTAGATTCCACATGTAAGTGTTATCATATGATATTTGTCTTCCTCTGCCTGGCTTACTTAGCTTGATAATCTCTAGGTCCATCTATGTTGCTGCAAAAGGCATTATTTCATTCTTTTTTATGGCTGAGTAACATTCCATTGCATATATATACCACATATTCATTATCCATTTATCTGTAGTTGGACCCTTAGGATGCTTCCATATCTTGGCTATTGTAAACAGTGCTGCTATGAACATTTGGGGTGAATGTATCTTTTCAAATTATAGTTTTCATCTTTTCCAGATGTATGTCCTGGAGTGGGATTGTTGGATCATATGGTAAAAAATTAATTATATGTAGTATGATGGCATGTATATATGTGTAGATACACATACACACACACACACACACACACACTCTTTTCCATCTCTCTCTGATATTTATGGTGTAGATAAGTGTGTCACAGTAATAAGCCCTCTTTAGCTGTACCCCAGGCAAAGTGGACGATCCCACCTGGGCAGAAATTCACATCGTCCTCACTGACACTCTGACCCCTGCAATGTGCTTCATCGCATTTTGAGACACTCCAAACCTTCCAGGAGATGAATTCCAAACAGTTAAACTGCAGGTGGAAGTAGAAACCCCGTATGACATGTTGATGCAAATGGAGTGCAGGCACCTGGAGCATCACAATGGTCATGAGATCCTTGATCTTTCCTGGCTTGGGAGCCTCTGAACCAGCGAGAATATTTAAAGAGGCAGGAAGCTGTTTCCCTGTGTCCCCCAGCTGTCCTCATTCTTCGTAAAACCCAGAGCCTCTTTAGCCAGCGACAGAAACTCTCAGAATAACCTAGATATTTCTAGAAAATCTGTGCTTCATAAATGATAGCAAAATGAAAGCTGTTGTTTAAAGTGGGGGAAAAGCCTGAGGCTGTCCTTCAGGACGACCCAGGGAAACCCTCTTCAAGCCTGCATGTAACCCCCTCCCCACTCAAAATTAGCACCCCAGATGATGTTTTAGTTTGTCTCTGTGCCTGGAATATGCCCCCGTGGAGGGAGGCACTGGTTATGTAAGATGCTCCCCCCCACATGGAGCAATGGTGAGGAAGAGTGAGAATGGCAGGGTTTGTGTCCAAATATTAGAGATAAGGTTTGGGTTTCATCTCCGGTTAGCTGTGTGGTCTGGATCAAGTTATTCATCTGGGTCTCATTTTCTTCCTTTGCAAAATAAAGATTATGAAGAATAAAAAAAATTAAATACTTAAGCATGAATCTAACAAAATATATAAAGTGTCTGATGCTGACAATTACAAAACACTGATGAATGAAGTAAAAATCTAAATAAATGCAGAAACATACAGTGTTCATGAACTGGAAAACTCAACTTATTAAAGACCTCAATTTTTCCTAAATTTATCTACAGGTGAAAGGAAATGCCTATTAAAGTCCCAGCAAGGATTTTTGTAGATATAGATAAGCTTATTCTAAAATTTGTTTGAAAGGCAAAAGATCTAGAACAAATAAGATAATTCTGAAAAAAAATAAATAAAGAGGATTCATTCTACCCTATGCTAAGTTTTATTGTACAGCTCTAGTGATATAGATGGTGTATGGTGTTGATGGAGAGATCAGCATAGCTCAGTGGAACAGAATAGAAAACCTTGAAATAATCCATGCAAACATGCCCACCTGGTTTTTGCAGAGAGGCAAAAACAATTTAATAGAGGAAGGACAGTCTTCAACAAATAGCACTGGAACAATTGGATATCTGTAGGCAAAAATAAATGAATAAAATTACAAAATAAAAAGAAACTTTGACCTAAACCTCACACCTTATACAAAATTAATTCAAAACAGATCACAGATTTAGGTATAAAATGTAAAACTATAAAACGTTTAGAAGAAAATCTTTGAGACCCAAGGCTTAATGAAGAATTCTTAGATGTGATACTAAAAGCATGATCCATAAAAGAAAAATTGATAAATTGGATTTTATCTGAATTATGAACCTTTGCTCTTCACAAGAGAATGAAATGACAGGTTCCAGGCTTGGAGAAAATGCTTGCAAACCACACATTTGAAAAAGGACTTATATTTTGAATATATTAGGCACTTGCAAACTCAGCAATAATAATAAAAAAACAGTTAGAAAATTGGCAACAGATATGCACAACCATTTCACTAATGGAGAGATATAGATGGAACTTTATGCATGGAAACATGATCAACCTCATTAGCTACTAAGGAAACGCAAATGAAAACTACAATGACACCATCACATATCAACCAGAATAGCTAAAATCACCCAAGTAGTGGTGAGGAAGCAGAGACACCAGGTCACTCAGACATTGCTTATGGGATTGCAAAATGGTACAGCCACTCTGGGAAACAGCTTGGCAGTTGTTTTATAAAAAGTAAATCTATTCTTACTGTAGGATCCTGCAATTGCATTTTGGGGTGTCTGTTCTAAGGAAACGAAAAGTAGGTTCACAGAGAAATGTGTACCTGAATGTTCATAGCAGCTATATTCATAATAGCCAAAACCTGGGAAGAACCCAGTTGTTTTTCCAATGGGTGAAGGTTAAACAAGTGTGGTATGTCCATACCGTGGAATACTCCCCAGAAATAAGAAGGCACAGGCATTGATACACATAAAAACCTAGACTAATATCCAGGGGATTATTCTGAGTGACAAAGTCAATCTCAAAAGGTTACATACTGCATGATTCTCCTTATATGACCTTGTTGAAATGACAAAAATATAGAGATTGGGAACACATGGATATTTTCCAGGAAAAGGGATGGAGCTATTAAGGGATACCATGGAACAGTTCTGTATATTGGTAGTGGGGGTTGATATACAATGAGTCAATTTACATAAAACCACATACACACACACAAACACATTTACCCAGCACATGCACTCACGCAAGTGAGTGCATATAAAAACTGCTCTGTAGTCTAGATAACTATATTGTATTAGTGTCAAATTCCTTGTTATAATATTATACAACATTTATAAGATAACACCATTGGAGAAAACTGGAAAGGAAATTTCAAGGAAATCTATGTACTATTTTTGAAGCTTCCTGTGAGTCTATAACTTATCTTGAAATAAAAGTTTTGAAATAAATATAGCACAAAGAACATTAAGAAGCAACTTTAGAATTTTTATTCTAGTATTAGAATAAAAAATTATCTACTTCAGATCCTTCTTCATGAATCCACTGAATTCACATCCAGGAAAGCAAGAATCAAAGTAAGAGCTCAGTCCTCTACTAAACACAGAGATGTTTGGAATGCTGTAGCAAAAGTGCACATGGGTTGCTAGATGTAGAGGAAATGGTCCAGCACGAGGAGGACCCCGGGAAGGTGCACTGCTGTGGCAGCCTCACCACACTTGCCATCCGGATGTCTCTGAAGCAGGAGGTGTGTTCTGAGAGAGAGGTCAGTGTTAGCTGGTTTGGAATGACTAGGCCTGTGGGAGCATCCCTGCTCCCTGCTTTTGTGAAGAGGCAGAGTGGGAGGCTACACACAGATGCACTGACTTGGACTTTTGGAAACCATGCAGCAGGGAGGAGCAGATCCTGAAAGTGGGCAGCAGTGGCAGATCTTAGTAACTTGAAGGAGAGGAAAGGCTAGACCACTGACCCCAGGTGACACTCAGAATCTTGCAGGGAGTAGAAGAGTCTTCCTCCAGCATCTACAAAGACCTGCTCTTACTTGAATATTCAACTTACCAACATCAAGAGTTCACTTCATTATAAGATTTAAAAAAAAAAAAAAAAAGGAAAGATGAAAGAACTTAACACCAAGCAGAGAAGGAGGGAATGTACAGGGGAAAAAAAAAGGAAAGATATGGAAGAAGAAAATATTTTGCCAAGAGATGTAAAAATATCTTTACTTATGATTTGCCCAAGAAACAAAAGGTCTTAATGAATATCTGGCTTCTATCTGATGAATGCTCAAAGCAAAGACACAAGGGATCAGAAAATAAATAATGAAGGAAAGGACAATTCAGAAATTGATCCTTCAAAAAACAGGGGGGAAAAAAGGAAGCAATAAGTGAAAAAACTTCAAAAAGAAAGCATGCCTTGGAGGCATCCCAGAGGAAAACAGACGCTGACGGAATTAAGTTAAAGCATGGAAAATCGTTCTGAGAACAGCGTGAAAAGAATGAAAAAAATGGGAGTAAAGGTTTTTAAAAGGCTAGAGAGGAAATGACGTACAAGAAAGTCAGAGTAAATGTAACATACATGCAACTGGTATTCTTGATGAAGAAAATCAGAAGGAAAACAATAAGAAACTTCCAAGATATGAGTTAAGAATACTTTCCTTAAATAAAATAAGATGTGTACTTATGAATTTCAAGGACTATACAATCTTGATTAATTAGCATGTACAGAGAGTCTATGAAAATGTGTAGACTAAAAAGATAAAGATAAAAAATAAAGTTTAGATAATAAGAAAATAATCAAATCACCAATACCAACAATAAAGGGTGGTAAGTGATTTCATGCTTCTTCACAGTAGCTTTCAGTTGAAAGACACAGTGTATGATACCAAGTAATTCCTTAGGAAAAATTATGTGATTTAAGAATGATACATGTAGCCAAGTGGCTATTTCAGTACAAAGAGAACAGATACAAATTTTTAACATATAACAACTCAAGGGATATATTTTGCACAAACCCTTTAAATGAAAGACAAAAAATTTCCACCTGCCAATAAATGAATGGAAAAATTGGATCAAAAAAGTAAATCCATTTAAACATAAGACTTAAGGGAAAACAGAATGGAAATTATGGTCACAGAAAAAAATGATTATTATTAAATATGACAAGAGAGAAGTATGAATATACTTAAATAAGGTCAGGAAATGTAGTGTGGGAGAGAGTACTTGTAATCACAATTAAAAGATTTGAGTTATCTAATATTTGAGTGGAACCAATCATGGATTAATTATAAATAAAATTCATGTCAATCTTTCCAAAGGGTGCTTCTAAACATAGGAAAAATGTAAAAATTGTTCAGTAATATATGTATTTTCATTTTTTAAAGTAAATTTTTCCTGGAACTATTATGCATGGTATATTCCTTCTTTCAGACATTAAGTTTATGAGAGAATTAATGGTAGCTTATGTGATTATCATCTAAGGACTATTTGAGAATCTTTAAAAAGGATTTGGATCTGACATTTTCTATTTCACATTTTACTGCCCTCACCTACTACCAATCCTCCCCAAATTTTGATATGCTATTTTATCTTTGTGGCTACTTCCAATCAATGGGTGCTACATACTTTGTTTTCTGGAATGGAATTTGGGCTCTGCAAAGTATACTGACATGGATCATGGAGTCCACCACTGACCTGTGGGAGAGACAGATGTGGCCTTGATGTTGTCTCTGTGCCCACCCAGGGCAAGATAAATTCTTAGACCATTTGAGAGAGGACATCAGCTCCACTCAGCTAAAGAATGGAGAGCATGTGCTAGAGTTCAAGCTCTTGACTCCAAGACTAACACTGCCCCAATGTTTTGATGTTGCAGAATATCCTATTTTTGTTGAGTTACTTCAGTGCCATTGAAAATCATATGGTTGACTTTGTAATCATCACCACCATCATCACCATCATCCCCATCATCATCATCTCTATTTTCATCATCATCACCATTATCCTCATCATCTCTGTCATCACCACCATCATTACCATCACCATTATCATCAGCAGCAACACTATCCTCACCACCATCATCATCTCTGTCATCACCATCATCACCATCACCATTATCATCATCATCACCATTATCCTCATCATCTCTGTCATTATCATTATCATCACCATCCTCATCATCTTCACCACCATCCTCACCACCATGATCATCTCGGTCATCACCACCATCACCATTATCACCACCATTATCACCATCACCATGATCAACATCATCACCACCATCATCATCATTGTCATCACCATCATCACCATTATCATCATCACCATGAGTCAGTCTTCTCAGAATTATATCTTCCAATGTCTCTTCTTCATTAAAAAATCCCACTTCAATATCTTCAGTGACTCTTGCCATAAATGTATTATTTCCCCCAAAATTTCCTTATAAAAATATTCACTCAGGAAAATAAGAAAGGAATGGAAAGGAATTTTCTAATCAACTGAGATGTGTGAAATTCCATATAGTGCATATATCCTGTTTTCATAGTTGTGCCCACAAGGAAGATGCTTCAGCAAATTTGGGCAAACCTAGAAATGGAGGCACTTTGAGACAGGTAAAATGCTACTCAGTTATTTGCTATTTTGACACAAAGTTATGGGGGCAAAGATTCCCTGATACTTGAAATTTAAATATCACCTATTAAATCTTAGTGGTTCACATGATTTCTTATATTTAAAAATCATTTTCTACTTTTTTTCTACATTTTTGTACGTCCATGTCCTACTGACTGTCTTATAAGAAAGTGAACTTTCATCAGGTTATATTATCTTATTTTGCTTTGTCTTCATAGCTGACATTATCATATACATGTAGTTTATCATTGCCTGTATTTTCAGTAAAGAGAAGCACTATAATGACAAGGAATCTACTTTACTCACATTATACCTACAACAATGCACATATTAAGTACCATTTACAATCTCAGTTTTGGGGAGTATTGGTTTCTGTATTTAAATATTCATTCTTAAAAAATAACAACAACAAAACACTATTACTTCAATAACTGCTTTCTACATTCAAGTTTGCCTCTTCATTAAACCAATGCAAAAAGAGACAGAGATCCCAACACACACACCAAATGTTGAACAACTGATAGTCTCTGCTTATCAACCAGCGATGATTCCTGAAGTTCATTTGCTGACGTAATTTCTAGCTAACACATTTATGACAATGAAACAGCTTCAGATACAAAACAACATAGCTAATGTGGAATTATATTTGAACTAGTGCATCTGAAAATATTTTTATTCAGTAGTCAGACACATCATCCATTGCTCCACAAGCCCAGCTGGTAGAAAATAAAACTTGAGTTTCTTTGTCATTAATGTGACCTTTGTCTTTCACTCTGTTCTTTCCTGGTTAGTGAGAAAATTACCCAGAGAGTTTGACAGATTTCAGGTTATAATTTTCACAGAAATGTTAAAAATGCAAACTGGCAGAACAAACTATTTGAGAAAAACAAACAAATACACTACTCTTCCTATGAGTAGTTATCTTCACCACAGGTGTTTTGTAACAAAAGAGGAACATTTAAATATTAACTGAACAAGCTATAGAGTCACTCACTGTAGTTGACCTCAAGCAACAATTGGCTCAAATACTCTTGTTGCAGGATCTTTCTGGAGGTAGCAACCATGACAGTAAGATGGAAAACTTTGCAAGAGATCTTGATGAAAGCTGGTGGAGAACAGCTAGAAGATTGGTTTGTTATTTTAATCTTTAATGTGATATAAATATTTCCACTTTTACATTCACAGCAAACAAAGATCAGTTCTCTAAATAAACTTCTCAAAATCCTTTGTTTTCAAGATTGTTCAAACTGGACCTCAAGAAAACCAAACAACATATAATGATGGATGGGGAATTATAAGCAGTTAAAATAAGAACATGAAATTTTAAGTGTATAGGCTATGAGATAATTCCATATTCCCTTTAATAAAATCCAAGATTTAAAATTTTTATTTTATCTTGAGGTTTTATATTTTAATCTGTCTGAAGCAACAGATGAAGTTTCATAAATATTATCCTGGGAATAAAAATGGAATAAATATTTACACCTTCTGCAGAGAGACACATTTTCGCCATGATCTGCTTGGAACGAGGAGCTGGCTTCTGCAGCAGGGAAGAATGTGCTGGTGTGCCACTCTTTAGAAAGACTACATGCTCCTGTGTTCAGTAACAGGTTTTTTTCCTTTTAAAATTAGGAAAAAATCACAATAAAGGAAGAAACAAAGACAAGGCTTGGGTCACAATGGTGGCTTCATGGAGAGGGTGATAAACTCAAAGGCATATCAGAGCCCCTCATTTATCAGGTATTATGTCATTAAGTTAAAGTTATGGCTAATTCATTAGATGTCCTCTGAGTCTCCTGCTAGAATGTCATAGTAAACTCACACAAGATTTCTGCCATAAAGTCATTAAAAAGATGCATGGGCCCCTGAGTTCTCTGCTAACTTTCCATGTCGAAGCCCAGTGACTTACAACGTTCTTTCTTCTGGGTAGCCAGGATATTTGTCAACTATTATGACTGGACTTCCAGAGGTACTCAATTTACAGTATCTAGAGTAGAGTGAAAATGAATGAACATCTGTACATTTGCTCAGATACTATGTCAGGAGATACAAAATTAGCTGTCATAACAAGTCCATAAAGCCTTAACACACTATTTGTCTTGCTCAGTTTATAAAGTACATAAACTCTGGTAAGCTGATCTAAGCTGGCTCTCTTTGGAGGACAGACTGATCTAGTGGTAACGAGAGTCTCATATGGATTTGACCCTGCTGAGAAATTTTTCTTCACTGGTATATTCTCTCTTATTTGCATGTTGAGCAACAATTCCATCACTTAGCTTTTCTCTTGGTGTTTGTATCTTCTATTAAAATTTTATTTTAAGAAAGATTTAGAAATATACTTTTTTTTTAACAATATGAAACTTGGTAATAATAATTTGCAGTTCACATTCAGGGATGTTTTAGTGGGAAAATGTGAGGGTAAGTAAAACTTGTTCTCCAAAGTAGTTTGGAGAACAAAGTAGTTTATAAAGAAAGAGATGTTGGCAGATCAAGAATTAAAAAGGCCACCTCTTTGATGGGACCATTATAATTTAGGAAACACTTGAGCTGTGAGCCAAGACCTCACTGTGGATTCCTATTGATTTTCAAGCCAGAGCTCATGGATGTGAGGACTTTTAACTGTAAGGTTTAAAACTCTAAGACTGTAGGTTTTACAAGGAAATATTTAGACCTGTGGCTTCAAAGAGTATCTCCATTTTACAGATGTAGAAAATAGCATCCCTATTCTTACACTACTGAAAATACTTTATAAACTGCATGCAGAATAGTGTTTGTCCATGTGCATAAGTCATCATTTCCTAAAATACTGCTTATGCAACAGAAAACAAGAGATTGTGCATGAACGATGATGGGACACAGGGTTCAGATCTTTAGCTCTTCCAATTTTAATTTACTTATTTTAAGTAGATTCCAACAGTGTAAAAGTACTCTTTGGGTAATAAATCTACAAACAAACACCCAACAATCACTAAATGATAAATAAATGGTTGATGAACAGATTCCTTTTTTCACTGGGTTTCCTAATTTACTCTGGTGTTATTTTAGTGGGATTGAATTTTAAAATAACGTTATCCTGTAAATATAGAAACAATTTAAAACAAAGGAAGGTTGAAAACAAGTTAAAACAACCTTAAACTTACTACATGGCTCATCATTTGAACACTTTGTGAGATGATTTCCCAGATGTTTTTCCTCCACAAATTTTTAATATATCTTGAGGTCATATTACATGTAATTTTCTTTCATTATGTTTCCCTTGAAGCTATAATATCATGATTTTAAGTATATTATTTTAATTGTATGGGACCAACATAATAGTTGTCATCTACTTTGTCAACTAAGTCTGCAAACTCTCCCCTATTGTGACTGATGCTTCTGTAAACATAATTGTGCTTACAATTCTGCTTAACTGCTGCTCTTCTGAGAGCAAAAAACAGATGAAACTAAAATTATGGCTTCAAAGGACCTGGACAATTTTGAATGCTTTTGATACAAATTAATTAATTGCTTTCTACATGCATGTTGTCACCTTCCCCCAGGTAATGCTGTTGTTTTAAACCTTTCTTAACTTTAATAGGAATTCAGAGACTCTTCATTAGTTTGGTTTCACTTGATTGGAGATCAGAACCTAACACAGCTAGGACCAACCAATATTTACAGCATTCGGTTTTAAAGAAAAACATTAAAGCAAAGTATTTAAGCAAAATTTTCTCACTCTCCCAACCTCAAAGAATAAAAAAAAAACTAACTGTACCCCAAACTACTGATTGTTTCTAATGGCCTCAGTGGATATGTCAGAATTCTCAAAAATGTGATTTGGCCATTTTTAAAAAACAATAAATATTGTATGTGTTTTAGCTTGTGCAGCTAGAGCAAAATACCATAAACTGGGTGGCTTAAAAAAGACATTTATATTCTCCCAGTTCTGGAGGCTGAGAAGTCCAAGATCAAGATGCTAATGGAAATGGTGCTTGGTAAGGGCTCCTTTCCTGGCTTGCAGATGGCTGCTATCTTGCTACGCCTCACATGATTTCATCTTGAGCTTGCCTGGAGAGAGAAAGGTCTGTCTTTCTCCTTATGGGGACACTAACCCCATCACGGTATGCCCCACCCTCAAGACCTCATCTGAACATAATTACCTCCCAATGGCCCCACCTCCTAACAAACACCATCACAGTGGGGTAGGGGTTAGAACATACAAATTTTGAGGGGACATAAACATTCATTCCACAATAGTATGTAAATACCCCTCATTCTTGGAAGCTTGCAATGGTGGTTTCAAAATAAAATAAGATATAAAAAAAATTCCTTATGCAAAATGACTTAGTATCTGTTCCATCTATAGGTTATAGATTCATAAACATAAAACAATAAACACTGGGAATACAAACAAAATCAAGCAAAAACACATCTTCAATAAGTACAACTACAACTATGTGAGAGAAAAGTTGCAGTTAACAAATATTGCTAATACAGTAAAGAAAGGGTTTCATTATTAATGTTAAAGTCAAATTTAAAGCAACAGCATTCGGTGTGACACAGTGATCATTCTTAGTTAATTATATATTCTATTAAAAAGTTAGAGGATTGGAAATCTTTGTATACTATGGAAAATAGATTTTTGAAATCATAAATTAAAATTTGTATACATCAAGGTGATGATAGAAATTCTGTGATTATGAGAGACATTAACACAGTTTAATCAGTTCTTGATAGAAAATATATACAAAAGTTTAAAAGGCAGTGTAATAAATAATGAAGAAAATAATAAAATAAAGTTAAGAACAGTGTAAGGGAGGAAATAAAAATAAAAACCTACTCTAGAGGCAGACTGTGAGTTCAAATTTAACTCTGATGAAACCTTCAGTAAGTTGCTTCAAAATACTAAGTTTCAGTATTCTCATCTATAAAATGGATTTTGTGAGAATTGATAAAGGTGACATTATAAGTTAATGGGAGATATATACCACTGCAACAAAAAGAATAAAATACCTAGGAATAAAACTACCTAAGGAGACAAAAGACCTGTATGCAGAAAACTATAAGACACCAATGAAAGATGATACAAACAGATGGAGAGATATACCATGTGCTTGGATTGGAAGAATCAACCTGTGAAAATAACTATACTACCCAAAGCAAACTACAGATTCAATGCAATCTCTATTAAACTACCAAAGGATTTTTCACAGAAATAGAACAAAAAAAATCACAATTTGTATGGAAACACAAAGACCCTGAATAGCCAAAGCAATCTTGAGAAAGAAAAACAGAGCTGGAAGAATCAGGCTCCCTGACTTCAGACTATACTACAAAGCTACAGTAATCAAGAGAGTATGGTACTGGCACAAAAACAGAAATATAGATCAATGGAACAGGATAGAAAGCCCAGAGATAAACCCATGCACATATGGTCACCTTATCTTTGATAAAGGAGGCAAGAATATACAGTGGAGAAAAGAGAGCCTTTTCAATAAGTGGGGCTGGGAAAACTGGACAGCTACAAGTAAAAGAATGAAATTAGAACACTCCCTAACACCATACACAAAAATAAACTCAAAAAGATTACAGATGTAAATGTAAGGCCAGAGACTAAAACACTCTTAGAGGAAAACATAGGCAGAACACTCTATGACATAAACACAGCAAAAATCCTTTTTGACCCATCTCCTAGAGAAATGGAAATAAAACCAAAAATAAACAGATGGGACCCAGTGAAACTTAAAAGCTTTTGCACAGCAAAGGAAGCCATAAACAAGACTAAAAGACAACCTTCATAATGGGAGAAAATACTTGCAAATTAATCAACTGACAAAGGATTAATCTCCAAAATATACAAGCAGCTCATGCAGCTCAATATCAAAAAAACAAACAACCCAATCCAAAAATGGGCAGAAGACCTAAATAGACATTTCTCCAGAGAAAATATACAGATTGCCAACAAACACATGAAAGGATGCTCAACATCACTAGTCATTAGAGAAATCCAAATGAAAACTACAATTAGGTATCACTTCACACCATTCAGAATGGCCATCATCAAAAAATCTACAAACAATAAATGCTGGAGAGGGTGTGGAGAAAGGAAAACCTCTTGCACTGTTGGTGGGAATGTAAATTGATACAACCACTCTGGAGAAGTGTATGGAGGTTCCTTAAAAAACTAAAAATAGAACTACCATACGACCCAGCAATCCCAGTACTGGGCATATATACTGAGAAAACCATAATTAAAAAAGAGTCATGTACCACAATGTTCATTGCAGCTCTATTTACAATAGCCAGGACATGGAAACAACCTAAGTGTCCATCGACAGATGAATCGATAAAGAAGATGTGGCACATATATACAATGGGATATTGCTCAGCCATAAAAAGAAATGAAATTGAGTTATTTGTAGTGAGGTAGATGGACCTAGAGTCTGTCATGCAGAGTGAAGTAAGTCAGAGAGAGAAAAACAAATAATGTATGCTAGCACATATATATGGAATCTAAAAAAAACAAAACAAAACAAAAAATTCTGAAGAACCTAGGTGCAGGACAGGAATAAAGACACAGACATAGAGAATGGACTTGAGGACACAGGGAAGTGGAAGGGTAACCTGGGACGAAGTGAGAGAGTGTCATGGACATATATATACTACCAAATGTAAAATAGATAGCTAGTGGGAAGTAGCCCTATAGTACAGGGAGATCAGCTCGGTGCTTTGTGTCCACCTAGAGGGGTGGGATACGGAGGGTGGGAGTGAGATGCAAGAGGGAGGAGATACGTGGATATATGTATATGTATAGTTGATTCACTTTGTTATACAGCAGAAACTAACACACCTTTGTAAAGCAATTATACTTCAGTAAACATGTTAAAAAATAAGTTAATGGGAGAAAATATAATTATTCAATAAATGTTGTGTTGTCTGAATAGACAAACCTAAAAAATACAGTGAGATTCCTACCTTATCTCCTTCACCAATATTATGTCCAAATATTGGAATACTAGAACACAGTAGATTTTTAAAATATTGTCTCAGAATAAGAAACACTTTTCTAAATGTGAGAAAAAACTCAGAAGCCATCAAAGAAGTGATAAATTTTACTATATTAAATAAAATATAAGTAGTTTAAAAACGCCGTAAACAAAGTCAAAAGCCAAGTGACAAATGGGGGTAATATTAATAACTAATATCAAAAGGGATAAAATAAAAGAAAATCCCATAAATCAGTAGTACGAAGACTAACACAATGAAAAACATATCAAAGAATGTAAACAGTTTTAGAAAAAGAAACATGAATATTTAAAAATATGTGAAACATAGTCAAATTATTCATTAAAAATAAATGGAAAATGAAATTAATATGTCTTCTCAAATGATCAGATCAGCAAAGATTTAAAAGTTTGAAAACATTTTCTTGATGAATGTGGAGAAACATCCACCCTTGTACATTCATTTGAAATATCAGTTGATATAATATGCAGAAGGTAATTTGTCCACATGTCCCCTAACTTCTTTATTTTAAAATGTTTTATTGAAATATAGTGGATTTACAATGTTGTGTTAGTTTCAATTGTACAGTAAAATGATTCAGTTTTATATATATGTAAATATATATATTGTTTTTTTAACATTCTCTTCCATTATAAGTTATTACAAGATATTGTATATAGTTCCCTGTGCTATACAGTAGGTCCTTGTTGGTTATCTATTTTATATATAGTAGTGTGTATATGTGAACCCCAAACTCCTAATTTATCCCTCCTACCCTTTGGTAACCATAAGTTTGTTTTCCATGTCTGTGAGTCTATTTCTGTTTTGTAAATAAGGTCATTTGTATCCTTCTTTTAGATTTCACATATAAGTGATATCATATGATATTTCTTTCTCTCTCTGACTTACTTCACTTAGTATGATAATCTCTAAGTCCATTTATGTTGTTGCAAATGACATTATTTCATTATTTTTATGACTAACATTCCATTGTTAATATATTAATATATACCACATCTTCTTTATCCTTTCATCGGATGATGGACATTTAGGTTTCCGTGTCTTGGCTCTTGTGAACAGTGCTGCTGTGAACATTGTGGTGCATGTATCTAAACACTTGGGACCTTTTATCCAGCAGTTCCACTTCTAGGAGTCTGCTTTAAAGTTATTTTCAGACTTAAGACTGGCAATGGAAGATATACGTCTATAGAGGAAAGCACTCAGTGGTTCCATGATGTGTGGGCAGGAGATTGCATCTTAACTGCCTACTCTCCAGAGCTATTGGATGTTTTGGAAAATGTTCATATATTACCTATTCAAAAGAAAACACGAACATGTAAAAGACAAGAAGCAAATATTCCACCCTGCTTTTCCAACAACACTTGGTTATGAACTCCTACATAGAAACCACTTGAAGTTTGCAGAGGAAAGGGTAGAAAAAGAACCAGAGATTTAGGGATTGTAGGTTGTGGAAGAGGCAGGACCACAAATGGGGCTTATGGTGAGTGAATAAGAGATGCTTTCCTGTGTGGTTGTTCACTAAGAAGAAACCTCTTAGGGAACTCTAGCATGAGTGAGGGGGAAGGGTGGAGCCCTTGGGTTAGAACTCAGAGGGACTAATTATCTACATGGTTGGCTGAATGACCCTTATTCACTTTTCCAGGCAAACCCAGATGACAAGGGAAATGCAATGGCCTGTCACTGTGAGTGACCATGAAGACCAGTTGATAATCACGGTTTAATCACTCAAAACAGCCGTGTGGCACCTTTTCATCTGCTATTATTTCATCTTGTTTAAATAGAGATAATGACTGATACACATTCACTGTTGGAGCTTAGGTGACTTTAAATCATCCACCTGTGTGTCTAAAATTGGTCCACCGACCTTCAATGATTTCTTGCAATTTGAGATATTTTGCATGAATCACTCACAGAAAAAAATGAAAAAAACACCCAAAAAGTGAACATACACATTTACTGCTTTAGTAATTAAAAGGGTCTTTTAAAAACCCATGGTTATTCTAGTCTTGCTGCATGGCTGCCCCAATTTACACACTTTTCAGCGTGGGATTGAGAAAAAGTAGCTCAACCTCGTGAGGGTAACAGTGTTTGTTCTGTGTATCATAACTTTATGTGACCACCCCGTGCCCAGCCTGGGTGAAATAACCAGTTTACAGTTATCATAAGTATCTCAATAAGCTAACAGCCACAAAAGCACCACGGCCATCATTTCCAAGGGATGCAGAAATAGCAGAGGAGCAAAGTGATTTCTGGGACGTGGTGGGTGGTTGGAGGCCCTCAGTGTCCCCACGGCCTGTCTGTTCTCCCTCACAGCCTCTTCCATTGGGCAAATCCTGATTCTGAGCATTAGTAAAGTGAAGTTGGGAAGTCTTTATTTTTGCTGGTCATATCACTCACCTTGACCGCGCTGTGCTGCGGCCAGACCCTGAGGGCAGGGCTCCTCTGATGGAAAGTCTTATATTAACTCTCAAGCCGCAGCCACCAGGGTGAAGGGACTGCTTCCTGTTGACGTGTCCCTACTGTGTTGACCTCGCTGCATGGGGCAGAACAGGAAAGCTGAAGCCTCTTGTGTTTCCCTAGCACAAAGTCTCTGGAATGTTCTAGGCTCCCGCCACACCTCGCCCACAGGGATGTGCCAGTGGTATTTTGATAACCCGTGAATAAACATAAACACCACGGCTTCAGGATCCTTAAACAGGTCATGTGGGGAGAAGAGGATGACAGGCAGCAAAGTTTAGCTTTTTGTGGAAAATCTACAAGTTTGGTAAATATCTGATACCGTTATTGGAAACATTTCTCACATCTGTCTAGCTTGTCAAAGGCTTCCATTTGGGCTTCCCTGGTGGCGCAGTGGTTGAGAGTCCGCCTACCGATGCAGGGGACGCGGGTTCGTGCCCCGGTCCGGGAGGATCCCACATGCCGCGGAGCAGCTGGGCCCGTGAGACATGGCCGCTGAGCCTGCGCGTCCGGAGCCTGTGCTCCGCAACGGGAGAGGCCACAGCAGTGAGAGGCCCGCGTACCGCAAAAAAAAAAAAAAAAAAAAAAAAAAAGTAAAAGGCTTCCATTTGGCATTCAAGGTCTTTAGAGGTCAGGGAGGAGCTTCTTCTTGCCTGAGACCCCTCTGCAAGCACTGGTTCCCAGGGGATGCAGATAAAGGGGAAAGGACGACAGTAGTCAGGATGATCCTAGGTCAAGTCAGAAGATCACCTCAAACTAGTTAAAGCACAGTAGCAAGTGCACTTATCACGCAGATAGAGGATCTGGGATGCAGACACCTAAAGGCACAAATAAACGAGTCATCTGCTAATGTTCTTGCTCCCTTCTTCTACTGGGTCTGTTTGCCTCCAGTTGGCTTCCACACAAGCGTGATCTTCACACTTGGAGGCAAAGGTGGATCCCGTTGCTCCAGTCTCACCTTCTGTCATCTTGGCCAGCGCCAATAGAAAGGCGCACCTCTTCCCCGAATAAAATTGCTGGGTTTCAGAGCCATTGACCCAGCATTGTCACATGGCCCCTCTGACCAGTCACTGTGACCAGGACACGAGGGGATGTCCTTGGCTAAGTCCCAGCCTTGTTCCTCTCTCTTGAGATGTTGGCTGGATTTACCTTCTCCAAACCACAGACTGAGATGAGAGAGAGTGTGATTCACAAAAGAGCATTAGGTGAAAAAATAAAAGAAAACAAAACTCCACAAGTCCCCTACAGGGAGGTGCTAACACCCCACCTGTCCTGTTCAATCCTCAGCTGACCTTCCTTAGGTCCAGGTCTTTTCCTTACAGGTGGAAGCTCTTTGTTCAGACACTGGCCACACAGCGGTGCTTTTGTGGCTATTAGCTTATTGAGAGAATTATGATAACTGTAAACTGGTTATTTCATCCAGGCTGGGTGCAGGGTGGTCACATAAAATTGTGATACACAGAACAAACACTGTTGCCCTCATGATGGTGAGCTACTTTTTCTCAATCTCACCCTGAAAAGTGTATAAATTGGGACAGCCATGCAGCAAGACTAGAATAACCATGGGTTTTTAAAAGACCCTTTTAATTACTAAAGCAGTAAATGTGTATGTTCACTTTTTGGGTGGTTTTTCATTTCTTTCAGTGAGTGATTCATGCAAAATATCTCAAATTGCGAGAAATCATTGAAGGTTGATGTGCCAGTTTTAGACGTACAGGTGGATGATTTAAAGTCACCTAAGCTCCAACTATGAATGTGCATCAATCATTATCTCTATTTAAACAAGATGGAATAACAGCAGATGAAAAGGTGCCACACGACTGTTTTGTGTGATTAAACCGTGATTATCAACCGGCCTTCACGGTCATCCACAGTGGCAGGCCATTGCATTTCCCCAGCACAAAATGGCCAGTGATGTTGAGACAATCCCTAGCCTGGAAAGGTGGGGAGAAAACCAACCTGATAAGTCTGAGCATTAAAGTTACGGGACTGGGGAGGCCCACATAAACCACTTAAGCACACTCATTATTATGGCTGTTGCTACCTCCGGCCACTGCAGACCTGATAATTTAGTCGGCATTATGCAGTTTGAAGTGTTTCATGTTCTGCATGGTGGCAGGCTGCAATTCAAATACCAGTGGCCATGAAAAATATGCACATACGTTTAGTAGGAAAATCTCCAAAGAGACAACAGAGAAGATGGGCATATGTCCTTGCTGTGTGATGGAGGGTTTCTGTGAATTAATCATCCAGACGTAGTTTATCACCAGTTTTCCTTTTGCCAGAAACATTCCCCCTTCATTTGCTGGAGAAGCTTATTAAACAGGCACATCCTAGAAAGATAATAAGGCCAAGGCCTCTGATGCTTAAATGAAACAGGGTTTAGAGGCCCTGTTCTGACACAGACAACTTTCCTATTGACGGGGTTTCTGATAGCTGGGGTAATTGCTTATTTTATCTAGTTAAGGGAATTGTGCTTCTTTCTACCAGCTACTTTATTACATCAATTATTGCAAACCATCCTCTTGTATAATTTATGGGGAAGAATACAATTTCATTGAGATCATCTTTAAAATGTAAGAAGACATGCTTTGTTCATGTGTTTCCAAATATTAAAATTTATATCGCATGTTCTAGGGAACTAGGGATGGTTCTTTTTCTTTGAGAATTTAAACATCTGGCTAGACATGTCACCTGTGTGATTTGTTTGTTTAATTCAAGGGTTGGAGTGGGGGATTGTTTTGCCTCCCAGATAAGGTATTTCTGAGTGAAATATCTAATCTTTAAAGTACAGTTAACATAAATGACATTTTTTAGAAATGAATTCCTAATGCCTTTAAAGCTGAGGGTGAGTGTGTCTGTCAGAATTCTGGCCGCAGTTATGCCACTTGGTTGTTGTTTTGCTTTACAAGTACTGAAATGTGCTTCCATGGTTAGCAGTATAAGTGTAAACCAGAGCAATTGCTTCTGACACTTAAAAAGGATTTTATTGACAGTTGGAAACACGTTGGGGATTTGAAAAGAGTACTTTTCCATCTGTAATACTTGGTGTGATCAAAGATCACTCAGCAGCCCCAGATTAGTGGAAATGAGGCTGCAGTGAGAGTTTGCCACTCCACATGGGATGAGGGCTTGGTTTTGATTCACACTAATCCCCATCACAATCTAAGTGGTATTTACTGTAATGTAGATAGACTTCTCAGGGCTCCTCCAACGTATTTTTAAGAGTCATAAAGTAGATAATAATATAGCAATATTTAAAATTTCCTTTTATAGTTTAATCTCAATTTTCCACTCTCCATTCATACATCAGTTTAATGTTTCTAAATATTATATTTAACTCTCTGCATTTCCTATATGCATTACACATGTGTGTGTTATAGATGGTGATATTTTAGATAATAGGGGACAAATCTGCTTCAACTCTCCCTGAACACTAGCTAGCAAGGTGATGTAGGAAATCACTGGGCTATGGGTACAACTGAACAATGATAGATACTGGTCTCAGATACCTGGTATAATTTATAATTCCTTCCTTCCTCCCTCGATGCCTCCCTCCCTCCCTTCCTTCCTTCCTCTGACTATAAAATATATATACGTGTAAATATATATTTACTTATAAACTGCCAAATATGTGCCTTCTACATTTTCAAACACCCTAGATTTTCTAAACCTTAATTTCTTCTCTGTTAAAGGAGGAAAGTGATCCATCTCACTCACAGTGTTTAAGCAAGAATCACATAGTACATGATGGGCAAAAGCACAAAGTAAATGGGCTTGTTATCAGAAGTAAAGTAGAAAACACAAAAAGAAAGGGACAATGTTGGGCTACTTCCATGAACACTAGGGGTGGAGGTTACCCAGAGCCAAGGGAAAAGCAGACGGGAGAGACCCATGGGCCACCCAACTAGACCAAATGCCTGGTCGAAGGAAAGGACCTAGCACTGGACCAGGACTTCCCAGGAGAGAAGCATTTTGAGGAAGGTGGGCAGGAAACAGCACAGCTTTAAAGGAAGCCTGGCCTCCAACTGCTTCAGTTCACTTCTGTGTGGCTTCCTTTTGAACATCAACATCAAATCTAATACCCACCCACCCAATCCTCACACACCTGTGTGGCTTGACACCTACCCTCCAACCCTGATTGTAGATGGAAAACTTAGCACCAACTTTGGCTACAAACTCTAATCCCAAGAGCACCCTATGTCTTCCCCCAAAGATACCTGCACCAAACATCCTCATTATCCCAAACCTACAGGTATGTCTTGGTTTGATTAAGAAATACATCCAAACTAAATATGTGTATTTATGCATTTATTTCTCATATATATATATTATGTTATATATATATATATATATATATATATATACACGTATATTTATTTATTTATTTATTTATTTAGATTTATCTCTACATATATTTATTTTGTTAAATATACTTATTTTATTATATATAGATAGATATCAATCTTTCTCTCTCTCTCTCTCTCTGTCTCTCTCTCTCTATATATATATATGTGTGTGTGTGTGTGTGTGTATATATATATATATATATATATATATGCGTGTTTTATTTATTTATTTATTTATTTTTGTTGTAACGAGGACTTTCTTAACATGTTTCTGAAAACCCATGGGGGAAAAGAGTGGGAAATAGTGATTTGAAAATAAGCAAAAATCCTACATCTCTCTGGTCTCTTTTTTTTAGTGTAAATGATTCTAAAACTTAAGTGTTTCAAGATAGGTAGCTTGCCATAAGGTTTCTGTCTTTAAAAACTAAGTTTTGTTAAAGTTTCTGAACTATTTTCCAATGTAAAGCAAACATAAACAAATACAGCTAAACACTTTTGCTTTAAAGAAAAATATGAAAGAAAAATGTTTTGAAAAGGCTGAAAATTCCACACTCGCATCCTTTTTCTAGAATTCCCTTAGAGAAGGAGGGTGCTACCTAGTCTAATAAACCTCCATCTCTTCCTACCTCTGGCTTTACGATGAGAGGCAGCTTCCCTGGGCCAGATAAACGGTTTTAGAGGGCCAGGACAACACCTACGGGGAGGTTTTCCAGATGGAGCCCTGATCATACCAGGTTTCCTACAGTACTTCTTTCAAATGAACTTTCCCAGTGGAGCTGGTGCTTCCAAGGGGTAGGAGATCCTGCTTTCCCTCCTGGTCACCTTTCTTTAACTCTCTGACCAAAATGACCAGCAAGATACCAGCAAGATTCTTTCATGTTTGGAATTATAATTACAAAACATCATGTCAAGGAATATTTTCTCATGGTCTAAATACACGCACACACAGACACAAACTCATGTGCACACACGTACACACATATACCTGAAGCTTCACATTAGTTTATTTCTGTCATCAAACAGTGTCGTAAAGGTATTTTTCAGAAGGATGAAAAAGAGATCCACACCAGTCCAGTTAAAGCCCTTTTCTTCTGGGTAATGTATTTGAGAAGTTTCTGTTCCAGTAAGGGAATAAAATGATTTTATTTGAGGTGATAAGGGAAGTATGATCAATATTATCTTCTAACTATGATAACATTTTGTAAGTACGCTTTTGTTTCTTTTTTATTACTTAAAAATTTAGTGAGCTATTTTTTGTTCTATTTTAGTCTTGTTATGGTCCTGTCAGAGAAAATTGATTATTGTAGACAGAAGAGAAGAAAAAGGAAGGAAGGAGGCAAGGAGAAAAGGAAGAAAGAGTAGGCGGGAGGGGGAGAGGAAGGATATTTTTTTCCTGGAGGGAGAGGTTGACAGTCTATGCACATGGAGCTTAAACAAATAAGGATTTGTTTGAGATGCAACTTGGTCGAGTGCTATTGTTATTACAATGGTGAAAACCTTGCCTAGGATTAACTAACTAGGTAGTTAATAGAGAGCAGCAGGAAGGCAGTGCTCCTTGGGGGTTCCAACATGAGACAGGAAATTAGAAGATTGACTTCAAATTCCAGCTCTGATATTATTTATTTTATATGGACAAGCACAGTGACGTTTCTGCGCTAGTTTTCTTGAATGTAAAATAAGAATGATGTTAACTTGTGAAGCAAATAAACAAGAAAATAGAGACTAAAGAGTACATGATGCCAAGTTCCTCCATCCCATTTACTGTTCAGTATGAAATTGTACAACTGTGGGTCACCTAATTCTAAGTCTCTAAGCAATTATTTGTAAGACAAGATTTCCATCATCACCCAAAACATACTCCCACATCCCCTCTTTCATGGATTTTAAATCAGGACTTGAACTGCTGCCGCCCTTAGCAAACCTGATGCCTCTGGCTGTTTATTATTAAGGCAAGCCATGGAAAACATGTAAGGATCTTCAGGAGTAGCAATGCCCTCATCTCTGGTTAGCTGACACTCTTTAACAAAATGGTTTTCAGATAAATCACAGTAGAAAATGGTAACTTTTAAATGTTGTGACTTGTTTCAGAGCTCATAGAAGTGAGAACATTCATCTTCCCAAAACCTTGACAAGATACAGACCTGCTTCCCTTCAAAAGGTCAAGTACATAAAAGAGGCAAATGTTTTAAACTTTAGGAAGTCATGCATGGGATGTATATTCCATGTGTATAATATGGTTTTCATATGGAAATTTAATTTTTGCTGAGGACATCTCGGAAGCACTAATTCTAGCATCCCTTCTCTCCCATGCCCTCAGTCTAACGTCAGGCCCCCTTGTCCAACAAATCAGATCTCCAGGAGACTGCCAGCCACAACAGGGTTTTTGGAAAACACAGCATAGCTCATGATTCACTAGATCTTTGATGACATTAAGGAGAAGGAAACACAGTTCTCAGATGCTGCTATCAGAACCATGGGGCCTGGACACACTCAGCCTCCTGGGAAGTCTGTCTCTTTCAGAAGATGAGGAGCTGTGAGGTACACAGAGTGGATGTGATAGTCAATTCACAAAGGATAAGATCCTTTAGCTCTCCCTAGGGCCCTAACAACAGGCTTTGATGGTGTTGCATGATGTCCATAGCTATTTGGCAAACCAAATGTGATATAAATAAGAAAAAGTGGAAGAAGAGAACTCATCTGGGTGTAAGAATAGAGAACCAGCTGCAATTAGGGACTTGTGATTTTACATCACTCTGGTCACATTCCAAGATGACAACTTAAGGCTGTTTTAGGTGGCACTACTCATTGGTGAAGACAGGCTCAAGCTAACAGAGATCCTGGAACACCAGTCTAGAGCTACAGTTTCTTTCTGAAAGGGGGGAACCACTCTCATATCTCATTTTGTGCAGCTTCATGACATAGAAGCTGTATTTCAGGAAGATATAGCCAATTGGACTGGAGAGTCTTTCCTCTAACCAGAATCAACCTGTAGGACAGAAACTCCAACTTAGATGTAGATTGTCAAGAATGCTGGGCTGTAACCCCTTACCCCAGGTTCAGTGTTAGAATAAGAAAACCAAGAGACCGGGGCTACAATTCATGCCCAGTCCTCAACCTGTATAGTGGGAAGTTCACTCCGGAAGAGGTGGACAATTTTCTCTGTCCTCAACCCCACTACAGTGATGCAATATTTCTGTGGAGGGGGTGAGAAGGCCATAAGAAAAGAAGAGAGCTTTATAAGGACTCCTCAAGTGGAATGACTTAATTTTCATTTGGAACAGACTGTGCAGAAGTTCATGCTTAATGTTTTATTGAAAATGATGGTGATCTTGGTGGTGAACTAGTAAGACATCAGTAGCAACAGGAAAAAGAGTCAACCAGCTGGAAGTTTAACAGAGGGAACAATGGAAGAGGTAGCCAAGAAAAACCCTCTTGAGGATATGAGAAAGCATCAAGCACCCTGCCTTTCAGTGGGCCTCAGATTTAAGTGCTTTGGGTTGTGGAACAATTTATGTTACAGGGCATTGTTGAAACAGCTAGAAAACTGCTAGCAATTAATGGAGGCTCAGAGCTTAGTGTGATACCAATAGAGGCAGATGAGTCAGAAGCTTAATTAGGAGATCAGGGAAAGAGCCACTCAAGAGAGGTCAGTTAAAACCATAGTTATCCTTGGTTTTAAGAAAGACTCGCATATTTCCAAAGATGCATACTCTGAGGAGCAGCATCAGAAGCTAAAGTCTGTGGGAGGAAGATATTACTGAATCAGTCTAGCCATCCTCCACACAAATAATAAGAAGAAAACAAACCACAGCAACAACAGCAAGCTCCAGGGAAGAACCTGTATCCACAGTTGCTACAATAGTTTATATATCTAGTTTCCAATAACAACAACAAAAAAAAACCATCACAAGCCATGCAAAGAAACAGTAAAATGTAATCTATACATATAGAAAAAAAAAAAAAAAAAAAGGTCTACAACAGATACTGACTTTGAGAGGGCCCAGATGTTGGACTTAGGAGGCCAGGACTTCAATGAAGCTATCATAAATATGTTCAAAGAATTAAAGGAAAAATAATTTTTAAATAATTTAAGAATGTTATGTCTCATTAAATAGAGTGGTACAAAATATAATCACCATGAAATACCACTTCACACTCACTCTGATGGATATGATGAAAAAGACAGATGATAACATATGTTGGTGAGGCTACAGAGAAATATTAACACTCAGCAATTTGATTGTGGGAATACAAAATAGTGACGCCACTTAGCAAAACAGTTTGGCAGGTCCTCAAAATATTAATCATACCCAGGAATTCTACTTCTAGGTATTTATCCAAGAGTGATGACAACATATGGACACAAGAAACTTGTACTTAAATGTACATAGCAGTACAGTTGAAGTATCCAAAAAGTGGAAATAATCCAAGTGTCCATCAACTGGTGAGTGGATAAAGAGAAGTGGCACAAGCATACAATGGAATTTCATTTGACAGTGAAAAGAATGAAGTCTTGATACATGGTACATTATGAATGAAACTTAACAATATAATGTTAAGTGAAAGAAGTCATATTCTGGTGATGGTTACCAATTTTGTGAGTATACTAAAAGCCACCGAATTTTACACTTTAAAGGAGTAACTTGTATAGTATGTGAATTATATCTCAATATACCTATTTGAAAAATACCTGGGATTTTGTAAGATGTTGAGAGATGTGCTTTATGAATCAAGCCAGTGTACAGCTGCAGTGCCAAAAATCCAGGCTGTGACCTGGAATTGAGGACTTTACAGATGTGGGTTCATATTTCTGCTGTATGATTTCAGTCTCCTCTACCTTTTCTAGGAAATTTTTTCCTCTTATATCTTCCAGTTGTTCTGAAGTCTATCTCACTGGAACCTTCCTGACATGAAATGTGTCAGAATTGTTCTGGTTCACTTACATTTGTCTACTCATGGTGCTCAAGCTTGGTCTGTTAACAAACTTGCCAAAAGTGGGATTTACCAGCTCTTGACAGCTCCTTTGGGCTGTAAATCATCTCAGCATGAATATAGTGTTCCTTGACCACTTGGTGCTCTGTCCAGTTTATGGATGAATTCAGTGAATCCAATATGCTCTGCTGTCCAAAGAGAAGATTTTCCCCACCTGGAGATTCTAGTCCCTGGCTCTGTGGTTTTATAATAGTGCTTTGTCAACAGTTTGTTCTACTCCCACCTCTTCCTCAGGCCACAGCAGAGCTTTGCTCTTTGAATTCGCCAGAAGTGGTGCTCCAAATCACTTTCACATCTCATCTCTGGTAGTTTCTGGTTAAACCCCTTGACTATACAATCTGTGAATCACTGTGTGAATCCTGATTCAAAGATACATTTCAGGGAGAGTGGTCTGGGGCATGAGGTAGTGGATCTCCAACATCCCACATTCCAAGAACTCCAGAAAAAATATCATTGGATGTACAGGCACATTGTTGGAGATAAAATGTGTGCTGAGTCTTTTCTGAGCATTGTGATGTAAGTAAGAGTCATTGTATCCATTATTCTTGATCAGCTTGGAAATATTGAATAGTAGAGACTTAAATTGTTAAATTTTTGAGATCAGTCTAATACTTTTTCTGGAGTTATGTTATTGTAAGGAGTTATTTTTCTACTTTTTAATTTAAATCGTGAACTGACTTAGACATATATTTTCTGATTTTCTCAGAAATTCTATGGTTCATTTTCTCATTAAAATGATTCCATTTGCAATGGCTGCTGACCACCTGGACTTCATTTCTCTCAATATTATTGTTTAACATAATTTTTATAATAAAAAGTGCTATTTTTATACAAGTAATTTATATAATTATATAATTCATTATTTATTTTATTTTACAAATAACTCATTTAACCTTAATACATTCCTAAAATCTTTCATCAAACCAGTTTCTGCCACACACAGTCTTCAGGACTTCTAGGAATTCACTGCAGTGACATATTCTTAAACAGATTTCCCTGTTCCAGACAGAGTTGTAATAACCACTGATGAAATCCTGAAGAATGTTGATGTATTGAAATATGTTTTGAGAACCACATTTTTTATTTCAAATTTTATTGAAGAGCTTTTCAAACTCTGTGTTAACTATAAGATTGGTGAGAGCTTGATGGATGTTGTGCCATTATGAAAGTTTCTTTATGGAGTTATTAGAAATCCCTCCTCTCAGTATGTCTTGAGCTTTTGTGGTTCTCAGTCTTATGCAAAGAGTGATCTGGGGGAGCAGGAAACTTCATGATCAGTCCTGGACTCAGCAAAGATTGAATGTGAATCAATAGCCATTAAAATTAAATTTACTCCTGTTATAATTAGAAGGAGCTCAGGTAGTCTAGACCTCCTGCCACTATGAATTTACATCTGGCAGGTTTTACAGGCACTGGAGATACTTTGGGCGAGGACCATAAACATCTTCCATGTTGAATACTGAGTAACTAGTTTCTGTTCACCTTTTCAGCTTCAAGCTTCAGTAGAAGAGTGGAGCACTATCACAACTGCCAAAAATCCCTCTGGGATTAGACATATCCTCTAGGGAGCTCTGTATATCTCCTAAGTCTAGGAGCTTAGGAAAGGTGTATAGGAAAAACAAACAAACAAACAAACAAAACAGTAAAGAGGTGTGTTATAAGTTACACATCTTCCACCACCCAGGCCTTCCTGTGGTTCCTCAAACATGCCCACCAGGGTCCTATCTTGCTACCCTTGTATTTAGAGGGCCTTATTTGTACACAGAATATTATTTCTCACTTAAATTTTCATGTACATTTCTGCTGAATATCACATGTTTTGAGTCTCCACCTCCATTCTTGAGCAAATGAATGTAAAAACTTATTGACTTAAACTGTCTTGTTAAAACCCACTATCTGATGACTCTATTGCACAGAAAAAGACTGACCATCTGAGCTGTAGTTATGTACACTGCAGAATGACTTATTGATCTGGTCTTTCTCCAGCAAGGATGTGTGGGCCTTTTCCCGAGGAGCCCTCTACCAGCTGGTGTATGCAGCATCCAATCCCTTTTGAACACACTTACAGAATGTGTCTGCCCATCAGACAGAATGTAATACCCTAACAGTTTTCATATTGTGCATCAGAATAGCAGGTTATCCATCTAGTGACACATCTCCTCCCCCATCACCAAACACACCTGGGATTTTCCTTGAATGAAGAATTATGAAAGTTCAGACCTACATTTGCTGAAGTGTCCCCAGGCCAAGGTATTGGCATTAGATGCCTCCAACATCAGAGGTTTCTATCAGGGCCCTGGTCAAGAGCAAAGGAAGGTCTGTATCTGGGGAGAAGGAAGTTCAATTGCTAGCCAAACACAAAACTTCCCATAGAGACAAGCAGATTGCTTACACTGGATATAGTCATCAGCCATTCATTTACTAAAAAAAAAAAAACTTTTTTGGAAATATAATTGATTTACAATGTTGTGTTAGCTTCATATGTACAGCAAAGTGAAAAAGATATATATATATATATATGACTCTCTTCCATTAGAGGTTATTACAAATATTGAGAATAGGCCCCTTTTCTATACAGTAGGTTCTTGTTGTTTATCTATTTTATATATGGTAGTGTATATATTTTAATCAGAAGCTCCTAATTTATCTCTCTCCCCTTTCCCCTTTGTTACCCATAAGTTTTTTTTTCTGTCTGTGAGTCTATTTCTGTTTTGTAATTAAGTTCCTTTGTATAAAAATATAAATTAGAATTGCCATATGATCCAGCAATCCAACACCTGGGCATATATATGTAGAAAACTGTAATTCAAAAAGATAAATGCACCCCAATATTTGTAATAGCATTATTTACTATAGCTATGACATGGAAGCAACATAAATGTCCATTGACAGAAGAATGGATAAAGAAGATGTGGTACATACATACAATAGAATACTACTCACCCTTTAAAAAGAATGAAATAATGTCATTTGCAGCAATATGGATGACCCTAGAGATTGTCATACTAAGTGAACTACGTCAGACAGAGAAAGACAAATATCACATGATATCATCAATCCACGTACTCACTAATTCATTCATTTAATAAATATTTATCTTGAGTCTGTTGTGCTTGGGGCAGTGGACTTAATGCTGGACAGCACACTAGTTCTGATTTCAAGAAGGCTGCAGGCCACTGGGGAGAGATTCCACCACCACACAAATAATTTTTCAACAACTGTTACAGTAAATGCTATGGAAGAATGTACACTGTGTTGTGAAATTGTTAACAAGGTCCCTAAGGAGGACTGGAGGCTCAGGATAACCTGTCTGAGGGAATGTCACTTACAAGGATATTTGAGAGCTGAGCTAAGTCTGCTTTTCTTTTCGATTATAACTAAGTCTTGGCTTCATACTTTACTATTTGTTCATCTTTTCCACCTGCTGTTTACATGCTGACCACCGGCTGACATGCCATACGTGGATACTATCCCTGTCCTGACATCAGCCAAGGCTACTCTGTAATCTGTCAGACAGCCACACAATTTTCTAGAAATAACTAAAATTTTTGTAATAGTAAGTGGAAAGTATTTATCAATGAAATGAAACAAAAGTTAAAAATAATTTAAGTCACTAGCATAAAGTTGAAGTACTGGCAGTACAAGTGATGGAAATTTAAAATATACTAGGATTTCCAGAGAGAGAAAGAGAAAACAAAACAAAAAACAAATGGAAAGAAAATAATAATAATATAAAGTGCCTGAGTTGACAAAGATAAACTTTTATCCTCTGATTAAGAAGTCATTCTGATTACAATGATATATTAGTGAAGAAATACACATGCATATTCTAAAGAGATCCCTACACTCCAATGAAAAAGATAAAACCTCAAAGCTTTTTTCATTGTTACTTTTTAAATAAATAATTCATTTTCACAATAAAGAGGATTTAACTATTATCAGACATGTTGTTTGCTATAGTGGAAGTTAGAAAAGTTTAAATTGTATGTAGTTTTTGTTAGAAAATAAATGTTTTTCAGCAATACTCCATCAAGTCATGACATCATTCAGTCTTCTATTGAGAACTAAGAGAATTTTTGATAGTTAAGTATGAAAAGATTCAGAAAGTAGTATGTTCATGTTCTCTATCTGAACAAATTATTTTAGGAAGTAGTTTAACCAGAAATATTGAATCACGGGAAAGGTTAAGATAGAGCAAGACTGAATGTGAAAGAAATAGTAATGAGAAAACAGACTATGTAAAATATTGATATAACTCAATTAATAAGAATGCAACTTGGGATTGTAATTCCAGTAATAATATTCTCAAAAATAAGGATACATTCCCAGAATTCTAAATTCCAAACTATCAGAAAGCCAGGGTTGGTATATCTGTGACATTAGAAGAAGAGTAAAGTACAACCACTCCAAAGGTTTCATCTAAGAATAAAGAGTAAACAGACAAGAAAAGTACCTCAGTGTGAGAATACGGTTATTACTTTTTATACCTTATGAAAGAAATATCAGTTGAATGGTTACCCTTAGAGGAGTAGATTATCATTACCAGTGATTATTCATTATCATTACGAGCAAATCATAATTATATTTCCCAATTAATGTGTGTGTTTGTGGGGGGGGGGGGGAATAAAGGATGGATGAGAACCCAAAACCTGCCAGAAAAATGGGAAAGAAAAAAATAGGAAAATATTAAAAAATAAAGAGTTAATACATATAAAATAGATGTTAGAAATTAAACTAAATAAACACATAAAATGCAAATATTACATCCTTATAAAATTATATAGTCATTTTTGATCTTAAAAATCCAGCTAAATTAGCAGAAATAAGCATATCATACTCCCAAAGAAAGGTAGAAGGAGGAAAAGGAGGAGGAGGAAGAAAAATAAAAAAAAACTTGGAACAAGTTGACAAAGAAAATGTCAAACAGAAGAAAGTATTGTGTCAGTATTAATAACTATCAAATCACTTTAAATCAAATTAGTTACAGGTCCAAATCTTTGAATGAGAAGAAAAGGGTTATACAAAAATAAATATATAATAATAAAGATAATATATCCAGTAATAAAAAACCAAAACTTATATACAGATAATTTAATAATAATTACACTGTATAAAAAAATAGCAAACACTTTTTAGTTCAAAATGCATAACTAAATAACTCATTGATGGGTGGAGAGTACACCACATTCAGTAAAAGAGAGCTTAGTGAACTTGGAGATAATTCAGTAGAGAATATTAAAATTAAATTGTAGAGATTAAAAATTAACTAAAAATTAAGGAACATAAAAGAAATGTGGGTAACCAACAACAAACATAGCAAAGGTATATTTAGGTTCTCAGAGAGAAGAAAGAGAATGGAAAACAAGCAACATTTAAAAACAAAGAAACCTAAAATATTTAAAAATTTCTAAGTTATATGAAAGCTATCAACCCACAGAGTCAAGAAATTCAGTGAACCCAAGTTGAATGACAAGAAAGTTAACCTCATCTAGGCATATGAAAGTTAAACATAAAACTCATAGATAAAGAGATAACTTGAAAGCAAGCAAAACAAATATATGACATATATCCTTCAAGTAAATAATAATAAAAATGACAGCTGACTTCTGAACAGAAGCAATGGAATCCAGAAGACAAGAGGAAAATATTTTGAAGTAGTGAAGGAAAATAAATGGAAAATTACCACACTATTATTCTACATCCAGCAGATTTCCTTCAAAACTAAAAGAGCAATGTAAATGTCTCAGACAAACAACTCTGCCAGCATACCTGCACTATTAGAAGCTCTAAAGGAAGTTCCTCAGCCTAAATAAATATGATCCAGATTGAAACACAGAGGTGGCCTGAGTATCACCAGAAAGAATGCGATCATTGGCTCCTTGACTTGGTTGTGACACCAGAACACTTATGACAGGGATGGCATGAGAGGAGTGGAAAATTATGGCATTGTTTCCTCTTGTTTACATGCTGTTTCTACTGGCAGAGCAACCTTATCTCTTGTTAAAACCAGTGATATATATATATATTTTTATGTGCCACTTGCATTTTATTTTATTATTATTTTTTTAACATCTTTATTGGAGTATAATTGCTTTACAATGGTGTGTTAGTTTCTGCTTTATAACAAAGTGAATCAGTTATACATACACAAATATCCCCATATCTCTTCCCTTTTGCGTCCCCTCCCTCCCACCCTCCCTATCCCACCCCTCTAGGTGGTCACAAAGCACTGAACTGATCTCCCTGTGCTATGCAGCTGCTTCCCACTAGCTATCTATTTTACATTTGATAGTGTATATATGACCATGCCACTTTCTCACTTTGTCCCAGCTTACCCTTCCCCCTCCTCGTGTCTGCAAGTCCATTCTCTAGTAGGTCTGCGTCTTTATTCCTGTCTTGCTCCTAGAAAATCAGTGATATTTTTGACGTGAAGTATCCTTTAAAAAGTTCCAGCTAATAAATATGAAAAGAATGACAGAAGTAAAAATTTATTTCATAAGTGCTGTTTAAAGTATTGATTGGAGACAGTGATTATGGATTGCTGATAAAATCTTTGGGTGAATGAATAAGGGGTAACTTTCTGCTATGGACAAAACTGTGCCCACCCCTACCCTCCCTGCAAACGCATATGCTGAAACCCTAACCTCTAGTGTGTTTGTATTTGGAGATAGGCCCTCTAAGGAAGGAATTAAGATTAAGTGAGGGCTTAAGGATGGGGCCCTGATCTGATAGGATTACTGTCCTTATAAGAAGAAACACCAGAAGCTGTCTGTCTCTCTTTCTGGCTTTCTCTGCACATCAAGGAAAGGCCATGTGAGGACACAGTGAGAAGGGGGCCATCTGCAAGCCAGGAAGAGAGTTCTCATCAGAAACCAAATCATCCAGAGCCTTGATATTGGACTTCTAGCCTCAGAACTGTGAGAAAAAATCAAATTTATATTGTTTAGGACACTCAGTATATGATATTTTGTTGTGCTAGCTTGAACAGACTAATACACTGGGTATTTGTGTAATGCACCCTCCCTCAAATGAAGACTATACAATGAAGGGACTGAGCTATCATCATCCTAACTTGGTGGTTAACATTAATATTACATGTCTCCTGATGTGATTCAACATCAATTATTCAACATCACCTGTGTTTTGTCCTATAAAAACAACACAACTTTAAGCATTTAGATATAATTTCCAGTTCATGGAAATACAGGGAATGAAGATCAAACTACTGGACCCCAAGAGGAAGCAGAAACAAATTAAAATTGTGGCTCTTTCTGTAGGACACCAAGTTAAGCCTCTTTAATAATCAGTGTTTTTTTATTATTTTTTTAAGGGCTCTGCTATATATTTTAAAGAACTGACTAACGGGAAATAACAAATGTAAAGCTTGTCCTATATTCTGACAATTTAGATTGAAAGAGCACTTTTAAGTTCAATTAGGAAAATTTAAACAGAATCTGGGTTTTGAAAGCTAAAAGATTAACTCTGAAAAAAGAAAACAAGAACTTTAACAAGAGCATGCAATATAAGGTCTTATTTTGATTAAAATATGTGTGTGTGTGTGTGTGTGTGTGTGTGTGTACATAGGAAAAGTCCTAGAAGATTAGTTACAAGAAGATTTAAAAGGTTAGTGATGATCTCTGGATGATGAGGGAATGGCTTTTCAGTGTGTGTAATTTTGCTTGTCTGTATTTTCTAGTTTTCTACGATATACATGTACAACACGTATAAAGGTAAATGCTGTTAGAAATCAGCTCCTTGAGCAGCATATTCTATCACTAGCTACCAATCAGTGACCTCCCTTTATTTTACTAAAAAATGAAATCCCTAAGTTACTGTGTTTCTCTTGACCCTGACTTCTAGCATATTCCTTGATGAATTCAACATTTGTAATAATGGCCCATATACACAGGGACTCTGAATTTTGTGATCTTCGCTTTTCATCCATCTCACTTTAGCCACTCCCTCTAAGAGTAGTATTCATGACTTTGTCAATCCCATTAACACACCACCTCTGAAATTTTGATTCAAATATCCCATTTTGATTTAAGTGTCTTCCTATGCAAATCAACACACTGAGGAAGTTTCCCCATGAATGAGATCTCCTTTCATTGACCCAGCCTGTTTTACTTATTTTCACACACCATCATATTCTCAACTCTATTCTCCGGGATATATCATTATCACATCCTCTTAAAAACACCTTTATTTTCCTTGACACTTTCTTTTTTTGGTCACACTCATCTGTAGAAAGCCGAAACCTCAAAAACTCAACTATTCTCCATGTTCAAAAGCAGCCATACATGTCTAGAGAAAAACACTTAAACACACTTCCTGGTATTACCTTAAATTCATGAACACAGTTCTCAAACTGGATCTTAGATCTCTTCCAATTGTGATTACACTTTAGTGTATTTGCTGTCCTGCTCTCCTAAACAACAATTTCCTCCTTCTCAACATGTTAATAAAATATCTTACTCTCAGCTGATGACCTTTCCTCACTTGTACTTGGGAACGTAGGTGCACCCAGACTGACTTCCACCATTAAATACACCAGCCACCCCACATTGTGCTGCCACTCCACCCTCCAACTTTCAAGGATGGATGAAGTGTCTCTGGGCCCATCAGTGGTAAATCCCTCCAGTGGCTCATTTTTGCCCTTAGAGTGAAATTCAAACTCCTCAGCATGGCTCCTGCCTGCCTCTTTCTTGTCCTGTTGTATAACTTGTTTAACAGGTTCCACTCACATCAGCATCAACATCAGCATCTTTTTTGTTCTTGTCACGGGGCCTTTGTGTTTGCTGTTCCTCCAACTGGAAAGCTCTACTACAGGTCCTCACAAGGTTGTTTCCTTTTCAGACCAGGCAAGACATAGCTCAAGTGTCACCATCTCAGAGAGACCTTCCCAAACAGTTCAAACATGATTAGCTGCCCCTGGGACATTCTCTCATATATATTTTTTTCTCTGCCTATGTTTTCTTTCCTTCCTTCCTTCCTTCCTTCCTTCCTTCCTTCCTTCCTTCTTTCCTTATGGAGTACAAACATAATCCATTTAGATTTTTCAGAACTAAGAGTGATGGGGATGAGAGGAGAAAGGGAGATTTTGATATATGTCTGCATAATTGATCTCCCAGAAGACCACATACTAGGTGCTGTGTGAGCATCATCCTCTCATGCACCTTCACCAGAATGGAAAATCAGTATTTGACCTATTTTTATTCATTTTGTTGGAAAAATGTCTTGTTATTAAATTGTCTTTTATTTATTTACTATTAATTTAAAAAAAACATTAAATACGATGCACAACTTTAAAACTAAATTCTAAGTTCTTTCTCATATTTTTGTGAGTAAACAAAATGTATGTCGATCATATTCATGCACTCTGCTATGTGTCCATAACTCCAAAAGTAATAGGAAGACTTCTTAGAAGTACTTTTATCCACTTCCTCCTTTGAGTCAGGATTCTACATTTGGTATATACCTAATTCCATATCTCAGATCCTGCATGGAGTTTCTGAACCAGTGATTGTCGTTAATATGGTGTGTGGGAATAACCTGGGACAGGATGTCTCCCAGGAACAGGAGAAAATGGAACACAAAGCTGCTGCAGTGAGTTCAGATCTAGTCTTGCTCTGGTGCTTCCCAGGACACTAAAGCAAAGCTAAAATGGCAACACTAACAGTTTAGGTACAGCTCTAGAGGTGAGAGCATACACACTTCTGAAGCCTCCAAGGAAAATAGCTCTTTCCTAGAAATCAAGTTGATAGTTACATTTTCTGACTTTGACCTCAAGTAGGTTACTTAACCTCTTGGTAATAAGAATGTTTCTATAAAAGCAAAGTATTTTCAGTACCTTACTTTATTTGCCTAATTACTCCTTCCTATTGCAAGATTCTTATTATCAGAGAGTCCATTTTATTGTCTTATTTATTTTTGTAAACTCCTCGGCATTCAACTTGTGACATAGTTAGATAGATAGATAGATAGATCGATCGATAGATAGACAGATAGATAGATAGATGCTTAAAGGTGCTCAGAAATAAAAGACAAGAGAAAGGAAGGAAGAAAGAAAGGGGTACAGATAGGAGGGTGAAAGGGAGGGAGAGAAGAAGGGAGAAAAAGATAAAAATGATGGCTATTCAGTAATTACAAAGAGAGTTTTCTGAGATATTCTCTTTTTTTTTTACTTGCTTTTCTTCGTTTATTTAAGTATAATTGCTGTACAATCTTATATAAGTTATCGGTGTACAATATTACTTTATACAGAGTAGCTTGTACCTCTTAATCCCCTACCCTTCCTTGCCCCTCCCCCATTCCCTCTCCACACTGGTAACCACTAGTTTGTTCTCTATATCTGTGAGTCTACTTCTCGTTTGTTATAAAAATATGGAACACATCACAAATTTGCATGTCCTCTTTGCACGGGGGCCATGCTAATCTTCCAATTTTAGTGTATGTGCTGCAGAAGCGAGCACTGGAATATTCTTAATACTTATCAAACCTAAAGCTCAATTACTGCCCTTTATTAAATAATTTATTTTAACACATTTAGGCACTAGAGAGCTTATGTATAATAAAGCACTTCAAAATGTATGAAGAAATTCCAACTGAACTATTACTAAATAAATATACAAAGATGGGCAATTCATAAGAAATGAAATTTTTCTTTTAGCTAACTTGGTAGAATAAAAGGGCATTTTTATGAAATACCTATATTAATGTTGATGTGCATATCAATCTGTGAGTACTTTTATTGTTACTAGGATTAGGAGTTTATTTTTGGTAGTTCTTATGTCAACTTAGTAGTATAGTTACTATTATTGACCATTTAAAAAATTTTCCTCATTTTTATTGTCAGTTCCAAATTGGTCAGGAGCAAAGAAAAGTAGTCTGAAGTGTGATTTGCTCCTAAACCTACACAAATCCGTGATATGTAAGGGTTTTCTTAGATCCTACAGAAGTGGCATTTGATGACGTGAAAGTGCTTAGTTAATTTGGGGACTGCAAATCCCTGGGTTCAGGAGTCAAGGAAGTTTCCTGCAGAAGCATGAGTTTCAGAGTTTGAGTAGTGAACGCCACCTTGAAAGTGGTTAATAATACACTAACTTATAAGCTGAGTGTAAGAAATGCCTATGTAAAATATAATGGGGTCTTTTTTCTCTCCATTGGTATATATTTTAAAATCTTTAAAAATATTCTAGGAAAAAAGTGGGTATTACATTCCTTACTGTGTGCTTTAAAAAATGATTTTCCACTTGCTCATCTCTAGAAGGTCATCTCGGAGATGTACACGCCGGGCCTTCATTAGGTCTCCTCTTGCATTCATATTTAACTTTCTTTCATTCGGTGGCCTTTATTAGCTGAGCTCCTGGAGCTTGTAGCACATTTTAAACAGCAACACTGGGAGGATGTAAATGCAGAATAATGTATCAGGACTCAAATTTGCATGGTCAAATGTCAAAAAAATTAGACCTTCCCCAGAACCATGTCAAGAGAAATAACATAAGTGGGCAAACTCAACAGCAGGCATGCCATTATCATTTAGCGAAAGCTGTCATCACTGCCAGCAAGTGGAAGCAGTGGTCATTAGCTGGAGCTCTGCCGGAGGACGTTGCAATTCTTCCTTTTCCTTTTTTTTTTTTTAAAGATTTATATTTTTTCCCCATCATCTGACAGTATTTCACAGAACGCCACAGTGCGATGTTGCCTCCCTGACAGGAAAGTCAAGAGGTGGGGGAGGGCGCCTTTGGAGTCGGGGGAGTTGAGGGCTAAGGAGAAAAATCCATAATCGTCCACTGTCAGCTGGAGGGTGCAGGAATTGCATTACCTATTGGATAAATACTCATTAAGAGTAATCACTTTATTTCAGCTCTGTAATGACATTAACAAGCTTGGAATACAGGGAATTACATGAGTCAGAACAAATAATTGAATATTCTGCTGTGGAGGGAACACAGCAGAAATCGGCCTTCATGTCATGCCATCTCTGAAGCTAGCACAGCATGCAATTAGATAATAAGCTTAAACAGCATTAAATTGGCACTGCTCATACCACCACTGAGAAAAAAGAAGTATTAATTGTTCAACTCTCACCTGCTTGTAATTTCATGCAATGCAAATACCAGCAAGTCGGCCCTATTTTGATTTAAATGGACTTATACAGGGATTTAAACAAACCAATAAAAATGGAATATAAAGAGAATATGAGATAATGAAAAGTGAAAACAGATGCTGATTACAAACCATGTTCAGTGGGGAAGGGTTCCTCTTTGAATGGGAGGCGGATGAAAATTTGGTTACATTTTAAAACGTACAGTTACCATAATAATGTGACAGGTGTCCTATATATTTTTTTCTCAATATTTCTAGCAGGTGATTTCCTTTCAACATTATTTTAAAATCTCCTGAATATGTGCGCTGAGATGGGATTCATACAGTTAAGTACAATCAGCACAGCTGGGTAGATAGGCATTGATGATGATATAGATACAGATATCGCTATAGAAACAGAGATAAACAGAGGTACAGATATGATTAATGTTGGTGCATCATTAACCATGGAGAATGTTAAAGGTAAGTGAAGCTTTCAAACAGAACAGGATGATTCTGTGTTGTGACAAACAAGAAAAGGTGGTCAAAAGCAGGTAAACCACGTGAGACACTTTCCTAACTGGTTTGACGTATTAGCAAGCTAGGACCCTGAGAGAAGAGAAAGCTGCCATTTTGACATCCCATCCCAGTGCCACAGGAGTGTCATTTAGTGTGCTGTATCCATAAGCATGAGTTAACCTAATGTGATGCATCAAATTACACGAGCTGTAAGAGAATGCCAAGGAGAACCCAGAATGATGCTGCTTCTTCTGGTTCCACACAGAGGAAGGTGCCTTCCTCTCCCAGGGTGGCTGCCCAGATCAGAGCGGATTGAGATGAGCCGTGAGAGCCTGGGTGCTCTGGGGATGGCAATTTGGGAAGTATCAGTTTACAGTCAATTCTACCACAATTCCAAATCTGTGTAGTTATTCAGACGAGCCAATCAGCACTGGATATTTGATAGGCAAAGTCAATAATCATTTATAATTTTGACAGGTTAAGGGTCTCTAAGGCAAAGCTTAATATACACAGTGGGTTTGAAAATAAGAGAAAACAAATAAAGGAATCTCTATATTCTTGAGCAAATATCTTTTCTTTCTCTAGTCCTACAATCTTCCAATCAGGGACTTTCTTTATCATTCCCAGCCTCACAGGACACACAAAACCATTTTGAATCTATTTTTCTAAGTAGACCACCATACAGCCTTCACCTCAGTACTTGCCTATAACTCATGTGGGTGTATGAAAGTTATTCTTTAATAAAGGCAAGGGAGAAAAAGAAACTAGGTCCTACTTTAGGACAATTTAAATGGGTCAATAAATTCAAGATCGAGAACTAAAATAGAAATTTGAGTATTTATCATGTCTGTCCTATAAAATAAATTGAAACTCTTAGAAGAAAGATTATCCACTAGCCCAATCTTTCTGAGGGAATAATATCTAACATACTGCATTGTGTAGCAGGTACCAAATTCATCTTTAAAAATACAGGAAAAGAACATAATGCAAGTAAAAAACTGGAATTAAAATGAGCATTAGCAGAATGCTCTCTCTCTCTCTCTCTCTCTCTCTCTCCCTCCTTACTTATTTTTCTTCTCTCCATCCTTTTCCCTCTTTTTCATGCCCTCTTTCTCTCTCTCATTATATCAATAAAATGATTCTAGTTTCAGTCTGCTTATAATGAGAGGCAGTTATACTGGATCTTAGCTTTCATAAAATATGTGCTAGTTATACAAAGAACTATCTTAATTACTCTTTGGTAAAAAATAATGTATACACTGATGATTCTCTATCTATCTTATTATGTTCTAGGCACTGTAGGGGATATCTTCAAGTATGTACATTTCTATTGGGTCCAAAAACAGGTATGAGACAATTAAGAAAGGATACAAACAAAATTAAGTGTTACATTGTATAACAGGATAATCCAAAATTAATTCACAGAAGAGATCTATTTATGTAGTCATTCAATAAATATTGATTGATTACGTGATGTATGCCAGGCACTATGCTGTTTAAAACATGAAGACGTTCCCAGTTTCCCCAAGGAACTGTATTTTCTTGGAATAGACAAGCATGCACAAGGTGATGGAGAATGTGGTTCTCACTATAACTTTTTATTTTTTATTTTATTTTTTTTTAATTTAGTTATTTAGGGCTGTGTTGGTCTTCATTTCTGTGCGAGGGCTTTCTCTAGTTGTGGCAAGTGGGGGCCACTCTTCATCGCAGTGCGCGGGCCTCTCACTATCGCGGCCTCTCCCGTTGAGGAGCACAGGCTCCAGACGCGCAGGCTCAGTAGTTGTGGCTCACGGGCCTAGTTGCTCCACGGCATGTGGGATCTTCCCAGACCAGGGCTCGAACCCGTGTCCCCTGCATTAGCAGGCAGATTCTCAACCACTGCGCCACCAGGGAAGCCCCTCACTATAACTTTTTATTGCAAAGATATTTATTGGGAAGAAACGTTCTTGTCAAGATGAAATCAAGAGAGACATGGCTTGTGGCAGGGAAGTCCTGTGGGAAGTGTGGCAAACAAAGGACACGAGTGCGACCCCTGCTAGGGAGATGGAAAAGGTCAAATGCCCTCCACGTGACCCTTCCCCATGACCATCCCATTTAACTTCCAGACCCCAGATCTTTGTAGAGCTGTTAAACTCACTGCAGACTGGAGAAGAGGATGCTGGAGGAGTCCTGTTATTATTTTTTCCTTGAAACAGACAGGACCATGGCATTCTGTGTACATGCAGAAACTTGGGAGAGAAAGGATGACTCATATGGTGGGGACTTTCAGGAAGGGGGAGAATGCTTTGGCTGATCCTGCAAAGGAATTGTAACTCTCTCAAGCTTGGTTTGATCCTTGCTGAAGAAATTTCATCTGGCCTAAGACGTAGAAAGAGGTAAACTGGGATAGATTTTTTCATGCAGATAGATAGCTTGTGCAAACCAAGAAGGCATAGGAGAACATATCTTCCCCTTCAGTATTGCTACAAGATAAAGTTCATTAGGGTAAGTACCATGAATGAGGCTGATCTTTTATGTCATGAAAATCGGATTATAAATTTTCTTAAAGGTAATGAAGAGATATGGAGAATATACCTAGGAAAGGAACATCTCAATGCCCACAACAAACAAAAATGAATGCAGCATTCCTATAACACAATGTATAAATGGGCAATGACTAGGAATAGGAAATTTATAAGAAAGGAAACCTGAAAGGTCCAAGGTTTTCCACCATTACAATGTCACGCAGAAGAGTTTCACAGCTCTAAAAATCCTGTGTTTCACCTGTTTATCCCTATCCATAATCCAGACCTGTGGCAACTGCTTATCTTTTTACTGTCTGTACAGTTTTGCTTTTTCTTGTTGATTAGTAATATTACATGGTATGGATGTATCACACTTTGTTTGAAGGTTACCTTGTTTGCTTCCAGTTTCTGAAGATTATGAATAAATTTGCTACAAAAGTTCTTTTGCTGGATACACACACACACACACACACACACACACACACACACACACGCGCTCATTTTCAAGTCCATTGGATAAGTACCTAGGAGCACAATTGCTGAATCATATGGTAAGACAACATTTAGCTTAGTAAGAATCTGATAAACTATCTTCCATGATGGCAATGCCATTTTGTATTACTTGTAGCAGTAAATGTGAGTTCCTATCACTCTGCATCCTTTCCAGCAGTTGGTATTATAGATTTTGAGTTTATTTTGTTGTTGTTGTTTTGGTTTTATTTCAGCCATTTTAATAGATGTGTAATGACATCTCATCATTGTTTTAATTTTCACTTCCTTAAAAACATATGTTGAATGTCTTTTCATCTACTTATTTGCCATGTGTGTATCTTCTTTAGTAAGGTGTCTGTTCAGACTTTTCACACATTTTAAACTGGATTGTCTTCTTGTTGTTGAGTTTAAGACTTCTTTGTATATTTTGGATACAATCCTTTAACAGATATGGATTTTGCAATATTTTCTCCCAGGCTGTGTCTTGTTTTTTTTTTTTTTTTTTTTCTCTTAATAGTAACTTTCTCAGAGCATAATTTTTAGTTTCATAAAGTCCAACTTTTTCATTTACCTTTTCACAGATCATGCTTTTGGTGTTGTGTCTAAATACTCCTCACCAAACACAGACCACTTAGATATTTTCCTATGTTTTCTTCCAGAAATTTTACAGTTTTTTATTTTACATTTTGGTCTATAATGCATTTTGAGTTAGATTTGGTGAAAGGTGTAAATTCTGTGCCTAGACTCATTCCTTCCTCCTTCCCTCCCTCCCTCCTTCATTTTCTCTCTTTCTCTCTCTTTCTTTCTTTCTTCACAAATGGTTGTACAATTTTTCTAAAACCATTTGTGGAAAGATTATCTTTGTTGATTGAATTACCTTTGTTCCTTTCCAAATGTAGACATTGGTATCTATAATGTCTCAGCTTTCACCAATACCAAGCTGCTGTGATTACTGTAGATTTTTGGTAAGTCATGAAGTTAGGTAATGTCAATCCCTTAATTTTGTTCTTTTTCTTAATTATTGTGTTGGCTATTCTGGGTCTTTTGACTTTCTATGTAAACTTTAGAATTACTTTAGCATGAAATACCATGAACTAGCTTCCCAGGATTTTATTTGGGATTGTGTTGAACATATATATCAAGTTAAGAAGAATTGACTACAAAATATGAGTCTTCCTATCTGTGAACCTGGATTATTTCTTCACTTATTTAGATCTTTGACTTTCTCTTATTTTTTTCATCCAAACTTCGTAGTTTTGTGAATATAGACTCCTTACATATTTCATCAGCTTTATATGTATTATATTTTGTGATGCTAATTTAAATGGTATTATGATTTTGATTTCAACCTCCAATTGGTATAATTGATATGTAGAAAAGGAATTGTTTTGTTTATTAACCTTGTAGTAAACCTGTACCCTGTAGTCCTTTTGATAATCCTTGTGATAATTAGTTTCAAGAGTTTTGTTGTTATTATTGTTGTTGTTGTAGTTGTTAATTCTCAGGGATTTTTTAACTAAACCCAAATGGAACAAAAACAGCTTTATTCCTTTATTCCCAGTCTGTAAACCTTTCACGTCCTTTCCTTTGATTGCATTAGATAGTAGCTCCAGTGCAAAGTTGAGTTGCGGTAGTGAGAGGAAGCATTCTTTCTTTGATCTTAAGAGGAGAGCATCTTGTTTTTCATCATTAAATATGATGTTAACTCTAGGACTTTTGTCTGTTTTTGAATGTTCATTATCAAGTTGAGAAATTTTGCCTCTATTTCCAGTTTCCTGAGAGATTTTATCATAAATAAGTTTGGATTTTGTCAAGCGCTTTTCCCTCACCTATTAATATAATCATATAACTTTTCTTTCTTAGCCTACTGATGGATTACATTAATTGATTTTCAAATGTTGAACCAGCCTTGCATACCTGGAATAAATCCCTCTTTGCCATGGTATATACTTATTTTTATAAATCATTGCATTTAATTTGCTAATATTTTGTTGAAGTTTTTATACCTATGTTTATTAGAGATATCAGTCTGTAGTTTTCCTTTTTGTAATCCTTTATAAGGTTTTGACATTAAGGTAATGGTGATCTGATAGAAGGAGCTATAAAGTGTCCCCCTTGTTTCTATTTTTGGAATGAGTTTTAGAGAATTAGTATGATTTCTACTTTAATTTTTAGCAGAATTCACAAGTGAAATATTTAGGACCTGGTGGTTTCTTTTTTTGGAAAATTATTAACTATTGATCACTTCCTTTTATAGATATAGTTCTATTCATATTATCATTTTCTCCTGTGTGCATTTTGATGGTTTATGATCTTTCAAGTTACTGGCCTAAATAAAATGTCAAATCTGTGGACATAGAGTTTTTCCTAATTTTCATTTATTATTTTACTATCCGTCAGATCAATAGTGATGATCCTTCTTTAGTTTTGATATTAATAAATCATTTCATCTCTTTTTTTCGTGCTTAGACTGGCTACAGTTTCATCAATTTTATTGATCTTTCCAAAGAATCAGTTTGGTTTTCTTGATTTGTTCTATTGGTTTCCTGTTTACAATTTAATTTATTTCTGCTTTAATTTTTATTGTTTTTTTTTTCTTAATTTAAGTTTAGATTGCTTTTCTTTCTTTGGTTTAGAAAGGTGGAAGTTTAGCTTATCAGTTCCACAAATTTTCCCATATATATGCATGCAATGCTATAAATTTCTCTCTAAACACGGTTTTCACCACATCACAAAATTTTTGGTTTTTTACTTGTTTTCATCTAATTCAAACATTTTAAGTGTCTCAAAGGTTGGCAAGATTTTTAAAAGTCTCAAGATTTTTCTTTGTCTCGAGTGTTATTTACACATGTTGCATTTAATCTCCAAAATTGTTAGTGGTTGCTCTAGAATTTGCAATACACATTTACCACTAATCTACATCTATTTTCAAGTAACACTTTATTGTTTCACAGGTAGTATAGGTAACATAGAACTGAATATTCAAAATTCCTCCCTCCCAATATTATAAGTAAATAACATTTCTGTCATCCATTACACTCATCCATATGCTATAATCACCCAGTACATTTTTGCTATTATTACTTTAAACAGATCAATTTAGATCAATTAAGAATAAGAAAAAAGAAAATATTTTATTTTGCCTAAATGTATTCCTTTTTTGATGCACTTCCTTTCTTTATGTAGATCTAACTTACTGGCCTAAATAATTTTCCTTCTCTCTGAAGAACTTCTTTAAACATTTCTTGTAAGGCAGCTCTGTTAGCTCCAAAATTCCTTAGGTTTGTTCCTGCCTATGAAAGTGTTTCTTTCTGCTTCAGCTTTTTTTTTTCTTTCTTTTTCTTTTTTTTAACATCTTTATTGGAGTATAATTGCTTTGCAATGGTGTGTTAGTTTCTGCTTTATAACAAAGTGAATCAGCTATATATATATATATATATATATATATATATATATGTGTGTGTGTATATATATATATATATATATATATATATCCCCATATCTCCTCCCTCTTGTGTCTCCCTCCCACCCTCCCGATCTCACCCCTCTAGGTAGTCACACTGTGAACAGTAACTTTACTGTGTGCAGAATTATCATTCGTTGAATCTTTTCATTTACCACTTTAAACATTTTACTCTATGCTTCTTGTTTGCATAATTTCTGATGAGATGTCTCATGTAATTCTTATCCTTATTCCAATATAGGTAAGGTGTTTCTTTGCTCTGGCTTATTCTAAGATTTTCTCTTTGCTTTTATTCTCCTGCACTGTGACTAGTGATAGACTTTTTTTTTTTTTTTTTTTTTTTTTTTTTTTGCATTTACCCTGTTTGGTGTTCTTTGAGCTTCCTAGCTCTGTGACTTTGTGTCTGTCATTAATGTTGGATACCTTTCAGCCATTATTACTTCAAACACTACTACTGTTCCTTGTTTCTTTTCTTTGTCTATTATTCTCATTCGGCATGTGTTACACTTTTTGTAATTGCCCCAAACTTCTTGAATATTATGTTCCATCTCTTTCATTCCCTTTTCTCTTCGTATTTCAGTTTCAGAAGTTCCTGTTGACTTATTTTCAAACTGATTGGTCCTTATTGTCCTTCTTATCTCTCCTGGGTCACCCATCGCTCCTTCTATGTGTCCATTTTGAGACTTCTGTGTACTTTACTTCTAAGGATGTGTATTTGGGAGTCTCTTGGGAGGAGAAAACTTGGGCTACTGGGCAAATTTACCTTCAGGTGCAGGAGGCAAAATGTCTGTCATTTAATGTGGACTTTACCCGGGTGTAGGAGTATAAGAGCACAGGTGCCTTGGCTCAAGAATAGATAAACTCAGAGGCACAATTTACACTTTAGATTTCCCTGAAGATGGAAACTAAGACTGAAAGGACACTACTGTTTAACTTCTTCCTCTTCCCTCTCTGACTTCTCACAGTTTCTCACTGTGTTTTCATGGGGCAATTCCTGATCAATCACTTGCACATGAATCCCGATTTCAGGGTCTGCTTCTGGGGAGTACAACTTAAGCCATTGGTCCAGCAATCTCTTATTATTTCATTAAAGATTTCATATTTTTAAGAAGGGTTTTTTCTTTATTATGTTGTCTAACTTTTGATTTACCTTCAGCAGGAAGGTGGGGGCAAATTGCCTAGTCCACTCGGAGCAAAGTAGAAGTCTGCATTCTCAGTTTGGTGCCATTATCTGAATATCAATGCCTTGAGTGTGGTGAGAAGCTCTCCGTTTGCTCAGGGTCATTCTGTCCTGGTTTTACTACTGAAAGTCTTTTGTCCAGAGAAACCCTGCAGTTCTGGGCAAACAGGGTGAGTTGGCTATCTTAACCAACTTGAAAAATTCCTCTTGGTAGGGCAATTGGGAGCAGTGCCTGTTCTGTGCCATCTCAGCCTTTTTCTTTCCTTTATATATTTTAACTCCAACTGTGTTCTTTATCTTGCCTCAGTCTTTGTGGTAAGAAAGTCTCCACTGCCTCTTTACTTTCTGTCTCTCCCAATGTCTCTTCTAAGTTATCTCAATACCATTTCTACTAGTGAAACCTGAATCCTCTCTCTCCTATAATAAAATGGATTTTACGTCTGACCCACTCTACTCAACAAAATCTTCTAGACTTGGAATGGAAACAGGGCAGATCTGGAGATCTATGATGCTGGTTTGGTGCCTTGTCACTGGAACACTAGTTATCATTGTGGCTCTGTTTTAAACAAAGTTGCCTTATCTCTCTCCCTTTTTAATTCTATGTTCCTGGGAGAGAGTAACTGATTGGTCAGCATGTATTGCTTGTTTATCCTAGATGGATGTACTCTGGCAAGGGGGTGGAGTTATATGACACAGACATGAGTGGACGGAGGGGGCTTAATTCAATTATCTAGGAGTGATCCTTAGATAAAGGAGATCATTGTGAGTCAGGAAGTATACCTACAACATCTGTTAGGTCAGTCGTCCTCAAAGCATGGTCCCCAGACCACAGTATCATCAGCACCACCTGGGAATGTATAACAAATGCAAATTATTGAGCCCTATCCTAGAACTACTAGATCAGAAACTCAGAGCCGGGTCCAAATAAGCCCTTCTGGTGATCTTGTTGCATAGTAAATTTGATTTTTTAATTTCCTTTTTTTTTTTTTTTGGCCACTCTGTGTGTCATGTGGGACCTTAGCTCCCCGACCAGAGATCGAACCTGCAGTGGAAGTGCAGAGTCTTAACCACTGGACCACCAAGGAGATCTGATGCATGGTAAATTTGAAAGCTCATCTTCCAGAGGACATCCTTGACTTTGTAACCTTGCTTTTATCATACTATAATTTATTTTTTCATAAAATAAGAAGAGATGATTGAACAATTTTTCTCAATAATGAGGAATAAAGAAGTATAACCCCATTCCTTGTGATGATAGTGATCAACCCTCAGGCAGCAAGTGTCTTCCTGGAGAGTAGTACACAACAATAGTGTGAGCCTAGGACAAACAAACAGTGCCATTCCAGAATTCCATGAGGCTGGCTGCTCCTGGAAGGTTTGGTGTATGAAAACAAAAACCAAAATAAATTGGATTCCACAGTCCAGGACTCCCTTCTACACCTGCATATCGTGAAGTGTGTTCCCTGATCAGATTCTGTCCTGTGTGGGATTCTATGCTTGCAGAGTGGGGCTGGTTGAGGCTTTGCTGGCTGGAAAGACAAACTCACTCTTATAACAGCTATTTCTGTGAGGACAAACACTTGGCTGTTGCTGAATGGTCCAGTGGAGTCTCTTTACCAAACCACATAGTGGCTGGTTGGTCTCCTCAAGGAATCGTGTCATATTGGGGAGGCTTAATATTGGTCTTTTTACCTTGAATATGAATATTTGGTAAGTGCTACCCCATGCTGTGTCCATGTGTACCTTCAAGTCGACAATCATTCACTCTGTACATGTACCTACTATGCAAATTCCCTGTTGGACAATGATGATGGCTAATTAATGTTGACTGGCTATTTTGTCTATTTGGTTGTTCAATGCTTCTTCCTTAATGGTCCCCTTCCAGTGGGCATTAGCATGTAATACAAATATCATCACACCTTGTGCTCACTCCTATATATGCATCTAGTTCCTTTAATCAGAGTTATTTGCCTGTAATATTCCAGTCCTTTTTTTTTTTCAGGTCCCTATCCAACTGGCCAGACCACTGGCTATTGTCTAGAAATACGTGTATATTCTCACATTAGTCCACTTCTCTTTCCACACAAAGTGGATGGCCAGGTACATCATCATGACCAGTTATGCACACTGGGAAGATTTTCTTTCTCTGCTGGCTGTTATGGACATCCCAGAATGTCAGTAGTGGAGCTGCCATTCATTTACAGCTTGCATCCATATCCCGAGCCAGTTTATCCTTCAGCTGATGATATGAGACCACCTCTAGGGTTGTAAGAAGGAGCTGGAGACGGGTGATGCTGCAATCATAGTGGGTGGTAGTTGGTTCTGGGCTACCTGGTCATGCAGCTCCCTTGTGCCTTCTGGTCTTTCTTTGCTTGATCATGGATATTCAGTTCCCATCTTACAACAGATTGTTACAACATCTATATGGTTTTGTAAGTTGGTGGGGGTGACAGAATGCTCTTCATAAGGTGCAGGCTGGATTTATGGTCTTTCTGCCCCATGTTCAAATGTTCTATCTACCAGAGTCCAGTAACATATAGTAGGAACTCTTTGTCAAGAGGCATATCATTCTCCATTGTGATGCTGCAGCTTTGCTCTGGAACCTCATGTCCATATATTGTGATTCTTCCAGTGGGACTTTCCATAAACTTCGCCTTCATTTTTCCCCACTGCTGATGCCTCTAACTCATAGTATCTGCTGTATCATAGGGTCCAAAGGGAAGGACTGCTTGGTCTGAAGCCTGACCTTCTGAAGATACCATTTCTGATCTTGGCACCACTCAAAGCTGTCAACCTTCTATGTCACCCAGTATAAGGGTTTGCCATTCATCGTTCTTCTTTGTAATAGGGCATGGAAAATAACGTCATTTTCTGTTACTTTGGAGGGGCTATTCTGGCATACCTCTGCCATTGGATCCCTTAAATTTTATTGAAGTGGCATCTCCCTAAATCTCCAGAGTCTACTTCTCACACTCTGGAATGCATGTGCATTACCAAGGTCTCCAGCATAACAGCCATCTCTTGTTCACTGCCCTTTGTACTATGTCATCCATGCAATGGACCAATGTAAGGTCCTTCAGGTATTCCGCTGTTCTGAGGCCCGTGAAACTGAGCACCATGTCTACAGTGGTGGTACTTTCCCCTCCTAACCTTCCTCTGTTCCATCTGCTGTCTGCTCAGAGGCTGACCATGGAGGCATTTGACATAATGAAAGAGCTTGGAGTTACACCTTCTTTGAGCCCTGTTGGCCATTCTTGTCCAATTGTGCTGGAGATATGAAGTTTCTACTGTCAACTAGTCTCAGGAATCCAGGAGCTTCTGTCTCAGGTAAGCGACCTGTCTCTTAGGGTTGTGCTCCATCTTGACTCACTAATCAACTTTTCTGACCCCCATGCCCACTCCTGACTCCTTCCCCAGAAGTCTCTGTATGTATTTTAACCCCCACCAATTCCCCCATTTTCAATAATATTTTCTTATACTCAGAGAAATCAAAGAAGCTCACAACTGACTGTGTCCCTCAGTCTCTGAACCTCAGTTTCTGCTGCTGTGGAATAGGAGTAATAACTGTATTGTTAAAACATTTAAATGAGTTTGAATGCATGTTATAATCTGTAAACTCTAAACTGGGGATTATCATTATCAGAAGAAGAGAATAAAGACTCTTTTATTATGAAGCACTATGAACACTGCAAACTAGCTTGTTTATCTTCCCTTTATTATTCCAGTTTTGTGGTGTATGTGAGAGGGAACGGGGGACCCTACAAATACCTGGATCTGTTCACAAAGAAGTGTCTACCTGGGGCAGTTTGTAAAGTCCCCAGGCATGTAGGCCCCTGGTGGATGATGGATGCCCATCATGACGGTGTTGAGGAGCTGAGCCCAGGCACCTGGACAGCAGGCGTGATCTCTGACTCTAGACCTCCTGTCAAAGCACCTCGGTGTGGACATCATTCAGCGTCGGCCCCCCCTTCACTCTCAGAAGCAGGGTCAGAACCCCCTTCTGTGCCTCCCCACAGCCCCTCTGCCCTCCATCCTTCCTGCGTCTCACCCACACCGACCCTTTTCCCACCCTGCTCTGGCAGTGCCCTCTATTCACTTTATCCTGCTCTCCTGAAGCTCATCTCTTCTGATTCTCAAGAGCCAGTTCGAAAGAAAACAAAAACAAAGCAGTTTTACCTGGTAAAGCCTCTTCGCATTTCTGCTCTAACAGTCTAATTCTTCTCCAGGCCTGAATGAATTGAAGAACGGTCAGGAATTATGGAAAAGAAAGCTGGAAGATTACTATTATAAAAGCTTAAGAGTTCGCAAAATGCACACATGAAGATGATGGCCGTGAGAATAACCTGTGTACCAAAATCGGTCCTGGGCAATTCAGCCCTGGCCCTTGTTTGCTAAGATGTGTTCTCAGAGCCAGCGTTCTGTCCCTGACTCTGACGTTCCACACATACATTGTGATCCATGATAAGCTACTCAGGGGGTTTCTATTTCCCAATTTTCATTGTCATTCCCCCTTTTTATCTTATTTTCCACCTTAATGAAGACCGCAGCCTAGAAGCCCATGGGTTTTATGAGCAAATGCCTTTATGAGAGAGTAAAGATGGGAGGGGCATGCAGCTTTAGCTCCTTCAGCTTCCCCACCTCTGCATAGATCCCTTCACTGCTAATAGACTTGAAGGGGCCAAGAAAGGAACTTACCTGTCAGTCCAGTGGTTAAGACTCTGCATTCCCAATGCAGGGCACATGGGTTCGATCCTTGGCTGGGGAATTAAGATCCCACATGCTGCACCGCATGGCCCAAAAAAATAAAATAAAAGGGGCCAGGAGAGTCGTATATTATGGTCGTTATCAGTCATTGGAGGGTTACTTTTTCTTTGTTCAAGGACCCTTAATGGTCACCTAAAGATTGACTTTTTAATACAACTTTGGCTATTTAGTCACATATTATCATTTTAACCCCTCCATCAACTCCCCTTCTATCTTATAGCTACTTTACATAAAGCACACACATGCTACTCTTTCCATATCTTCAAGTTATGCACAGGCTGCTACCCTCACGGAGAAGCCACAACAGGTCCTGGGTGAGGGTTGGCATTTTCATGTAAATGGCAAGTTTTATATCAATGTCAGATTAGCTGTGAGGTTGTTTAAACACTGAAACCTTCTGGCCAATTGACAAGACAGGATTCCCATGAAGAAGGTGACATTTCTGAGGCATCCGTACCTCCGAGGTTTTGATGTATTAGTTGAGATTTCCCGATGGCTCGCGATACAGACACTCTTGTCAGTATTTTAAAAATAATAAAAGACACATTATTTTTCTTGCTCTATACTTTTCACTTCAAAATTATTCTGCTACTAAATTACCTATTCAGTATTAGCACTAAAGGTTTTGACTAAGGGAAGCAGAAGCCACTGTGACAAGATGCCGGCGGCAGAGCAGGGGCTATGCACGTGAAGATGTCTGTGCAGCCAGAACATCCTCGGAGCCAAACCAGGCTCCTGTCTGCAGTGTGACTACCTGCCCACTAGGAATGCGACTGTATACCTGCAGGGGTGCTGCACCCAGAGCACAGTACACCCACAGTGCATACAAAGGACACTCCATGCATTGCAGGCAGAGATTTCACAGTCCATCACTATGACTCACTCGCTGGGCGCTAGGAGCACTCCCTCTCTATTAGTCTCCTTATATCTTTGTTCTTCCTTTTCTCTACCCTATGTTTTAGACATAAAGTGTCTGCTAAAGTGGGTGAAATTATACAATGATTCATTGTACTTGCAGGAATAGTCAGAGCTCATGTCAGTGGGGTGCAGCCAACTCCCAGCCCATACCCAGACCCTGCTTCTCATCACCAAGGCCTGATGGATATGTGTCCTTGGTTGAGTCATTTTCACGTGTTGTTACTTTCCCCAAACCACTGGAAGCACTCATTCCATGAGTTCTAACAATAATAATAATGGTAACATTGATAATAGGACTGCTTCCCAAGTTGCCTAAATTCCCCCTTCCCTTCACTTATAACCCAGGGGAATTTTGAGCAATAAAATTTCTAAAAAATGGCTATATTTATATTTTTCTTACTCAGAAACATTAACAACAGCTTATTGCCTACCAGATAATTCTAAAGCTCTTATCCTTGTAATCAATGTTCTCCATGGTTATTCCTCCACTAAGTTTTCATAATTGACACCCAGTTCTCCTCTGTATTCATTCAGGTAAAGTCATATGGTATGTGTGTCCCCAAACATGGTCCCAGGTTTCCTTTCCATCTCCATCCCACCTCCAATTCTTTCTGACTAAATCCTACACATGCTGCAGAACCCAGATCAAACAACATCATCTTCTTGAAGCACTTCTGCTCTTGTCAGAAAGGAGACATTCCCTTCTTCATAAATGTTATAATTTACTCATAAACTGAGCACAGAGATGATGCTTTTCTTTGTCTCTGCATGCCTATGACTCACCACATAGTACTTTGTGCCCAGAAGAAAGAGTCAATGAGAACAATTGGTATTTTTAAGGGATTGAAGGATAAGAGAGGAAAATACCTCCACTGCCTGCCCAAAGGCTTTACTTTTATCACATCTAAACTAATTTACCTGAGGATCAGAGGGCACCATTATGTTCATGGATTTCTGTTTTGGCTTCGAGGGTTAAGTGAACATGAATACTTACAGTGTGTGCATTTGAACAGCTCTAATATGGACAGTGGCTGAAAGGCTGCTGGTTGAGGCAACAAAGTTGACTGTGCATGCCAGAGTAGTGAGAATTCTGTTTTACAATGTAAAACGTTAAGTTTTAAATAAGATATGTAATGCATGAGAATCTAGATACACATCTAAGTCATACCAGATACAACGTTAATTAAAATTTACATGAAAATACTAGAATTAAGTTAGTAATCAGTAGAGAAACGATTTAAGCTCCTCTGTATTTTAGCTTGAGTGACCATTCAGGCAAATATTCTGAACCTGCTTTGAAAGCCATTCTGAATAAATCGTGTTCTGATAAGTATTTGCCTTGAGTACCAAGTTTCCTCCCTTAAATCGACACAAGGTGAAGACTGCAAACTCAAACAAGAGGAGAAAATTGATTAACATGGACCTCAATCCCTAAGCCATCTTGTTGTTTATGATATTTTTTCTAGCTTTGTGTCATTGTAGTGTGAAGAGGAAAAGCCTGCCTAACTTAATGGTGACTCTGTAAAAAAAAAAAAAAGTCAAATTCAGCTTGTAAAATACTCAAAGATTGGGTAGTCTAATATAAACAAAGGTGCTATTATAGACTACATTAAGATTTTAATCTAAGGAAACTTAAAACATATTTCAGAGCTAGTGTTTCAGTTTCTGTATGGTTGCAAGACTTTTACTTGTCAATATAAAATATATTTCAGAATATGTGGTAAGACAAGGAAATGCATCGTCATGATTTTTTATCTCATGTGCTAGTTACCAGCCCCTTCTCCATGAGGGTCAGTGGAAGTCAGCCGTGCCCAGGAGAAAGCCAACAATGCCTTGACTTAAGTATATTTGCACATACAAAGAGGTTATTTAAATATCAGTAGATGGTAAACTATTAAAGTTCCTTCAAAGATCTTAATATGAAGTACCATTTGGAACAAAGTTAAAAATACTTTTTCTGTGGGGGAGGATGGATGGGGAGTTTGGGTTTAGCAGATACAAACTATTATATACAGGATGGATAAAAGGTGAGGTCCTACTGCATAGCACAGGGAACTATGTTCAATATCCTGTGATAAACCGCAATGGAAAATAATACGAAAAAGACCGTATATAGACGTATAACTGAATCACTTTGCTGTACAGCAGAAATTAACACAACATTGTAAATCAACTACACTTCAATAAAATAAATTCTAAAAAGAGAGATATTATATTGTGTAAGACACTGCATTTCTCAGTCATAAACCAATGTCATTTTGGGGACAGCAGGGACAAAAAGAGCCCAATGTAAGACAATTAGGTTAGGTTCTAAAATGATTGGTGACCATGGACTGGTTCTTTAATTTCCTTCTTCTCACTGAAACGCCAACCCACCTTCCTGGACAGGTGAGCATAGACAGTGTTGGATCCAATTTACTCTGGATTTTCAAGTCAGGAGGGATATTTGATTCTTTCCATCAGATTAAAAAGAGAAGACTCTCCCTGTGGGGATTTGTTTAATTGAAGAGAGAGTCATAACATAAATAATCACAACATTGATTAACTATAATTGTAGTAATTTTATTCAATCTGGGAACATCTGCAAAACATACTTAGTTCCACAGGGCCTGTCACCTGTGTCATATTTGGCCAAGTGTAAAGTTGAGTTGCAAGTTTCAATTATTAAGCTTGTGGACGTGCTTGTGCAAAACTCTTGCTGATCAATTGTAATTCACTTTTACTCATTTATTGATCACTGACTACAGTCTAATTCTCTAAACTAATACTCCCTCATCGTGAGCATCTATTACACTAATGGTCTTACCCAGATGCTAGGAGCTGTGGTGGCCCAAAGACATGATATATATTAGGTGGCTGACATGCCAAGCCCTGCTCCAATAGAAACCAATGAAGTGGAAAAATATATAACAATAAAGTCAGCTGTAATAGTTTGGCTAGTGAGGAAACAGCTGAAAAGAATGGCTGAAGTAAATCTATTTTTTAAATGATGCTGCCTCCAGACTGTCTGTAAGGATACCTACTGGACAGCTGGTTGAAGGTTCACATGCGTGAGATGGCAGGAGTCGCCACATGTGTTGTCTGTATGCATTGTGTACCGTTTAATACATAGCGCTGTGTTCTTGTCGATTTCCCTCTTTACCACCATGGCTTCTGTTCAGTTCTGAAATGTCACTGTTTTTCACCTTGCTGACCCATATGACAGATACTAGTTAGATGTTCACGAACCTCCTGGACCCGCAGGGATGCTTTGTTTCCCAGACATCCTTGCAGTCAGTTTGGGGCCATGGGTGGCTTCAGCTCCCTCTCTGCCCCCTGTTCACAGATTAGAAGAGATACAGCCTGAGAGGACACAGCTGCACCATGGGAGGAGCCACTGCTTGGAAGAGATTACCCAGGGGATCCATTCAGTCTGCCCAGGTTCTGAATGAAAAGCAAGCCTGTTATGTTTGCTCATTAAGTTTTTGCTTCTACCTGGCTCACACAGAAATCAGCAAGTCTTGTGACAAGGCAGTATACATTGTGGCCCTGGGTCGTGGACAGTGAGGCAGCCGCTGGGGTCTGGGAGATAGAGCAGTTCCAGAGATAGCATGAAACATGGAGCACTGTCAGGTGTGCACTGGGTAGCCTTTGTTCGCTTGCTTGTTTGTTCATGGTTCTGTATGTGTAACTCCTCCATCATTCCGCTCATTAAAATGGACTTTCCCATATTTCACGCACTTGGTTAGAAAATCTACAATGGAGGTGATTAAAAAACATCACTGGAAAGATGGTTTCTCTTCCAGCTTCAGCCCCTCAGCTGACCTGTAATGTGTGGTGAAACCCAAGTGGAAGTTTCCTCTGCCCTGTTGGGCCGTATGGTTCATACTGGATGACACAGTAAAAATACAACTTGAGGATTTAAAATTTGCCAAAGTTAAAAGGAGATTTGATTTAGGGGAAAAGTAATCTACGGTCTCTCTGATGCACTAGACCATCCTCCATCAGAGTTCATGGGCAAAGACTACTGTCGTTAAAACGACATTGAAATAGATGGAATTGTTGGGATTGTTTTGTGCAACACAATTACGTGACATGACTCACTTGTTTTAACCCTCCCCACTTTGTATTACACCGTATTAGGTTGTATTCCCACATCTTTTAAAAATTGTATTGGAAATCCTCCTTAGGTAGATACAGAGACACATTACTATGATAAAATATTTCATGCTAAGGAATATTTGGCCAATAATACTGGCTGTGTTTTCATTCTTAGGTTAAGAGGCATTGAAAAATCTCTTCTTACAAAACAATGATTTTAATACTTTTGTTGTTGATATTTTTAGTAAATATCAATTGTAAGGTAAATTCTATCTAATAACTTATTGCATGGAAAAATGAACCATTGCTGCTGCAATGAAGTTGTGTAGAGGGCCTGTGGAGACTGCAGTGTGAACACTCCTTAACTAAGGTCACCCATCACCCAATAAACAGCTCAAAGGGTCCTGAGTGCAGGGCTGGCAAGTGTGGACCTTCAATCAGAATTTTATTTTATTTTAATACTTCTTGATTTCAAATTAATGTGGCTGTTTCTATCTAGTGCTAGACCCACACACAGAAGTGGTCACTTTTGGTTTTATACCAATCATTGTAATCACGAGTGATGTTCTAATATGTTGGGACCACATCATCTGTCCAAACAAGCTTCTACTTGCAGAAATGCACTGATGATCTCTCTAGTATCAGAATTTCTCTATCTTCAACTCATGTATAATTCTCTAAATGTGTCTTGCTACCAAAAGTTAAAGATATTATTCTATCAGTCTTTGAGATAAAACTGAACTGAAAGCGAGCGTTTGCGTCTATGAGGGAATACCCAGCCTTCACACATTTCTTAACCAAAACAGTGTAGGTTACACCAGCTAAATGGCGCTGTACGTGGCCCACACCTGCAATATGCATATTGTCCAATAACACTCCTAACTGTATCAACCAAACAACGCAGCATCTATCAGACAGACTTTAAACCATCATGAGGCATTCACACTGCAGCTCCCTGTCAATCTCCTGGTCGGCTTTCCCTCAATTCGGTGTATCTGTATTCCATATGCAAATTCTCCAGTGAATGATTTTCCTGTTTTGTAAGCTAGACTGCACCTGTAACATGTGGGATTGAGTTAAAACTGACAAGCAGACAAGCACAGGCACATTATCTTGACAAACTCAGCCTCCGAAAATTACCCTGTGCCTGAATTATTAAAATAACAAGGAATGTTTCACTCAGCTGTGCAGAAATGATCCTAATTGTCCACTTTAGCTAAATCCTTTCAGTCTCTGAGATCGGTCAATTCACACTGGTGGCTTGCAAATTCCTCAACTCCCATTAGGGGAAAGAAGAACAGTAGTCCAATGCACCCTCATTTATTTTAATAGCCTGCCAAGCAGACATGAAAATGTTAAAGTTGGAAGGCTATAACATGACAGGATTCTGACTTGTCAGAGCCACATTATATCCAGTTAAAACACTTTCTTTTTCCCTTTCATGTCTTCTCAGGTAAGTGGGGAACTAATTGTCAAATTACTAATTTTGTTGGCATTAATATCAATACTAAGACAAGAGGAGCATGAACTGCTGAGTGAGAGGTTTTTCTTCTTCACCCTCTGCTGCTGATGGGGAAATTACCCTGGAATCAAGTAAAGAATTAAATTTGTATGATCCACTTGCTATTTGCTACTAACCCATTCCTGCTAGCCCTGTTTGCTAATCCTGTCAGCTGAACAGGATGCTTTGACATCATCTGGCATGTGTTTGTGGCTCCTAGTGTGCAGGGCATTGCAATAATGAATCAAATTAAGCATTTACTCTGTGCTACATTTCATACAAGTACACAATGAAGCATGAATGTGTAGAAGCCAAGAGACTTGCTATTCAAAGTCCTTAAAAGTAAAGATCTTTCAATCTGGTCATAGATTTTGTTATCAACATTTAGAATGTGTATGTTGTCCTGGAAAAAATTAATATCAGCACCATTCACTCTCAAATGTGTCCTCTTTTGATGGTAAAATTATATGATTAACCTAGTTACTGATAATACACTAAAATGTGGTCTAAGTCATATGGCATCACCTAAAACATGCTTTTTGAAGTAACTGGTGAAGAGTGTTCACACACGGGGGACACAGTGGTGAGAGAGGGTCTGTGCTAAAAGCTAGGTTGTTCGGCAGGAAGGTGAAAAGGAACCAGAAGGAGGAAGTGGTTGGAAGGTCAGGCTGTAACCATTCTGCTTTGACAAGCAAAGGAAAGGAAAATATTTTCCAAAGCTTGGGGGTTTGGGTGCTGTCCACACACTGGGTTTTGCTCTTGGAAAATGGTGGGTCTTCAGCTGTGGAATCCAGGTCTATTTTATACTCAATTTTTACAATACTTAAAAAAGGAAAGAGAAGAAAAACAACACTATAAACAAAATGGGCTTTATTTTATGAATGACAAAACTCAGAGAACATACCTCTGTTTGAGTCTCCAGTGAAAGCTATTTGTGAACTTCAGTGACCATAGATTTTCCAGTATAGCAATTTCTTCAGTTAATAAAGCAAAGCCTTTGTTTTCCACTATTGGCATCAACTGTGGCAGTCAAAGGGTGGGATGCCACAGATTCTGGGATATGGGGAATGTAAAGAAATGACATTGCTAATTCATCATATTTACATTTCTTATAGTAGACTTATTTTTTTTATTTTTTTCTCAGCAATTTGAAGGTAACATCCATTCAGAACCATTGTAGATCACAACATCTTTCCTAGTTTTCCCTGGGAGGAATCTGATTATTTGTTTTGATGCCTTTCATTTAAAGAATCAAATAAAATTAACTTTTCCTTTATAAAAAGTTCCTTTCTTTCTACACCTGTTTTTTAAAATTAAACTTCTTCTTGTGAGTTCAGACAACTATAAGTTTGTGTTTAGCCTTAATTTGCACATTCACTGGTGCAATTAGCAGCTAGGTATTTCAGGTGAGCTTAGACACCTGTGTCAGATATAAAACAATTATTGCTTTTTTGTTGCACTGTGAATATGCTCAACAGCTCCGTTGCAGAATAAAACAACAACAAAAAAAAACCTTGTGGTTTCTTTTCCTGAAATGGAAATATCATTAAGCACAGAACTGTGCTTAACAAAGAGATTGATTTGTCAAGGTGCCTAGTGGAAACCTGTGACACTGCGAGTCCATGGGTCATGAGCGCCATGTGTGGAATGGAAATCCAGAAAGACATCAGTACCGTGAAACAGACAGTGTAAACTGATGACCCAAGATCTGGTCGCTGAAAACCAGGAGAAAACCAATACCTTAGTTTTGAAAGTGTAACAAACACTGCTTTCTACTGCACCTAAAATTCAAACCCCAAGGGGGAGAAGCCAAGGCGACAATATACAGTACCTACTGGGTACATCAATTGGGGCTGTGGAACCCAATGTTCTCGTTAGGGTCAGGGAGTTCAGTATTTCCTTTTTGGCTTGTTTCTCAAGCCCATCTGTGTGGTTTGGAGACGAAGGAGACAGTGTGCTTTTCATGGATTTTCAACTAGTTCAAGTATGCCGTCCAGCTCCCATGCAAGCACCATTTTGCAGAGGAGGCATGAAATCAATGAGCCGTTCACTGGAGGAAGGGGGTTCCTTCCTGACTTTCTAACGACCCAACTTCAGACCTCACCCCAGTCCTCTTCTTGCTCTTCCCTGAGTACCATTCGGACGTACAGGCTGAGCATCCCCCACCAGCACGCCCTCCCTTGGCTGGTGTGCAGAGCTGGATTTCCCACTGGGCATCCCTGCCTTAATCATCCATCAGCATCTCATCACCCACTTTTCTAAATCCAGCCTGCTCCTCCACATGAGTCCTTATTAATTAATGGTATTTCCATTTCAAGCAAAAAACTGCAGGTTTCAATTGTTTGAGTCAATGTTGCATCAGAACTTTCTCCCAGCCCCTCTCTTTTCTTTTCCCTTTATCACCATTTTTTCCTGGTTTACTTACCAGTCTCACCTGGACCCTCATTTTTTAACCTGGAAAACATGATCATCTTGTCAATACCTTGTTTAAAATCCCTGATGGGCTCTGTGTTACCTACAGCAGTAACATTCCAAAGGGGTCTGTAAGTTATGTCTTTCAGGCATGGTCTTGGACCTTCTGTGATGAAAGAATACTCGGGGAGCATCTAGAGCCACACGGAAAGTGTCCTAACCTCAAATCTGCTACATGGTTTCTCGTGGAATCTTGTAGTGTTTACTTGAACGAAGGCCCCACTGATGGAGCAAAGATAGTCTTTCAACAAGTGATGCTGGAACAACTGTACATCCACTTGAAAAAAAAATGAATCTAGAGGCACTGACCTTACACCCTTCACAAAAATTAACACAAAATAAATCATAGACTTAGATGTAAAATGCAAAACTATAGCACTCCTAAAAGTTAACATAGGTGACACTTAGATGACCTTGGATATGGTCATGGCTTTCTAGATACAACTCAGTCATGATCCATGAAGGAAATAGTTGATAACCTGGACTTTATTAAAGTATATTAAAATTACAAACTTCTGCTCTGGGAAAGACAATGTCAAGAGAATGAAAAGATATGCCACAGACTGGGAGAAAATATTTACAAGGACACTTCTGATAAAGGACTATTATGTAAAATGTACAAAGAAAACTGAAAACTCAACAATAAGAATACAAAAACCTGATTTTAAAATGGGCCAAAGACCTTAACAGACACCTCATCAAAGAAGATACACAGATGGAAAGAATTAGACAAAATTATTCTCCATATTTTATGTCATATTGAAAATACAAACATTAAAAATTAAACAGTGAGATAGCACTGTATACCTATTAGAATGGTCAAATTCCAGAACACTGACAACACCAAATTCTGGCAGGGATGTGAAGCAATAGGAACTCTCATTTATTGCTGGAGGGGATGCAAAATGGTACAGACACTTTAGATGACAGTCTAGCAGTTTCTTATAAAACTAAACATATTCTTACCATACAATCCATCAATCATACTCTTTGGTATTTATGCAAAGGAGTTGAAAACTTAGGTCCACACAAAAACCTTCACAGAGATGTTACTTTATTTATAACTTTATTAATAACTGCCAAAACTTGGAAGCAACCATGATGTCCTTCAGTAGGTGAATGCATAAACTATGGTACATTCAAACAATGGAATACTATTCAGTGCTAAAAAGAAATGAGTTATCAAGCCATGAAAAGTCATGGAGGAAACTTAAATGTGTATTACTAAGTGAAAGAAGCCAATCTGAAAAGGATGCATCCTAGATAATTTCAACTATATGACATTCTTTAAAAAGGCAAAACTATGGAGATAGTAAAAAGATCAGGGATTGCCATGGGTAGAGCAGTGTGGGAGAAATCTGTGGACAGAGCAGATGATTTTTAGGCAGTGAAAATACCCTATGTGATACTACAATGATAGATATATATCATAACACATTTGTCCAAACTCAACTAATGTACAAAGCCAAGAGAGAACAGTATTGTAAACAGTGGACTTTGGGTGACAATCAAGTGTCCATGTAGGATCATTGATTGTAACAAATGTACTGTCTAGTGTAGGATGTTGATAATGGGGGACGCGGTTCATGTACTGGGGCAGGAGGTACATGCGGAATATGTACGTTCCTCTTGATTTGGTTATGCACCTAAAACCGCTCTAAAAAATAAAAACCAAGTCAAAATAAGGACTCATAGTTTAACAAAAAAGAAGAAAAAAATGATTGTTTGCAAACGCAATGAACCAGTAAATAAAATCCAACTTAACAGTCACTGGATCTTTGAGTGCTCCCTCCAGATTCTCTTCCATCACTGTTCCAGGCAGAATCTAGGGTCTGATCACATGCCTTTCCAGGAGTTCTCTTTCATACCTCATGGTGCTGCATCTGCTGCTTCCTCTGCGTGGAAGACCCTCACTCTCTTCTCCAAATGGAGCACCTTTTGAGACCCTGCTCCATCTCTTCTTTGTGAAGCTTTTCCTGACCCTGACTTCCTCTCTGCTACATAGTGATTAGACCAACAGTTAGTTCATATTGCCAATTTAGTGTGATTTTTGTCTATCTGTCTCCCTGCACACACAAATTAATGGCATCAAGGTAAGGGGCATGTTTCAATCATGCCTGCATCTCAGTAGGAGCAAAAATGGAAACATTATCATATTGTTAAAAACTATAAGGAAAATAATGATATAAACAGAGACACAGAAATTCAAAGAGGGTAGTTTCTCGGCCACCAAGTTTATTAAACCACTCCCAATGCTATTATTACCAGACATCCTAAAACTCCCTCAGTGGAATGAATTATTTAGACCTTAATATGTGTTTTGTTTGCAGTGGGGTTTTCTCTAAAACTCTTCCCACCTCAATCCACACACACAGGTATGACACTGCCATGACCCTCTCTTTCCACTTTCATCACAAAAATGCAGACAAAGCTTTGAGCCAGTGACCAGTTTCAGACTGGGGAGGGACACTGTTTACTCCTGTGTTCTCTTCCACAGAAACTGAGAGGTTTACTTGTTAATTTGTTTGCTTGTTAGCATTAGGCTTTGTAGGAAAAACACCTCTTTAGAATTAACATGTGGGCAGGGAAGTTTTCTCAGTCAAGTAAATGAATCAATATTTAATGGCATTTTTAGAAGCAGTATTTGTCTATGATAATGTTGAAAGATTTGTAACTTGGAAATTAAAACACCATGGCTGTGAGTTTTTGAAGAACATTTAACCTTACATTTGAGATGGATCTTGGGTAGAGGAAGATGAAGTTGAGGAACTATAGATATTTTTAGAAAACTGAGTGCCAGCAGGAAAAGAAGAGATGCATGTGTCAGGACCTGTTGAAGGCACATCCATGTTCCCAGGGATAAGGAGTGGAACAGGAAGGAATGATGGGGCAGTCATGATTTGGTGGTTTCGGGGTCACTACTGTCCACAGTGAGGAGGTTCACTACAGAGCAAAGCATCCAGCTGTTCCTAGCCATGCACCACACTTCATGTTTTAAAACTGTCTGTGCTACTGGAGATAGAATTGAAAGATGGCTGCTTTATCCAGCCTACCACTCCTCAGGTTCCAAGACCACACTGTGTATGGTACCGACAAGCATCCTTCTGGAGAGAAGCCTAAAGACAGTGCCTCCCTTTACCCTGTTTCCTGCTGAATCAGGAGGACACAAAAAAGGGCCACTCCCAAGAGTGTGGAAATTCACCATTTCTGGTGTTCCTTTGAGTAATCTGGCAGAGGACTGCATCCTCCAACAGAATGCAAATTAATTGAGGAACTGGTCTTATTTTTTACAGCAGAAGCACAATGTACAAGGGTTGTGAAAGTGAGAGTATTGGTTGGTGTGGGCTGCCATAACTAAACGCTGCAGACTGGGCAGCCTACACAACAGAAATTTACTTTCTCCTGGTTGCAGAGGCTGGAAGTCCGAGATCAGGATGCCAACATAGTTGGATTCTGATGATAGCTTTCTTCCTGGCTTGCAGATGGCCACCTTCTCACTGCGTCCTCAAGTGGTCAAGAGGAACATCCAAGTCTCTGCTGTCTCATCTTATGAGGACACTAATCCCATCACGGGATCCATCCTAAGGACCTCATCTAAACTTAATTACTTTCCAAAGGCCCCATATCCAAATACTACCACATAATGGGCTAGAGCTTCAAAGTATTATTTTTGAGGGGACACAATTCATTGCAAAAAACAATTAACATGGAGTACCACATAAACAGGTACCCGGCAGGCATCTCTGACAGCTGATCACACTTAAGGGTAAGATTCATGAAGAAAAACATAAGATATTTGGACATTTCATTATGTAGAGTTTTATGGAACAGATAATAATGGAAAGGAAAAGTTAAGGAGAATAACACTGAGCATCTGTCTTCCTTAGAAATGTGGCTGAGAGACATGCCCAGTAACATGTCCAGAGGGATGACACCTCCCACTCTCTCGCTCTGTGTATGTGTGTGTATGTCTTTCTCTTTCTCAGGCCAACCATAGTATAAGTGCTGAATTCAGGCTATGAAATTTCTTCTATATAATTATTCAGCTTTCCTTTAACTATTTATTTAGTGAAAGTAATCTGCGCACCATCAAGTTAGGATGTATAGAATTGATCACACTTTTCATAATGGCCTTAAACAATTGTATTGGAACACTGTTAAGCCATCACCAACTTCAAACACTGAATTTATTCAGCAAATCTTTCTTGAGCACCACTGTTTCAATGCTAAGAATCAGGAACAGAACAGACAAATATTTCTTCTCCCTTAGTATTTATTCTTAAGTTACAAGTAAAGGGGACTTCTATGTAACATCCAAAATTAGATCAAAATTCATACAAATGGGGACTTAAGCTTCCACCCAAGATGGAGTAACAGGGAATGGATTTTCCTTCTCCAAAACCAATAAAAAATGGACAAATGTATAAAACACTGGTTTTCAAGACACAGGACAACAGGCAACAAAGGACAGTGATTCCTGGGAGCTGGAAAACAAACAAGGTGAGTGTTATAATTGGCCCAGCAAATACTTTAGAAAATTTCCGGACCACAGTGAAGTGAGAGGGAACCCAGCAGGAACCAGGTGGACTCTCTGAGTTCAGCAGATGGACCTGAAAATCTAGGAAATCTAAGACAGAGAGAATTTTTATGTCAGAGCCCTGGAGAAGAGAGAGCCTCCAGAAAGAGAAGTTTGGTCGTGGCATCCTCAGATACTCAGAAGGTTAATTATCAGTGCTTGTGTGTGAAGAAACTGCACAAGGATGAGAAAAGAGCCCCATGAAAGTTTTGGAAGGAAAAGTGTGGGACACCTGAACAGGGTGAGGAATAGTATCTATTCCTACAGTCACATTGTAAAACCTCATAATTCAAAAGTCATAAAGCTAAGAGGGCTGTTGCCTTTGTAGTGGAGAAAAATTAGCCCTACACTCAGTATTGTTCTGGCTCAGCTCAACAAATTTTGAAAGCAAGAGCTGGAAGAATCAAATAATTTGCAAGAAATGTAGGTACATCTCAGGAAAAAGAAAATAAAAACATATGTGTAAGGATAGAAACATTTCCAACAGCTAGACAAGGTAAAATATACATCTATGATATCCATATGCAAAAATCAGGAAAATACCACCCATAATGAAGGGATAATTGAATCAATTAAAACCAATCCAGAATTAACAAAGATAGTAGAATTATCAAACAAGACACTTAGAAAGTTGTTATAGATTCATGGTTTTAGCCACAATATGTAAAAATTTGGAAGTTGTCACTTCATTCCTTAACAACAAAAAAAGTTAAACTAAAATACAGCTACTTTCCTTGGGTCCATCAGAGAACTGAGGTTTCAGGGCAAACCACCACCATGAACTCTGGAGAGAAAGGAGAATCCAGAGTGACAGCTGCGATACTCCTACTTGAGGCAGAAGGTGCTGGAGCCATAAACTGGTAGGAAAGTAAATATGGTAATTTTGACCAAGTAATGAGGATGAGTGTAGGCTACCATTTTGGGGGGACACACAACTCATGGACTTTACCTCCTGGAATTCTACTAGTTTATGGTACAGATCCGAGAAAGACCCCACCCCTCCATGAGTCTGGCAGAGGGAAGAAAATAATGATTCTTGTGAAATAATCCCAGTGCTTTCTCAAAAAAAAAAAAAAAAAAAAAAAAAGGCCTACTTTCTACAGAAAAAGACTTAACAAAACCTATCCAACTTGGGGGAAATATATTTCATAAGAATGCTTGAGTTACTACATTAATTTCAAATGAAGTAGGTTTTAAATTGAGGAAAATTACCAGGAATAGAGAGTGATATTATATAATGATAAAAGGACCAACTCTCAACAAAACAAAACAAAAAACAAAACAAAGCAATCCTTATGTCTTGAATCTAACAACAGTGTCAAGAGATGTGAGGCAAAAACAGATTGTACTGAACAGATAAATAGATAAATTCATTATTATGATTGGAAACTTCAACACCTCTCTTTTTGTACAATAATTGATAGATTAAAAAAAGCAATGTTGACCTGAGCAATACTATCAACAAATTGATGTAATTAACATTTATAGAATACTCTGTCCTCAACAGCAGAATTCATATTCTTCTCAAGCTCTCATGGAACTTTCACCAAAATAGACCACATTCTGTCCATAAACTCCACCTTAACAAATTCAAAAGAATATTAATCATACAAATTATGTCTTCAGAACTCAATGAGATTAGACTAGAAGTCAATAATAGAAATAAAACTGCAAAATCCTTGAGTTTTGAACATTAAACAGCACACTTCTAAATCGCACTTGGATTTACAAAAACATCTCAAAATTTGTTTTTAAATCTATTGAACGAAGTTAATACAGAAAACAGTGCCCAAATTTGTGGAATGCAATAAAAGCAGTGCTTAGAGGGAAATCTATAGCATTAAATGCATATGTTAGAAAATAATACAGATCTGAAATAAATAATCTAAGTTTCCACCTTGAGAAATTAGAGAAAAAAAGATCAATTTAACCCTAAAACAATCAGAATAAAATACATAATAAGAGGTAAAGAAAAACAGCATTGAAATGGAAGACTGGAAAACAATAGAAAAAATCAACAAAACTAAAATCCTATTATTTGAAAAGATTGGTAGAATTGATAGCCTCAATCCAGGCCAGGTTATCCACAAACAAACTAGAGAAGAGACAGTTACAAAGATCAGAAATGAAAAATTAGTTGTCATGTGTTATCTCATGGAGATTAAAAGGATAATAAAGAGTACTATAAATAACTGTGTGCCCACAATTTGATAACTTAGATTAAATTGATAAGTCCTTTGGAAGATGCAAACTACTGAAATTTATATGAGGAGAAATGGACATGTGTATATGTCTATATCTATTTAAGAAATCAAATTAATAATAAATTTCTAAAAAGAAAGCACCAGCCCTGGATGTGGAGGTCAAAATTCTCCACAAAATATTAGCAAATCAAAAATAAAAATTAATTTTAAAATATACACACATCCAACTGAGATTTATTCACATTTCCAGGGCTGGTTCAACATTTGAAAATCTTTCAATGTAATCCCCACACATTAACAAGCTAAAGAAGAGTAATTATACGTTTGTATTAATGGATGCAAAAAATATATATATATTCAACACAAAATAACATCTATTCATGATAAAACTCTCAGTGCCCTGGTAATAGAGAGGAATTCTCTCATTTTGATAAAAAATAATTACAAAAGAGCCTAGAGTTGAAATATAATTAAAGTTGAAATATAAGAAGCTTACCCTTCAGATGTAGAACAAGTGAAGGACGCTCTTTCTCACCACTTCTATGCAAAAATTTTCTGGAAGTCTTAACTAGTATAATAAGATAGAAAAAGAAAAAATATATATATATATATATACAGAGAAACAAATCTCTATTTATAGATGACATGATTGTCTATGGAGGAAAACCCAAACAACAGCAAAAAACCCCTCCTGGTACTAGTAAGAAAGTAAGGAAAGGCCACAGAATATGACATTGTATAAAATGTGATTGCTTTTCTATATACCAGATATGAACTACTTGAATTTGAACTTTGAAAAGCAAAGCAACTTAAAATATCAATAAAAAGTGAAACAGGTACAAATCCAACAAAATATGTACAAAGTCCATATGTGGAAAACTATAATATATTCATGAAAAATATAAAGGAAATCTAAATAAATGGAGAGTAGTCCATATTCATGGATTTCAAAACTCAATGTTGTTAGGATGTCAATTCTTCCCAAACTGACTATAGAATGAATACAATCAAAATCAAAATCCTAGCAAGCTATTTTGTAGATATTGACAAACTTATTCTGAAATTTATAGTGAAAGGTAAAATAGCTAGAATAGCTAACACAATACTGAAGAAGAACATATTTGAAAAATTTTTAATATCCAATTTCAAGACAAAATAAAAGCTACAGTAAGAAGACAGCAATGTGTTGGTGAAAGAAGACATGTAGATCAATAGAACAGAATGCAAAGCCCAGAAATAGACCCACACACACACAGTCAACGGACCTTTGCAAAAAGAGCAAAGGCAATGTGATAGAAGAAGGAAAAACTTTTTGACAAATGCCCTGGAACAATTAGATGTCTGATTGCAGAAAAAAATAGAGTGCACAAAGACATTACACTTGAGAAAAAAAATAACTCATAACAGAATATAGACCTACACGTAAACTGCAGAACTATAAAACTTCCAGAACAAAAAGTCTTAGGAGAAAATCTTTATGAGCTTGGCGTGGTAATAAGATTTCAGGTACAACATAAAAAGCATGATGCATGAAATCAATCAACGTGATACACCATATTAACAAATTGAAGGAGAAAAACCATATGATAATCTCAATAGATGCAGAGAAAGCTTTCAACAAAATTCAACACCCATTTATGATAAAAACCCTGCAGAAAGGAGGCATAGAGGGAACTTTCCTCAACATAATAAAGGCCATATATGACAAACCCACAGCCAGCATCGTCCTCAATGGTGAAAAACTGAAACCATTTCCACTGAGATCAGGAACAAGACAAGGTTGCCCACTCTCACCACTCTTATTCAACATAGTTTTGGAAGTTTTAGCCACAGCAATCAGAGAAGAAAAGGAAATAAAAAGAATCCAAATTGGAAAAGAAGAAGTAAAGCTGTCACTGTTTGCAGATGACATGATACTATACATAGAGAATCCTAAAGATGCTACCAGAAAACTACTAGAGCTAATCAATGAATTTGGTAAAGTTGCAGGATACAAAATTAATGCACAGAAATCTCTGGCATTCCTATATACTAATGATGAAAAATCTGAAAGTGAAATCAAGGAAACACTCCCATTTACCATTGCAACAAAAAGAATAAAATATCTAGGAATAAACCTACTTAAGGAGACAAAAGACCTGTATGCAGAAAATTATAAGACACTGATGAAAGAAATTAAAGATGATACAAATAGATGGAAAGATGTACCATGCTCTTGGGTTGGAAGAATCAACATTGTGAAAATGACTCTATTACCCAAAGCAATCTACAGATTCAATGCAATCCCTATCAAACTACCACTGGCATTTTTCACAGAACTAGAACAAAAAATTTCACAATTTGGTATGGAAACACAAAAGACCCCGAATAGCCAAAGCAATCTTGAGAACGAAAAATGGAGCTGGAGGAATCAGGCTCCCTGACTTCAGACTATACTACAAAGCTACAGTAATCAAGACAGTATGGTACTGGCACAAAAACAGAAAGATAGATCAATGGAACAGGATAGAAAGCCCAGAGATAAACCCACGGACATATGGTCACCTTATCTTTGATAAAGGAGGCAGGGATGTATGGTGGAGAAAGGACAGTCTCTTCAATAAGTGGTGCTGGGAAAACTGGACAGGGACATGTAAAAGTATGAGATTAGATCACTCCCTAACACCATACACAAAAATAAGCTCAAAATGGATTAAAGACCTAAATGTAAGGCCAGACACTATCAAACTCTTAGAGGAAAACATAGACAGAACACTCTATGAGATAAATCACAGCAAGATCCTTTTTGACCCACCTCCTAGAGAAATGGAAATAAAGACAAAAATAAACACATGGGACCCAATGAAACTTAAAAGCTTTTGCGCAGCAAAGGAAACCATAAACAAGACCAAAAGACAACCCTCAGAATGGGAGAAAATATTTGCAAATGAAGCAAGTGACAAAGGATTAATCTCCAAAATTTATAAGCAGCTCATGCAGCTCAATAGCAAAAAAACAAACAACCCAATCCAAAAATGGGCAGAAGACCTAAATAGACATTTCTCCACAGAAGATATAAAGACTGCCAACAAACACATGAAAGGATGCTCAACATCTTTACTCATTAGAGAAATGCAAATCAAAACTACAATGAGATATCATCTCACACCAGTTAGAATGGCCATCATCAAAAAATCTACAAACAATGAATGCTGGAGAGGGTGTGGAAAAAAGGTAGCCCTCTTGCACTGCTGGTGGGAATGTGAATTGGTACAGCCACTATGGAGAACGGTATGGAGGTTCCTTAAAAAACTACAAATAGAACTACCATATGACCCAGCAATCCCACTACTGGGCATATACCCTGAGAAAACCATAATTCAAAAAGAGACATGTACCAAAATGTTCATAGCAGCCCTATTTACAATAGCCCGGAGATGGAAACAACCTAAGTGTCCAACATCGGATGAATGGGTAAAGAAGATGTGGCACATATATACAATGGAATATTACTCAGCCATAAAAAGAAATGAAATTGAGCTATTTGTAATGAGGTGGATGGACCTAGAGTCTGTCATACAGAGTGAAGTAAGTCAGAAAGAGAAAGACAAATACTGTATGCTGACACATATATATGGAATTTAAGAAAAAAAAATGTCATGAAGAACATAGGGGTAAGACAGAAATAAAGACACAGACCTACTTGAGAATGGACTTGAAGATACGGGGAGGGGGAAGGGTAAGCTGTGACAAAGCGAAAGAGAGGCTTGGACATATATACACTACCAAACGTAAGGTAGATAGGTAGTGGGAAGCAGCCGCAGAGCACAGGGAGATCAGCTGGGTGCTTTGTGACTGCCTGGCGGGGTGGGATGGGGAGGGTGGGAGGGAGGGAGATGCATGAGGGAAGGGATGTGGGAACAGATGTATATGTATGACTGATTCACTTTGTTATAAAGCAGAAACTAATAAAAAATATATATATAATAAAAAAAAGCATGATGCATGAAAGAAACTGTTAATAAATTGCAATTTATTAAAATTGTATGTTCTTTATGCAAAATACACTGTTAAAATAATGAAACAACAATCCACAGATGAGTAAACTGTTTGCAAGACACACTTCTGTTAAATAATTTGTATCCAAAATATTCAAAGAATTCTCAAAACTCAAAAGAAAGACCAAAAATAAATAAATAAATAAATAAATAAATAAATGGGCCTAATATCTGAAGAGATACTCACCAAATAGTCATAGAGATGGAAAGTGTACATGTGAAAAGAGGTTCAACATCATTTGTCATAAAAAGGTCAGTGATTCAAAGTAGCCGAGGCACCTCCTCATGTCTATAAAAATGGCTCAAAATTAAAACAAAAGCAATAAACTGAACCAAAACAAACCAAAACCCCCCTAAAACCTGAAAATATCAATTGTTGGCAAAAATGCAGAACAATAGGAACTCTCACTCATTGCTGGTGAGTGTAGAAAATGGTGTAGATGCTTTGGATGATACTTTCTCATTTTCTAACAAGGCCAGACATAGTCTTCCCATATGATTTGGTAATTACACTCTTAGGTATTTATTCAACTGATTTGGAATCTATATTAACATAATAACTTCCATGTGACTATGTATAGCATCTTTATTCATAACCACCCAAAACTAGAAGCAACCAAGATGACTTTCCATATGTGCATGGGTAAACAAACTTGGTACATCCCTACAAGGAAATGTTATTCAGCAATGAAAAGATAGTGGCTCCCACCAACAGTGTATGGAGGTTCCTCAGTAAACTAAAAATAGAATTACCATACGATCCAGCAATCACACTCCTGGGCATGTATCCTGACAAAACTATAATTCAAAAAGTTACATGCACCCCTATGTACATAACAGCACTATTCACAATAGCCAATACATGGAAACAACCTAAATGTCCACCAACAGATGAATGGATAAAGAAGATGTGGTACCTTGAGGACACGGGGAGGGGGAAGGGTAAGCTGGGATGAAGTGAGAGAGTAGCATTGACATATATACACTACCAAATGTAAAATAGCTAGTGGGAAGAAGCTGCATAGCATAAAGAGATCAGCTTGGTGCTTTGTGACCACCTAGAGGGGTGGGATAGGGAGGGACATGCAAGAGGGCAGGGATATGAGAATATATGTATGCATATAGCTGATTCATTTTGTTATACAGCAGAAGTGAACACAACATTGTTAATTACACTCCAATAAAGATGCTAAAAAAAAAAGAAATGAGATATCAAACCATGATAATACATGGAGGCCTCTTAACTATGTGAGCTAAATGAAAGAAACCAGTCTGAAAAGATTATATACTGTGATTCTAGATATATGATGTTCTGGGAAAGAGCAACATTTAGGGAGAGAAAAAGATCTATTGTTGTCATGGAGAGAAGGATGGAGGGAAGGTTGAATAGATGAATTACAGGGCATATTTTAGAACACTGAAACTATTTTGTTTAATATTGTAATAGTGCATACATGATACTGTGTATACGTTAAAACACACAGGTCTTTATAACACAAGAATGAACGTTAATGTGTGCAAATTTACTAGAAAATATCATTTAGGAGGTTAAAGGATCCCATAATAGAATACAGAATCTGACGAAATAGTCTGACTAAGTGACAAATATATGAAAGAGCTTTGATGAATGAGGTCAGGAAAAATGGTACTAACTTAGGTAATTTGGAAGTGAGTGGAGTCTATAAGACTAAAAACAAAATAAACTGTACATAAGCACTGCAGTCTGGTTGTTTTCCACGGGTGTGGGTTAGCAATTTCGATACTGCTCTATACATGCTATAATTGAACAATTAGGTAAATGGATGATGGATGATGAAGGCCTAGATTTTCACTGTTGGAGTTGAAGTTTACAAGTGAGCAAGGGAGACAACTAAGATAAATTAGAGCTGCAGACATCAATGTAAACTCATATAGAGCTGAAAAATATACAACTGGTTACACATACGAATTTTGTAGATATTTGTAAATGCACAAGTTACTATATACATATAAAACATACATCTCCTTGCTCTGTTGGTTGAGGGATGTAGAAACAGTGTGTCCTCTTGTAAGGACACTAGTGATTACATTCAGGGACCATCCAAATAATCAAGAAAATCTCCCCATCACATAATTATTTACTTAATCACATCTACAAAGTTTATTTTGCTCTAAAAGGTAACTTTCACAAGTTCCAGGGATTAGGATGTGGATATCTCTAGGGGTTGGCCCATGATTTATTCTCCAACAATGACCTTGGAACATCTTGTAGTGAGAGAAAGTAAAGAAATACTCAAAAAAGAATGAGGGGCTTCCTTGTGGCGCAGTGGTTGAGAGTCCGCCTGCCGATGCAGGGGGACATGGGTTCGTGCCCCGGTCCAGGAGGATCCCACATACCATGGAGCGGCTGGGCCTGTGAGCCATGGCCACCGAGCCTGCGCGTGCGGAGCCTGTGCTCCACAACGGGAGAGGCCACAACAGTGAGAGGCCCGCATACTGGAAAAAAAAAAAAAATGATGAAGGTATGTTGTAGGGACACAGAGCAAGGAGCCAGCTGACAGAGCTCCTAATGACCAAATCTGGAACAATTAAGAAAATAAAACCTTGGATTATAATCCAAAGTACAAAATACATATCCATGAGTCCATACTGATAAATGATTAAATAAATAAGCAAATGGGAGAGAGTTCCAAATAATTTATGCATTTACTCTCCCCCTACCCTCAAGTGTGGGATGTTATAGTAACTTTACAGTAGAGAAACCTGACAAGCACTGACTCCACTAAATAATCATTATTAATGTCAACAGTTACAAGTCATATTACTAGTGCATACCCTTAGAATGATATTATGAAAATCACACTTTATCTTCCACAAAACACATAACCCTACTCTAAACATGAGAGAAACATCAGGTAGATTATATTTGGGGGCATTATGCAAAAGACTTGACCTGTACTCCTCAAAACTGTCAAGAACATAAAAAAACAAGGAAAGTCTGACAAACTGTCACTGTCAAGAGGAACCTATGCAGACATGATAGCATGATGACTAAATGTAATGTGGGATCCTGATTGAGATCCTGGAATAGAAAAAAAGACTTTAGGTAAAACCAAGGAAATCTGAATAAAATATAGAATCTAGTTAATTATAAAACATCAGTATTTATTCATTAGTTGAAGAAATTACTCTATACTAATATAATAAAAGAGGAAACGTGTGGGTATATGGAAATTCACTGTACTATCTTCACAATGTTATTTTTTTAAAGTTATTATAATCCTATTCAATGGAAGATATAAAAAGGAACTAAATCAAGCTTCTGAAGATCTAAACTACATTGTGTGACACAAAAATACCCTGAGTAGAGTGAAAAGCAGATTAAAAATTGCAGGATAAAAGATAAGTAAACTTGAAATGAGAGCAATTGAAACTATCAAAATATAAGCACAGAGATAAAAGAGAATCATGGGAAATGAGAGGCGAACCAGTGGAGTGTGCGATGACACCAGGTAGCTGGGTAGAAGTGTAGTTCACATACTCAAAAGGGAGGAGGGAAATGGAAGACACTGAAACAATATTGGCTGATTTTTATTTTTTTCAAATTTGATGCAAACTATAAAACACCAGGTACAAGAAACTCAGTTAACATCAAGTGCAAGAAACATGAGGAAAACCACATCAAGGCACATAATGATCTTTTTTTTTTTTTTTCCAAACCAGTGATAAGGAGGAAACCTTAGAAGCAGTGAGAGGAGAAAAACAAAATGTTACACAGGGACACACAAAAAAGCGGGAGAGCAGATTTCTCTTCAAAATCAATGCCAGTAAGAAGACCGGTTCGATGACTTTAAAGTACTGAAAAGAAAAAAAAAAAAAAGAAAAGTTACAAATTGTATAAAAAGAGGAAACGAAGACATTACCAGACATGCAAACAATGAAATAATTTATCACTTGCAAATGTGCACTACAAGACACGTTAAAAGAAATCCTTCAGGCAAAAGACAAGTGATATCTGATGAAACACAAATTCATGCAAAGGAATGAAGAACACTGGAAATCATAACTACATGAATAAATACATGATATTTTTTCTCTTCATTCAACTTATTTGTTTAAATTAAAATAATAAAAATGTTGGGTAGGTCTTATAACACATTTAAAATTAAATGTGTGACAATATTAACATAAAAGCCAGTAGGGGAAAAATTGAAGCATACTACTGTAACATTTTTATAGTCTACATGGAGTCATATATTATTACTTGAAAATAGATTGTGATAAATTTAAGATGTACACTATGAACCCTATGGTAACCGAAATAAAAAAAAAAAATGTTATTGCTGTTAAGAGTGCATGAAGATAAATGAAATCACAAAGCATGCTCAATAATCCAAAAAATGGCAAAAAAATTGAAGAAAAATGACAAAGAAAATGTGGGAGGAAATATAAACAGTAGAGAGTTGACTAAAACTTAAACATGTCAGTAATCACATTAACTATAAATGGTCTAAACCTCCTATTAAAAGGCACAGATTGGGACTTTCCTGGTGGCACAGTGGTTAAGAATCTGCCTGCCATTGCAGGGGACACGGGCTGAATCCCTGCTCTGGGAAGATTCCACATGCTGTGGAGCAACTAAGCCTGTGTGCCACAACTACTGAGCCTGCATGCTGCAACTACTGAAGCCCATGCACCTAAAGCCCATGTTCCACAACAAGAGAAGCGACTGCAATGAGATGCCCCCACACTGCAATAAAGAGTAGACCTTGTTTGCCCCAACTAGAGAAAGCCTGCATGCAGCAATGAAGACCCAATGCAGCCAAATAAATAAATACATAAATAATAAAAAATAAAATAACTAAAAAAAAGGCCCAGATTGTCATATTTGATCAAAAAGCAAGACACACATATTTTCAGCCTGCAAGAAAAGTACTTTAAATATAAAGTCACACATAAGCTAAAAGTAAGATGAAAAATATATTACATGATAACACTAATTTTAGAAAGCTGACTTGATTATATTAACTTGAAACAATGTAGATTTCAGAGCAAATATATATAACCAGGGAAAAATAAGGACATTTCATAATAGCAAAGGGGTAAATTCATCAAGAAGACATTACAAAGTATAAATGTTTATTCACCTAATAACAGAGCATCCTAAAATATGAAGTGCAAAGGTAGGGTCCCAGAACAACATGCTGTCTCCCCTGCATTCCCAAGAAAAACATTGTGCTGGGTACAAGATGTGCTGGTAAGCTCACAAATTGCATTGCATACAAAGAGCTCAGAGCTCAGCCAGTGTATCCCTGTTCCCTCTGCATTGGGAGCATGTAAATGTTTCAGAAACCACTTAGCTATGCACCTGTTGATGGCCCTCAGGCATGCCCCCAGCTTTTTGTGTCTTGGAGCCCTCTAGGCAAGGGGTGGGGGTCCTTCCACTGAAGGACCAAATGCTGTTAAGACATACTGCCAACATCAGCTACAGAATGGATCCAATTGCCATGGGGGCAGACACATTGCCAGGGGCTGGATCCTGAGTATTTTCTCTCCCCTCTTTCTGTGAGTAAACTTTGGAGCATTTGATTCTCAGTGCCCTTGAATTATAGTCCCTTCTCTGGGTGGTACTTATCTGCCTTTCGACCTTGCCCACACTCACATTATAGTCTATTCTGTATGCAGCACAGAATGCAGTGAAATATCATAGGTATTTCAAATCCACGAGCAAAGCATATCTTGCATCTAGTTAGGTCTCCTTTAATTTTTCTCACCAGTTTTATAGAGCTTATTACATAGGACTTGCAAGTCTTCTGTAATTTTATCCCTAAGTATTTCATATTCTTATAATGTCATAAATAATATTATTTTTTAAATTTACAATGGTTTTTGGCTAGAATATAGAAATACCATGTCTTCTTGTGTATTGTTCTTGTATGCAATTACCTTGATAAACTCAGTTATTAGTTCTCTTATTTTTTTGTAGATCCCATCAGATTTTTATGTTGACAATCATGACATCTGAGAATAAAGATGATTTACTTTTTCCTTTCCGATCTGGATGTCTTTTATTTGTATATTTTTTTATTTTCTTTCTTATTGCACTAGCTAAAACTTTTAGTATTAGTTTGTATAGAAGTGATGAGAGCAGACAACATTTTCTTGTTTCTGATCTTAGAAAGAAAGCATAAGTTTTTCCAGCATTAAGTATGCTGTTAGCTATAAGTTTTCTGTAGATGTCATTTCAAGTTCAGGATGTCACCCTCTCTTTCTAGTTTGCTAGGATTATTTATCATTAATGAATATTAAATATTGTCAAATAATTTTTCTATTTCTATTGAGATGATATTCGGTTTCTGTCTATTTGTTTCATCAATTGTTGAAGAAAGGTATTGAAGCCTCTGAATACTATTATGTATTTGACTATTTCTCCTCATTCATACGTTAAAGTCCTAACTCCCAGTACCTCAGAATGTGACTGCATTTGGAGATAGGCCCTTTAAATAAGTAATTAAGGTAAGATGAGGTCATTTGGGTGGCCCTGATCTTATGATCAGTGTCATTATAAGAAGAGGAGATTAACACACAGACAACAGACACCAAAGGGGTCTGTGTGAGCACATAGCAAGAAACACCATCTGAAAGCCAAGGAGAGAAGCCTCAGGAGAATCCAAACCTTCCAACACCTTAATCATGGACTTTCCAGCCTCCAGAACTGTGAGAAAATACATTTCTTTTGTTTAAGTCACCCAGTCTGTGGTATTTTGCTATGGCAGCACTAGCAAAATAATATAGATATTAATAGGCCAAAATCAAAACAAAACCAAACAAAAAATCTTTCAATTCATACCACATACTACACACAAAATTATTTAAATGTAAAATGTAGAACTATAAAACATACAGCAGACAACACAGGAGAAAAATTGTGTTATCTTGGTATAACAAAGTTTATTTTTAAGAAGTGACTCTCAAAAGTTTCATATAGGATAACATTCTTATACTGCCTTGAAACAATGAATTTAGAGCTAACAGTCTGGGTAGAAAATCAACTGTGTTTTAAAAATGATGAGTTGCAAAAAAATCCAAATGTATAAGCATTTTGCTTGTATATTAATGTCAAGCAATTAAGTAATAGTTTAGCTAGGAGGTATTATTAGTTTAAAGTCATTTTACAATTATTCATATAATTGACTTTATTTATTTATTTGTTTGTTTGTTTGTTTTACTTTTTCAAAAAGAGCATATTATGGGAGCCCTGGAACTAACAAAATACACTACAAAATTCTAAGTTCTATGGAAGAGATTCTAAGAGAATCTAAGATCTTTCTGAAGATTTATTATCTCTAGTGGATTTTAACTTCAAATTTCTATGCTAAATGTATAAATAAATAAATTTTATACTCATATGAGAGAAAATGTATAGACTTATCAAAGACATGGTATTCCAAAATAGGGAATCATTTCAATAAATTATCTAATATGAAAAATCGTTATGCTATACTATATATAGTATATATATATTTAGCATAATGTAGTACGTTGTGTATGTACCGTGGTATACTGTATATACACGTTATGTAGCAAAAGTAAGCAATAACATAGTGTTAAAGAATGTGGCTTTTAAATATTTATACTCTAAATAAACAGGGATGATTTTCATTCATCCCAACATGAAGGAAAAGTATATTGCTACAATCACTTACATTTCAGTTACAATCTGTTGATAGGTTGTTCTGAATGATAATAAACATCTCTCCAAACAGCTTGGCTGTTTTCTACAGAAAAATTTAAAAGGAAGCATCAAAGTGCTTAGTAGGCTTATAAAATTGGATATGACAAAATAAATGGACCTTAATCCCTCTCTAACTTGAGTAATAAATGCTGCTTTAATTCAGAGACCCTTTGCCTTTAGGTCCCTGCTTTCTGTTAACATCACCTGTCAGCAGTAATACCATGTAAATGAGCAAGGCTGAGCCTCTCCCCAGCATCCTTGCTAATCCTCTCCCATTCTTCTAATCATGCTACACAGAAGCCAGTATCTATTTTCATCAGGCAGATAGGATCTCTTAAGGAATTAAAGAGGTTTTCCACTTAGTTCTACAGTGGGCAAGGACATGGCTGTGATCTGGGGCTTTAGGGGTTTCTCATTATGCACAGGAGCTTGCTGGATCGAAGGACTGCGTTCTGGCTACTGGATTTTTAATCCTCTTGTGGTTAGGGTTAGAACTTCCAGTTATTAAGATCTTTGATTACTCAGCACTCGGCTTTTGATTGAGTGAACTTCTTAAGACAGCACAGGACTGTGATTTCAAGTTAGCAGTTTTAAAGTAACTACTGGAAAAAAATAGATAGGAAAAGCCCCGTGATTAAGCTACACTATTCCTTTTTAATTGACTTTCTGAAGTTATTTGATGCTTAACTCTTCATGTGCCAAAAGAAAAAGGAAATAAACTGAGTGAGTGAATTTAATATTTTCCCCTAAGGGGGCAAACTTCAATGAAATTTGCAAGATTCTTGACAGTGGAGGAGCTGAGAGAGACTTGGCTTTAACCAAAGGTAATGATTGACACAGAGAGGATGTGATATGAGCATGATGAAGCAGATTTCCACCAGTGGGTAGAAATTCCCTCTGTTGATAACTTAAGTCTTAGAGAAAAAATAGAAAGAAGGCCACCAGGTGATGTTGTCTAGAGAGAGTGTATACATTTTTATTGTTAAAAAAATAGACTATGAATAGAAATACTTTTGTACCAGTTAACATAACTCACACTAAATAATCTTAAATGTCTCTCTCTCTATGTAACATGAGGAAGTAAAGAGCTCTGGTCTTTTTCTCTGGGTCCTAGAAGGAAGTTACTCTTACAGTCTAATTTCCTTCAGACTTTGACATGATAGGAAATCCAGAGGAAGCAGAATCAATGAAAACAACAGCTCTCCATTCCCAGGCACAGATGGTTGAAGATGTATATTAGGAGTCCTACTTGGTCTCAAAGTGAGCCATCTATGGTTTTTGTTAAAAAAAAAAAAAAATTACTCGATGAGTCTTATAGCAGAATAAAGATACTAGAAGAAAATAGTAAAACTGGTTAAATAAATAGAAATTATTCAACCCAAAGAGCATAGAATAAGCAAATTGAAAAAAAAAAATCAATTAAGCCTCAGTGCTCTTTGGGGCAATGTCAAAAGAGCTAATACAAATGCGATAGGAATCTGGGAGAAAGTGAGGAGGTGGAGCAGAAAATATATTTGAAGACGTAATGGTCAAATATTTTCAGTCATGACCAAGTGGAGCAAGGCCCCAAGTTCAGTGGAGTTGCTTTGGAATCAGAAATGAAAGACATGCCATCAGCCCTTTATCAGAGATGGGAATCTATTTCTGTCTTGACTCTTGTTTCTGTGACTCAGAAGCTGAACTTGGCTTTCTAGGCCTCCATGGCAGAGGCAGGACTTTCCTGGGCTCCAGAAGCTTGAGCTGGTCTATCCGTGCATATGTCAGTTGCACGTACGTGCACACGTGTGTGTGTGTATCTTTGAAGTTCTAGAGCTGAGAATGACTATAAAGTCAGGCAAGGATATCAGGTTATAAGTTTGGAAAGGTATTTTGGTAACTGGGACCCTGACTATGGGGAAAAGTGTATCACCAATAGATTTGAGTGTTATCCTCATTGCAATGAGAACTATTGACAAATTTCATGAACATAGTGTACATGAATTTTTAGAAAAACACTTCTGGTGGCATTTTGGAAGATGAATTAAAGTGTGGTTAATTTCTAGGTAGGTTATCAGTACAGGAGCATTGGAAGCATCTTGGTAAGACATTTGACCCATGAAACTGAAAAGGAGGAGACAGACTTCAAGTAGGTTTTGAATAAAGCAAAGTACAAACCTGATTTCTGTGGGGAGTACTGGAAGCGAAGGCATCTAGAAGTCACAGATGAATGGATGTCAGGTTTGGGCAGAGTAGGAGAAGACATTTATGAGGTAGGAGAGGTGGGAGAAGCTGAGGTCAGTGGAGGACATTGGGATTTTGAGGTGTCCAGGAAACATTAAATGTGGGTGTGCAATAGAGAGTAAGGTGCATGTACCTGGAGCTCTGTGTTCCTGAGAGGTAAAGACACTGACTTCTTTTGGGTAGAAGTCAGTTGTGTCTCCACAAGAATAGATGCAATCACTCAAAACAGAGCTATTGTCAGGGAAAATCATTGAAGATGGATGTGGGTTTAATGGCATTTGGAGGAAACTGTAAGGTCATCTCAAGGAAAGTCAGAGTAATAGAAACCCTAAAATATCCTGAGAGACAGGAGGACATTCTGGAAAGAAAGAATGCTCAGCCCGTGTAGGTAATGTGGGGAGAAGAAAAGCCAGAAGGACAGGAGTCTTTGGATTCAGCAGTTGGACAGATGTTAAAAATCAGGAGACCGTGTCTGCATCAAAGTCACAAAGATCCTTCAGAGAATAGTATCCCCCCAAAAAACAAATAGTGGTGGAAGAAACTGGACTTCAGTGGCTTAAGAAGAAATATGAGGAGCATGGTAACTACCGTGAGAGTGGATTTCTGAGTCATCTGTTTGAACTGTTCTATTGAATATTTTAACATGTCTACTGATGGATAGGGGTCTTTTGTGTCAAGATTCTAGGGTCACAGTGGGTCACGTTTAGTGCATGAGAAAGAGCGGCATGGACATATATACACTACCAAATGTAAGGTAGATAGCTAGTGGGAAGCAGCCGCATAGCACAGGGAGATCAGCTCGGTGCTTTGTGACCGCCTGGAGGGGTGGGATAGGGAGGGTGGGAGGGAGACGCAAAAGGGAGGGGATATGGGAACATATGTATATGTATAACTGATTAAATTTGTTATAAAGCAGAAAAAATAAAAATAAATAAATAAATATAGTGCATGTCTTTGGAGGAATTTCATCCAGTGTGGTAGCCAACTTACAAGATGACCCCAATAATTCTTATCTCTTAGTGTTCCTAGCCCACTGTAATTATCCACAATGAATCAGAATGACCTCTGTATTCAGTGGTAAATTAAAGGTACAACAGAATGTTGCTTCTGAGGATAGGTCATATAAGACATGGTGGCTTTGGCCTTGCTTCCTCTTGACTCAGTTACTTTGGGGGAAGCCAGCTGTCATGTCATGAGGACATGCACGAGGTCTGTGTGGAGAGGATGTAAGGACTCCTGGTCATAGCCAGTAGCAATCTGTCAGCTGTCGGGGGAGCCATGCTGGACGGGACTCCATAGCCCCATCAAGTCTTCAGGTGACTGGAGCCCTGCCCAACATCTTGACTGACCTGAACCAGAACTACCCAAAATCTTGATACCCAGAAACTGTGTGAGATAATAAATGATGACTCTTGTTTTAGGTGCTTACCTGTTGGTGTAATTTCATAGGCAGCAATAAATGACTAATATATATGTCCCTATATTATCTTCCCATTATTTTGTTATTATTTTTATAGAATCTTTTGATTTATGATCATACTCAATTAATCATTTTAACTTTCACAAACTCTCCCTTACTGTATGGACAGGATCTCAGGATACAAATTATAGAGTTAGAGAAAAGTCAGATTTGTGGCTTCCATTCTCACCATGGAGTCTCTCTTCTGTCTTTAAGTTCCATCTAAACAATAATCCTATACTCAATGATTTAGATGTCTTCTAGTGAGAATTTCAGGCATGAGCCATGTGGTTCTTTCAGACTCTGGTTTTCAAATGATGTGGAACATATGTTCCTGAGTGGAACATAAACTTGCATAAACTGGCCAAACTCACTTTGTCGTAACCTCCATGTTTACAGGGACCAGTAAAATTTCAATTTTGCTATGTTTAAAAAGTCATTTCTAACGAAAATTTATTCTAAAAATATTATAATTGTGTCTTTAAATTCACTGTAATGTGAAATGTAGTAAAGTTCCCATAATGCAATATTCTTCATGCTAAAAATAGTAATTTTGTTTCTACCAATGTGGAAACCAGGTATATGGGTGGTGTGTGTAACCTGAGCCTCTGGGCTTTCTCTGCCCCTGTGAGTGGGTTCTTCTCCCTTTACCAACCCTTTAGAGCTCCCTTCTCTTTTCATTCTTCCACAGTCACCAAGATGTTCTTAATTCCCCAAATGGCTACCTTTTTGTTATTTACTTAACTCTTTTCTGGACATCAACTTCATTCCCCAAATTTAATCTCATTTCTCTCTTCTTCAGACATTGTTTCATGAGGCTCACTTGTTTTCATACACACTTTAGTACCAGCCACTTTTACCTGCAGACAACCGTCCTGGGCTATAGCTGTTTAGTATTTCCATAGCTACTTGTAGAACTGGAGCTACTTGGGAAACAGAAAAATAAAATAAAAAATTTTAAAGGATGAGGCACATAAAATGGAAGTGGGTATTTATCACACATTTTCCTTAACTAATGGGCATTTTCCTCGTTGGGCGTGTGAAGAGGAAATATAGAATCAATGTCAAATCCATGACTAAAGTTGTAATTTCAATTTCAACTATTCTATAACCCTAATCTCTTGCCTGTTGCAATAAAGTTGTAGAGTTTAATAAATATTTTTCCTTTTTGCATTATATTTATTATGAATTACAAAATTTATTCAGAAAGTTTTTTTTTACTGTAACAAAAATATAAATGAAGTGAGCTGTGATGGAGAAGTGATCATATTATTCTACCTGGATACAGCAGTAAAGGATCAGTAGTCCTAGATTTGTGCACTCTTTTAAAGCTTTGTAAAAATATACTCCAGGACCCTGTGACTGTTGTTGAACTTTTCTTTAGATTCTCCCCTTGACATATTGAACTTGCCTACCTCACCATCACAGATTTCAAGGGCTCAACTATCGTCTTGACACAGCAAAGATCATAAATAAGTAATTCCTTCTTTCCTAGATACTATCTGGTACCCCAGAACTTTTCACAAAAATCACGCAAATAGCTGCACTAAAGCAAGAAAGTGCCCGTTTATCTGCATTAATTTATATTGGGTGGCAAGCCTGGGAAAGTCCATGTTTTATCTCAGTGTGCCAGTCACAGCACAGTGTCTAAGTGCTAATTCAAAACTTTGACTCCTTCCTTCCATGTAATGTGTTACTAGAGGAACCCTATTTCAAAGTTTGTTCTGCTTCAACTCATAGATGATTGGATTCAATCAATGAGCAGATGTCGTTTTGTGTCTTTTGAGATGTACTGGCATGTTTCCTCTAATCACTTAATCCACCAATGTCTAGGGCCAATTTAGAAATGAAATTGAACATGTTCGACCTGAGCCGAATCTCCTTTGCATGGGCTGACTGTGGAGGATGGATTTCTAGGTAGGTTACCAAGAGAGGAGGTGGTTGGAATCATCTTGGTGAAACATTATGATCAATGGAAATGAAAAGACAGAGACTTCATCACTTCAGCTCTCTAAATATCTGGATTGTGATCAAAGGATAAATGGCCAATGAGACTGGAAGAGAGGGGCAGAAATCTTCCCTCTCTTCATAACTAGAAGTCCCCTTCACAAATGAGATTTTTTTTTTTTTTTTTTGGAGGAGGGTAGACCACAGAGCAGGATCAAACTAGCCTGTCTTATTTTCATACCTTCCAGGATATTAATGATGTTTTCGTGGCTTTGGTGGTGTTCATCTATGCTCTGCTCAAAGGATTTGGTTACAGAGAAAGCATTTCAGAACCCTCAGTATTAGGCTTTTTTTAAATAACTTCCTTGGTAGATACCTGGTTCCAAGCACCTCACTGTTCGCTGATTAAAAAAATAACTTTCTAAATGCATCTGCACTTTTCTTTAAATAAAAAGGATACTGAACATATAGTTTTTATTTTGGTGCTATTTTTTCCCATAGTAAATGAAAACTCAATATCTCTGTCCTAGAAAAAAAAGTCACTAATTGGATCACCTTTGATTAACTTGCTTGTACTCTCCATTCTTTGTGTACTGAAAACATTTTTGCAAGGGCTACTCTATTCTTAGGGACAAATTGATTCACAAATAGAATTTGGTGGAAAATGCAATGGGAGAGAAGGATCCACAGGGAAATCAGAGTAGGAGAGAAGAGAGTCAGCAAATTAGGAGAGAGTTAAAAATAACACTGGTGTAGATACACCTTAATTAAGGGATCAATATCTTCTAGGTGGATATACTACAGTCCTTCACAATTTTTATTAAAAAAAAACAAATGCATTTGGCAAAACAAGGTTTCTATGATATATTTAATAAGGGGCTTAGTTAGGAATTTTTCATGGAAATGTTAACATTTTTAATTGACCAGTGTATTTTCCTCTCCATCCTATGACCATCTTGTTAGTTATCACTTGCCAGGGCTATTTTTTTTTTTTTTTTTTTTTTTTTTTTTTTTTTTTTTTGCGGTATGCGGGCCCCTCACTGATGTGGCCTCTCCCGTTGCAGAGCACAGGCTCTGGACACGCAGGCTCAGGGGCCATGGCTCACAGACCCAGCCGCTCCGAGGCATGTGGGATCCTCCTGGACCGGGGCACGAACCCGTGTCCCCTGCATCGGCAGGCAGACTCTCAACCACTGCACCACCAGGGAAGCCCTGCCAGGGCTATTGAATCAGATTTATAACTTCTCTCACTCTTCTTCACAGTTATCCACCCAACCCTCAGTCCATGTATTTCTCTACTTTGTTATCAGGGTAATTTCCTTAATTCAGTGAATCAGTTATGGATCTTTCCTAGAGCATCTACCATACACAGTGCTCCTTCCTCAGTAACAGAAATTCAAGTGAAATTGATAATTAATCCTCTGACCTCAAGGAAATCCCCAGCTAATGGAACAACCTCAGGACAATTATGGGGAAGTATGATTAAGTGCCTGGGAGAGGGGTTCACCTAGACTGTAATGGAGAGACCCCGCAAATGACACCTGGGCACTTATCCTAGGGTTAAAGAAAGAATGTGCTGGCCTCAGGGTAGAAAACAGAGAAGGTGGCATGTGCAAGGCAGGGGTGGACCTGAGAGCCAGGACACACCGGGGAACTCCAAAGGGAAGTCTGAATTGTGAGTTGGGGAATAGAGAGGGGTGAGGTTGCAGAGATGGGCAGGATCAGACCATGAATGGCAGTTCAGGCCATACTTAGGATCACTTTGCAGGCGTATAATGTTCTCTTGAGTGCTTCAACTGAATTCAGTTGTCTCAGGTGAGATCGTAAATGGTTGGGTGAGTAAGATCATCAGGGGATCCTGGCAGCCTCTGGACGCTCGCTTTGCAGAGAGCCTGGACTTAAGTTACTATAACCCACAGAGTCGGCTACTGTGATTCAGTCAACCTGTTGTCCCCATTTGAGGGTAAATGATTCTTAAGGGGGGTTTCATTAGCTTCCCCCTGCACCAGTCCACAAATCAAGGACAAGCCCCTCCACTCCTCTTCATGTCAACTCTCCACAGCCTCCACCCAACCATCCCATCCAGTCCCGCTTCCCTAGCCAATCAGCCCCATGCAACCCACTTCCTTCCCACTCTGATCCTACCATGTCCATAACAAATGCAGAAAGAGGAGGAGGGTGGAAAATCATTAAATCATATAATGCAGATATGAGAAATGTAAGACATATTTGGGTTTAAAAAGATATGTTTGCCAACCTGTGAAAAGACCAAGTAATTATGGTTTTTAAAAGTCAGTGACAAAATTTTAAGATCCATTTAAATTCTGAGGGAATACAATGCCAAGATAAGACAAAACTAATAATTTACTACCTGTTACTTAGAGAGGTTATGAGTTCACAATAGCTTTTATAATGGTTGAGAATACAAATATGTATCAGATAATATACAGGGTAACTAATGGGAATGATTCACTTTTTAGGTAATTTGAGATTTGAGTGTAGACTGTCAGGCCAGTGTTAGAGGTCAATAGAGGTTTTCTTCTGTTATGATTTTCTCATGCCAAATGATCAACTATCCCCCTAAAATAAATGTGATAGGTCTCAAATAGTGCAAATTAACAAATATGTATAAGCAGCAGTTCTGTAATTTTCCTCCTACTTTATGGTGTGCCCTTTGCAACAGTACTATATCTTTAGGCTTCATTTTCCTCATAAACATTGCATGTAATAAGCAAACAAAAATACTCATTGCAAAGGGAATGAATTAATAAATACATGCGATTTTTTTTTTATTTTGACTTTAATCTGATTAGTGATTAAAACCTTCCAGAAATTAAGTCTCAGATTTGCTGGATAATAAACGTGTTTAATAGGGTAAAAGGATGTATATCCATCTACCCAATCTTACCCAGTACATGACCCAAAAATGCCAGATTTAAGGGAACGATCCATTCTACTTTTGATGAGACATTAATGAGGCAATGTCTGGTTTTATTAAATGTTATACATTATTCATAAACTTTCCATTCTGGAAACTAAAATATAGACATTTTCATATTATAAGCATCAATACTACATGAGATTAGCCTGGGGGTCACCTAGAGGGACCTCTGGGACCAGCATATATCCCAGAACAATTTGTGAACAGTTCCTCTAAAAGATACCCATTGGTGGATTTGGAATAGTTGCTCTTTGGAAAAAAAATATATCCATTCTAAAAAGTTTATTTTTACCATATCCCTTTGTTCTTCTGACCTATAAAATAGACCTTTTGCTATGATGAATATGTTAAATAAAAATGATGATTTTAAGTTATCCAAAACAAACATGGGTTTACTCAGAACTCTACAGTGAAGAGCTGTGCAAAATTACTTTGACACAAGAATAAACCTTATTCCTTCAACTTCCAATGAAAGGGAAATACATTTGAGATATGACTTTATTTCTGGTGTCCATAAATAATGTCACACTAAAAATATATTCACTACCCCATGAATGAAAAGACCATACAAAACAACTCTAAAATACTGTAGGCACACTCTGAGGGACAATGATGAATTTAAGTGCTGTTATTCTTTGATAAATCAAAAACAAATTACTTAGATGATTTTTATAACAGCCCATAAGAGAAATAATATGTGAAAGAACATAACTATCTGCGGTTTGAACTATCCTGAGATTTACTTTGTAAATAAATTTTACTTGTTTTAAATTAAGAAAGAACAATTTTATTATCCTAATTCATGGTTATTACATAATTGTAACTACTCTCGCTGTTATGGGTTGAATTGTTTCCCCTAAAATTCATATGTTGAAGTCCTAACCCTAGTACATCAAAATGTGACCTTTTCTGGGGATGAGGGGTCTTTACAAAGGTAATTAAGTTAAAATGAGGACATTGGAGTAAGTCCTAATCCAACATGACTGGCATACTTATAAAAAGGGGGATATTTATGGGACACAGACAAGCACACAAGGAGAATATCATGCAACCATGAAGGCAGAGATTGGGGAGGTGCTTCTAACAGCCAAGGATGGTCAGCAACCACCAGCAGGAGAGGGTCCTGGAGCAGAGTCTCCCCCCAGCCTCAGGAGGACCAACCCTGCCCACACCTGGATCTTGGACTTCTGGCCTCCAGACTGTGAGACAATACATGTATGTTGTTTAATCCACTCAGTCTGTGGTATTTTGCTGAGAATCCCCAGCAAACGAACACACCCACTGTCTCCTGGTCTAACACATGTCCGTATTGCTCCTCTTTTGAGCTCTTTTTACTTTTAAGAATAAAACAAGTAGATGTTCAATTATATGCCAGTCGGCCCTCTCTCTTCCAAGCCCCCAAGTCTTCAGGAGAACCATGGTTGGCAACCCCTGCTGAGTTTGTTTTTACCACAAAGAAAGACACTTGATAAAATGTTTGTTGGTTGATAATGTTTAATAACTTGACCTTGCTTGTTTTCTCTGGGCAGATCCCTCCCCAAAGAGCCCTCAAAGGCAGCCACCCTACTGGACAGTCAGAGTCCTGACCACGTGGGACACCAGCCTTGGCAGTGCCTTCTGTCCTTCTGACAGTCCTTCCTCACCCATTGACTGACCACCTCCTCTCCACACAAAGACAGGGTCACCTGTACTTCAAGAGCCCTGTTCCATGTTCAGCCCTCCAGGACCAGCCAGCAGGACAAAACATGGGCCTAGAGCCAGGGCCTGGGTCCCAACCTCAGCTGCCCATTTAAGGAATGGCGGGCCCTCTTTGTGCCTCAGTTTTTACCACTGATGTGAGAGCTTGGCTGTGCTGTGCTGTGAACCACCTGTAAAACTTCTAAACCAATTCCTGGGAAATGGAAAATGCTTAATTATATGTTTTTATCTACTCCCATAGCACCATGTACATACTTCTGTTTAAAACACCACACCATGACTAAGACTCAGTGCAGCCAAAATAAATAAATAAATAAACATTTTTAAAAATAAATAAAGTAAAATACTTACCACACTGCATTTCAACCTTCTATTTACTTGTCTACCTTGCCCACAATTTACATCTATATTTGTATAAATAAGCAATTGGCTACAGCTAGTTATTGAGTACTCCTTACAAACATTTTATAGCATTTAATAGTTAAGTTTTAATCTTGCTATTTAAACCCAACACTCTACTTCCCTTTATATAGATGAGAAGAGCAGACTTAAAGAGATTAAGAATTACCTGGGTGTAATCACTGTAAATGGAAAGTAACATTTAAAAATTGTATAAAAATAAATTTTTTAAAAATGGAAAAAAATTACCTGGGTAGCATGATGTTTGTAATGCCTCTTCAAAATCTGTGTGCACTTTCTATCTCAGACACACTAAGAAAAGAACTTAGCCAAACAAAGGCTCTGGTTAGGTGTCCTGAAGTCAGAAAATGGCCATGACACTGTGACAATATGGTGAGGTTCACAGGCCCACAGGTGAGTAGGCCCTTCCTACTGCCAGGTCCTTACACCAGCTGCATGAGAGCGGACTAGTAAAGCCCTCTAGTCCAGTTAACTCATCGGTTACTCAAAGGGTCAGTTAAGGCATGGAATTGTCGGTGAGACTCATAGGCTGGGTGGAGAGCCCGTCACTGTGCACCAAGACCGCATTTAGAACATCAAGCCCTCAGATGCTCCTGTGCAGAATGGCAGCTAGCTGCTTCCTGGTCTATAACACTCAATCAGTGTCTTTCTATTTCTCTCCTTGGTGGGTCCCTGGAACACGGGGATTCCAGCAATTAAAAGGTTAACACCAGGCACAACACTATGATATACCTAACACCTCAAGACCAAGCCTGCCCTCCCCAGAGGGCTTTCACACAGACCCGATCTGAATGATTATGGCCACGCCCTACCCACCAGTTATTAAATATTTTAACCACCACCCTTGGGAAACTACATTTCTTAACAGTTAAACTCTACATGTACATTTATTTGCCAATCTTTTGAAAAGGGTAGAGACCATTTATTAAAATAAGTTCTGTTGAGGTTGAATTTCCAAATCTTCCCTCTTTAAAAAATGTACACATAAGGCTTAGCCTATGATGTCTGCATTTTTAATAAGGGAATGAAAACTTGCAGATACTTTGTGGAGTAATTGGAATAGGATATGTCCAGTTTTCATACTTTGTCTTCTAAATGTGAGTTGTTTGAATACTTCATTTTATAGGATTTTTTTAAAGTCACGTGCCTTAATCACATTTTTTTATTTGCATGGTTATCAGGAATTTAAAGGAGGAATGAGGAATAGGGGTTAAATTGGCTAGTTTGTTAAGTCAAAATTGGTTGAGAACCATTTTTTATTGCAGTATAACCCTTATTTTGAAAAATAAAGTGGAGCTCAGAGAGGTTAAGTAGGCTATTTAAGGACCAACAGGTAGTAAACAGCAGAAATCTATCCCCATAGCCAGCAGCTACCAGCATCCAGATCTTTGTTTGTGATCTCTTTCGTTAAGAGGACCATTTCGGGCTTCCCTGGTGGCGCAGTGGTTGGGAGTCCACCTGCCAATGCAGGGGACGCGGGTTCGTGCCCCGGTCTGGGAGGATCCCACATGCCGCAGAGCGGCTGGGTCCATGGGCCATGGCTGCTGAGCCTGCGCTCCGCGACGGGAGAGGCCACAGCAGTGAGGGGCCCGCATACCAAAAAAAAAAAAAAAAAAAAAAAAAGAGGACCATTTCTCCTTGGAGAAATGACTGGTCCCAGACTGGAGATGAGCCCGGAGCAGCACATAGTGCCAGGGTGCTTTATGACCACCTAGAGGGGTGGGATAGGGAGGGTTGGAGGGAGGGAGATGCACAAGGGAAGAGATATGGGGATGTATCTCTATGTATAGCTGATTCACTTTGTTATAAAGCAGAAACTAACACACCATTGTAAAGCAATTATACTCCAATAAAGATGTTAAAAAAAAGTGTTCTAAAAAACAACAATAAAAACCAGCAATGATGGGAGTGTGTCAAAGGTACACAGGAGCCAAGTGACACAATCCCCATGGCCAAAACTGGAACTATTTACCAACACAGTAAATAACACAGTATGGGATGATAAAGCAAAGCATAAAGTAAACATCCCTGAGTCCATAATGATACAATTAAATGATTGAAGAAGGAAATAAATGGAGAGAAGTGATATATCTCCTGTGCAGAATTCTGAAAATGTTACCTATCTCATCTGCCCCCAGGAGGTGGTAGAGTCCCCAGCCCTTAAGTGCCGGCTGTGACTGTGCTCGGTGACTCTAATTACTATATTACACAGTGACAGTGGAGCAGCCTGAAGATCACCACTGGGCCAGGTGATCAGATTAACATCAGTCATGACAAGTATAGACATGCATCAGTTCCTGGGGCTGCCGTAATGAGTTACCTCAAACTGGGTGGGGAGGGGGAGTTAAAACAACAGAAATTTGAATTTCCCTGGCGGTCCAGTGGTTAAGACTCCACACTTCCAATACAGGGGGCACGGGTTCGATCCCTGGTTGGGGAACTAAGATCTCACATACTGCGAGGCCAAAAGAAAAAAAAATTGGTAAAACAACAGAAATTTATTCTCTCACAGTTGTGAAGGCTGGAAGTCTGAAACCAAGGTGTCAGCAGGGCCACACTCCCTCTGAAGGATTTAGGACAGGATCCTTCCTTGCCTCCTTCAGCTTCCGGCAGCTCTAGGTTCCTTGGCTGGGGACCACACCACTCCAACATCTGCCTCCATCTTCACATGGCCCTTCCCCTTATCTCAAATCTCCCTCTCCTCTCCCTGATAAGGACATGAGTCCCTGGGTTAGTGACCACCCTAAACCCAGGATGGTCTCATCTCAAGATCCTTAATGTAATTACACCTGCAGAAAGACTATATCTGCATAAGGTCGCATTCGTAAGTCCTAAGGATTAGGATTTGGAGATCACTATTATACCCAGTATGATACTGCTAATTGATGGGATGAAGATAGCACTTTACTTCCATGGTCTTCTTCCTAAAAATACCTAACCCATGTCTAACTTTGAGGAAAACATCAGACTTATACCAGTTGAAGATCACTCTACAAAACACCTGACCAGCACTCCTCAGAGCCACCAAGGTCATCAAAAGTGAGAAAAGTCTAAGAAACTGTCACATGTTAGAGGATCTCATGGAGACATGACAACTAGCCTAATGGGGTGTCTTGTATGGGATCCTGGAGCAGAAAAAGGACATTAGTAATAACCAGGGAAGTCTGAAAGTACAGACTTTAGCTACTAATAATATACCAGTATTGGTTCATTAATTTTAACAAAGGCACCATGCTAATGGAAGATGTTAATATTGGGGAGCTGGGTATGGAAACTTTCTATACTATCTGCAGTTTTCTGCAAATCTAATACTGTTCTAAAATAGAAAATCTATTCTAAGAAGAAAAATGAGACTTGACTTTTTCATGGTTCAGCTCTTAACCACAAAGCCATGCTCTTTTCACAGCACCACATGTGCCATCTTGAAGTGCTTTGTCTTGGGTTCAGAAAGTAGGTCACATGCATCCATCCTTATCCTGTGCCTCATGAAGAATCACCAGTTCACAGGTTATTCTGAATGTACGATGGGCTGTTTTTTGTTGTTGTTTAAATAAAAACAGGATGTTTTCTTAAGCATAGATTATAAAGCTATAGGGTGCATTCCAAAAAGGAGAGGACTTTCACTTTTACCGGTATATATACTTCTGCAGCATTGGAATTTCCTCTTCTCTTTGCCTCCCCTTCACCTCCAAGATGTTTACTTAGCATTGTTCTGGCTAAGGTGACATTGACTCAATGTTCCCCATATGTGTTCAGAATTTTAATTACTCATAGTAGTTTTTAGGTGTTAAAGTCAATAGTCTTTCTGCTTTGATTGGTGATTAACACTTGGAAAGTGGTGTCTTTGCCTTATTGTTGGGCAACGTGGCGTGGGGTTGGGGATGGATGAGAAAAGAAAACATATTTACCTTCTAAATGAGGCTCAGAGTTAGGAGTCCAAAATGAAAGTGCTTGAACAGCCAATAATCTGGTGATCACGACCACATCTCCCATCCTATTGCCCCCCAAGTCATCCCCACATTTCCTTTATGTGAGTGGGAGGTTAGGGAAAATGCAGCTGCCCCATCTCAATGTCCCCTGTCCTATTCCATCAACTAAGTTGACCACCTGATGCCAATCAACGTGGTTGGGCTAATTCTGCAATGGTGGGGAGACCAGACAGTTGAGTTCAGCTGTCCCACATAATGAAAGTATCACTGAATTAATAAACAGAAGGAAGACATCTATTTCTGTCTTCTCTTTGTCCAAACCTGATTTCTCAGAGCGGCAGAGCTGAGACTATACAACCAGCTGTACAGAGAAAAGTACAACTGCTGGTCATATGGTAACACACTTTTGGTTTGATATTTAAGTCATGACACATAGTTGAGGCCATAATTCTCAGTTCCTTCCTTTAATTCTCTGAAGGGAAAAACTCAGTATGAAAATTCAGAAGGCCGTAACTCTAAAATTCATTGGCGTGAAGAAATATTTGACATTCCCAAGAAAGGGGGCAGATTCTAGCGATTATGCGGTTAAGCTACAGCTGGATTGCTATTTGTCTGCAATTTTAAACCCTGGCTGTTAAAATTAATTACATTCAAGGAGAGTTTATCAGAATAAAAGTCTCAGACGTGATATTTTTAGTCTCTGGAATTAAAGTGGCACCCGTGAGCCAATAGATCACACTGAAAACAGCCAGCCTTGCCGTTTTGAATTCTTTAAACAGACTTATTCTGATTGTAACAAAAACACCCATAAATCTATGCACATTTATATTGATCTTGGCTTCCTCTTAAAAATGACTCTGTCCTAGTAAGTTGGCATATTTCATAAACAAACCAACAAATTATTGATCTATCATATACTCTAAAAGTCCTATGAAGAATCTAGGTTGCTTTTAAGTTCATACGGCACCTAAGGGAATGAGAAACTCTGAAATGAAAAATAGAGATTTAAAACGAAGCCTGGAAGATATATAGCTGTCTCCTTCTACTTCTTTCCAAGCTCCTATTGTGATTCAATCTGTGTATCCCATATCCAGCTCTGTATCTACTGATATGGCATAGGGTCCATTAATGCCATTCCTTCCAGAAGCTTCTGTAATTAAGTTACTACATTTAATAATTGCTTTGTGAAAAAGCCTGTCTAGATATCGCTTTGCTTAAACAAAGCATATGTAAATGAATGTATTTGTAGGGTATGCTCTATTAACAACTCACTGTGGAATTAGATGAAAAAATAGTTTCTATTAATTTAGTCCAAAAAGAATATTACTGAAATATTTTATTAATAAAATTCAAAGGGTAACTGAAACATTAATCATTGTACTGAATCAAAGAAGGACCCATATAATGTCATGTCATCAGATGTTTTTCCCATGAGTAAGGCAGGTTCTATCATAAGCTCGAGTCACTCAGACAACATCAGTTACATTAATCATCAAGATTGCAGTGAAAATGTGGAGCAGCATTTGGTTTCAGCTAAAGCTGGGGTAGGGCCTAGGCCAGTATTGGGAATGTAGGTTTGCACCGATATGTATTTCTGTAACACCAAATAATGTCCTCATCTTTCAGAAGAAGGAGACAGAAAGTAAACATTGGGCAAGATGACTCAAGAGATCTTAATGCACCTTAGAACGTGCAAAGTGATAGGAAGGAAACGAAGATATATAGAGTGGGTCGTAATATAATGGAGTATGGTCAGGGAAGGAGTGTCTGCCAGGGAGGCACTTGATCAAAGTCTTTAGGAAGGGGGAGGAGTCAACCATGTAGATAAGGGGGGTGGGGAGGTCCAGGGCCACAGCAAGTCTGTGAGATGGGAGTGTGTGAGTGGGGTCAGCAGGGCGGGCTGGAGTACCAACTACCCAGCAAAAATGCAGCAGAAGAGAAGCCAGAAGGGCAGGCTGTGCTGAGGGCATCTCAGTAGCATGCTGAGGGTCATTTGAGGACCTCGACTTCCACTGAGAGACGTAGAGAGCTTTGTTGCTGAGGGTAAAGCACAAAAGAAAGCAGACCCCCAGATGCAGGCAACAGGGCACACACCTGGGAGAGAGCTCAGGGCAGTGAGAAGGGGTCAGGTTCTGCAGAGGACTGGTGGCTGAGCCAAAAAGACCCCCTCACCAGCTGGCTGTGGGATGCAAGGAAAAGAGGAGTGAAGCTTGCCCGCCAAGTTCTCGGGTCTGACAACCCAAAAGTCAGAATGGCCATCTACTGAGAAAGGTACCAGAAAGTAAATCTGGCCTGGGGCAAGACAGGTGAGAGCTTCAGAGTTCATATTTGGACCTGCCAATCTGAAATGCCTGCCAGACATTCAAACAAAACAGGAGTGGGATGTCTGGAGTATAGCAGAGAGATTTCAGCAGCTAGAAGGGGGTTTCCTTGTTGTAGAGATATATTCAAAGCCAAAAGAAAGGCAAGATCATCAAGGAAATACACGCACAAGTGTGTGGATATTACAAAATATCTTTGAAATCTTAATTTAGCCTCTGACACAGAATCTGTTATATTTGTATGTAATAAAGAATCTTGCCAAGCAATATGGCTTATTCGGGGTGATAATTGTTATTTTTCACAAGTGTAAACATATATTAACACAACATCCAGTCTTTATAGCTCATGCAATGTAAATATTAATAAAATTTAACAACTCAAAGGTGAGAGTAGTTAGGTTATTTTAGGCCTGCATATATTTCCTATGATGCACTCACAAATCCCAGGATATTCCATGTAGATACACACAGTTTACAAGAATTAACTTCATTAGGTAAAATGAAGTATTTATTGGCATCATCGACTTATACGAGTTATTTTGTGTGCAGACTTAGCATTAAGCAGAACAGTTTCTCAAATCAAAATATTTGACTTTAATTTCTGGTTTTGGCATTTTCTTATGATATCTTGGGCAAAATGCTGAAGCATGTGTCTAATTTTCAGCTTCCTTGGTTATGAAATGGAATAATAATATTTACATCAACTAAAATGTTGAAATCACATTTTTCTAACTTTCAATATTTCATCATCAGTTTATCTTTCATACATTATAATTTAGAAAAGTGTTCTTCTAATTATAGGATGTTTGTGTTACCTTTTCAGTATTGATTTGTAATTATTTCAAAGGGTCAAAGTCAGAGAATATTGTAGATACCATAAAGATATCTTTATAATTGTTTGAGATATGTTTTACTGGCTATAGTATGTATAATTTTCATAAATTCTCTGTGTGCTTTAAAAAATCATTCTCTAAATATTGAGTATAGGACATACTATATTCCATGATGACATGAATGTTAAGTGTGTTATTCAGAATTTCTATATCTACTATTTTTTCATCTATTTAATCTACCAATTTCTAAGAAAGTTATGTAAAATCTACACAATTGTGATTTTTATCTATTTCTTATTGTAATCTTAATATTCTGCATTTTATAATTCTTTTTAGGTGCCTGCAGATCCAAGAATGCTGTATCTTTTAAGTGAAATGAGTCTTTTATCAGGAGTAAAGATGGTCTTCACCTATTGTGACGTCCGTTTTGCTCAAAGTCTACTTTATCATCTCTTAATATAGATTCACCAACTTCCTTTCTGTTTGTATTTGTCTGATATAAGATCAAGGTTTTGGGCGGGATTTTGGTCTTGTTTAATTTATCTATTTTTATTTTTTTAAAAGATTTTTTGATGTGGACCATTTTTAGAAGTCTTTATTGAATTGTTGTTACAATATTGCTTCTGTTTTATGTTTTGGGTTTTTGGCTGTGAGGTGTGTGGGATCTTAGTTCCCTGACCAGAGGTTGAACCCACAACCCCTGCACTGGAAGGTGAAGTCTTAACCACTGGAATGACAGGGAAGTCCCGGATTTATCTATTTTTAAATGTTTGGTTCTAATTGGGAAGTCCCCATATTTTAACAGGAAAAGCAGCCCATTAAATTTTTGCTATTACTAATTATCTTAGACCAGGTCCTCAGGAGCAGACCCTTGGAGGGAAGGAGGCCAAGTAAGTGTGGGATTAAGTTGGGTGGAAAGTAGCTTTAACTCGGTCCTTTCCGGGACATTTGGGAAGAGGAGAGACACAGCCATAGCTCAGAGCTGTCTGACCAGGAGCACAGGAGTTGGTTCATTTCACGTTTTTATGTGTATTTATCATCAGGTAAGGGTCGGCCTTTAGTGAGAGGTGAACGGTGGTGTAAATGGAGAGACAGGGGTGCAGGCTGTCAGGGTGAAAATAATAAAGGGGTCTGAGAGGATGTGGGTAGAAAACTGACATTTTCAGTTACACTGATACATTTTTGTACCATCTTATCTATACTCTACATTTTTTTTGCTTCTTTCTTTCTTCTTTTTCATATCTGTTGGTTCAATTCATTTATCTATCTATCTAACTATCTATATACCTATCCCTTATTTTTTCCAAACGTAAGTTTGAAGCCATAAATTATTTATATTTCAGGTAACCTTAAATATTTAACATATTTGTGTGACGATATCTAAAGTTAATCAATATAATATATAACTATAGCAAATATCTTCCTAACTGGTAGTTGATATATAGAAAGATACAACTCCAAACACCTTCTCCATTTCCCATGCCATTGTTGTAGAGTATTTTATTTTCACCTTTCAAAGAATGTTGAGAAATAATGTAATCATTGTGTTTTCACCCAATATAATACTTATTTGGATTTACAAAAAAAGTCTTAGTTTCTTTCTTTGTCTTTCTTTTTCATATTCTTCTTCTTCTATCTTTGTTCAATTTTCTCAAAATTCATCCTTTAAATAATTCCTTTGGAAAAATTCTATGACTTGGATACATCTTTAGTTTAAGCATGTCTTTATTTTGCCCTGATTCATGGGGTACAAAATTCTTTTCTGAGAGATAGTTTACATCAACTCTTTCAAGATACCATTGGGCGGCCTTCTGACCTCTACAGTCACTGCTACAGCCCAGTGTGTTTTCAGGCAGGGTAGGTTAAATATTTTACTTACATTTTATAAAATTAATATATTTGGAATTTTTTTCAAGTACATTAATTTGAGTGCTCCAAAATTTGTTCAGATATTTCACTAACTCTTGGAAAATTGGAAGAGATAAACTCACTGTGCAGGTTACACTGTGCTCACTGTGGGGACAGAGAACAGCAACATGGGTCCCCTGTTCCTGCTGAGTTCACCAGCATCCAAACATCCACAGGGTGGGTGTTTTGTGTTCTGTCAAAAGAGAACATTCTACTCTCTCACTTCGTGGTATGGACATATATACACTACCAAATGTAAAACAGATACCTAGTGGGAAGCAGCCACATAGCACAGGGAGATCAGCTCAGAGCTTTGTGTCCACCTAGAGGGGTAGGATAGGAGGGTGGGAGGGAGGTGCAAGAGGGAGGGTATATGAGGATATATGTATATGTATAGCTGATTCACTTTGTTATAAAGCAGAAACTAACACACCATTGTAAAGCAATTATACTCCAATACAGATGTTAAAAAAAAAAGAGAGAGAGAGAACATCTCCCCTCCCCTTTACCCCCAAGGGAGCTGGGCCTGAAATCACCACGGTATTAAATTATCTTGAGCTCAGAGTGGACTCTGTGATGCGGATTAGAGAATTTTTAAAAACCACTTCAACTGATTATGGAAAATCAATAAGAACAAACTTTAATCGTGCAACCTATGGAGAAAGATAAACAGTCTCCAAGTTACTGGTTTGAGATGAAATTTGGGGTAAAAAATAGAAAAATAAAACAACATAAATAAATACATTAGAAAAAAACACACACATAATAAGCCTGGGAATGTTAGTGAAATAGCTTGTAAGAAGAAAGAGGGTATTTTCCCCCCGTTTAAGCATAATTAAAATACACACATCAAAGCCCTTTAAGAATAACTACATGTGACCATTCCTAGATTTGGCTACACGTGTAAATGCAAATAGGTAAGGGAGCATAATCTCCAGCATATTAAGCTTGTGAAAATGAGTGTGAAAGAATATTTAGTTATCTGGATCCCAAATACATTAGTTTCTTGCCATTTTTATAAACTGAGTTCAGTTATCTAAACTCATGGAACTCCCAGGTATTTTTATGATAGGGCTCTATTAATATTTACTCTTACAAGATATTTGTTTAAAGGCTTAAGATGAATGAAGTTCTCAGACAAGACTTTTCAACTAACAGAACTATTCTAGTCCACTTCAAAAGCAGTTTATGTTATCAATTTATTTACTCCTATAACCATTAATAATATGATCCCAATAGTATGGTCTTGGTTTTTACTCAATTTTATAGAAAAAAAATAATGAAAAGAAAAGAAAAAATTGACTTGTCTTGCGTTCCAGCCTACTAACTTGTTGAATAATAATATAATTAAGTGTTCTGGATCTTTCTTTTCCTCCAGGGCAACTACAAAATAATCCTGTGTGATCATTTTACATGAGAAATATATGGATTTCAAGCACAGTTATTCTATTAGTCAGCTTGTTCACACTTTTGTTGCATTTGGAGAAATATGTTAGCAATTTGACAACCATTTGAGCTTTATTTAGTTTTTGCATTTTTGAATTAAAGCTCTCAGGCTTGATGGTACAGACCTTACTGTGGTCTGTTTAACTCAGAGATCTTTGCATCACTTTTTGAGTACATGTCTCAGTACTCAACCTGCCCTGGAGGGACTTGATCATAATTTCCCTCTCCCTTTACTTAGAAACCTCACTATCAGCTAATCACTCATGAGAAAGGGAGATAACATTTACTGAGCGCCTAATATGTGTCAGGTCCAGTAAATTTGGAGAGCTAGGAAGCAGAAGGAGAGTGGATCATTTCCATCATCTATATCTCTAAAAATATTGACTACTAGAGGAAATCCACAAATAAACACAGGAAGTGGCCAGTTAAGGGACTGGTACATTTGCAAAAGGAAAAATTGCCTTTTTTAGTAGAAGCATGGATCAATAGAATTCACTTATTTTTCATTTATTAGTTTGAATGAAAATGTCCCCAGCCTCTGCAAGAATTCTTCTCTGCTGGGACAAAGCCCCGAGAATCATGAATATCACATGTTGGGTGGCAATCGCATATTTGATACGTTGATTCTCATAACTTTGGGGAAACTGAAATGTAGATAATGGCTACAAAACCATAGCAAAAATTTCCATTGCATTTCCCACTTTGAAAGGTCAATACCAAGACTCACATGAATCTTTTAACAGAAGCACTTACCCATAGTGGTCAAACTACAGAGAAAATTAAGTTGGCTGGGACATTAGAGGGTTCTGATAATGACCTCTAAGGCCAGTAGTGTTTGGAATTGTCAATATTTTTTTTACCAACCTCAAACTTGTTATTCTTTCCCTGGACCGTACCAGCCCTGAATTCATCAGACATCACTCTTTTTGGAACGTTCTCTAACACGTGAAAAATTTCACAGTCCTGTGGGCCAGACATGAATGCTCGTTTCAGTCACTATAATTTATGTTTCCTGATCTCACTCTACTTATTTTACGCTGTAAGACACTACTAGGTCTTGCTATATTAGCTTAGGTTTCAGAGCCAAAAAGAAGTTTTAATTTTGCAATTTGTGTGCCATACTCTTCAGGAGAAAAGTCCTCATAGCAAGAAAGAATAAGACTATGTACTACCAAACGTAAGGTAGATAGATAGTGGGAAGCAGCCGCAGAGCACAGGGAGATCAGCTCGGTGCTTTGTGACCGCCTGGAGGGGTGGGATGGGGAGGGTGGGAGGGAGGGAGATGCATGAGGGAAGGGATGTGGGAACAGATGTATATGTATAACTGATTCACTTTGTTATAAAGCAGAAACTAATTAAAAAAATAAAAAAAATTAAAAAAAAAGAATCTGGGCAGTAAAAAAAAAAAAAAAAGATCTCTCTCTACTTCTGGGCAAGGGTCGATTAACTGAGTATGATGTTGAGTTAGAGGTAGAAGTATTAAGCCTGAAACAATCTCAGAGGCCCTTCAAGACTGACCTAAATGTGTAGTTTTTGTTTCCCCTGCTGAGTGCAGCCTTAAAAGCAGCTCTTTTTTTTTTTTTTTTTTTTGATGATGATGATGAATATCTTCCAGTTTCTTCTTCTACTTTCTGACTCATTGTACTTAGAGCCAGGCACCAAATATAAGCAAATAAACAAACAAACATGCATATTCTCTCTCTTCTTTTCTTTAACACATTTTTATCATTAGTATTTTTACCTGTTTTCAACTTAGATGCATTAGGAACTGCTTCTTTGTATATCTTAGAAGTAGTATTAATGTTTGATGGTACAAAGGAAAAAGTTTGCTTGTGCCTTGAGTCTGTAGCATGGATTTTAAACTGTAAAGAACTAGAAAATGTGAAACTGCCTATGTGAGAAGAAGACAGCCTTTCACCTGTTTACTCCTCTGCCCATTTTCAGCATGAGAATGGATGGCAATAGTCCGTCCATGGTCTGCTGCAAATGCATAGGGAAAACCCAGCTCACGATGAGAATTTCAGGCTCAGGTTCTTAAATACTGGGTCTAAAGCAATGCTTAGAACACTAGTTTCTTACTGATTGCATATGATTCTTTAAGCAGAAGTCCCAAGCTTGACTGTGCCTGGGACGGCACATGGAAATTATAACAATGTGCATCACTGTATCTTTCTTCACTGTGTCTATCATATGCCATGTCCAGCATGAGGATTATCACTAAATTGAGCATTGGGTTCACCTGGGTCAGATACTTTTCCCTAACAGTATCTAAAGAGGAACTTTTACACTTAATCTGCTGTACAAAGAATAAAACAAATTCCTGAAGAGAAATGAGCTCAGGTTTTGCAACAAGCTATGATAAACTTATTATACATACATATGTATAGAAACCAGAGGAAAATACATAATATTTCTATTTTCATCTCGCTTGAGCAGTATTATTTTGAGTCATTCAGTGAAAAATAATAATAATTATATAAATTAGGTCTCATACCTAATGAGATCATGTGATGCAGTCTTCCTGAATAAAACAAAGGAACCAAATACAAATTGCACAAAGAAAACAATAAATAAAACTTACTTCTGCATAAGTTAGATCCAAATAAATATAAATAATGTTGATATTTGGATTAGATAAAAAATTGAAATTATGGAGGACTTTAAAAAGATCTATGAGCATTCTCTTTGCCATTTTATCAATCTCAAATTTTCTTATTCTTGGTAACAAATAAGTACAGTCTTAAAGTCATATTTTAGCAAATTATAAACATTCTAAGCTTTTTGGCCAGGAAAGGGGAGGCTAATTCAGTAAATATTTAAATTTTCCTAGACTCTGGAGTTAAGTCATGTCATATTATATCTTTTATACTCAACTCAATGACTTCACCTCTGGCAGTGTTTGTGACTTTAGTGCAGATTCAAATCGCAATTGAAAGATTCTTCTACAAGGAAGCAAATTTAAATAATAGTTCCAAAGTTTCAAAAAGGCTAAAGATTTTACCACCAGAAAAATTACCATACCTTTCCTTTTTCAAGCAGAGCTTTTAGCAGGATTTATCTGAGCCCTGAAGAGTTCATATAGCAATCTGCCACCAAATGTCTTCCAAACCACGATCTAAACCAAAAGTTTGTAGACAATACAACTGTGGGGTTTTTTTGAAATATTTTAAATATAGTTCATTTTATCTTTATCTTGTTCCTTTTATTTTTTAATTGAAGTATAGTTGATTTACAATGTGCCCATCTCTGCTGTACAGCAAAGTGACTCTGTTATACATTATATATATATATATATATATATATATATATATATATATATATATATATATATATATATATAATTTTTTAATATTCTTTTCCATTATGGTTTATCCCAGGAAACTGGATATAGTTTCCCGTGCTCTACAGTAGGACCTTGTTGTTTATCCATTCTCTATGCAATAGTTTGCATCTACCAATCCCAAACTCCCAGTCCACTCCTCTCCCTCCCCCCTTTCCCTTGGCAACCACAAATCTGATCTCTATGTCAAGACAGCAGGGTCTCTGAATTGAAATGTTTACCTTATTCATAAAGCCAGAGATACATCAAGTATACCACTTCATGAATGACCTCTTGTCTGTTCAATAGTTCATAAAATCAGTTTTATCCTGTTCTCTTCATTACTGAGAATTTCAATCAAACACTTGAAATTATCCTCTGGGATGCTCCATTTTCTCAGTAAAATGTCTTCAAAATGTGGTGGTTTATTTTTAGCTTTGTTGCAGTTAACCATGCAACATTAAAATAATTGTTTTGGGGATTTGGGGCAGAGTCCTTGTCAACAACACCTGCGGGTACGGAAGGCAGAGATTTGTTACAAGGTATGCAGCATCTTTTCTTGCCAAGCCAAGCAGCAAAACTAGGTGTGTGTATAGGACATAACTGGTTCTCCATCTGGGCCTCTGGCAGCTTGACTTTTCATTAACTTTATATTTTGCCTGGCAACAGAACTTTTCCAAGTTTATAAGATATTAATATATTTGAACTTCAGAATATAAGCATTTGTCCTTGATGTCATTTGAGGGGTTTTTTTAACAAATGAAAAGCAGGAGTTGGTTCACTAAACTCACTAATCTTTTCCCTCCATCGTAACTTGGAGGGGAGGGACATTGCCCTCATTTGTCCTGTGACCTGCTACAAGCACTTAGCAGCAATGTCAGTGATACCAGAGCTCATTTCATCATTTGACAGAGGAACTGTTTTCTTCGTTCACTAATTTATTTATTTAAGAAATATTTAGCAAGTGACTAATAGGTTCTAGATACTGGGAATATAACGATGAAAAAGAAGATGCCTGTTTTGAGTAGCAGCCGGGAGCATGTATTCTGATGAGGTAAGAAAGGATGGAAAACCAAAACTGAATATGATACCAGGTGGTGAACAGTGCAATGCAGAAGAATTTAGCTGAGTGAAAAAATAGAAAGTGAAGAAGCAGAGCTGGGCTTGTCATTTTTGATATCTCCGTTTCCGTGGTTTGTTCTCAGACTCAAAACAGTTGAACTTTTCCAGAACATACGGCTATATACATACAGTTTTCTAATTATGTTGGCTTGTTTTATTTAGCTATTGGAAAAAAATTTAGGTTTGGGTAGCATATTAATCATTTCAACATAATTGTGTTCCTCACAAATCTATACACAACATTTAACATAGATGCAGGCTGCACAGATATGAAGCATTTTAAAAGCAAATTTGATTTCACGTTTCTGTCGGCAAGAACATTGCCACAACAGAGGCACCAATTCTCCTGTACCCATCACAAAAGGAAATGAAAATAACTTGAAAAGACACATAAACATTATTATATTTTCCTTGATGTCTTAGACATGGTCTAACCTCAAATAATAGGCTTAATGAATACGCCAATACATGGACATGTTGATTATGGCATTCGGTGGTGGACGAGGCTCAAATAAAGTGTGGTTCTTCTTCTGGTTCCTTATTCTGGTTCTGCTTTTCTGCTCTTCTCTGAAGCAGGAGTTGGTGATCATCCTCCCATACTAGAACCATGAACTTGTGTCAGAGGGACTTATCCATGGCAGGCACTTGCTCCTTGACTTGGTCAATCCTTGTCATATGGAGTTTATTTGGGGGGGAGGGTTAAATAATATCTCTGACCCACTGGCATGCATTCTATCAACAATATTTCTATCATTCTTGTTATGGATTTGTCTTTGCTAATTTTAGAAATCTCTACAATTGCAAATATCAGAGTTGTAGTTCTTCCCAAATAAATTTGTCCTAATAATTCCTTCAGTAACATTACTCTCTGCCTTTATGCTTTTATAAATTCAGTATGAAATTAGGTATTAAAGATGTATTACATTCTGGCACTGTATAGGCAGTGAAAATATAATGAAAAATAAAATTGTTATGTGTAAAATATGACTCTAATTTTACAAAACTGTCAATGGCACAGATGTCGTTCCTCATATCTATATAAGCATACATACGTGCATATTTGCATCCATTATATGAACTTGGAAATAAAGTAAAGAAGAAGAAGAAGAAAAAAAAAATCCACAACCATGAGACGTAAGATTATCAGGATATGCCTGCAGGGGGCGCCAGACACATGACGGTTATGCAGAAAGACTATGAAAACGGTAGCCCCTGTAGTTTTTAAGTTAGAACTGCATCCATATTGTTGTCTTTTGATATTTTGTTTAGCGAAAAAGTTAAACTGTAGAATAATGTGGTCAGTATAATTTTAGTTAAAAGAAAATAAAAGACCAAACTAAAATAAATGATCTTTCTCTCAAATCATACAAAAAATAGTGACATAAAGTATACATTTATTACTCTCATGAATTCACAGATTGAGGAATTCAGACACGGCAGAGCTGGATGGCTTATCTCTGTTCCATGATGTTCAGAGTCTCAGCTGGAGACCTGAAGGCTGGGGTCTAGAATCATCCAAAATCTCATTCGTTCATATGTCTGGAGGTTCCTGCTGGCTTCTGGCTATTGACAGGGGGCTGACATTTTCTTTGCACTCTTTCCTCTATTTGGGTGGGTTCCAAAATCAAAGAGAGAGAGATGTGGAAACCTTAGTGCCTCATGGTCTAACCTCAGAAGTCAAATTGCATTTCTTCTGCCACATTCTGTTAATTGACATCATCACAGACACCTGCCAGGTTTAAGGAGAGAGTAAAAGAGAAACCACCTCTTATGGAAGAGGTATTGGACCAGATCTACTTCTGTGGTCACTAGAAGAAAATATATAATCTGCTGCAAACAAACACACTAGGTTAGTAACTTGATTTACCTTAGATAGAGATGAAGAATAAAATTATTTTTTCTGTTACACTTATTTGCATTATCTCATCTGTGCAACAAGCATGCATTACTTCTTCCATTTAAAACTTTCAAAATAAGGAGTTTTTAAGAGAAAGAGACCCAACTGGAAACACCAAGAACTAGGAAAAAAAAAAAAAAAAAACAGAATCATTGACTCAATGAATAACTAATAGAAGGCCAAGAGTGAAGCAAGCTAACTGACAAGACTGCAAGGGTCCCAGAGGAACCAGATGAGATGGAAGTGTCTGGAAAGGGATTAACAATGAAATGAAAATAACTTTAGTGGGGTGAAAAGCATACTCTATGTTGCAGAACAATATAGAAAAGGTGCGTGACGCACACTTTAGATTAGTACAGTGTTGAAAAAGATGACAGAAGAGTTTTGGTGTTAGACTATAGGGAAAGTAGACCCATGGATGAGAAATTGGTTTCTTTATGGAAGATGTTCAAATAAAGCTAAAAATAAAAAGTTATACACAATAGTTTCCTCATTGGAAGACGAACCTAAACTGCAGATGAAAAGCTCTTAGCAAGTATCCAGAAAAAAGGGAGAATTTTTAAAAATCAAACATAGATGGATATATTGCTGCAATGTTAGTAGTGGTAGTTTATGTTATTATATGTCATTTCAAGGATAAAGAAATAATCTCATAAGAATATGTTGAGTTGAGATTGTAGACCAGACAGAAAATCTATTAGAGAATAGTAAGGAAAGACATGAAGTAAGTTGTGTATCTGATATTGTGGAGTCAGAGAGATGGAACCAAAGCAAAGGTGTAGAATGATTTGCATTATTTCAACCTTAGAAACAAGGAGATTCAAATATTTCAAAGACAGAGTAATCTAAAAGTAAGAGAAATAGTAAAACCATACTCTCTTTGAATTAAGCAGTCTTCTTCATTGAATCCTCAGCCTTAGTTAGATGGATGGCAGGAGAACCTTCTGTCTGTCACTTGGGAACATGTGACACCCTTCACTCACTTTAGGCTTATTAAACACACCACTTACTCCATCTTAAGAAACCAGAAAAAGAAGAGCAAGCTAAAACCAAAACAAGCACGAGGAAAAAATAAATAATAATGAAGATGAGAGCTGAATTCAAGTAAATTGAAAACAGAAAAGCAGAAAACAGAAACAATGAAGCAAAAACCTGTTTTTGTTTTTGTTTTTGTTTTGATAACCCTATAGCTAGACTGATCAGAGAAAAAAGAGAAAAGCCACAAATGACCAGTATCAGGAATAAAGGAGGAAAGGTCATTACAAACTCTAGAGACATTAAAATGACAATAAAGAAATATTAACAAATACATATTTATGAATTTGCCAGCTTAGATTAAATGGACAAATTGTTTGAAAGGGATAAACTACCAAGTTCATTCAAGAAGATAAATATACAGTAGTCAAGGATCTTTTTTAAGAAATTGAATTTGCAATTTAAAAAACTTCCAACAAGAGAATTCCAGGACCAGTTGGCTTCATTGGAACATTCTACAATTTAAGAAATAAATAATATTAATGCCACACAAATTCCCCCAGAAAACAGAAAAGGAGAAAACATTTCTTAAGTGATTTACGAGAAAAATATCATCCTAATACACAAACCAAAGACAAACTACTACCATTGCAAAAACAAAACTATCACCAATATCTCTCATGACCATAGATGTAAAATCTTCAATAGAATACTGACAAATTAAATCCAGCAATCTATAAAAAGGGTAATACATCATGAACATGTTGGTTTACCCTAAGTATGCAAGACCTGTTCAACATTTGAAAATCAATCACTGTAGTTAACCTATCATCAGACTAAAGAATTCAAACCAAGTGATCATCTCAATAGATGCAGATTAAAAAAAAAAAAAAGAAAAACAAAAAACAACCTGAAAAAATTAAACATCCATTTATAGCAAAATCTCTTAGAAAACTGAGAATATAAATAAATTTCCTCAAGCTGATAAAAAGCATTTATATAAAACCTACAATTAAAATTTTACTTAAGAATAGAAGACCAGGGCTTCCCTGGTGGTGCAGTGGTTGAGAATCTGACTGCCGATGCAGGGGACACGGGTTCGTGCCCTGGTCCGGGAAGATCCCACATGCCTCGGAGCGGCTGGGCCCGTGAGCCATAGCCACTGAGCCTGCACATCTGGAGCCTGTGCTCTGCAATGGGAGAGGCCACAACAGTGAGAGGCCCACGTACCGCAAAAATAAATAAATAAATAAATAAAATAAAATAAAAGACCAAATATGTTTCCCCTAAGGTTGACACAAAGCAGGAGTGTCCATTCTCACCCCTCCTATTCAACGGCTAGTAAATGTCCAGGCCAGGACAATAGGGTACTGGAGATAAAAGCACAGATACTATAAAGGAAGTAATTATCCTGTATCTATTCCCAGGTGACATAATCATCTATGAGGACAATCCCAAAGAACACAAAAATGCTAATGAAATTAATCATTGGGCTTAATATGATCAAAGAACACAAGATCAAAAAAATCAACTTGAAATTGAAATTAAAAAGTGAGTTTTACATTATTTACAAAAATTCTCAAATATTTAGATATAAATCTAAGAAATTATGTGCAAAATCTTTATTTTGAAAGAGGAAATATATTTATGAAATAAGTCAGAGAAAACGTAAATAAATGGAGATGCATATTCACAAATTGAATAACAATATTGTTAGGATTTCAGTTTCTGTCAAATTGATATATAGGTTCAATAAAATCCCAATCAAAATCCCAGGAGGTTTCTTTTTGTTGAAATTGCCAGGCTGATTTTAAAATTTATATAGAAACGTGAAGGATTAGAAAAGCCAAATTATGTTGTAAAAGAAAGGCAAAATTGGATGATTCGTACTACTTGATTTTAAGATCTACTATAAAACTACAATACCTAAGATGGTGTGATACTGGTAAAAATATAGAAATAAAAATCATCTTAAAAATATTAAGTCCAGATATACATGTACATATGGTCATTTAATTTTCAACAAAGACAATTTACTGAAAAAAAGAATAGCTTTTGAAGAAATGGTGCTAAAACTAGTAGGCATCTATATGCAAAGAAAATGAATCTTGACTCAAATCATAGAGAAATTTACTCAACATGATCATAGACAATGTAAAACTTAAAACTATAAAAATTATAAAAGAAAACACAGAAGAACTCTTTGTGAACTTGGGTTAAGCAAAGAGTTGTTAGATATGATATTCAAAGTTCAATCCATTAAAAAAATAAATTGTATTCCCTCAAAATTAAAAATATTTCCTCTTCAAAAGTTATTGTTATGGAAATAAAAAGGCAAGCCACTGACTTAATGAAAATACTTGAACAAAATATATACGACAAAGGATTTGCAAATAAATACATTGATGTAAAGAGCTCATAACTCAATCATACAAATACAAGTAACCCAATTAAGTGAAAAATGGGCAAAATATTTCAGCAGACACATTACCAAAGAGGACACATGGATGGCAAATAAACCCATGAAAAGGTGTTCAACATCATTAGTAATTAGGGAAATTCAATTTAAAGTCATGATAAGATACCACTACACACTGATTAAAATGCTTAGATTAAAAAGACTTTATGTTAAGTGTTGGCAAGCATGTGAACAGCTGAAATTACCCTACACACTGCAGCTGGGAATGTAAAATACTGAAACCCTTTTCAAAACCTTTGGCAGTTTCTTAAAAAGTTAACACACACATACCACATTATGTAGCCATTCAAATCCTAGGTATATTACCAAAAGAAATTAAAATGTATGCCCACCACATGGAGACTTCTGCATGGGTATTTGTAACAGCTTTACTTCTTTTACCCCTAACTGGAAACAACCCAAACATCCATCATCAGGTGAAGCGATAAACAAGTTGTGTTTACAAAGGGAGACTATTTTGCAATAAAAAGAATTAACAATAGATACACAAAAGAATGGGGATGAATCTCCAAATAATTGCGCAGAGTGAAAGAAGTCAGTCTTCCACTACCTCTAAAAAAAACAGAGTATATATTGTATAAACCCACTAATATAAAAATTTTTGAAAATGAAAACTAATCTGTAATGACAAGCAGATGAGTGGGTCTTGGATGAGTGTGAAGAAAGGGTGTACATTGGGATAAAGAGGCATAAGAAAACTTTTGGGGGTTCATATTCCCAGTTTGATGATGGTTTTGTTGTTCTAGTCATATGCCAAAGCTCATCAAATTATGCACTTTAAGTACATGCAGTTTATTATGTGTCAAATATAAGAAAAACATACTGTCATATGAGGAAAGTGTAGAAAAAGAGTGTCCCTTAAATATACATGATTGGATTAATAATAATTTGGAATTTTACCTGTCTTATCCTATTTTTCTCCTGAAAGCAGAGCCTAAAAGAAGAGCTTGAGTGCTGGGGTATCAAGAAGACAGACACTGGGAGGCAAGGGAAGTTAAATCAAGGGTGTGTTGGGGAGCTGACACCACTGCAGGCAAGCAGAACCTGGCTCCTGCCTGGACACAGAAAACCATGTGAAGTGGGGAAGCGAGGCCTCCGTCCACTGGCTCCCACCCTGTTTGGGTCCAGGGATGCTGCACGAGGTGCTGACTTCCTGGCTCTTCCAGGTTTGTGCACAAGTCAGGATGGCACAGGAGTCCAGCAGAGGGACAGCAGGGATGTGCCTGTGGAAGTGAAAGATTAGTGAGTGCAGCTGGTTGTTATGAGAACAGCTGCAGCAAAGTCGGGGGAGACCATGTGAGGGGAAGCTTGTCAGGCGTCCAATATGGCGACACAATATCATCCTTGGCCCATGATTCATGACTCTCTTTGAATTTAATTAAACAATCAATGGATTTAATAATATAACGAGCCCACCGCTCCACTCAACTACTGGAACATCACCAATACCATACAGCTGCCGAGGGGTTCCTAATCCATCTCACCCGACTGGTGACCCATCAAGTTAACCTCTGTCCTAATGATCAAGTCCATCAGTCCTTTACTTAAAAAAAAAAAAAAAAAAAAAGTTTAATCTCTATGGTTCATTTCTGGACTTAATAGAAATATATATATTAGATATTATGCTCTGGGACTTGCTTTTCACTCAAATTACATTATTAAGATTCATGCATATTTTGACATGTTTTTGTAACTCATTCACCTACACTGTTATATAATTTTTCATTGTGAAGAAACTCTATTATCCACTCTCCTTAACTGGGCATTTAAGTTGTTTCTCGTTTTGCTATTACGTATGTGCTGCTGTGAACATCCATGTGCATGTTTCCTGGTCCTCATGAAAAAGTTTCTCTGGAAACTAGAAGGGATAGCGTAGCATGGCAGTGAATGTGGACATACAAGATGGTGCTAAATGTTTTTCCAGGTGACTCTAACTACAGTTAGGGAGCTGAGTCAACTCGTGGGATTACTACATGGTATGTAAGGCACCAAGTTTGTTATGCAGAAACAGAGAACCAAAATGCAAATAATATTATTTCTGGGACTCTTTTGTAAAACAAATGTTGGAATCGCCTCAAGCATCCATTTTCTAAAATGTATCGAACATCTTTTTAAAACAGGAGAAAAGTATATCTACAAAAAATCTGTACAAGATGTGGTTAACAGGGTATTCAGAGGCAAATTTAAAGTCCTTACTGGTTTCATAATGAAACAAAAAATAATTAAATGAAATGTACTAAGTTTCTTCTAAAGAATGTACCAAATTACGAGACACATCTAAAGAAAACATACAATGAATTTAGTAATTCCATCTGGAGAATGAGTGAATTAAAATATAAATAATAATAAATTTGCAAATATAAATGTCAAATGCCTCACTAAAACACCTATAGGTAAAGCCAACATGCTTAAAAATATATATGTTTGAATATATATTTAAACATATATATGTATAGATAAACAAGAATGGTGCTCTGACAGTGCAGATGTGGTACCAGCCACACAAGATGGTGAATATTCAAAATCCCTAATGTGGCTCACATATTCATATGTGATCATTTCAATAGAACTCAAAAAGGCAGTTGATCAGATGCAATATTCCTGCAGGAGGAAAAAAGCAAACAGACAAGCAAATGAAAATCACTTAGGAAACTGGAAGTGGAAAGTTCCTTAACATTATAAACTACTTTTTTTAATGCGAAGAACCAACAGCTTATTTAAGAATTTAGTTAGAGTTATTTCTATTAAAATAAAAAATATTAAAGAATGTAGACTATCCCCTTTGTCTTTTATAAGTTTTCTTTAGTTTTTTAGACAATCACACAAAATGATAAAAACAAATGAAATATAGCTTTCCTAAAGATAAAAATTACATGTCAGTACTTGCAGGTACTCTGAAATTCCAACTGAAAAACTACCAAAAAAATGACTATTCATCATTTAAAATAATGTAAAATTCAACCAGATAGTCTATTATATAAAAGAAGTACACACAATTAAGAATATTCTTTAATGTTGGATATTACCATTTATACAAATGGTGACAAAATCAAATTCTTAATGGCAAGCAACTAAAGCATAAAATATCTGTAAATACTTTTAATGAAAAATGCATAGAAGCACCAAAAATAAAATTTCAAATCTTCTCTGAAGGCTAAATATAGCTTAGATAAAAAGACATGACATGGTATAAAATATTACAAACTATGCCTCAAAATATTACACAGATAAAAAACAATTCTTTAATTTTTAAACTTAAGCACCCTTTTTATCAGTGTCCATTCAAATGTGATTATACAAGTCATCTATTAAATAAACAATAAGAAAACCAACATTTTAAAAATAACAATTAAAACTCCTGGTATTATTGTAGTATCAGACAGTATGTAATTGATATAAGAAATGGCAATGCATCGAACAGAAGAAATTCATGGAACAAAACAAAAAATATATATTTTCTAACCTATTTAACACTTTTAAATTGATTTTTTATATTTGTTTATTGGTTTTCTAAAAAATTGCATTGGAAAAACAGGTTAACTTCTTAGAAAAAATCAATTTAGTTTATTTATTTTTTATAATACTCCACAATTAATTTCAGCTAGAGCATACATTTAATAAAACTATTAATGAACCACAAAGACCAGTTGAATTAATATCCATAGATACCAATGTCAGGAGGAAACCACTAATCCTGAAAGCAAAAGCAAAAAAAAAAAAAAAGAAGGGAAAATATCTTGATAGATTTGTCTATGCAATTTCTGAACCTCAAAAAGGACACCATAATCAAAAAAGAGAGTCAATGTCAATATTTGCAGAAAAAAATAGATCGAGGATTAACAAATTCACTATTTATATAAAATGTCATGCAAACTCAAAAGTAAAATAGAAGGAGTCTATTGTTGAAGACACCAGTAAATATTGATTGCAGGAGCCTGAGCCCACCCCTGCACACACACACACACACACACACACACACACACACACACACAACCCATTCCCAGAGAAACTCTCTCTTGCTCTTGGGATTATTGATCCCAAGTAAAGAGACCCTGGAGACCCTAGGCCCTTGGAATCCGCAGGCAGTGTCTGACCAGAATGTGTAGACTGTCCCAGCTCACAGCCCTTTTGTTTGGAAATTGTGTCTGTTTGCTTTTGATGGATTCTTATTAAGACAGGAAAAACTCTGAAATAAAGTTTGCAGGTGTGGTTATGGTGAGCTTATCTTATTTACTATTGGAAAAGTAATATGAGCAAGAGAGAGAGACAGAAAGATGCAGGGACGTATGCAAAAATTGCACTTATGGTTTGCTTGGGTACACTCAGTAACAGAATTATAGTTTGCTTTTATTTTATTTTTTACACTTTTAAATATTTTGTCTACTGAAAAAATTCTAATAAACAGATATTGCTATCATCATGAAGAGAAGAATCAATTAATGATTCATCGTACTGTACACGATTCTGGTTTTCTTGTGGTTACATGTAATTCCTTTTGTGGACACTGTACTAAACCACTAAGTGCCAGGACTTTGAAATCTATCAGACAGAGACAAGAAATCCATGGGATTTTCAAAGATTTTAGAAAAATATCATTTGTGTGGTGATGAAAACAGGACAGGTACAAAACTAGATTTTATAATCCAAATTCTTTTATTTGCTTTTGACTCCAACAGAGGATCGATTTTCTCCAAAAGGTATTATAAAGTAGGTGTCTTGTTTTTAGTACAAATTATAATATGCTCATGCCTATGACCGCATGAATAGTTACATTCAGTGAAGGGGAAAAGACCACTTGACTAAGTTCAAGAGAGATTATCTCCTACTTTAGTTCCATCACTAACCTGCTGTATAATCTGACTGGAGACCACACGTAACTCCTCTGAGCTGCAGCTTTCTTAAATACAAATATAGAAACAAGGTTTAGGGTTTTCTAAACTCGTATTTTAGGACAAAGAACCCACAGATTATGTTTAAGCTAGAATCTTTCACCAAAGCAGTAATATGAGGCAGCTGAATCAAGGAAAATATTTTTTCTCCTTCAGTTTGAACTAAACATTATACTGGGATTGTTTCCCTTCGATATTGCAAGTGAATGGAAATGAAACTCTACAGTTAAAACGTAACTTGAAAGACTTTATGTGGTTCAGTGGGTAATAATTGCAACATTTTCCATGGCTTATTAGAGAGCAATTTCTTTGGTTCTATTAGGTGTTTCAGAATATTTCGAAAGGTTTCTTCCTAGTGTATCTTTTCTTTTTAAATTTTCCTTTGAGTGGCATGATATTCCTATATTTCAATGGAGAAAGTGGAACTAAATAAAATGAACATTTCCAATGCCATTTCTTTAGTGCTATTTTACCCACTGTAACTGAAGAAGTAGTAACCCTCAAATACTCCTGTGATTTACTGTTTCCTTGAAACACATTGATTTACCTTTACTTTTCTTGATGCATAGAATTTAAAAAAAAAGTACCTGGTGAGCTCATCTCTACTCAGGAGTTTAATTAAAAATCTTCTGAAATGTATCTGAAAACGTTTCATTTCCTTCTTTTGCCTGTTTTAAAGCTCCGGACCAAAGACTTTAAGAACCATCAAGTCTTTAAGAGAAATCATTTTTCTCCTCCTCTGTGAGCTCCATGAATTTCACAGTCATCACTGGGGGATGAAAGTAGGAGTGAATCCGGTTGGGATGGCTGGTCTGCAGACGGCTTCCCAGAATCAGCCGGAGGGGGGCAGTATAAGACAACATTTTCACCGTTAGTTAGCAGAGGCAGCTGCCTGTGCATCAAATCTTCCTTAACAATTGCAACCGATAAAAATCAGCTTTTCCCCTTAATTACTGCTAAATGAATACCTTCTGATCTAGCAGTCAGATGGTAAGGCTGATGATTGAGCAGGCAACTAACACTTCTGGAGAGCTTGAAATTCCCTGGGCGCTGGACGGACCATTTCCACAGACACATGAGATCTCACTAAGCAGGCAGCAATCCTGTGGCACAAACAGCCACGCTTTAGACGCGAGGGCACTGAACTCGAAAAGTTTAGGCAGCCCCCCTCATGAACAGTCTGCCATGTTGCTCAGCTCCATGGAGCAGTGGTCAGGGGAGATGAAAACACTCACAGGTAGGATGCTTTCCTTCCCCGTGAGTCTCAGTGCTTGCCCTGTTGAACAAGAACAGGATCACTCGGGCCTCACCACAACATCCAGAAACAATGCACAGAAGGAGCCGGCATTTACAAGCAAGAAAGTTCCAGACGCTGCAGTGCTATTGCTGAGTGCCGTCAGCTGGGCTGGAAAGAGGTGAGAAGATTGAATCGTGCGGCAGGCCGTAACTAAGAAGAGGACGCCGCCGAGCTTCTTTCCAAGTTAGAAACACGCATACAAATATGAAGGGGATTTGATTTTTAAAAGACACTTAAATAATGGAGCAAATACCTTCCACAGCAGCATTTTCTGTCTTCTGCACGTTTCTAAAGGAGACACGCTTTGTAACCACATATCTACTCTCAGAAATGCTGCCCTAGATTTCCTGTGGAAGTTGAAGTCACTGTATCATTGCCTGCATCCCCCCTTTGTTAAGTGATCACACACACACACGTGATCTCACACACACACACACACAATTATATATAATCAGCACATTACTCCGAGGAGACTTGCCCACATACAATGTGCAAGTGCCCAAGACTCACTCCATCTTCACGTCAGGTATCAGCTGTCACCTGTCACAGTATCTGCTGTGCATATGGAGCCACTCCTCCCTGGCAGGTTTCACTGGACCAGCAGAAAATAAAGAGCACAGTCAAGCCCAAAACACTGATTCAGCAGCCTCCTGCAGACATGCATGGTGGAGAGAATTAAAAAGACATATATGTTTATATATGGAAGGTTAAATGGACAGTAAGCCCATTGATGTGATGGTCTTAATAGGACTTTTTTGTTGTTGTTAAATAGCTTGATTGAGGTATACTTGACATAAAATTGGCTGCACATAAAGTGTTCAATTTTATGTTTGACATATAAATTCTTACCCATGAAACCATCACTAGAGTCAAGAGAATGCACTAATCATCCGTGCCCAAAGCTTCATCGAAATCCCTTCCTTCCACTCTTTCTTGTCCCTCTGCCTCAGTCAACCACTGATGTGCTTTCTAACTTGTTTGCATTTTATAGAAATTTATGCAATATGAATCATACAATACTTATTTTTTTCCCTGGCCGTTTTCACTCAGAATAATTATTTTGATAGCCGGCCATGTGGTAGCATGTATAAACAGTTCACTCTATTTTATTGCTGGGTAGCATTCAGTGTATGGATATACCATAGTTTATCCATTCACCTCAATGAATATTTGAGTTGTTTTAGTTGTTGGCTAATACTAAGAGAGCTGTTAGAAATGTTAGGTGTGTGTGTGTATGTGTGTCCATGTGTGCTGGGGGGCACATGCTTTCATTTTTGTAAGGTAAATACCTAGGAACGGGGTGGCTAGGTCATATAGGGGGAGTTTGTTTAACTTTTTAAGAAACCCGAACTGTTTTCGAAAGTCATTTTAATATTTTATGTTCCTACCAGTAGCATATGTATGTTTGTGTTCCTCTAAATCTGCACTAAAACTTTGTGAGTTTATAAGGTTTGTTCCAATGGGTGTGTAGTGGTATCTCACTGTGGTTTTATTTTGCATTTCCCTAATGACAACTGATCTTTTAAGGTGCTTATTTGCCAGCTGTACATTTTCTTTGGTAATGTGTTTGCTCACATAGTTTTCTCATTTTTAAATTGGCCTTTTTGTTTCTCATTATTGAGTTTTGGGGTTCATATTTTTTATAAAAATTTTTATTAGACATATGATTTACAAGCATTTTACTCAGCCTGTCATATTTTCATTCTCTTTAAATGTATTTCATTCTCTTTAAATGTATTTTTTGAAGAATGAAAGTTCTTTAAACCTTTATAAAGTTTAACTTGTCATTTTTTGAATTATATGGATTGGGCTTTTGATGTCATATCTAAAACATCTTTATCTAAGTGAAGGTCACGAGATCCCTTTCCCTTTACTGCAGACAAGAGAAGGCAATTCACAAAAGAAGAAACGTGAGTTCCCAATAAACCTATAGGTACATGGCCAAATGTGTCTTAAATGAGAAGTGTAAATTAAAACTGCAGTGAGATGACACTGGCAAAAATTAAGGAGTATGATGATGCCATATGTGGGAGAGGATTATGAGAAATAGAAGGAAATGGGGAATCTACATCACTTGTAGGAGTAGATATTGACCCAACCACTTTGAAACCCTGGGCAATACTTAGTATATGTGAAGATGCTCAAACCCAAATATGCATTCCAAACATGTATTCTAAGTCAGACAGAGGAAGACAAACACAGTATGATGTCATTGATATGTGTAATTAAAAAAAAAAAGCTCATAAGAACAGAGTAGAGTGTTGGCTGCGGGGGGCTGGGGTGTGGGGAAATGGGGAGACATTGGTCAAAGGATGCAAACTTCTTGTTATGACTAAGCTCTGGGGATCTAATGCACATGGGATTATAGATAACTGTATACTTGAAAGGTGCTGAGTACATCTTAAATGTTCTCACCACAAAAAATAAATGGTAATTATGTGACATGATGTAGGTGTTAGCTAACTCTAAAGTGTTAATCATATTGCAATATACACATGTATGAAATCAACAGGTTGTACACTTTAAACTTACACAATGTTATATGACAATGATATCTCAACAAAACTGGAAAAATATAAATGTATATATATATACATATATTATATTCAGAGAATATATAGAGAGAAATATGCTCACAAGACCACATGTACAAGAATATTTAATGCAGCATCATTTGTTATAATGAACAACGAAAATGACTTAAGATCTTGTGACCTTCACTTAGATAAAGATGTTTTAGATATGACATCAAAAGCCCAATCCATAAAATTTAAAAAAAAGACAAGTTAAACTTTATAAAGGTTAAAAGAACTTTCATTCTTCAAAAAAATACATTTAAAGAGAATGAAAACACAACTACAGGCCTCTCCCTAAACACTTTGGAGATGTTGGCTACATCTCTACTGGCTCCTGGGTTCATGCAGTTGGAGAAACAAAAACAAAAATAGAAAAAACAAGAGTATATTCATATACGTTTACTGAAAACAGGATGAATGATCGATTGTCTCTGCCTTAATATCCCAGGAAACACTGATCCCTGGGCCAATGAGCAGGAGAGCCCAAAACTCTCCCTGAGAATGGCAAAGCCAAGTGTCTGAATTCCAGCAGAATCCTTATATAGTTCTGGTTAATTATCAGTAGTTGTTTGTCCCTGTGACGAGCTTTGCCCTTGTAGACCTGGGAACACATTCCTTGGCTGGAAGTACACTACCTGCCCCACTTCTACTCAATGCCAAATGGGAGTTCCTATTCCTTTTCTAATGAGATATTACACCCTCTGTTTCTGATGCATGTTTCCATCAATCATATGACAACAAAACCATACCTTTCCCTACTTACTCGTGTTTCAAATTTTTCTTATTAATTTTTTGGGATTTTAGTATATTCTGGAAACTGTTCTCTTAGTTGACCTATTGTGTGGTGTGTTCTTTATTCATTTAAGTAATAGTTCCAAGTTTTTGTTTCACCATTTGGTATTACTAGCTCTTTGATATTAAAGAAATTTCATCATCTGCTATGCCTCAATGCCACCATTGGAAAATTTATGATAACAATATTATCTACCTAATAGATATTTTGAGGATTAGATGGGTTAATATATACACAGTGATAAGAACAAAACCATACATTTATAAACACTATATAAATATTTGTTGTCATTATTATTAAAGAGGTCTTTGTAACAGAAAGGTTTTAATGTTACTGTAGTCTCAAAATATACAGTTGATTTGAGAGTACATTTTTGTCTTTTAAGACCTACTTAAGAATTGCCTCCTTATACTGGTGTTGGATAGATATTTTCCAAGTTGTCTTCTGAAAGTTTTGTACTTTTGCATTTTAATTATGTCTTTAATCCATCTGGGACTAATTTATAACTTGGTATGATCTAAGGATCGATTTTACCTTCACATATAGACAATGCCAAAGTGCTTTTTTTAATATTCAATTTTTTTCATTCATTTTTACTTCATCTTTTCATACTGTAAAAGTTCACGTATTCATGGACTTTGAGCATCTCTACTTTGTCACAAACCTATTTCTATGTCCATACACAAATATCCAATCTTTAATACTATAGTTTTACTCTTGAATTCTGATTGCATTGGAATGTTTCTTCAATTCTCTTGGCTTACCTTGTTGCTTTAACTTTCCATAGGACTATAATAATCAACTTGTCAATTTCCATGTAATTTTATTGAATTGCATAAAATTTATAGATTAGAAATGTATTGCATTTATAGACCAGTTAGGGAATAATTAACAGCCTTCATTTCCATAAATAAGCATGGTAGAATTTTCATTTTGGGGGGCCCTTCTTTTATGTCCTCATTAACATACTTTTTTGGACATTTTCCTAAGTAGCTCAATATTTTTTATTTCTACTGTAAATGACATCTTGCTTTTTTCTATTACATTTCACAACTGCTATTGTTGCACAATACCATTCATATGTATATAATATTACTGTTTATATATGTGTATACTATGTATGTATGTAGTCTTATACATAGACATCTGTATTTCTTCCTTTATAATTCTTATAAAATATTTCTTGGCTTTCTGCTTGGCTAGGACATTCAGCACAAAGTAGAATAGGACCAGTTATAACTGGCATTCCTGACATTAAAAGGAATGTTTTTGATATGAGTTTATACCGTTGGCTTTATACTGTAGTTTCATGAAAGAAATACTTGATGATGTTAAGAAAAATCCTTTCTATTCCAAATTTGGTTGAACTATAGCAAATAATATTGTGAGTGGACTGAGACAATATGCTTTTTCTTGCTTAATCTTCATTCAGTAACCTCCATTAATTCTTGCCAATGCCTATAGTACTAATTAGTAATGATGCACGTTTTTTTTTACATTCACTACTATTTCATTTTGTGCTGTTACCTCTCTGGTGACAAACGAGATTGTTCTAGAATTTTTACTTTAATATTTTCCCAGAGTACTCTAGGCTATATTAATTTTATGAATGAGTTATGAAGATCTTCTTTTGTTCTCTGAAAGGGTATATAATACAGAGATAATACACTCCTTAATATTTGAGGAAACCCCATTTGTAAAACAGTCTCTACCTTTTCTTATTTTGAGGAATTGGAGAGAAGTTTACTAATGATTTGATTTATTTAACAGTTTCCAGTTTATTCTGGTTTTCTGACATTTTTTTACTTAATTTTCTTAATTATATTTTTATAGAAATTATATATTTAAGCTTTCAAATTTGTCAGCATAAACTAGTTTGAAGTGTCTCATAACTTTTACATGTTGCTTATATCATTTGATATGCCACAATTTTCAGATTTAATGTTGTTTTATTTTTTCTTTCCTATTTTATTGGTACATTTTGGCAAAGTTTCTTTAACTTTAGAAGAAAATCAGGATTTAGTTTTATTAATTCTCTGATTTTTTACTTTATTTTTTGCTCTGTATTTTCTTTTCTATGTATTTATATATGAATTGGGTTTATTCTTTTTTTTTTTCTAGATGATATAGTTGTCTTAAGACTATAATTCTAACTATAGTTCCTTTGAGATAGACTCTCTTTTTACTTTGGACGATTTTAGGCTTCCCTTGTTTATGGAATTCAACTGTTTCACTAAGTCCTGTCTAGAAGTGGATTTAATCTGATCCACTCTGACAGATTTTGCTTATTGTCAATCATCAATTCTGCAAAAAGTTCTCCACTACTTTGTGAGTCTTGCCTTTCCCTATTTTCTGTTTTCTCCAACTTCTACCTGAGTTGCATCTTTTCATACTAGTCTCCTTTATTCTCCTAGTCTCTCGTCCTATTTTCCATCTTTTAATCTCTTTAATCTATCCTGGTAATTTCCTTAATTCTATCTTCCACTTTATTAATTCTCTCTTCCTTAAACAAAATATGCTGTTAACTCATCTATTAGATTACACATTTTGTTTATTTTATTTTTACTTCTAAAATCACATTATTTTTTTATTTTAATGTATTTTTTGTTTTCATGGTATTTTCTTTTTCTTTGATTTCTTTAAACTATCTATTTAGAGACTCTACCAGATTATTTTATTCTTTCAAATGATTGTGATCTAAATCAGGAGATGTGTGCATGTATTCATGTGTGTGGATGTACTTAGGTCTATGCAGAGGCCAGAAAGTAATTATTTGGGTTTTATAGTAATATACAATGTATTAATATGCAAATTTCATAACTTTAGCTTCATCTCAATAGTTCAATTCAACTTATAAATCTTAGTATTTGATTTATTAATCTAGCAATTTTTAAATGAAAATTGAATTAATCAAATGCATTTATAAAACTCTCCTTAAAACAATCAGAGCCACTGAATTACTTATTTGAGCAAATTATCTTACATATTCAAACTTTATTTTGAGTATACTGTGTTAGATGATCTCTTTGAGCACTTCATATTCCTGAGAGGGCAAACATAAAACCCCAGGAATAAAATAATCCCAAACAGTAAGATCTTATAAATCTTAAAAATTAAACTCATGGGGCTTCCCTGGTGGCGCAGTGGTTGAGAGTCTGCCTGCCGATGCAGGGGACATGGTTTCGTGCCCCAGTCCGGGAAGATCCCGCATGCCATGGAGCAGCTGGGCCCGTGAGCCATGGCCTCTGAGCCTGTGCGTCCGGAGCCTGTGCTCTGCAATGGGAGAGGCCACAGCAGTGAGAGGCCCGCATACCGCAAAAAGGAAGGAAAAAGAAAAAAACAAAATAAAATAAAATAAACACATGACTTAGTCTATCAAGTTCTTGTAAATATGTTAATTTTTATGTTAATTTTGCTACATCTAAAAGATGTAGCAAAGTATCTTAATACTTTTAGTAAAAATGTATACTGGAAGCTTTTAGACATGACCCTCTAGAGAGAAACTCAGAGCCATGTGAGACTGTAATCCTTTGGCCCAACCCACTGCCCATGGAGTCAGAGGAGCCATGCTTGCAGGAGGCACTTTGCCTCCACTGTTCTGTACTTGTCTACCTGAGAGACTCTGGCTTTCTGGGACCCTGTGTGGTGGCTCAGGAAATCCCCATAAAGCATTTCTGCTTCACACTGAAGCACGGCAAATGTTTCAAGGAAAAGCACCTCTGTGATTGAGCTGGAAGCTGAATTAGCTGCATTCTTCACTGAACACCATATTTAATTGAAACAACAACTGACAGACAAACTATAATTATTCAGACTTTGGTAGACATTTTGTAGACATTTTCTCAAAAACAAATCAAGTGAGCCTGACACCTCATGGAAAACAACTGACAGTATTTGTTGCTAAGAATAAAAAGGGAGTTTTCAAACATGAGCTTGACAACTTCTCAATATTTAGAGACTTTTCTGATGGGCTTGGTGGTGTTATTAATAAAGGTGAATGTTTTTATATTTTTAACTGAATTGTGTCAACAATACGAAGATCTGCAAAACTCAGTGATCCAATGTCCAAATCATCAATGAGGGATGTTACATTATCACAAATGGGTAAAAATTCCATCTATTCAAAGTACACAAAAGACCAGTGGGTTTTAATGTAACTGAGCATGAAAATTTGTGGGTTTTTTTTTTCTCAGATTCCACATTGCAAGAAGCTAATATGGAATCTGGTACTACTTGTTCTGTTTCAATAGTATCACAGAAGAATATCCTCAGTTCCACAAAAAGATTATGAAAATAGTACGGTTTTCCAGGCACATATGTCTGTGAGGCCAGATTTTCTTCATATGCTTGAACCAAAACAATTCATCACAGAAGATGGAATGAAAAAGCAGATGTGAGGATCCAGCTGTCTTCTAGGAAGCTCAGCACTAAGTAGGTTTGCCAAAAGTTAAAAACCATGCCACTCTTCTCACTGTCTTGTTTGAAATAAAAATATTTTTCTTAAAACTTACTTTATATATATATACACAGACATGCATATCTTGGTCTTTTGGCTTCTGCCAAACTCCACAGATATTCTAGATTCTGATCCATGGTGCACCTTTCTGGGTCCTGTCCCTGTAGACCAGGCCCTGGTGATGTTAGCAGTGGGGAGAGTGTCTGCAAGACAAACACTACATTCGGTTAAATACAGTCTGCACATGCTAACTGAAGGCTTCCCTTTATATGTAGTTTAATCACATGTGTAGTAGCCAAGGACAGGAAACTCAGAGGCACACGGGACTCAGCAGAGTGTCAGCCAGGTAGCACTTATTGACCCTGCTTTGTACCCTTCAAATTCTTAGAATCATTCTCAAGTTTTGCCCCATCCTTTAATCACTTTTAACTTATTGTAGACTTGCTGTAATTCAAATGTCTTCAGAGACTGAATCTTGGCAAAAGTAGTTTTTACCTCTTTAGCCATTATTCCCATCATTCAGTCTCCTCCTAGAATCCACGGTTGTTAATATTTCTGTTTTTATTTTATCTCTTTCCAGAAACCCACACACAACTATACATACATGCACACGCACATGTTACTGAACCAGTTGGATCAAGTTCAAAAGAAGTTCAAAATGTAATGACACTTCACTCTCGAGAACTTTAGCTTCCTTCACTTAAAAACAAGTACATTATATGGCATAACCAACAGGGCATTATCCCATCTGAAATAGTTATTATAATAACTACAATAATTGTTATTATTCAATAATTCATTAATAGCATCTAATATCAATTTACTATCCCGATCATATTACAATTTCCACATTTGCCCACTTGTTTCAATCATAGAGATTTTTTGTTTTGTTTTAAGCCAGCATTTCATGGTAATCATACCATTTTAGTTCTTTTTCATCTAAACAGCCCCATATCTTTGTTTTTTTCCTACTGACTTTTATGTATCTGGTCAATTGTCTTGATGAATACACCACATTTGGGATTTGTATGATTATTTCTCTGTGGATATGTTTTTCTGCTTCTTCTATCTTTCTATATCATGAAAACTAGAATTTGGGTCTAGAGTTTGAGCCAGTTCAGATTGAATTGTTATGGGCAAGTAGAGTTCATTGGTATTGATGAATGACAAAATTATAACTTCTATTATGGAAAAAATAGTGAGAAAATTCAGAATTTGGCCCACATCATTTAGTTAAAGGTATATGCAATTAAATTAAGACAGACACATTTCTTCTAGTTCTTAATTCTGAGGAAAATGTCTCACTGCCTAGCTGATATTGAATAATACAGGGATACCATAATTCACAGCAATTATGTAAAAATAGTGACTATGTTATACATCTGGCAGTTTTATATACTAACCAATGGTTTTCGTAAAATGCATAATTTTCAGCTATAATTCTGTAAGTGCATTTACATGAGGGAATAAGATAACTTATTTAGCTTGTGAATCTTCTCTTTTAATATGGTAAAATGGAAATTAACTGTAGATCATGTCTTTCTGTCCTCCTGTAAAGACATTAATATAATTTTTATAAATGAATGAAAAGGGGAATCCCTTTATATTCAAGAGCTTAATGTCGTTTCATTAATGAACATATGGCAAAGTGATTTGGGTAAATATCCGGTTTTCCCTGTCATGCTAATCACTGTTAGAGCCAGAAAGATGCTGCCTGTATCAGCTGAGACATTGTAAGTGACTTTGTGTTTAATTCAAGGTATAACTGCACATTAAGAGACACTATGCACAGTATTAACAATAATACCAAGTTAGATGATGCTGGTTTTGTGCTGAGACTAGTTCTTTCCCTGATTATGAAGTCAATTTGCTGTGGGGCCTAAAGAAGGTCATAGACCACATTCTGTACCTCCTGGGAAGCCCTAGGAACTCTTGGATCCAACAGTCCAGAAGTGTAGATGAAGAAACGCGGGCCCAGAAATGTTGAGGCCAAGGGCTGCAGCGACCCAGCCATGGCAGATTCAGGGTGTAGCCCAGGGTTGCTGACAGTGGGCAGGACCCAGCGGCATCCCCTTCTCCCCTTGCCCTCACCTCCCCACTGCCCACCCTGCTTCGGCCATGCCAGACTCCAGTGGGTCCCATACTCCCAATGTTCTTTTCCCTGAACACATCTGTATGTGCTGTTCTATGGGCTGGAGTGCTGGCTCCCCACTCCTCAGCTCCCTGATGGCCTTCCCTGGAGACCCAGGCCAACAGCCCACCTTGCTGGAAGCTCCCCTGGGGATCTGGTAACCCCACCCCTCCTTACCTCATTCCCATAGCATCTGCTGCTTCTCACAGGGCTCCCAAACAACACACTATAAAAGGGGCAGATTCTTAGATGGGTGCCTTTCAGAGTTCCTCTTCCTCAGAGGGTGCGGGGGCCCCAGCCTCTGTGGTCAGCAAGGTTTCCCACACAACGCATCACAGAAAACATTGTCACTGGAATTATTTTGTTGTTAATCTTGACCTTTAAATACCCTCCTAGTGGACTGTGGTTTTCCTGTGGCCAGCTGTCTCGTTTTCTCTCCAATCCCCTTTTTCTAGATAATAGACACTAATTGTATGCTAGCTGAATAAATATTTGCAAGGCAGAAATAGAGACACAGATGTAGAGAACAAACATATGGACACCAAGGGGGGAAAGCGTGGGGGAGGTGGTAGTGTGGTGGTGGGATGAACTGGGAGATTGGGATTGACATGTATACACTAATATGTATAAAATAGATAACTAATAAAAACCTGCTGTATAAAAAAATAAACTAAAATAAAATTGAAAAAAATATGTAAATGGAAAAACCAACACATTTGAGCTCTGATTCTTTTTTTAAATTTATTTTATTGAAGTATAGTTGATTTATGTTTTGTTAATTTGTACTGTACAGCAAAGTGATTCAGTTTTTTATATATATGTATACATTTTTAAATATTTTTTCCACTATGGTTTATCACAGGATATTGATTATAGTTCCCTGTGCAATATAGTAGGACCTTGCTGTTGATCCATCTATATACATTACTTTGCATCTGCTAATCCCAAGACCCCAATCCATCCCTTCTCCCCCCCCTCCATTGGCAATAAGTCTGTTCTCTATGTCTGTGAGTCTGTTTCTGTTTTGTAGATAACTTCATTTGTGTCATATTTTAGATTCCACAAGCCCTGATTCTTTAACTTCAAATTTTCCTGAGAAAAACTCATTTTTACCTATACCAGCCCACTACACTTCCAAGAACATATGACCAAGAATTTCTATAAATCTGATTAAGTCAAGTATTATCATATTTCACTATATCATTAAATATTATCATATTTACCCAATTTCCCTTTTATCCCTTTTCCTTGTCCAACTCTATGAGATATTAACTACTTAAGAATAGGGCTTTTTGTAAGGGGAATGACCAGTAACTGGCAACTTCATCTTCCCAACCTGAGCAATTGCAACTTCAGAGCTTTTTGGTTTCTTTCTAACTTACCACCTATTTTTTTACACTTCTCTCATAATCTTCTTTTGATATTCAAAATCAATTCTAGAATTACTAAATTCAACAAAACTTTTTTGTCTTATTAGTTAATACTTTTTAATTGACATCTCCATAAACTGCTATAACTGGAAAAATAAAACAATAAAAAGAAACTAACTATTTTTACATGCCCTTTATCTATCCAGACTAGTTAGACCGAACCACGTTAATATAGGAATTGAGTCTCTATAACGTGGTTGCATTTCAGGCTTGTGATGTTCTTTTGATGCACACGTTCTGTCACTGTCCTGGTGGTTTGCTTGTGACCCAGACCATGTCAATGGTCGGGATCCTGCCTGGGATATGTAGCCATCTGCAAGGAAGCACTTTGCTTCAAACTCTGGTTAAATTGATTTAAAGAACACTGTCTTAATTCAGAGAGGGAGAGGCAGGAGGACATGGTAAGCCTGCAGCTGTTGCTTTGCTGCCTGCATGAAGCTTTCTGCCCAGTTCTCTTGGACTAAAAATTGCGTCCAGACTGAAGGAGTCACATTCTTTGTGCATCTGCAAACATTGTGGGCCAGACCGATGGGCGGTCGCACTGATGGTCAGAGTGAAAAATCAGTCAGGAAAGCGGGGGAATCAAGAGTGCAGAGGAGAGGTCTCTTTAGGGAAACTATAAATAGCCCTTGCTTTTGTTGGCTTCTGACCGAAAGAAGGTCACTCTTGGTGGCAGCGAGGGGAATATTTATTTAGTAACTGTGCATTTAGCATGTAGGCGATTTAAGTGCCTGTATTTATGTGCTGCTGCAGTTGACAAGTATCACATCCAGTTTTTCTTGTCCTCTAAATGTCAAATGCTTCTTTCATACCCCAGAAAGAGAATGACATCATTCATAGTTTCTCCTGGAATTCTTTCCGTTACTTTTCAATATTCTAGGGCTTTTTCTTTTCATCAATATTTAAGTACTGATAAAGTGAAGCTTTTAGGATTGTCGTTTATTGTAGGTCATAGTAGTAATCAACACGAGGAATAAATCAGGAAAATTCCATTTTCTAAGGTCTTGTACTTTAAGAGGACTTGACACCATCACTCCCTGTCTCCCAGGCAGTTAGGGAAGTCAGTACGAGGGTGATACCCTGCCTCCTTTTCTCTCCTCTCCCCACCCTCACTTTGTTATATAAGCTTGAACTTGAGTGGCCACCCACCTTACCTACCTCTTCCTTTCTCTGCTGAATATGACACCCTCCAGAAATGTCGAAGGAAGGGACACAGTCTTGTGTCTTGTGTACCTGGCACTGAGTAGAAACTTTGCACAGAGGCTCGACCTGGGTTCCTCTTTTCATCAGATTCTTATCTTCCAAACATTCCAAGGTAACCCTCAACTATCTTTCTAATAGTCCTACTATTTCAGTCTTATGTGAGGTAGGATTTCTCAATGTCAGTATGCTGACATTTTGGACCAGGCACTTCTTTTTTGGGAGGTGCCATCCCCTGCATTGTATGATGATGATGCACATTCCTGGCCTCTACTCACTGGATGCCAAATGCATGCCTCTTCCCCAACTGTGACAACAAAAATGTCTCCAGACTTTGCCAAATGTCCCTGAGAAAAATTGCCCCAGTTGAGAAATTATTTTAATTTTTCTTTCCAGTTGAGAAAGTCTGATGCAAAATATCTAAGAACATTTTACAGATCCAAAAACAGAGGCCTGGTGAGATTAATTACTCTGGTTTCCAGTGTCACCTGAGTTCTATGGACTTTTACATCATTACCTTTGTAGCTTTGCATTGGTCTCATAAGGTAGCAATCCATACCATTGATGAATACTTGTATTTACCAAGGTCTACATGGATTATTTAAAAGATAACCTTAAAATAAGGTAAAATTTCCCTTTCATAATGTCCCATTATCACTTGCATATAGAAATGATCTTTCATAATCCTTAAAGAATTTTTAGAAAACAGTTAATGATTAGGAACGAGCCATTACTGAGTCATATGTTGAGAGGAAGACTTTAAGAGCTTCCTTGGATCTACATGATGACAAACGTCTTCTTAGATATCTAGGGCCAGACTACCTGACCGAAGTTGTGTTACTGGGGCGGGGAGATAAGGCAAGGCTTGGCATGTAGAATCAGAGCATGGATGGGGAGATGAGACCCACAGATGCTTGAGAAACTGAAGGTGAAGAAAGAACCAGAGAATGCTCAGGTAGATGCCATAGCTCCTACAAGGCAGACAAGGATCTGGAAGTCCATGAGCATCTACAAAAGTACAAGAGATGTGCCTTTGAGAATACAGCAGGTAGGGCTAAGCTGTGCATTAGGGGGCATGAAAAAAGGGCAACACCAACATCAAAGGGCAGACGTGGGACCAGGAAACTCAGAAGAAATGAAAGCAAGAACATCTAGGTCCCTGTTTGCCCAGCATGGGGCAGTTATGAGTACGGCCATCACAGAGCATCTGCGCTGAACACCACATTGCCTGTCCAGCCAGAGAGCTCCTGCTAGACTTTCTGCAGTGCGGGGTCAGAGCAGAGACTGAGAAGCCCAGGGTTCCATGAAAAACTCAGTCCATATGAGGGCAGGGACCATGTCTGTCATTTTTGGTGCCTGTACATCTTTCCTGACAAGTAGAAAGAGCATGATAAAAATGATTGAGGAATAAGTGAACTTCAGTGAGTTTGCCACAATAAAATCAAAAGAAAAAAATGAATTCACTCCTAATATTAAGTTATATTAACTGCATGACAGATTTTCAAAACATATAAATAGAAGCAAACTTTCAGTATAAAGTACGGGGAGAGGAGATGTCTAAGGAAACTGTCTGTGCTGCACCAGAGCTGAGCACTGGGCCCTAGGCAGGGAGCCACTTGTATGCTCTTAATATATATATTTTTTCTGTTTCTGATATGGGGGCAATGGTCCTCTAACATATGGAGCCCAGGGCCAACAGAAGTTGACTGCTTCACGCATTTAAACAGAGAGAATTCCGTCTTTTTTTCTCTTCCTGCCTCCAAGTTCAACTCCAGGGTATTTGCACTAGAAGAGGGACAGAGGAGAGGAATCTGGGAATCAGACCACATCAGACCCACATTCCACATCGTAGTGCTAGTCTGCAGGAAGCGAGGCCAGGAGAGCTTTTTTTTTTTTTTTTTTTTTTAGTTTCTGCTTTATAACAAAGTGAATCAGTCATACTTATACATCTGTTCCCACATCCCTTCCCTCCTGCGTCTCCCTCCCTCCCACCCTCCCCATCCCACCCCTCCAGGCGGTCACAAAGTACTGAGCTGATCTCCCTGTGCTCTGTGGCTGCTTCCCACTATCTATCTACCTTACGTTTGGTGCTAATGAGATATCATCTCACACCAGTCAGAATGGCCATCATCAAGAAAGAGAGGCAAGGAGAGCTTTGAGTTGGAAGAGAAGAGAGAGGAATTCTGCATTGAACGTAAGAGCAATTGCGAACATTTGAATGAGACTATACTATTCATTCACTATTTTGGAAGATTATGGAATCTGGCCAAGGGAACTACTGTCTTGCAGGAAAAGAATGGGGGTTGGTTCCATTAAAAACCCAGAGACAGGGAAACTATGTCTGCCTTCTGTTAAAACACTGAACATGTAGGACCAGCTTAGTAGAGAGGGAGGCAGCCCTGCCCAGTGGTGAGAGCCCCCGGCTCTGGCCTCCTCAGAGGTCCGGGCCCACTGCTTACTTGTTGTGAGTGCCCAGTCCAGCAGAGTAAGCTAGACCTCTGTGGGACAGTAATAGTAGCCAACTTGAAGGTTTGTGATGAGAAATAATTATCCTAATGCATGTAAGGAATTTAGACCAGTGCCTGGCATGGGCAAAACAATGTAGGTACACAAACGAACATATTATCCACAGAAAGAATCTCTTTACAGAGGAGTTTCCTTGGGCTGGTTGAAGTCAGACATGGTCTCTCACAGAAAGGAAGCTCTCTCTCTATGACTGCCTTTAGTCATGGCACAGTATCCATGTTAACTAGTTTGCCAAAAGCCTGGGAACCACTAAATCCTGCTCTGTTCTCATTGAGTATTCCACCCAACATCCAATTTTGTTGATTTTATCTTCCGTGGATCTCTTTAATCCATCCATTTCACTCTACCATCACTAGCACCAGTACCATGCCCCTTGCCTTGCCCTGGGTCATGCGGAGGTGAGCTACTCTCCGGCCCTTCTCCATCTTTCCTCCATCCAGCCTCCATGACTCCACTGGAGCCATCATTTCAAAATACAAACCTGGACATACACAGCCTTTTTCCCATCTTACGCACTTGCTGGCCCCTCTGGAGCTTCCTGCTGCTCTGAGCTTCTGGACACCACTGCAGCCTGGCTCTGTCCAGCTCTCTCATCTACTGCCTGGTCTCCTTTGTCACTGCCTGTGTCCCCACTGCATGCGCATCCTTGCACTCTATAGGATGGCTATTTCCCGGGACCTTGGCCCAGGCTCTTCCCTCTTCCTGGAACATGCTTCCTTCCAAGGCCTGCCGTAGGGACGTACAGAGATAATTCAAAGCTTGGCTGCAGAGCCACTGGTTTGGGAACCCTTTCTCCCATGCTCACATCTCACCCTGGAGATCTCAAACACTGACCCTCCGGTGCAGCACTCAAACACCTGCAATTTCCACTTATTGGTGTGATTTGTAAATCACTTCTTTCTCTCCCATGACTGCAGGTACTGAGGCTACTTGAGTTCTCTAAGCTGCCCCAGTGCATGGCCCAGAACAGGCTTGGGTGCCCAGTGAACACCTGCAGAATCAGGGATGAAAGGAAGACATCAGGGCACCCAGAGTTAAGGGGTAACGGCCGCTTCTGTCCTGCTCTTTTCTATGCATCCAATGTTCATCACTTGTAATTCATTCTAAGGGAAGAAAATGTGAATGCACAAGAAAGCAAACTATTGCACGTTCAGTAGTTTTAATTTTACCTAGCCCATTAAACTGTGTTAATTGTTTGTAAAATCGGATCCAATTGTGCATGGGTACATCTGAAAAATAAATGTTATCACAAAAGAGATAAATATCCATTACTAAGAAATGGTGATATGCTCTATTTCCTCAGTCAAGCAATATTTATCAGGAGCATTGATTTAACTAGAGGCTATTGGCAGATACAAATAGATGATGACAGGAAACAGAAAACCACCCTCAGTTGCCATCAGGGGCTTTTTATTTTAATGTAATGCCTTTTGGAATTACCGATGCTCCAGCTACACCTCAAAGATGAATGAAGGACTCCTGCCATGTTCAATACATCACACTTCTGAGTTTACTTACCCTGTGCGCTGGAGTCATTGCTTCTCTGAGTTTAAAAACACCTGGAGCATTTACTGGAAGTGGCAGAAAAAAAAAATCTAAAGCTGAAAAGGGAAGCAAATACAATTCCACTTAGAATAAGTTTTTAAATAATTCCTCATTTTAAAGGTGGTAAATATAAAGGATTCTTATTTCCCATTTAAGAGAGAAAAAAAAAAAAAAAACCCACAACATTGTTGAGGAATTGCACAGAAAGACTGCTGACAAGATACTGTGGGTTGAGAGGCTGAAACCAGCACAGAATTTTCTGTTCCGTTCGGCTTGATTAACAGACATCTTAAGAACTGTAAACAGAACATTGCTAGAACGGGACAAGAGATTAGATCACAGGATAAGGCAGACACTTAAGGTTTTTCTTTTTTTCCTCTAAAATGGAAGTAATAAAATGTGCACTGTATAAAGGCATGAATCCCAGCGCGCGGAGCCACAGCTGCCTCTGCTTGGGGCTTGAGGTGGGGTAAAGGGACATCAAGGGGAAAGGCGTCCTGGAATCCTAAATGTGAACCATGTATCAGGTGAGCTCCTGGGTGAGCCAGCCCCTGCTTTCACTCTCAGCAATCGTGTCCCAGTGCCTGTCTCTGTTGCACACATTTGGGATTATTCAGTAGAAAAACACAATGAAATTAAGAAGCAGACAAGGCTAATCAAGCAACTCAGGTCACCCACAAGTTGTCCCATGAAGCATGTGACCCGATTCAGCCACAGAGATCATCCTGAGGCTCTCAGAGTTTCCTAGGAGCCCCAGTGTCAGGTGGGACGGGTTCCCTCCGCTGGCACAGGTGTGCTCAGGGAGGAGGAGCCTGGACTCAGCTGGCAGAGTCTGGTTCCCTTGTCCATCCTGGGGTTTTACATGAAAAATCCACGATGTTGTCATTCCACCAGCCTTGCTGGAATTAATAATGAGCTTCAACCGAGAGACAGAAGCTTGCTCAAGCTTGTATTGCTCCAGCCCTCACCAGCAACAGGATCACTTTGTCTGACCCTGAGGGCCACGTGTTCATAAAAAATGGAAGGACCTCAGTATTGAGTGGCTAACATCCCAGACTTGGGCAGACAGGGGCACTGGGTTCAAACTCCGGGTTCATCATTCACTAGTCATGTTTTTACGAGGAGGTTACTTATCTTCTTTGAGTTTCCACTTTCTCTCTGTAAAAAGGAATCAGTGGTAATATCTACCCTATGGGATATTTGAGAGCATCGAATGTGATCATTCATTCAAAAAATACTTAGCCCACGGGCTTCCCTGGTGGCTCAGTGGTTGGGAGTCAGCCTGCCGATGCAGGAGACACGGGTTCGTGCACTGGTCCGGGAGGATCCTGAATGACGCGGAGCGGTTGGGCCCGTGAGCCATGGCCGCTGAGCCTGTGCGTCCGGAGCCTGTGCTCCGCAGCAGCGGGAGAGGCCACAACAGTGAGAGGCCCGCGTACCGCAAAAAAATAAATAAATAAATAAATAAATAAATACTTAGCCCAAGCTGGCACACAGGAAGATCTCAGTAAGCATCACCTGGTAAGACTGTCATCAATATTGTCAACATTCTTATAACAAGACAATGATGATAATAATGGTATTATCACTGGAAACTCAGGGAGAAGCAGAAAGATGGCTTTATCTATAATGAGACAAGGTCAAGATTGGGAAAATAATAATTTTTACTTGCCCTTTGTCTTGAAATAACACAACAGTTCTCACACTGCATTTAACCTCCCTGAAGGCCAAGGCAGCAATATTCCTAACTGCCATCACTTAATGCCTGTGGGTAAAAGCTCCCCGAGGGTTCATTCTGCTTCCTGAGTAAAGTATGGGGCCTTTTGAGTGGAATTAATATTGCCCACTTTCGAGGGCTGGGATGATAGTTTTTCATTCTATCTCATGGATTTCTCTAGGATATTGATCAGAATGCCATAATACTTGATAGCTGAAGAAGCCAATGTATGCTACATTAAATAAGCACTTAAAAATACAAACAAGCCCCATGCTAGGAGAAAATACTGATGGAAACTCAACTTGTAAAAATAAATGACTTTCCCAAATGTCAAGATGAAACAATTTTTAACCTCCTTAAACATAAATATGCTACATTTCAAATTGAAATAACCTTTCGCTGCTTTGCCCTAATTCCCCACCGCCACTTTTTGTTTTTCGTTCCTTCATACTTTCATTGTTTTCACCAGTTGAGTGGATGCATTTGCTTTGGGCCCAGCAGGATTGCTCCCACTTAATTCCTAAATTGCATAAAGTGTCTCTTGAAGGCACACACATCCTCCTGCATTGTAGCTAAATTTCCATTTATGTGCCCCAAGATGCAAATGTTCTTTCCTCTCATATCCTATTAATAACCACTTGAAAGATAACTTCAAGTCACCTGGAAGTTTGCAGTTAAATCTGGATTTCTATTAATCAGTCTCCATTTCCTTTTATCCATTGCTCAGATGCAAACATTAATTATTTTCCCCCTATTCCCTCAAAAGGACTTGTGTATATTCTTTCTAAAGGAGACTATTTGGATGGATGTGTTTGAGCTAATCTCAAATCTATAAATAAATGACAAGGCCTATCATTCAACTCACAGAATCTAAGAATTCATCTGTGGAGAGCCAGCAAGAGATCCCTAGAAGCAGGGCCTTCTGAGATGGGCTGTAACAGCAAGAGCCGTGGCATTTTGGGGGACCAGGCCCCTCCCAAAGAAAATTGTAGTTTGGGGCCAAAGACATCATCTCCTGCCCTATCCCACTGGGCAGCAGAAGCTTTAAGATTAAGAGAAGCAAATTTTAAGGGACAAGGTGCCTCTCTTTTGAACATATTTCCCAAATTGCCTTATTTTTTTCCAATTGTATTTGTGTTTCTGTAAATTTTTTATAAGCCTATAGAAGATAAGATAATTTTGCATTATTTATTTTCTGTTGTTGTTGTTTTGTTTTTTTGTGGTATGCGGGCCTCTCACTGTTGTGGCCTTTCCCATCGCGGAGCACAGGCTGCGGACGCGCAGGCTCAGCGGCCATGGCTCACGGGCCCAGCCGCTCCGCGGCATGTGGGATCTTCCTGGACCGGGGCACGAACCCGTGTCACCTGCATCGGCAGGTGGACTCTCAACCACTGCGCCACCAGGGAAGCCCGATAAGATAATTGTGGACCTCTGTTATTCACAGGCTTGCAAGCGAGCCAACACACACACACTACACCACACACACACACACCACACACACACCACACACACACACACCACACACACACCACACACACACACACCACACACACACCACACACCACACACACACACACATACACCAGTGTCCTCTGAGCTTTGCTCCCTATACTCTGAAGAACAAAAAGTCCTGTGGTCCTAAAAGTCTCTTTCTCACTTTTCCCATTCCATTCTGTTATTTTCCTTTTTTTTTAATTGTTTAAAAATTAAACTATTTATTCTTCCTCGATAAAGGATATGGGAGGACTGGGAAGATAGGCTGCGCAACCCAAGGCACACCAGCTAGAGGCACATGGGAGGCTGAGTCAGTGATTCAGATTCAAAGCAGCCCTGCATTCACCTTGGTGGAGACAGCTCACTGGCGTGAGGCGTTCACAAAACCATGTGTGGCACAATTGAATATTTTGCTCATCAGGACACAGTCCCCCACTGAGCACAGCCTCATGACTACCTCCCTTGGACGTGCTCAGAAGTGCTGTCATGATCCTCACTCATTTTTGTTAATCCTCCCAGGGTGTAATGAGCACCATGTTTCCAAAGATCAAGCTACTGCAATTTCCCCATCTGCTCCTTGATGCTTAAACACCCTTTACAGAGAACAAAACTTTTCATTCACTAAGAGGAAATACTGTTTAAAATGAAATTATCCTCGGAAGAAGCAATACAATGACTTAAAACTATTACTGAAGCATAATTTACTAACAGCCCATTTCTCTGCTATTCAGGTTTTGTGTCAGAAGATGAGCAAAGATGACCCTGAGGATTCAATCTGAGGATGAAATGAGTTAATATGTATAAAGGGCTTAGTACAGTGCCTGGTGCCCAGGGTCGACTAAGTGAAGAGTTTGCTATTATCTCCATTTTACAAATGAAGAAACGGCCCAGGCAGGCTGGAGTCTGTGTTTACAGCCAGCTGACTCCAGGCCCATGCTCTTTCTGCTGCAACCAGCTGGGATAAAGGGCACCTCCAGTGGAAGGAAGACTAATTTAGTCCTTTCAACACGGTTACAGCAGAAACCAGGAGGTGTGTCGTCTGGTTAGCTGCCTGGGCTTCCTGATGTCCTGGGCAGTCAGGTTTCAGCACGGGGCAGGCCACAGGAACCCACCCAATGTCTGGATCAGACTCATGGGGGTAAGTCCCCTCTGCAGCTGAGGTGCTAGAGCTGCCTGACAAGCTGGTGCCCTGGTACCCAGAAGGCTTTGGGAGCCACCCAACCTCCTAAATGCCATGAAACCATTCTTGCTTTTTGTTCTGTTCTTTCTCTGTGAAGCCCAACATGAGTGGCTGTGATAATGATTTTGTCCAATCCTGAAAAACTGGTCAAGGTCCCTCCACCTTATAAAGATGTCACGGTCCCCAATTACATCTATATGTGGTCCTCAGAAGTTCCTTTTACAATGTTTTACCTTCTTTGAAGGTATGGAATGGGGACACTCTGCCCGCAATCACATACATCCTATGGGTTAGTTTGTAAAGCAGTCCCATGCATTCATGAAATGGCCTTCCCAAATTCACTCAGCATGTTATCCATCCAAGCAGAACAGATGGATGTGCTTAAAAAAAAAAAAAAAAGCTACTTAGAAATTAAATCTCTCCTGAAATATAACACCACATAATTGAGTTTCTGTATATGTTGTTTGGAGACAGTAACAAAGAAATGTAAAACAGGATCCCTGAAGCTGGAACAGCTTGTAAAATCTGGTTAAGCCATGTTGAAAAATACTGGAATGCCCCCATTAGAAAACACAGACTATTTATTACTTCCTTTTCTTTAGCCCTATGAGGCATAAACTCCCTCTTTAATATTCCTTTCTCCCCCTTTTCAAAGTGCACTCATTGAACTCTTGGCAATTAGTGTAATTGAAATTTATTGGCAATGTGGCCAACGTGGCGGCTCATTGTCCCTGAGTGTGTGGGGCTGTGAGCGGCTTCACAGCAGCATCAGGCAGCCTGGGCCTTGCTCAATCACATCAATGGGTCACCGGCTGCCAAGGGTTCCTTTGGGGGTATGAATGTTACTTAGTGATAAGAGCCTTTCGAAACAGGATCCCCAGACCCCATCTCTTGTGGGAGATGGAAATGAAATATGTATTCGACGGCTGTGGAAAATTAATGTAATTGGCTCGCACATAAAGCTTTGACAAGTTGACCCGTTTGAAATCGAAGGAGGGCTTCTAGCCCCATATCACATTATCTTCAACTAACCCCACCGCTCAGAGCCCCCCACCCCCAAACCCAGTGGAGGTGAAATGAAATGGAATTTGGGTACCAATGTTGAACAACACTTCTGTTGCACACAGCTATTATTTGTGCATGTGTAGCTTCAAGCTGCGGGGGTTAAGATGATTGGATTTTCACACGTATGTGGCTGTGTCGATAGCTCTTGGTTTGGGTTTTCTTTTCATTGGCGAGGCAAGGGTTGAACTGTTTGGAAATGTACATGGGCGCATCTATCACACTTTCAATATGATTCTAAAGCATAGATGTGTAACTCGATTAAATTTAATTGGACTCATTTAGAGGGCAGTGAGGACTTCCAGTTTTCTCTTCTAAGAGGACAGATATATTTTTATTTTAATGCACAGGGATTTAAGCATGTAAAGCTAACAGAAGAGATATATTTAAATCTCTGCCCATGGAAATGGGCATATAATGTTTTCCCTCAGGGGAATTTCTTAGGAGGAGATTACTAGGGTGAATTAATTTTAGCTGCTGTCCTGTCTGGTTCCTAATTTCAGATAATATGCTCTTTTGATTTATCTAATAGGACCCTAAAATGCAACACCCTAGAGTTTAAGAGAATACAATGATAAATTGGAGAGCCTATGAGAAAGCATGTGTATATGGTTCTTCCTTTGAGAAAATCTTCATGCTGCTGTTATATCTTGAATTATTTGCATGCGTTAAGGTACACAGCCCTTTCCCTCAGCACCATTTTAAAGGTAACCTGGAAACAATGTTAGTAGGTTGTATCGATTCCACATTTAAAAATGGATTGGTAAACACCTTATTATTTTTTTCTCTTTTCAATGGTAGAATGCGTTTCTCTGAGGAAGGTTTATTGCATCTATGAGAGATTTGAAGTTAGCCTTTCTCAATGACATTTAAAACTTCAAAGCCCTTCAGGGTAAGGGTTCTATACTACAAGTGGTCAAGCATTAAGGCATCATCGTGAAACTCTTGGATGGCACAAGAAACAGGGGTAGAGTAGTAGTCAGGGGACAGAGGGAGTGGATTCCACTTAGGTGCCTGATGTGACAGGTAACTGCTGATGAGGATGCTGGGGTGAAGCTAGGGTGGACATGGCTGGAACCCATGGTTTTCCAGTCACTAGTCATGAGATAAGGGAAGCTGGGAGACAGAGGAAGCTGAGAGACACAGGAAGTGGTGATGAACAAGGAGGAAATAGGTCTATTGGTCAGATGTATACATGTAGAGAGATTTCAAAGCTAGCAAGTGGAGATAAGACTCAGATAACCATTTTTTCCTTAGTTTTCCTGCAGATTTTTAATTAAAATGTTGATTCATTAATGATCATAAGTTAAGCATGAAAGTGAGCAGACCTGGCAAAGGACACCTTTTCACCTGTCCGGCCGGTGGCAACTAGACCCCTACTGGGTAGGAACCGGAATGCAGGACGTGTGGCTCATGCAGGAAGATTCTCTACTTGGGAATCCCTTTCCACTACTCAGTAGCTTGAGCCTCTGCACTGTGAGTGGGAAGCTGGATTGGTCTCACCTATCACAGGCAGGCATAACATGAATTTAGGTAATTTTTAAATTTAAAAATGATATTTTAGTCAAAGTTCTCCAGAAAAAGAGAAAAAATAGCATGTGTTTGGAATGTATATAGATATTGTGGAATTGGATCGCAGGACGATGGAGTCTGAGAAGTTGGGACTCAGACAGTGAATAACTCCAGTCCAAGCCTGAGTCTGAAGGCTGGAGAAGACCAGTGATCAGCTCGAAGACAGCCAGGCAGAGATAGGAGATTTCTTTCTCACTCAGTGTTCCGCTCTGCTCAGGCCCTCAGCAGGTAAGATGAGACACAGCCACCTTGGGGAGGCCCACCTGCTACTTTGGTCCACTGACTCAGTGCTAATCGCATCCAGAAACACCATCATGGACACCCCCGGAATCATGTGCAGCTGGACAACTGGGCCCCATGGCCCCGGCAAGATGACACATGAAATTACTTGCTACAGAGGGGTTCTCATCCTGTTCAGGCTTTAGGAGTGTCAGTGACCACCCGAGGGTTTTCTCAGTATTTTTAGGGGGTTCTCCTGGGGGGACAGTGTCTAGCTCCCACCTGAGGGTCCAGAGCTACTTCTTCTTGCTGGTCTCTACTCTCTTCTCAGCCCTGTGCCTTTCAGTGACCCTCCTGGGGTCCTCAGGTTGTCCCTCGTCATATCCCACACCAGTGTGGCTTCATGGTCACCTTCACCCTTGTGAGGAGAAAATGGCTGTTTTAAGTTGCTGCTTGAGCTTCCTGCCAACACCACATGGGTGACTTGTGCTTCCTCGTTCAGCAGGTCACTGTCAGCATATTCTCAATTTCATCCACCAGCTACAGACCCTCAACACAGCCCTTAGTGGATCAGGGATCTCGGACTCTATGTGCCCAAACCAGATCCCACCTTGCCCTGATACTACTTGGCTTATAAAAACGCAGACACTCAAGGCCAAGATAACCAGATAGGTGCATAGGGAAATGGACCTTATATCATCAGGTGGGAACTGTGATGCCAAATGGGAAATACTCACTAAACCCAGGAGAGACCGTGAAACCCTTTGGTGGCTAGAACACCTTGAACTCACTACGAACCATTATCTTAGGAAATGGGTCATTCAGTCAAGAGGCAAACTACCTTTTATTTCAAACAAGTCTGAAATGGCAGGGACTAATTTTCATCACTGGATGATGGGAGTGGGAGGACTAGCATACAGAGCCGTGTGTGTGTGTGGTGTGTGTGCGTGTGTGTGGTGTGTGTGCATGTGCGTATGTGTGTGTGACTCCTCTGAGATGTGCCCCGTCTTCATGAAGCAAGTTTGAGAAGCCGAACCTTTAGCGCCGGGGCCTGTTGAAACCACAGAAAACAGCGCCTTCTGGTCCTCTGGGCAGCATTCTCACAGAACATCAATAGACATCTCCTGATAAATCAATCATACTGTCAGTGGTTTCATAAGTGTCAAAGTGACAAAGCAGGTCTTAACTGAAGTTTTAAGTCAGAGGTCAAAGCTGGAGAAGAGTTTGCCTAATTAGAATGAGTGAAAAACTGAAAAAAATAGAGCATTCTCTAAGTCATTACCTGAAGCCATTTGGTAATCCTGAAACATGCATTTTTATCAAATAATTTGCACAACCATATCTGAAAAAAGTCACTAAGCTATCTGAAAATTGCATTGCTTATAATTAAATATGTTATGTGAGAGGTTTGGATTGTTATCAAATCACCTCTGAGGTTCTTGTGCCACGTACTTGTGGTAACAGAGACCCAATAGATTTCTACCTTCTGTGTAGAGAGATGGGGTGTCCAGTAGCCAGTGAAGAAACTCAGGGATGTCACCTGTGAGAAGCTGGAGGAGTGAGACAGACAGATGTGGACATGGCCCTTAGACACTCTGGGACACTCAGAGAAGCTTCCTTTTGCAGAATTGTTTACCTTCTGCAAGACAGAAAGGGGCCGGGGCCGGCTCAGGGGCATTTAAAGCAGCACTTTCATCCTGAGGGACTAACTCAGGTGGTCACTACCTCCTGCAGGTTGCTTCTCTCTTGGAAACAGGGGAGAGATGCACCTAACCTCTTTAGGTGCATCCTAAAAGCGCTTCACGAGCCGCACCTCCTTCAAGCCCTGGACAAACTGACAGGCAAACCTTCACAAAACCTGGGGGAGCTCTTCCCTCCTCGGGTTTCCCAGAGTTGAGTTTGGGGGGTATCTCTGAGAGGCCAATTAGGTGAGTGTCTCTGTCTAGGGTCTGGGAACTGGCGAGTTAGCCAAGGAAGGAAGGGAGAGCAGATGGAGAGAGTCCGTGTGAAGAGCTGGAAATTCATTTAACAGAATGTTGCTATTTAGTGTATTGTTCTTTGTCCAACACAAAATAATTTATCTGTGGGCTTACTTGTCCCGTGTCATCAAGGTCTGATTTGACAAGGGGGTAATAGCACAGCTTGAACTTCTCAGCACAGTCTACCAGTTCTGCTACTAGACTTCAAGTGGAAAAGTTCCCCCCGGGGAGTGGTGATGTGGATGCAAGCGAGACTTTATTTATTCTTGCTCGGATTCAGAGAAGGGAGAGTGGACGATTGCTTCTATTATGAGACGGATGATTGACATTTAGGAAAGGACGGAATTTAACCGGACTTGCCTTCATTTCACAGACATGAAAACTGAGAAGCCACCAAACAGGCAAACAAGAGCCCACAACAGGCAGTGACAGCAAACCCCAAGGAGGTGGGGGAGTCTGACTTCTGGAATTGCGACATTATAATATGCCAAACTATCCAGTTTCCAACCAAAAAAACTATGAGGCATGCAAAAAGACACAGAAAATATGGCCCAATCACAAGAAAACAGTGAAGAGAAACCGTCCATGAGGAAGCCCTATGGACATGAAATCGCCTACAGGTGCTCCCAAAGCTGGAGGACACCACAGACAGAGAATTCAGTGGTCAGCGGAGCGCGGAGATTGCCCCATGCCTGTGGACTCACCTCGATGACCTGCAGCCCTGCTCTCCCTGCTGGGGTGGTGACTCATTGTTTCTCCCTGACTCGCTAGAAAAGTCTCAGTTCCCATCGGGATGCAAGCATGCACATTCAGGCTCTTACAACCCAGGCTCTGCAAGGCCTGGAGCCTCAGGAAGTTGTGCTAATCTCTGTGTCATACTTTTTGAATAAGGAGAGATGGTCATGAGAGTCTGCCATGAAAAAACAACCCATGGAGTCGAGTTGAAACTCAACCCTCCTTAGATAATTCCTCTGTTCCTCAAAGTAAGCCAAGAAAGAGGGAAGGATGAAACCTTCTAAGACAAGAGAGGTATCCTTCCAGCCAGGAGCTCAGGGGAATTCCAGTACCTTGAAACTTTCCCGTAAGTAATTAAAAGGGATGAAGTTTCTAATATTGTAAGAGGCATTAAGGAATCCAGTCTTTTGACAGCTAGTGAGTGCCAACTTGCGTCAGCCACGGTGCCAAGGAACAGAGAAGAAAAGTGAAAGAACCCAGTCTCCACCTGGGAAGTCTTTCTCTATGCTCCCATGGATGAACAGAGCTAAAGCGTGCGATTTTGGCTTCATAAACTTATTGTTAAAAGAATTTCAAAGCTGGGTTACACTTTTTAAACGCCCAGTTTCTTAGGTATAGAGTTTTCACTTTGGTTCAGAGACTCAGGAATTGCCACTGTAATAAAATAGCGATGGAAATAACAATCATAAAATTTAAGAAACAGAAATAGTAATGATCATTATAAATGGAGTATCTATCTTGAGGTAGTTGGTCGTCTTTGCGCTTTGAGAAAGTTTTTTCTTTTTCTCTTGAAGTAGTCATCTTATGAGGAGGGTGTGCCATATTTATAGATAATGAAACTGAGGTCAAAATGATTGTCACTTACTCAAGTCCATACAGCTGGTGAGTAGTGGAGGGTTCCTCTCAGTACAGAATCTAAGGAAGCTATACTACTTCAAAGGCTCTATCTTTCCATCTTCCTTTTCCTTCTACAGGCCATGAAGTGGTTTACAGCAAGGAAGTAATTTGTGTAAGGTCCAATGAGGCGAACTTGTAGTCTCTGCTGGATGAAATCCATGTACCATTGTCATGAATATGGTGTAGCACCCTACACCAGTGAGAGAAAGATAATCCCACTGGGCCGATGCTTTGAATTATGTCATAAAATATGATTTTTTCCTATTTTTGGAAAGTAGGAATTTTCTCCTAAGAAACAAACTGATACATACCCAGTATCCTATTCCACTGTAGGATTATTATGATGAGGAACTGTTGGAAATAAAAATTATGAAGGAATTACTGATTTTCTTTCAAGTACAGATGTTCATACTGGACAGAAAATATCAATATAAGTATGTGAAGGAGCTTGGGGGCTCTGATTACACATGTGGAGACCTTAAGTCCCCTTTAGATCATCTCTACAGCAACATGTGGGCAAAGTAAGGCAGCTTGCCTACGATGTATTTTGAACTGTAAGGTATGTCCTTTAATATATAAAAGGAAATGTATGAGAGACATGTTTTCTGTATGTAAATATCTCCAGCACAAGTACTGTGTCTAGTATATAGGGCTGCTAGTTTCGTATTTATTGGAAGAAAAGCAGACATGTCATTTCTCATGCCATTAAAAATTTTTAAGTTTATTTTTTTAATTGAAGTATAATTGATTTACTATAATTCAGGTGTACAGCAAAGTGATTCAATTGTGTATATATATATATATATATATATATATATATATATATATATATTCTTTTTCAGATTCTTTTCCATTATAGGTTATAGGTTATTACAATATAGTGAATATAGTTCCTTGTGCTATACAGTAGGCCCTTATTGGTTATCTATTTTATATATAATAGTTTGTACCTGTTAATCTCAACCTCCTAATTTCTCTCTCTCCCTCTTCCCCCTCTGGTAACCATAGGTTTGTTTTCTATGTCTGTGAGTCTATTTCTGTTTTGTAAATAAGTTCATTTGTATGATTCTTTTTTAAAAATTCACATATAAGTGATATAATGTAATTAATGTTTGTCTTTGTCTGACTTACTTCACTTAGTATGATAATCTCTAGGTCTATCCATGTTGCTGCAAATGGCAATATTTCATTATTTTTTATGGTTGAGTACTATTCCATCATGTATATGTACCACTTTTTCTTTATCCATTCATCTGTAGATGGACATTTAGGTTTCTTCTATGTCTTGGCTATGGTAAATAGTGTCGCTACCAACATTGGGGTCCATGTGTCTTTTCGAGTTTAAATTTTCTCTGGATATATGCCTAGGACTGTGATTGCTGGATCATATGGTAAATCTCTTTTTAGTTTTTTAAGGAACCTCCATACTGTTCTCCATAGTGGCTGTACCAATTTACATCCCCACCGAGGGTGTATAAGGGTTCCCTCTTCTCCACACCCACTTCAGCATTTATTATTTGTAGACTTTTTAACAATGGCCATTCTGACCCATGTGAGGTGGTACCTCACTGTGGTTTTGATTTGCATTTCTCTAATAATTATGATGGTGAGCATCTTTTCATGTGCTTCTTGGCCATCAGTATTTTTTTTTAATAAATATCTATTTAGGTCTTCTGCCCATTTCTTGATTGCTTTTTTTTTTATTATTGAGCTGTATGAGCTGTTTGCATATTTTGTAAATTAATCTCTTGGTCCCATCATTAGCAAATATTTTCTCCCATTCCGTAGGTTGTCTTTTCATTTTGTTTACGGTTTTCTTTGCTGTGCAAAAATCTTTGAATTTAATTAGGTCCCACTTGTTTATTTTTGCTTTTGCTTCTTGTGCCATTCTTTAACTGTATTTAATACAGCAGAGTACTGGAAGGGGAGAGGGACAGACAGCAGACTGCTACAGTTTCCCAACTTCCAAGTGACCCAGCAGGTCTATCTCCACCTTCAAAATTAAGAAGTCATCTCGGCACATTGCATCTAAACTTCCATGATCTACTGAGACTGCATGAAGAGTAAATATACTGAGGAATGTCAAATACCCACATTTAATCATTTAGGACTTCATGTGTCGATTCCTTTACACACAAGTCCACAGAGGCCTCTCACCTCTTCTTCAATGTCTCCCTCACCTTCTTGGCATTTCTTGGAAAATCAGTGTGTACTGAACACAGGTGCTTTATTACTTATTGCCCCATAACAAATTACATGTAAAAGTTAATGATTTAGCACAATGTATTGTCTTTTTTCCAAGTTTCTGTGGGTCGGGAGTGTGGGTGCAGCTTCTTTGGGTGTCGCCAGTTTATCTGGGGACTCAGGGTCTCTTATGAAGTTGCAGTATTTGCTTCCAGCAGGGCTGTGGTGTCATCTGGAATCTCAAATGGGGAGGGTGTGCCTCCAATCTCACCCCACTGTTTGTTGGCAGGATTGGATTACTGGCAGGCTCTTGGCCTGAGGCCTCAGCTCCTTGCTGGATCTTGACTGGAGGCCACCCTCAACTCCTTGCCTCAGGGATCTTTATAAGCACAACTCATGACACAGTGTTCATCAGAGTGAACAAGTGAGGGAGACAGTACCCAACACCGAAGCCGCTGTCTCTAACCTCCAAGTTAACACCCAGCACCTCTGCTGCAATCTAGCAACTGGAAGTGACTCCCAAGGTCCAGCCCACAGTCAAGGGCAGGGGTCACCCCAGGAAGCAGAAATCCTTGCAGTCCATCATGGAAGCTGCCCATCACACTGTTTATGCTCAAATCTCGATTGACCATTTGTGATGTATGTTAGTCTGCATTCATCTTTCACATTATGCAAACTTGCATCCACCTTTATCTTACAGGAACACAGATTAAAGATGGGCCTGCTGATACCTCGGACAGTGAGTCATGTCATTGGTGAAACCCTTTGAGCTTAATCACCATGACATTTCTCTTGATGTGTGAAGTCTCACTTCAGATATTCCTCATTCTAGATTTGATATTTCTCCTTTCTTTTTGCAAGTATATAGGAGGATGTGCTTTAAAACACATTTTCCAATCTTGCTTCATAGTCTCCTAAATCTTAACTGGGTCAGTAACTTATTTTACTGGGTCGATATGTTCTCTAGTTTAAGTGAGTTGTTTTATTTAACAGGGCCAAGAATTACTGTTAGAAATGCAGAATTCTATAAGATCTTTACACAAAACTATTCCTTTCAATTGAATATTTTGTAAAAAGTCATTATTTTCTGAAACTTAGAAAAAAAATTCTATTGTAAAGGCAGCAGAGACTAGTAGATATGGGCTCACATTCTGGAGAACTATACAACCTTGTGCAGAAGATTCTGTTGATCTGTGCCTCAGTTTCCTCATTTATAAAACAGGAATAATAATGACACCTTCCTCATTAGGGACATTGTAGGTATTAAATGACTTTATATTTGGAGAACATTAGAACAATGCCTGCCTTTTAGTAAGTGCTGTATAAGTGTTTGTTAAATAAAATAAATGGCTTTGCAGAAAGGATTTAACATTTTCTTGGCAGATGTGCTTGGCATACTTAATATTATTTCAGACATTCTTATGAATCTTAACTAATTCTGGTATTCCCCAGGAGTAATCTTTTAGAATAAATAATTTGTCCTTCCTTTGTATCTCCACCAACACTGGTCTATGTTCCCCCTGGGAAAGGGACGGTATCTTACCTCACCCTTTGTGTCCCGGGTTTTGTATTGTGCCTGGCACGTGGAAGGCATTCAATAAACAGTTGTTTAATTAATTTCATATTGTTTGGGGGTGACAATTTGCAAGGAAAAAAAGGAAGGAGAGATTGTCCTTTAATAGAGTTTGTTTTGGCCACATATGCCTGCAGTTTAGAAAAGCTAGGTATCTTCTTGTTCCATTACATCACCCAGCCAATTAATCAACCCTTGAATGAATCCCAAGGTAGACCCTTCATTTTGTCTACTTATTAACTTTCATTATGTGCAATAGCTAAGGTGTAATTGTGAACAGGATGGATTATGCCGTAAACTTTTTTCCTATTACACCATTCCTTCACAAATCCCCTTATTAAAGTGTACCAAGGGTGATATATTATGTTAAGAAGGTTTAAAACATAAGGTGACAATGACCTTCCCTTTAATTAACTATGATGGAAACAAAGGTGAGAATAATGATGATGACGCTCGGCTGAAAACCATAAATCACCCTCCACACTGGAAGACAGGACACAGCTACAAAAATAACCTTGCGATTCACAGGTTAAGTGAGTGTTCCGATGCACTGCTCCCACCATTATTTATTTACACATAACTCTGTGGTGTCACCGGCAGAAGAGAACACTCAAGAAGCCTGAAAATGAAAGCCGCTGCTGCCTGCTAGGATCAGGTTTCAGAAGGACTTTTGTTTAAAAGTATCCACATGGCCAAGTAGGAGTCTAGTAATAAAATAGATAAAGAAAGCATGGTATTATCATCATCGTCATCATCATCAAGTCATAATTTACATAGAGTAAAATGCACAGATCTTAGATGTTCAGGTCAGTGACTTTTGACAATGGCACACATTCTACTAATCACCACCAAAATAAGACATATGATAGTTTCAGCACCCAGAAAGTTCCCTGGTGCCTTTTCCAATCAATCCTCCTCTGTAGGTACTAGCATTCTGACTTTTACTAGCATAGATTCGTTTTGTCCATTTTGGGATATCATATAGATAGAGTCACACAGTATGTATTTTTGTTACCATATACAAGATTTTCGTTATGTAGATGCCACTAGTTTTTATTTCTAAAGGTGTTTCTTTCTCCTCCTCCTCATTCTTTCTGGAGAGCTAGTGCAGCCTGGGGTCCAGATCCTGGGCTCATTCTTTTCCCCAGCCTTCTCCTTATGTTCCCCTTGGTGTTGAGGATCGCTGGTCTTCAGGAACTGTTGTTCCAGTCCTGGTTGCCTGCCCAGCTGTGTGTTTGGACCTTGCCCAGTGTATCAGAGGACACTATCTTCAGCATAACTTCCTGGATGTTTCCTTTTTCTGCCCCTCCCCCCATCCTCCACTCCCAGGTCAGCTCTGTTTTTCTCTGCATGCAGTGACAGCAACTATGTCTTCACAGAGTATGTATTTCTGGCCTCAGACTAACAGATTTGGTTCATTCATATGTTGGGAATGAGTCCTTTCATGATGGGTTGGAATTTTTCAGAAGACTCTTAGAGGCTGAGAGAAAAACAAAGTTGGGGGCTCATCCCAAACATGGTCCCAAAGGGCCTTGCTCCTCATGGTAATTCTACAGGGAGAGAAACAAGACCCGGGCCCTGGATGTGGTTGCACTGTCCCAGCACCATATTTAGCCGCCACAGGCTGGGAGGCTAGAAGACACTCATTAGGGTGACATAGCCTGGCCCCAACTGCTCCTGGTCTACAAGGAGATCAGAGAAGAATTTGGGGAAGAACATGAAGTTGTGAGAATTAAAGTTTCCACAATAAGTACTTTGTATTTCATGGTGCTCTTTCATTTTCACACCAATTAATTGATGAACACTGATCCAACCAGGACATTGTTTTTGAATTGATGCACATTTAAGGAAATGTTAGCAGCTCACTTATGTTGGAGCTTCTGTGTCTGGATCACATGTCTCTAATCAGGGGTCACAATGGGCATCCTCGCAATCCCACCAGCCACACAGAGAAGCCCTGCGGATAGAAGCTCCTGGACCAAACTTGCCACTTAGACCAGCAGCGTGGCCCTTCACCTGCAGGTAAAGTTCCCCTTTCTAGGCAAAGACCCACCTTCATGTATGGTTACTTTCTTTCAATATGTTCAGTCTTAAGACATTTTAATATGATAACGGGGCAATGTGAACATTTTCTCTCCACTAAGCTGGAGGTTGACATGCCTCTGTCACTTTCCATGTCTCTGGGGACACCTGAGCCACAGCATCCCCAGAGGTCTCTGTCTTTCCATTCCTCTGCCTCCCTGAGGTGTGTATACAGGACTGGAGGGTGTCATGGGGCCTTTTAAGCTCAGTCTGGTTTGGTTTGGTTAAGTGTGATTCAGGGTTATTTTTTCCCTTTATTAGGAGACTTTCAAAACTAAATGGCGGGCTTCCCTGGTGGCGCAGTGGTTGAGAGTCCGCCTGCCGATGCAGGGGACACGGGTTCGTGCCCTGGTCTGGGAAGATCCCACATGCCGCGGGGCGGCTGGGCCCGTGAGCCATGGCCACTGAGCCTGTGCGTCTGGAGCCTGTGCTCCGCAACGGGAGAGGCCACAACAGTGAGAGGCCCGCATACTGCAAAAAAAAAAAAAAAAAAAACTAAATGGCACAATTTTGATACAGTCTATGACTCTAGGAGAGATAAACTTCAGGGATATTAGTCTAAAAACATCACAGTACCTATTGTGAGATGAATATTTGTGTTCTCCCAAAATCCATGTTGATGCCCTAGCTCCCACTGCGATGGTATTTGGAGGTGGGGCCTTTGGGAGGTGATTAGGTTTACATGAGGTCATGAGGTTGGGGCCCCAGGATGGGATTAGTGCCTTTATAAGGAGCACTCCGCAAGGAAACGCCATGAGAGGGTAGGGAGAGGGGGCAGGTATCTACAAGCTGGGAGGCAGGCCCTCACATAACACCAAATCTGCTGGCATCTTGATGTTGGATCTTGGACTTTCCAAGCTCCAGACTGTGAAAAATAAACATCTGCAGTTGAAGCCACCCAGTCTATAGTATTTTGTTATAGCAGCCACAGCTGACTGACAGCATGTGTTCAGAGACTGGAAGGTTTAGGATTGGTCAACAGGATAACTTGCCTTTTGCCTCTCAGCAGGGTTTATCTGGTGTGAAATGCTGGATCTCATATAACTAGTAACTTATAGGACCGCTTCACCATCAGCTCTTGGTTCATGAATGCTTCCCGTACATGGTACACTGGTAATGGACATGATGAGAATTTCTGGTGTCACAATGGGAATGAAGCTATTCAACATTCTGTCTCCATTTGCCAGAGTTTGGGCATGGACACCTCTTGTAGATTAAAAAAAAAAAAAAAAAAAAGATTTCAGTCTGGAAGACTATTGTCTTCATGAACACAAACAATGCACTGCATCAGTCTTGCAGAGCCAGCGACAATTTCTGCTGAGTGAGTAGTAAAAAAATGCTGATTTAATTATATTTTCTATCACTGTACATTCAGAGGATGGGGTGCTAATAAACTCCTGTTTTTTACAAGGCTGTTTCTTTGTTAGTACTGTATGGATGCTAAATAATTTGTTTATGTTTTAATTTGATAAATGATTGTATCACATTGAGTGTACATGTGTGTATGTGCACAGTGAAGAGAAAATGAGAGGAAAGTATTATTGGAGAGGACATTTCTTTTGCCTTGGAGTAATACTTTTGTGTCTTGTATGCAAAAGCTAATACTCCTTAAATATGCACATGAAGACATTAGCCTACTAACATATATGTTTTTATTCAAGGCCATGGCTGACTTGTACAGGGGAATAAAGTGACAGTTCTGGGACTGTGTCTCTATTATAATATGTAATATTAATAGAATAATATATAATATCTATCGTGCCTTCCCATCTTTCCCTTGCAGTGCTAACTCTGGCCAGCTGTCTCCTCCCCTGTGTAAGCCCTGGACAAACAGGCACATCTTAAACTCATTGCTCCCAGGCCTGTGGCACAGGGCTCAGACAGACCACAGTAAAGTCCCCAGTAATGTTAAATAAATTATGGGTGAATGAGTGAATACCCCATTTGTACCAGCAAAATGACTCACAGTAAATGTTAAACACATCAAGGTGGATTAGTAGCATGGTATAGCATGGGCAAAGGATGTCAAATGATAAGTCTGGTTTAACTAGTAAAGATCATATTTATTCCTTTTACCTGAAGAACCATGATGTGAATATCTAAATTAAGCTGCATGTAGTGAATTAGCATGAACTTTTTTGGGGGTGGGTAAATGTGACATATGAAATTATACATAAGGTAATTAAATAAATTTATTAATTAAGATATACATATGTGTGTGGCATGTATGTGTATGTGTGTGTGTCTCTGTATGTTTGTATGCATATGTGGATGTATGTGTGTGTGTATGTGTATGTATGTGTGTGTGTTTGTGTGTGTGTGCATTCTGTTGCTTTAATAAGCAAAACGCAAGCTCCTTTGTGAACAGGAGCACCTACCCACAGATAAAGCCCTTATGCTTTAATCACACAAGGCCTTGTGTCTCAATCCACATCCCTGGGATTTAAAACTGCAAGGTGTTTCCGTGTCAGTACCTTAGGCTAGGTGTATTCCTTAGGAATAAATATTGGGAATTCAAGAAAGCATGCAGAACATTAAGGTTTGGAACAACAGTGCCATAAAGTAAGCCTGCTTCTTCCTGGCCTGGGCTGGCAAACCCTCCCTCAGCTCCATCTGTTTCCAACAGGAAGGGGCTGGTATGGAGTGGAGCCTGGGAAAGTCAAGTCCATTTGGCAGCATTCTGGAGGGAGGTTGGATTTATTGTGATTTTAATATTTTCCCACGCTTTTGCCAATAAGTCATGACAAATGGAGTCACCGTTAATACTCTTTGCACTAATAACACCGTAAAACAACCCCCTTTAATTGTGACCTCCGGCCAGTCATCAAGTCGGCTAATGAAGAGAAACTTATAACAGGCTTCACCTGGGAAGCCTTTATGGGAGGTTTTCACTGGTTTCTGCCCGGTCTGTACTTACAGGGCTGCTTTGGAAAAAGGAAACAGGCTGATGTCTTTCAAAACCCGGCTCCCGCAGCCATGGATGCTGGCTGATGTGATGGTTATTTCCCCCTTGGAGGGAGCAGAGGCAGTGTTGTTGGACCACTCCAGCGGGCTGTTTCAAGAAAGGGACCTTTTCTAAATTTTACACCTGCACTCAGGATTCCAAATTACCATTTCTACTAAAAGTTTTTCTCTTTTTCTTATTATTTTCTTGAGCATGTTTTATACATTTCACTTGGAAGTTTGGCACAAGTATAAACAAGTAGTTCCCCAATTAATATTTTGGGATGGAGCAAAGAAAAAGTGACAGTCATCACATAAGTTAAAGAAAATGAAGGAAAATGCAGCATCAACTTAGGAGAAACAATTTGGTCAAATCACTAATAATGCCATTGTTTCGATGTATGAATCCCTCATTCAGTATATGCTTGAATTTCCAAATGGAATTCAATAACGTCAGATGCCGAGATAATTCAAATAATAGTTTAGGAGCTACCTAATGTAAAATAGTAAATCTTCCTTCAGAATCAGTATCTCATGAAAAATTGTATGAAGTTAGCCTTTCTCTCTTTTGTTCTCAGAATCTGGAAGACAATAAACTCTTTGACTATCTAATTTCAGTAGCTATTTAATGCTAATGATTAACCTTTTTCTTCATTAACATTTAATGAAACAATGAAGAAATGAATACACTCATTAGACTTCAGAGGAGAACATAAAACTCTCAAACACACATGCATATTCGCACATTTATTACAGTCTCAGGCAGCAGCTTTTGTGTTTCCTTTTTTTTTTTTTTTTTTTTTTTTGCGGTACATGGGCCTCTCACTGTTGTGGCCTCTCCCGTTGCGGAGCACAGGCTCCGGACGCGCAGGCTCAGTGGCCATGGCTCACGAGCCCAGCCGCTCCGCGGCATGTGGGATCCTCCCAGACTGGGGTATGAACCCGGGTCCCCTACAGCGGCAGGCAGACTCTCAACCACTGCACCACTAGGGAAGCCCCAGGCAGCAGCTTTTGGAAGCCATGTCACCATCCAACCAGACATCACAACCTGATCAGCTCTACATCTTTTCTACTTGTGGAGTGTGAACCCAAGGAACCTCAGTCAAGATGAGTAGTTAGAGATTTCCATAAAGAAAACGCAAAAGTGTAGAGCAAACAAAAATAACAATGGTCACTTCTCATCTACCTATAGTCTATCATGTGTGATTATCTTCACACATGTGAAAATACAGATATTGGAAGGTAAATTTAAACCCAAAAGTGGAAAATCCCAAATCGGTCTGTTGCTGGTACAGAGTCTCTTGCATCTTGGGGCTGAGTCTGTAGGATTTCCCTGGCCTGCTTCTAATTAGCAGTTTTGGCCTTTTCTTAGGTGTATTAATTATTTTAGGTCACTAGGATTCCCATTGGGTACGCTGTGGTAGTTATTAAAATTCACTACCTGGAGGTGACTTAAATATGGTCTTTAAAAAAAGATTGATGGTAATAATTACAGCGTTAAGATACTTGAAAGTGGAAAACAATCGCTTCATGAGACAAAGAGGACATTTTAAAATCATGCAGCTAATTTACAGATTCCTAGACTTTCAAAGTTTTTCAACTAATATTTAAAAATTAGATGAATTAGTTTGAAAAATTAAAATAAGATTTAACTCAGAAAACAAAAAAAAAACAATTCTCCTATGAGTCCCCTTTTCTTTTGCAGTTAATATGAAAACCATTGTATACCTAAATGAAGGCAGGGCGGGGGGGGTGGTATTTTAAGCTACTTTTAAATTTTGAAACAAGAGAAAGCTACAGTATGTCCCTTTTCCAGAATTATTTAGTTATTGCACTTTTGTGTTATTTTATGGTATGTTATAGTGAAGTCTAAAGTTACCAATGTGAAAGAACAGGGAGTATGCGATTATAAGCCATATATTACATACTATTTGTTTTTCTAAACTTAGGAAAGTTAAAGGGGAAAAGTAGACTGTTTTCGGATACTAAAGTTATTTTTGGTTTCAATAGAAATGTGCTTGCTTTACCCTACATTCAGAGGAAACTAACCTTTGAAGATAATTTCTTTAATATCTTGAGAATTAAGAGATTGCTCATACGTTACATGTATACCATTACCTCTTTAAGGTTAAATCAGTTCAGTCTGGATACATTTCTTGCTGTGAAACTATTTTTCATTTATCAAAGGCTGAGGCTTAAACACTGAGTGCTTAATGATGAATGTTATTTCATTATATTAGTTTAGTCAATTTTAGTTGCGTTTAAGATCAGAAATAAATATAGGACTGCTTTTTAGTCTTTGGAGACTGTGTTAATTGCAGGTGGTAGTGACTGAAATAAAAATCATCAGACAGAATGACATTGTAATAAACGTGCTGAATCATATTCTCACGTTAGCAGTTACTATTCTACTTGCATGAAATTGAAACAATAGATGCCCTGGTGTGCTTTGCATCCCTTCCCCCGACATGATGAAGTACCAGGAGGATCCTTAACACAGTAGTTTGCGGATGCAGGGATGGTGACAGTGGGGCTGCACAGCAGAATTTCTTGCTAGGATTTTTCTCAAAAGCTGTCTTAAAGAAACTGCAATGGATGCAGTTCTGCCTCGTAGAAAGAGCGGCATTTCTTACCCTGAATTTAGAGAACGCGAGCATAAAGGGAACACATGCATAGATGACGCCTTTGCTTAATAGCATATTTTATTTTTAATTGCTGAATATATTTTCCAGTGAGAGTGCAAAGAACATCATTTGCCATGCTTACATAAAGTTGGCAGTTCCTTATGCCCAAGGATAAATTGCACTATAGAGAAATAAAGAAGTTAATAGGTCATTAGCTTTATTAACTTTTCAGAGAGTGAAATTTGTAAGACTGTATTTGGGGTTGCTTCAATTACACAGCAGCTTCTGTCATTTCCTCAGGAGGACACAGGAGAAAATATTAAAGATGTGAAGAATATGGGAGAAATGGTTTTAATAGCAGAGATAACATTTTTCCTCCCTCTTTTTCTTTTTATGTGGAGGTGAGGGGTTTGTGAGCAAAAGAGCTGTTCTTCCAGCTGGAATGATGAACAAGAGGGGCCCACACTCTGCGTGCATGTGTGTCTCTGTATGTGTATATTGCATACATGTAAATACATGTATACCGTTTCCTCATATGAAAACTTAGGACTTTATGTGTAATGTATAATTCACTTGCCTCACTAGAAGTAATGGGGGAGGATTTTATAGTGCAGGCTCTTATTAGACTTATTCATTTGAAAATGAAGGTGTGATAAAAGGCTAATCAGAACTGTATTGCTTTGTCCACAATGAGATAATGAATTCCTATTATAAGGACATATAATTGAAAGATGGTAAACCATCCTGCTCTTCTGGCACCTTCTACGAATGCAAGGTGCTTTGAAATGTCTAACAGATTTTTGTGTGCATGTGCTGTGTGTGTGTGTGAGCCATCAACTAAATTTTTCTTAATTTTAAAGTAATTCTTTGACTTTTTTCCCATGATGCGGCAGGTGAAATAAATCTGAAATGTGGGAAGATATTATAATGAGACACTAATGAGGGCCCAGAGTCCAAAGAAAGAATGTCACCTGGAAATTGTGATCGGGGGAGCGAGCTAATGAGAAATCAGGGCAGTACAGAGCCCTGCTGCTCCCCTCTGTGCCCGCCTGTCCTCCGTCCCTCCCCGAGCTCATTCCCACAGGGCTGCTTTGAGGAAGGAAGAAGGAGGTGTCCCGTGGACCCGCTGTGTGCTTTAGGGTGTTCCTACTGCAGGCTGGAGCATGCCCTCCCTGGGCTAAAACAGCATCACCTGCCCTGGAAGGAGCAGCACGGGAGAGACAGGAAGATAAAGGACAGCCCTCCTTTACACTGGATACAGAGGCACAGGCATTTTTACAAATTAGCATCTCACATCTTTGTGGTTCTCAATTTAAACACTAAAGTCCTATTCTCTTTTCCTTAAAACTAGTGCAGACTTTTTAGCTTTCAAAATCACACTATACACTTGCCTGTTGGGTACATTAGAATTCCTTAGTGGGTCTAAAATATCTATCAGCCCCAAACATATTCCTTTATTTTAACTTATTTTAGTAGACCACTTAAAACCATGTTTAATTTCTCCTGTTGAAAATACAGCATTTTTCTAAGCAACCGTTAAGACAAAAACAATTTTATTCTATATACAACGACCTGTTTGTACTCATTCCAAGCTCTACTGTTCATTTGAAAGTAATCGCCCCTTTATTTAAAGGATTACATTGCATCAGTTGGTAACTTAAAAGATTATACCCTTGGAGGAAGAAAACATGAAATGCCAAGCACATGGAGAAAATACATTTATTCTCTCATATCTTCTTTTACTGTTTCCTTCGAGTGTCACCAACATTATACTGTGTCAATGAACATATGCTCCTGGTAGTTAAAACAAGATTGTGTTTTGTGACATTGGTTAGCTTGGCTAGTGCTACCATTTGAATCCTCCTGAGTGGCTGCCCCCCTTCCTGGGAGAACAAAAAAGGGCAGGCCTCCTTCACCCTGGATTCAATGAGCCCCTCCCTGAGTCGTTCCCAGTTGAGAAGGCTCAGGTCCCATCCATTGTTCTCCTGACAAATGGCGAATGTCCTCCATTTGCAGTGTCTGACCTTGACTAATTATGTACAATTGGTGCAGCTGTCCCTGGCTTTACCAAGTGCTGTAACCTCAGAGCGTGTAAGCAACTTCTCCCGCCACCACAGAACTTCAATTTGAGAACTTCATCACCTTGAACAACGCCTGCTCTTTGTGGAGACTTTGAGTTTGGTTTGGCCACACCCTCTGTCACCATATGTTGACAAATAATTTATATCCATACTGTACTGTCCTACATTTTTTAACCAACTATTTTAAAACAGGTTGAAAAAGTTTCCTGAAAGTTATCTATCAAAATAGCCTTACTAAAATGTAAAAGAAAAAATTATTAATATTGAAAATACTCAAAAACACACTTGACATCATTAGTATTTGTTTTTCCAGTCACATGTTTTGATTCACTGTGAATAACTGCATGAATGACTTTTAAATAGGTATTTTTAACAGTAAGCTAGATGATCACAAAGATAGGTAGCCTCTGTAATCTATGCCATCAACGGTCTTTGCAAAAACAGCATCAAGATGCCATGTGCTTAATTATATCATTATATAAAAGTGAACGCAAAATAGGTTTTTTCAAAAGTTAAAACAGAATAAAACCTTCAATTCTGAAAGTATATTTCTAAAAAAATGGTCATTTGGGAGATACTTTATTATGGCATATGTTTTCTTTTACATTGTTATCTTCTGAGGTTTTCTCTACATTAAGCATGTTATAGTAGTCAGTTTGGAAACAAGACATTTTTAGACATGAAAGAAGCTTTAAAATTTTTCTTGTAAAAAGAAACTAATGGAGAAAGTTGGTGTCTAAAAAATAGGAAATTTAAACAATTAAAAATTACAATATCAAAAATTATAGAATATAAAAATATACAATGACCTAATCTAATATTTTAAATCTCTTCTAGGGCTGAAACGGATCCTATATCGTGATCAAGACAGTTTCCAGACCATTTTCTGTTTTGAAGGTCTACCTTACAACTCTATAGGAAGCACATATGGTTATGTTTGTATTTGCACATTTATATATGCAGGTGGAGCTGTAGGTATTTGTGATAGAAAATGTTTGTTCTCTGCATCCCTGGATGACACTTGTGCCAAAAGTGAGCTTCCCCTGCAGACACAGGGTAGAAGCAATTTTAATCCTTCTGTTTTTTTCCTGAAAAAGCATAGAAGGGAACATTTCTTCTAAAATAATTATACATTTTAAAAACAGAGAAACTTTTGAAATGAAAATATTTTCAACGGAATTACACCCTCAATTTCAAATGAGACTTAAACACAATAAGAAGTCTGGAATTCTGAAAAAAAGTAGGAGCCAAACTTTTCATTTCTTATATTTTTAAATATTACTGATGGTAACAATTTTCATATACCATAGACCATGAAGTAAAGTGAACTCCTTCACGGTATATCTGCATGTGATATTAAGGAAAATATATTTGTCACTGCCAAAAAATAAGAAGACTGTCTAGGGAGGAAACTACCCAACTTTATTGAAAGATAAAGCATTTTTAAGACTTCTGTCACCAAATCACACAATCTTTGAATAATAATTGCAATTTAAATATCCTAAAAACCCTGTCAAAATCTTTAAAAACTAGCATATTAATGGAAATATTAAAATACACTTTTTCTAAACCAGTTTGCACGGAGGCCTTTCACACTTTCGGGTGAGACTGTGAATTATTATGTATGCTTGATCAATTAGAAGCCTTTACTTAGGCTCTGGTGTTTGGTTTTGTTTTTTAAAGGAACAAAAGCATTTTTCTTTTTGCTATTCAGAATTGAAATGCCCCATTTCATATTAAATCAGTGCACTAGTCCAATAGCTTTTACATGTCTTTAGAAAGATTTTGTTTAATTTTGTTGAACATTGAGTTCTTTACATTATGGAGACATCCTGGGCACTGGTTTTACACCTGCAAATGTTCTTGCAGAAGGAATCACCTGATGCTCTCTCTCTCACTCTCTCTCCTTGGAATGATGTTGATTAAAAACCATGCCTGCCCTGACATTAGCAAAGACAAGGAGTGGTGGAAGTTTCCGCCTAGCTGCGTGTATGCACATTGTTTCTTCTCTGCAATGTGAGGCGTATTGGTTAGCTTGCAAATCTCTGCAGCAGCCCTGATGTCTTCTGAGAAAAGCACTGTAAAACCTTCTTCTAAAGTGAAATGCAGGTAGAACAACAGCTCATGACAATATCTTAGATCACATCAACATAATACCAGAAAAAGAAAAAAAAAAAAAAAAGAGCCCTGAAGGTTTACTTTAGGATTAGTCAGAGTTTCAATATAGAGTTAATAGGAAAAATGTAGTTGTACCTTTAAATGTTCAGTATGTTTTCTTCCATCATAATCTGACATGGCTAATTTTGGTGTAATGTACTGAGCCCCCATTTCAAGTAAATGCAGCATAGGAAATGTTGCACAGCTCCAAGGGCTGTATGAAACTGTAATTAAACATTTATAGGATTCTCAGCTTACTCAGCTCTTTTCCAACGAATAATCTGAAACAACATGAAAGGTGAAAATAGAGAAAACACTCAACTTGTGTGTCAAAACTCCTTTTTTGATATTTGTCCACAACTTGAAGTCTTTGTAGAACTTTAAAATGACAACCATATCCAGTTGTACCTTTAAAATGGAGCCAAAATTTCCGAGAAATTTATAATCCAAGATGTTCTACTTTGAGCTGATAGAAAAACTTCCATGTGAAATCATGTATTTTACACATGATGGTTACATTTTATGATTCTTGCTTTGCCTTTTTCACAATGGAAAAAAAAATGGAAAAGAATCCAGGAATAGAAATTAGAGCTGTTGGGTTTGTGGACCTGGGAGGCTACCCAGCAGCGTGAAGAGACCCTGGGGGGCAGGGCGGTGCTAATCATTTAACAAGAGAATTTAAAAGACAAATTAAAAAGACTGTTCTAGTATATGACAAATTCAATAGACTTTAGAGCCTTGTTAAGTCCATTTCCAGTTCAAATGAAAGAAAAAATATTGCTGACTTGTTCAGTTGAATGATGTCATGAACATTCATTTTTAAAATCTAGAACTTTCTCGGGTCAGAAGACAATATTCTAAGAGACTGCATTTCGGTTGGAGCCCCACATCAGTGTGCTAGCGGTTTATAGAACATCTTCTGCAGGAGCTGGCAGGGCAGGTGGACACTGTCTGCTGAGAACGGAACTGTCCCCTCCCATAGGGCTAGGAATCCCTCCACCTCAGGTGTGTCTCTGAGACATTCTTGGGCTTCAGCTAGAACAGACTCCTCACCACTTGATGTTCCCCCAGCCCCCCACCTGGATTTCCTTCATGTACGTCTAATCCTCCATTGCATCTTTCTTTCCTTGCCTGTTCCGTGAGGTGAAGATGCTTGAAGGAAGCTCATGTTTATCTCTTTCTCTTGATAGTGGCCCAGTGTTTGGGGCCACATTAACAAAAAACATAAGTAGCATTAGGATTTCAGCAAATAAATGGCAGCTAAACGGGTAAACTAAATATGTATGGGTTTGCTTGTGTTTTTATGTAAGTGTTCAAGCCCTTTAATTATTAAAATATAACAAGAATACTAGTCAAAAGTATATCACTAAACCGTCCCCTATTTAAAGTGCAAATCAGCAAACTAACCTCAGTAGCAAGAAAGAATCCTTTGGGATGGTTACCTTAAATTTTTGTTTTAACACAGGTATGTTTGAAGTTCTAGAGTTAAGTTCTTGACATTTTTTATATAGAAAAAATACATCCATGATCTGTATCATCATCCATTTTTCAGAATTGTGCCCAAGAAACAAAATATAAAATGAGCTGTAAACAACAGTAACGCTTGGTTCATTCACCTGTAAAATGGAAATGATGGTGACTTCCTGCTAGGATTGTTTTGAATATTAAATATTTAATAACTGTTTAGTGTAATACATGGCACAAGGGAAGTGTTTTTAAAACAAACAAAAAACAAAAACAAAAAAAGAGAAAAAATAAACCCTCCAAATTGTTCAAGAGTAAATCTCTCTCTCTCACAGCCTTTGTGGGTCTGGAGGCTGAGGAGTGAAGGGTGCTGTCATCACACTGCCCTCACCCTCATGCCTTTGCAGCTCACCTCTGAGGGTCTGAAAACCTGGGTTGCTCTGGAAGTTGACAGAGTGGCCAACAGTGGTTCACACAGAACTCCCCACCCCAAAGGCACCCACTTTCCCGCTCCAGACCTCTGTAACCCCCGCTTCCCAAATTCCAGCCTCCAGGCCTGGCTCCATTATTTGGGAACGAAAATTGCCCTTAAGCCAGAAAAATAAATATCACAGAAACCCTGCCCATCACCCAAAGCACAGACAGCCACATTACTGCCTCCAGAGGACACGTGTCCTCATCCCCCAGGAAAAGCAGGCTGTCTTTCTGCTCCAGCACCCTGCCCATGGCCCCGCTGCTGGCAGCCCTTAAACCACAGCAAGTCCATGATCCGTTTTTCCGCCAGACACTGGCTCCTTCTACAGTAGTGAAGCTGCTGCTTTTGTGTTAATTTGGGTGCAAACTGTCAGAAATGGGATAGTTAAAGATGTTTTCCTCTGAATTTACTGGAAAGCATATTTTAATTGTTTCCTGTCATTGAAAATGATAAAAAAAATAAGATCCTAAACCAAACAGCACAGGTAGGAAATAACTGGGACACATTACTTGGCGCTCTGCATCTTTCTTCTCAGTTACCGTGTGGAATTAGAATGATTGAACGAATGAATGAACCAATGAATTCTGTATCTTTATTTACAAAAGCATCTCTATTTATTTCTGTAAAAATAGCCACGGGGACTTCCCTGGCGGTCCAGTGGTTAAGACTCTCCACACTTCCAATGCAAAGGACAAAAACACAGTCAGAAGGCACAAGATATGAAGTCCCAGAATATTATACAAGAACATAGAGAAACCCTCAAAAGAGTGAGAGCGAATAAAATATAATCTCAAAAAATAGCCACTATTTTTTTTTCCACAGTGAAAACAAGTAGTTGTTAAATTTCCTCCAAGACAAGGTTACTGTGAAATGGATTTGGAGGAATGTAGCCCAATGAGGTAACCTGGGGTAGAAACATCTCATTTAAAAATGCTGCTGGCTTTCATAAGTGACCCCCTTCTCTGTCTCATTTCCAGGCTTCTAGAGCTCAGTCTACTGCCTGCGGTGGCCTGTGGGAACCCCACCCAACAAGGAGACGTGGCCTCACAGAGTCCCAGGGGTTCTGTGTTGTCCGATGTTGCTGGAAAGAGGCCAGGAGCGTTTGCCTAACCTGTTCTCAGGCACTGAAGACCTCAGGATCAAGGAACACAGGAGCCCCGTGAGGGAATTCATTTCCTGTGTCCACTCCAAGGGTCATTTGGCATGTGACCCTCCAAAGGACACGTACCAAAGTCACTCTATCAGAACCAAATTCCCATGCTCTGAAATTCTCCCAATTAGAAATAATCTAGGTCAAAATCATCTATGTGGATGCTTCTCAGGGACCCATATGTTAATTTAGGAGCTGAACCTCTTTTGATGGGGAGGAGAACTTGACCCAGGGCCTTAAAGTCACCTAGAGGTGGGAAGGGTGGAGGTCCGGGGCTGGGAGAAGTTTTCCCAAGAAGCAGGATAGGGTCCCTCACAGTAAACTTCATCGAGGCCAGCATCCGGGCTCAAAAAGGATGAGATGGCAATAGGCTTCCTTCCCCTGATGCTTCACACCTTTTTCAGGTGATGTACCAACTGTCCTATAGTCGTGGGACCCCAACCAGAGCAGACCAGGTCATGAGGTGGTGAGGGCAACACACCCTAAGTAAGGGATGTGCTGGTAAGTGTTTAGCCACTGGCCAGCTCTCAGCGGGTGGGAGGAAGGCCTTGGTAGGTAGCAGTTGCCAATTCCATGGTGTAAATATTCCCACCACAGTCAATGTCATCCTACCAAGGTTACATCACTGAACAGAGCACCGGAAAAAACTGTACAGCAACCGTCCTTATGTAGTAGTTCCTTCAGACAGTTGCAAGACACCCAAGTAACCTCAAGACTACATGTCATAGTAAAAGGTACCAAAATAATTACAAAGTGTTATTCATAGTTTACTACTTTTGTCTGTGATATAACTTAATTGCAAGTCTATATAATTTATTTTTTAAAAGGTCGCTGTGCTTGACAAGCCCCTCAGGTTGGCTGCAGTATATCATTGGGAGCAGCCCTCTCTGACATTTTCCATTATTCATAAGGTTGTTTTAATTAACAGTACTCTCAATTTTGGCAAATAACTGATACAACAGGACACAACGGTGTGCTTTTAGCCTGGTATTGTTGTTTTCCTGCTGTCCTCTAAATGCAGTGTTTCCTATAACATTTTCCCTGCTGTGCTTGTTTTTCCATTGCCTTGTGACATTCTGTACGGTCAGTCATTTAATATCTTTGCCACTTAGCGTTTTTCTTCACTAAAATCCAAGTGCCAACAGGCCAGAGATTTTTACTCTTGTTCATCGAAGCATCACTGGTACCTGTAACCTGGCACACAGTGGGTCCTTGATAAATACTTGTCAGACAAAAGGGAGTTTGGCCAATTATCAGCACTTTCTACAATAGCAACACTAAGATTGGAAGTAATACAAATAGCAGTGACATCCCAAACAGCAGGTGAAACAAGAGGTCATCTATGGACTTAGGGGTAAACGATGATGGCCGTGCCTGCTCAGAATATATATTTTAATCCTTGTGATCTTCAGATGGAAGAAAGATGAGATCATCTTACCCTAAGCCCTACATGGGTACCTGTTTCCACATCCGTCTGTGCCCTAAATGAACTAGCTATAGTTCCCACGGCTTCCTTCAAAGAAGTCTAGTTTGCTTATTGTATGTGCTCCCTGTTGGAGCAAAGCTCTGCTCTTGGCCTTCTGATAGAGGAACGAGGAGAAACAGGAACTCAGAGCCCCTGGCCAGCACCAGGCAAGTCCCACACATAGCCTCGGAGACCCCAGCCCTAGCCTGAGTCTGTGCAATTTGTCAGCATCCCTGCTCACTGAGGGGACAACAGAGGAAAGAGAAGCCCATTATCTGAGAGATGCCAGTCTGGATTTAACCAATTAAGCTCAGCTGGAATTAGGGAGTTAGTGTCTGTAGGGGGAGAATCATGATGAGTTTTGATAAACAACATCCTTCTGCTTTAAATCAGCAGGTTGCATTGAAAGGTAGCCAGTGCTTCTTACATTTCAGTTTCAACACAAACTCAGGCAGTACAAAGTTCTCCATCAGACTTTATTTCCTGGTTCTTTTTGCATAGATGCCACGTTTGGTGCCCCTTTCACACAAGTAAGTATGAACATCTGGTGAAGAAACACTGTAAAGGACTGGAGCTGTGTATTACGTTCTTTGGTTTGCATGAAGCATCCATCCTTCCCTGTTCTCGCCTATTATTTTGATAGAATACACCTCTCAAAATTTTTATTTTGACAGCAAAATCTGCATGCATGTGAAGAAGCATTGCATAACTTTGGAAAGCGGAACCACATTTAATGCTGAGTGACCCTCTTCTGGATGGCAGCCCGAATTAGCTGGCCGTTACATCCTGTACACGGGGGCAGGTTTATGAATTAAAAGCGTGCACACAGAGGTGTGTCTATGCCAGATCTAGAAAATGAATCCTGTTGCCTAGAAAGCTTCCAAGCCGGGGAAGACACACAAGGGTTAATGCAATTTCCATCCCAGTGAGTTTTGCTTGCCATTATTTTCTTTTTCTTTTCTCCCTTTTAACTGATTCGTAGCATAAAATCTTCCTGGACACCTAATTATCAAGCCAGCTCGCAGTCACAGCTGTCTGCTTGGAGAACCCATTAGATGCAGCAGTTGAAGCCTCCATAATTCCCCAAACTTCCCGGTTGTGAATATTAAGAAAAGATTTTTACATGTCATATGCAATTCGAAGGTGGTGTGAATGGCCTCGGAGATGCCGCGCACTGAATGCTTGTCCATCATGCCATTCACTGGTTACAGGTGGCCTCATTTTCCACTCTCAGATATCCGCTGGCTATGACAGCAGGCACTTAATTTGCATGTTCGACAGACAACAAACGGCCCCATGCATGTCAAAATAGGTGGTGATGCGTGACAGTTTCTACACAATACTGTCTCCTCTTTGTGTGACCTTTGACCTCTCTGCATGTCTTTTTTCCACCATCAGGAAAAAAAAAATGCACTTCTCTGCTTTGGAATAAATTTGATACCAAATTGATTATTTTTCTTTCTTCTTCCTCGTCTTCCTCATCCTCTTCTCTCCCCACCCTTCTTTTAAAGGGTGCCCTGCATCCAGATTTTCATCTTAACTGCTACAAAACTCTGCCAGAAGAACCTCATAAAATTTAAAAATAGGGAGGCTGTGCAGACAGGAAGCTGTCTTGTCGAAACCCATTATCGTTAAATTGCTTGGAACTTTTAAATAAATGTAACCTTTAAGAGAGGAGTCTAATCAGGTTAATTTTTATTTAAGAAGATCATAAAATTAGAATCTTTAAGGCTTTTCTTTAACTTGTGTTAATTAGATTCCTGTCCTTGAAACACTTTTAATATTAATATTTCACCACGGTTTAAAATTACTTTCTTTAATTGCAGGTTTGGCCAGACTGTATTAAATATAACACCCAGTTATTCTAATTTTCTGTAATAAGAAGGGTAAGTCCCAGCCCCTCCCTCTTGCTTCCACAGAAGCCTGCTAATGAGAACACGGCTCACAGACGCACTTAAAAGGTTAAAAGAGTGTGAACCTGAGAATGCCCTGGAGTGCGGTTGGCATCAGAAAGTCCCAGCACCTGTGCTTTTTGGGGGGATCCTTGCCAATTTATGCAGCACTATTTCACAGAGGTGCCTCTCTGCCCCGAGGAGGGGGCCTGACCTGAGCTCTCAGGGACCCCACGCACCCCTTGTCTCACCAGAGAAGAGCATAATCTGCTCCCCGATCCCATTTCAGTGTTAGGTCTTATTTTAATTAAGAATTAAAGCATGACAGCAGATAATCGCGCCTCCCGGGTGTTATAAGGTTTGAGCTGCAGCTGTGAACCCAACACCCAGGGGGGTGTTTACCCCATGATCACCACACCCTCGGGGTTGCCCTCCTGAGGCCCCAGGACAGCAGGCAGGGCAGGATGGCTGGCGGAGCGCAGGCTGCCTGGAGTGGACGGGCTGGGCCTGGAGATGGGGTGGAAGCGGCGCCTCCGCTCCATGGAATGAGTTCACACAGACACACATGTCCCATCCAAGAGTCTCAGAACCAGGGAAAAGTAGAACTGGGGATAGTATTCCACGTGATCTCGGCCAGGGCACGAAGAGCGCTGGGGCTGGGACTCCAGCCTGCAGGAGGGCTCCCCCTTCCCCATTCCAGCCTCTCACGAGTTCTCTGGGGACTGTCTTCTCAGGCCTGGGATGCTAGTCAGGGAGGATATGGGTTACTTTCAAACCGAAGTTAAAAACGCACCGTCTCCAAGGAAATGATGGAGGGTCTATTTCCCCGCCCCGGATTCCAGGACCACGGACTGTACTGCAGCGCCTCTGCTGGTGCTCACGTGTAATTGCACTCATCACTTAAGCGCGGTGCTCAAATGTGGTGTTTCGGGTCCCCAGAGAGGGTGGGGGAAGTCGTACTTCGCTGGCGAGTATCAAAGTCAACTTAGTCGTGCCCTCCCCTGCGAGGCAGCCCGGGGAAGAGCTCAGGGCAGATAACCTTCTTGTGAGCCTGGAAAAGTGGACAGAGCTCTGGACGTGGTGCCAGACAGACCCTGTTCAAATCCCTGCTCTTTCTGGCTGTGTGACTTTAGGCAAGAACTTATACCCTCAGTATCTTGGTTTCCTCGTCTATAGAAGGGAATGACAATATGTATTGACCTCCTGGGCTTATGTGGGAATTAAATGAGTAAATATTTGGAAAGTGTAGTGAGGTAAATAGTGTCCTCCAAAACGTGTGTCCACTGAGAGCCTCAGAATGGGAATTTATTTACAAATAGGGTCTCTGTGGATGGAATTAGCTAAGGATCTCAAGACTAAAATAGCTTGGCTTTGGGGCTGGCCCTACATCCAGTGACTGGTGTCCTTTTAAGACACACAGCGGAGAAGATGAGGTACAGATGGAGACAGAGGTTGGTGAACCGTATCTACAAGCCAAGGAACTCTATGTACAGCAGGCACCACCAGAAGCTCATTCTCCCTGAGAAGAAACCAACCCTGATGACACCTTGATTTTGGATTTCTGGCCTCTTGAACTGTTAGAAAATAAATTCCTGTTGTTTTATGCTAACTGGCATGGGATAATCTTCTATAGAAGCCCTAGGAAATTAATCCAGAAAGCATCTGATATTGGCTGGCACATAATAAGTGACATAAAAATTAATGGAAAATACTTTTAAACAATGCCTACATAATTTTCATCAACTCTTTAATCTGGAGATGGATATGTATAACTTGTTTTGATGGTAAGTGGCCTATATAAGGTACAGAAAAATATGAGTATTGTTTCTCATATTGACTCCAGTGGCAGCCCTGTGGCTGAGATGAACTGATCCACTGATAACTATAAAGCAACCTGACTATGCCATGTGATGCAGGGGGATGTTTAAGAGCAGGATGAAATCAGGAACTCACTTCCGAAAGGAGGTGGAACCTGAGGAGAATCTCAACAAATGCTGAAGAGTCATTAAGGCTGAGTGGGTGGGACAATTAAGGTCAGGCTGTCAACATTCAAGGAACATGTGTCCACCAGACAGTGGTTTATATAGAAATAAAATAGCACCCATAGTGTTGAAGTCTCCAGGAAAGCCTTTCAAACCACGTCAGCCTCTCCCCCCTTGTCCTGAGTTGACCACAATCTCAAATTTAGCTTTCATTATTCCTATGTTTCTTTTCATATTTATCATATGTGACTTTCATCTTGAAACAATATATGTTTTCTTTTTAATTTATCTAAATAGTGTTAGAAATATCTGGTAGAAATATCCTTTTTATGAGATTCTTCTGTGTTGGTTTTGTCTTCCTGGTTTGTTGATATTCCAACTGCATTAGAATGTGAGGCTCTACCTGGATATATCGATTGATTCTCCTGTAGAAGTTATTTAGGTCGATCCAAATTGTTTTTTGTGCAAATCTTTCTGCTGCAGACGTGCATGTGCAGGTTTCCTTGTGAACACCTGCCGTACAGTGACTATACCCAGGAGAAGGGTTGTAGGGGTATGGAGGGTGTGCATGTTCAGCTTTACTAGGGATTTGGTCATTGCTTGTTTCCAATTCCACCAGGGTTCATCAGTGTTCATGTTGGTCCCATTTTAACCAACATGGATATTTTCAAAATCTATAAATTTTACCTGTCTGGTGAATAGAAGAGAAAATCTTCTGATTACTAAATTGATTGACCATCAATGATGACCAAATGGATGACCAAACAATCTACTTGTTTATGAGCCATTCCATTTCTGGAAACTGTCAGCTTATATCTTTGACTCATATTAATATTTTGTCATTTATCTTGTTCTCATTGATTTGCAGTCTTTTCTACGTTCTGAATACTGCTCCTTTGTTGGTTTTAAATCTTGAAAATAACTTCTGGCAGTTGTTTTTATTGTTTTCTTGCTATTTTAATTGTGATGTTTGCTGAACACAATTGTAGATTTAAATAATCAAGTAGAAATTACCAATATTTTCCTTTATAGTTTATTCTTTCCACTTTATTTAAGGAAATCTCTTATTCACTGGCTATTTTCTGACTTCTTAATGCTTTACAAATTTGCTTTTCACATTTATACGTTTAATCTTTTGGAGTTAACTTATGCAATAATAGTCTTTTTCTTTTCTTTTCTTTTTTTGAATTAAAAACTAGTCATGGCAGTTTATTCATTAAACCCCTTTCCCCATGGCACTATATGCTATTACTGTCATCTATAAATCCTCCATAATGTGTGAACCTCTATCAAGGTTTTCTGTTCTACTTTATTTTTTATTTGCAGCAATAATACCATCTTTGTAATGTCTTCTTGTTAAATTGAAGTATAATTGACTTGAAATATTATATTATTTTCAGGTGTACCACATAGTGATCAATATTTTTATACATTACAAAATGATCACCACAGTAAGCCTTGTTACCACACAAAGATATTACAATACTATTGACTGAATTCTCCATGCTGTACATTACATCCTCATGACATTTATTTCGTAATGGGAAGTTTGTACCTCTTAATCCTCTTCACCTATTTTGCCCATTCTCCCCACCCCCTCCCCTCTGGCAACCACCGCTTTGTTCCCTATATCTGTGATTCTGTTTTTGTTTTCTTTTGTTTGTTTTATCCAAGTTGTTGTAAATCAAAAAATTTCATTGATTGTGTGTCTGATTAATGTTTCATTATTTATAAAATAAAAATGAAATAATTATAAGTAATATTCATTATTTTATGGCTGAGTATGCATAATATATAGCAGGTATTCCTTATTCATTCATCTATCATGGGCACTTAGGTTACTTCCATATGTTGGCTTTTGTATATTTTGCTGCAATGAACATTGGGACACATTTATCTTTTTAAATTAGTGTTGTGTTTTTCTTTTCTTTGGAAATATCCAGAAGTGGAGTTGCTGGGTCATATGGTCATCTATTTTTAATTTTTTGTGAAAGCTCTAGACTGTTTTCCATAGTGGCTGCACCAGTTTACATTCCCACCAACAGTGTTTAAGAATTCCCTTTTCACCACATCCTCACTAACACTTATTTCTTGTATTTTTGTTAATACTCATTCTGACAGGTATGAGGTGATAACTCATTGTGGTCTTTGTTTCCATTTCTCCAATAAGTAGGGAACAATTCCCTGAGCATCTTTCCATGTGCATGTTGGTCATCTGTATATCTTTGGAAAAATGCCTATTCAGGTTCTGGGTCTATATTTTAATTGAATTGTTTGATTTTGTTTTTGCTATTCAGTTGTATAAGTTCTTTATATATTTTGGATATTAATCCCTTATTGGACATATCATTTGCAAATATTTCTCTCCTTAAATAGGTTGTCATTTTATTTTGTTGATGGTTTCCTTCACTGTGTATAAAAAGACTTGATAAAACGTAAAGCAAATCCCCTCATCCTGTTCTTTAAAATATCTTTGCTATTTGAGGTTCTTTATTCTTTAAAAATCAGCTGATCAATTTTAAAGGTGACAATGTTTTGGAATTTTATTTGAAATTATAGGGAATATATAATTTATTGATAATTGACATTTGTTAATTACATTTTTCTATCCATTAATTTAGGTCTCCATCAGTATCTTTCAAGCAAGCATCACCATTTTCTTCCTTAAATTCTTGCAAGATAACTTGCTAGATTTATTTTTAGTTAGCTTAAATTTTGTTGTTATTGCAAATCTTGCTTATAATTAGACATTTTAACTGTGTAAAGTTGGCTAATAGAAATGTTCTTCATTTTTATCTTATATTTTATCTCGTATCTTATTTATATTATATTCAGTGATTTGACTTAAGTCTCTTATTAGCTATGATAAATTGCCCATAGATTTTGCATGTAGACAGAATATTGTCTCTATCAGGAATCTTTGTTTTCCTTTCCCATCTGCGTGCTTTTATTATTTATTTGTTTCTCATCTTGCCTCATGGACAAGGAACATGTGTAATGTTGAATTTAGACAGGAAGAGTTGCCGTTACTCACTACTGATTTTAAAGAGAATACTTCTAATACTCTAACATTAAGCCTATCTGCTGTAGGTTTTTAGTGGATATTTCCTATGAGATTGAGTCATTTCCCTTCTACTATTAGGTTGCAATCAATGTGTTGAAATTTATCCAATTTTTATCTGTATCTGTTGGGAAGAACATATTGGGATGAATAAATGTTTTATTATCTAGTATGTGAATTAAAACTTTGGTACACTTGGAATTTATTATGATGTAATCTGTCAAATAGGAAATCTGACTGTATTTTTTTTAAATATGGCTGCTCATTTGCCTAATGTAAAATGTTAAGCAACAATCCATTCTTCTCCCTTTCCCCATTTTGAATGTCACCTTTTTAAAATAGTTAATGCCTGTATTGGTCTATCTCTATACTTGTAGCTATATATATATATATATTTGTTTTTTGCCAAGAGTATCTTTGTTTTTGTGTACCAGTACCACCATATTTAAAATTTTTGTAGCTGTATAATGCTTTTTAATATCTGGCATGTCAGTTGCTCCTCACTCTTTCCACAAAATTTATGGTTATTTTTGTTTATTTTTTTATATGAACATTACCAGAATCTAAAAACTAAAAAAGATTAAAAAAAGAATTCTAATTGACATTATTATCGGAACCACAATAAAGTAAGACTTTGGCTATTATTTAATAAAAATATTGTGCACACTTTTATATAATTTATTTTGTGAACATATGTTTATTTCTATACCAAATCATTTTCAAAAATGTTTTCACCACTTCATACTCTCATCAGCAAAATGTAGGAGAGTTCCAGTTGCTCCACATCCTTATTAACCTTTGTTGTTGTCATTTTAAAATTTTAGCTATTCTAGTGTTTGTGAGGTGTGTCTCCATATTCTAGAGACAAGATTTTGTCAGGTCATAAGGGCCCCAAATGATTAACAACTCAGATGTTCACGAACTGTACAATGGTTTAACAAATTGAGGTTTACCCATGCAGTTGAATACACCTCATCATTAGGAAGAAGGAACTGCTTATGCATATAACAGGAAAAATTATATTAAATATATACTTGACACTGCATTGAACAAAGAAACCAGTCACAAAAGAAATACATAGTGTATGATTGAATTTATGTATAGCTCAGAAACAGGTACAACTGATATATAAAAACAGATATACCAATAGTAGTAGGTGCATTTAACTAGAGGGATGTAATTAAAAGTGTCACAAGGGAACTTTCAGTGATGAGAGAAATAGTCTATATTTTGATTTGGAGTGATTGATTCCTAGGTATATAGAACTACCAAAATTCATCCAACTATACATTTAAAATATGTGCATTTCACTGTAAGTAAACTATACTACAATTTTGGGGAAGTTTAAAAATATATAGTTTGGTTCAAGATTAGTTTTTAATCTTCATATTTCTACCCAGAAAATGATATATCTTTCATTTTATTATTTTTAATGTCTCATGCTAGATGTCTAAAATGTTCTTTATGTACTATGTATCCCTTAAATGTATTCCTATTTATTTTGACATTTTTGTAACATTTGTAAATGGTGTATTTCTTCTAGTATGTGTTTGATTGATACTTAAATATCAATTTTATTTACAGATGGTCATCAGAAATCTTCTTTTAGTTGATCTTCTTCATTTTTTCCATATTAAAAAAATCACATAATTTGCAAAATAATATCCCCCTTACATTTTCCATTGTTTTTATAATTTATTTTTTCTAACACTGCCAGAATAATTTTAATAATTGTAATAAAAAAAAACTTCCCTTTTTTTCTTGAGTTTAAACAGAATAATAATCTAAAAGGAATAATGTATTTTTTACCAGATTAAGCATAATGTATTCCTATTGCATTAAGAATTTTTGAAAATAGTGAATAACTAATGAAAAGAATGTATATATATATATATATATATATGGAGAGAGAGAGTGAGAGAGACCAAATCAATACCAGGCATAGGCTATGTACCAGTGGTGTGCCAGTGAATGATTAATAACCAGCTTCCAAAGGAAAAGCCAAAACAAGCATACAAACAGAATACCTTGATTTGCAACATGTGCCAGTTTCCATGCTGTAAACCCTCATCAGGATCCATTTCAAGCCACCACTGCATCATCACTGAACCTAAAGTTGGGAAGAAACATGTTCATCCACTCTCTTGAGCAGTAAAACCAGCTCCTGCACTGCTGGTTAATAACTATCTATGTGTAAGCTGCCAGTATCTTTGGTGTAATTTCCTTTGCCCAGTGGCAGCATCCTGCTTGTGGGAGTTATTTGCCTGTCTTTGGTTTCCTGCCTCACTCCTTCTCTTCTCTTAAAATATCTGGAAGATACTATTAGTGCCTAATATGATGATTGTTTTTCTTTGATCTTGTTTGAATTAGGCTAGTTTTCCTGCTCTAGGGTTTGCTGGAGAATCATCTCTGGGAAAGGTCAGGACCATGACCTTGAGCCATTCTCCTAATGATGAGGAGGTATATGTGGGAGGGGGTTCTGTTAGCCTTTCTCCTCCCCGAAGCCTGTATGATATGGCAGCTTTTCATCACTCAGGGATGCTCATTCATTCTCTCATCCATGGCAGATGGCTCCCTGCAAAGATGACCAAGCTCCGTGCTTACATGTTTATTCTCATCTTCCTTGTTTCCTGAAACCACACCAAGCTGCATCCACTGATTCTCCTACCACCTGTGTACACTCTCCTATTTAAACAAAAGGAATTGTGGGTTTTCCCTGCAGAGTGACCACTTACTTGGAATCACAGTGTTCCAGCAGCCTGAGCTTTGCTGTCTCAGGTCTCACCCTCAGCATCTTCTGTGTCCTTTCCTGCTCTGCACTTGGCATCCCTTCCTCACATTCTGTGGTTCAGGCTTGCAGATGTCTCCTAAATTCATCAAATATGGAGCTTGCATATGTGCTTCCTACGATCCTGTTGCTTTTGGGTGTTTTCCCAGAAGAGGAGAAACTGCTCTCTTTATTCTAAAGTAAGAATCTGAAGCTGGAAAGGAACTTGTCTTTCTGTCTCTTCCTCCCGTCACATCCTTCCATCTCAATCTTTCTCTGGACAAAGCCCCGTGGGTACCTCCTGTCTCTCTGGCTTCTTCATCCCCGCTCTTTCCTTCCTTTGGTTCTTTCCATTGTGATGATTAAATATGTATGTATCTTAGCTACCAAAAGGAAAGAAAAAGGACAGAGCAGAAGGCAGAGAAAGAGGCAAAAAAAGAAAGAAAACCTCACTGGAACTCATGGCCCACCAGCCACTCTCTCCCAGTGTGTGAGTTTGTTGGGACTGCTGTTATCATGATTATTTTACTGTGAAATATTTCTAAGATACTGGGAAGCAGAGAATAATGTAGTGAACAACTATGTACTTTTCACCCAGTTTTAACAAAACTTAACATTTTTACATATTTGCTCCAGGTATTTTTTAAGAAGAAAAAATTCCATCCACATGGAATCGAAGGCCCTGTGCATCCTCTTCTCACTCCCGCTCCTGTTTTTTCTTCCCAGATACAACTCTTCTCCTTACTTTTGTGCTTATGGTACCCATACCTGTTTTGATATAAATAAATTATATATTTATATTTTTGAAATTGTATGAATGGCATTATATCATATATATATATATATATATATATATATATATATATATATATATATATATATATATATATATTTCTCCAACTTCTGTATTTTTCCCAACATAATTTTTTTGTTTGTTTTTTGTTTGTGTTGTTTTTGGTATTTTTTGTTTTTTGTAGTGTATCCGCATTGACACATCCAGTGCTAGCTCATGAACTGTGTATTGTATTTGAATGTGCTACCATGTATCTATTCATTCTCCAATTAAGAGACATACATTGCTTCTGTATTTATCTTTAATGCAATATAACACAAGTGCTACAATGGACATTGTTTTCTGACACTCCCTACACACTTATCTCTTTAAATGATGCTCATTTTCAGCTTTGCTAGTGCAGTGGCAGGGCAACGTGTGGAACCTGGAGTGCCGTGTTTATGTCCCTCCAAAATTCATATGTGGAAACCTAACCTCTAAAGTGATGGAATCAGGAAGTGGGACCTTTAAAAGATGATTGTGTCATGAGAGTGAATCCCCCAGGATTGGGATTAGTGCCCTTATAAACAAGACCCCAGAGAGCTTCTTACTACTCTTACCATGTGAGGACACAATGAGAAGACATCTGTATGTGAATCAGGAGGCTCTCACCAGACATCTAATCTGGAGAGTTGATATTGGATGTCCCAGCCTCTGGAACTGTGAGAAATAAGTTTCTGTTGTTTGTAAACTACCCTATCTGTAGTACTTTTGTATAGCAGTCTGAACACACTAGACACAGAGTGCTCTGTGCTTATTTCTAGCCTCTGTTTTCTAACCCTGTAATCCTGGATTCTTTGTTGCTCCAATTCCAAAAGAAGACATTCCAAGGATGCACTGGTCACCAAGAGAAATAAAGATTGAAATGTGCACCCAGAAAGCCTGTTTTTCCTTACTGAGAAAAGAGAAAAGGGAAATCTAAGAGGTGATATGAAGTGGAGAAGATGTGAAGCCTGAAGAGATAAGCACCTGGAGGGTCTTCTCTTGCAAGGACAAGGACAAGGAAGGAATGGGTGGTGAGATATCACCTGAGGACAACTCTTTACTATCCCAGGAACATGGGGAGGGGGATGCAAACAGGTGTTCAGGGGAGAAAGGAGACCCACCCAGGCCAAGATAGGCCCACCTAGAACCAGAAGGAGGAGCCTTAATGGTAATCACTTCAGAGCAGATAAATTGCTCTCAACATCTTACATTAATGTAGATTCCCTGACAGGCGTGTAATTCCCTGTTTCTTCATTATTCTTGGTAATGTTTGCAATTGTTAGATATTTATAATTTTTCCTAATCTACAGCCTATGCCAGTATCTCACTGTGGCTTTTACTTGCAGTGCCTTGATTACTAGTAAGATTGAGCTTCGTTCTCTTTCATTTTGTTTATTTGTGTTTATTGCCTATGAACTTCGTATCTTTTTTCTTTTAGATGGGGAGATAAAAATTTATTAGGTTATAAAGTTATATTTTATTTCTAATTTGCTAATTGTTTGTATCATAAATGGACAATGACTTTAGTAAATATTTTATGCATTTTTAATATGATCAAAAGTAATTTTTCTTTGAATTGCTAATTTAGTATATTATATAAATAGCTTTTCTGGTGCTTCACATTTCTTAGATATAGCTAACTTTGCTTTCACTTTAATTAGTTTTTGCAGCTATATTCATAAGCCAGATTAGTTTTTAAAGATTCTTATATTGTTAAATAACATTTTAGATCAAGTTATAATAGCTTCAAATGGGTAGTTCTCACTTTTTCCTGAGATTTTAAATATTTGGAAAAAAATAAAATAGAGATAATTGGTTTCTTTGGATGAATTGAACATTTTTGACTGTAAAATTATCTGGGCCAGATATATTTTTGTGGTGAGATTTAGTGGGGTGAGAGGAAGTAGAACAATTTTATTATTGATTCAATTTCTTTAATGGTTGTGTTAGACTGTATAATGGCCCCGCAAGGTGTTCATATCTTCATCCCCAGAATCTGTGGCTATTACCTGATATGGCAAAGGGGACATTGCAGGTGTGGTGTAGTTAAGGACCTTGTGATGGGAGGTTTACCCCGGATTATGCAGGTTCCCCCTTCATGTAATCACACGTGTCCTTACCAAAGGAGGCAAAGGGGATTGGACTAGAGAAGAGAAGATGATGCTATGATGGAAGCAAGAGGTTAGAGTGATGCAGGGAATGCTCATAAACTTGGGAATACAGGCAGCCCCCCAAAGCTAGAAAAGGCACAGAAGCAATTCGTTAAAGCTTCTGGAAGGAACCAGTCTTGTGCACACCTTGACTGTAGCCCAGTGAAGCTGAGTGCAGACTTTTGGTCTCCAGAAATGTAAGAGATTAAATTTGTGTTCTTTTAAGTCACCAAATTTGTGTTGATTTGTTAAATAGGAATAGAAAGCAGATACAATAGCTCTTGGGTTATTTTTTTAATATGGGTTTTCTATTTATAATGTATTCACCAACAAGCAGCGAGTCACATTCTGAAGATGGGTAAGTCACTTTGTTTTTTCTCTGATGCTCACACATTTCTTTCTGAACAAACTGTCCTCATCATCCTACTGTGCATCAGAATCATCAAAACCCTCTTGAGTGGACGTTTCTCCTTCTCTGAGAACATTTCCCAAACCACTCACACTACCCTTATCCTTGCCTTTAGGCTCTGGGAGCCCTGGGCTTGGGTTCCCCTAAGAGCTCATGCACTAATGTGCATCAAAGTAAATATCCATCTGTATATTCAATAATGGGTATGAAAGTCAGTATTCATGTGTACCATTTTTGACTAGCATTATGAATTCCAAGGATCTCCTCTATTTTTGCCTTCATCTGCCATGTCCTCCTACAGCCCTTCCCTCTACTTTTATAAAATGGAGAAAAAAAACTCCCTTTAATATACTGTTTAACATATTTCACTGCTTCAACAACCTTCCAATCCAATATTCCCTGGTCCAAACAGTCACTTATGAAGGAAGGAGGGACTTGGCTGATCTGTTTATTAAAGACAAGGAGAAGCAGGAAAACAGAGATTAAGCCAACCCTCCCCAAACAGAGGATCTTTCCCTTTAACTGGATGCCACTTTGCATTGTAGAATCACTTTTATTAAAAAAAAAAAAAAAAAAAAAATCCTGTTCTAGAATTAAGCCAATTATACCAGTCTCTCAAGTTATATTTATAATATCATGCTATACTATAATATAATGCCACAAATAATTCTATTATAAAATTATAATGTAATATTCTATAATACTACAGTATGGAAAATAGATACTAGAGTGACTCACACATATTTGTACACACATTTTGCAATCTGTCATGCTTCTTTTTTTAAATAATTAATTTAATTTGTATTGAAATATAGTTGATTTACAATGTTGTGTTAGTTTCTGGTGTACAGCAGACTGATTCAGTTATACATACATATATATGTATATATACATATATATGTATATATACATATATATTATTTTTCAGATCCTTTCCCCATGTAGGTTATTACAAAATACTGAGTATAGTTCCCTGTGCTATCCTATAGGTCCTTGTTGTTTATTTATTTTATGTATAGTAGTTTGTGTGTGTTATTCCCAAATTCCTAATTTATCCCTCCCCCCAACTTTCACCTTTGGTAACCAACCATAATTGTGTTTTCTATGTCTGTGAATCTGTTTCTGTTTTGTGAATAAGTTCATCTGTAGCATTTTTTTAAATGAAGAACCCATTTTCATTTTTGTTTAGTTCTTGATCATTCAATTGATCTTATATCTTTATCATTAAAAAGAAAATTAATACCATGCCAAAATGAAGGTACTTTTTTCAGTGTGCTTCTGCAATGTGAATTTCCACTTGAAAGCTTCACATAACATTTGTTTGAATTTTAGCTTAGATGCTATCTTGGAACCCAAGGAGCCTGCACAGACCAGTTACTCACAGGCTCTGTATTATGAGCTGATTGTACTATGGCTGTGTTCTGGATGCTAAAATTTTCAGCTCATTTTAAAATTTCTGAATGAACAGTTTCAAGACAGTTTTGCAGACAAGAAAAATCTTATTCCTGTGTATTTTTAATCCTCAAATTCTAAATGACTCTTATGTCTTCTAAACAGTAGCACAGGGCTACCAGTTAATGAAAAATCCATTAATAATTTTATTATTTTGTTTGAGTGCTATACATTTAAATTCATCATGAATCCATGAATGCCAATGACTGGTTACTTTTTCACTTTTCTCTATTCCACACTTCATACTTTTACATATTAATCACCCATTTCTGCAACACTGCAATTAGCAGCACTTTGAATAGTCATTAAAATGGAATACTAACTTTTAAATAGCCTTTTCTGAATATAAAAATAGTATGTGCTAAATTAAAAATCACAAAAATGAAGAACTGGGAAATCACAGAAAATTATCAAGAAAGAAATGAGATGGCATCTATGATACCTCAACCCTTCAACTTAGCAACACACTCTGTATATATTTAGTCTCCCCTCTCTCATAAAGAGATAGATATATATATATATAAAGATATAAGTATAAATATAAATTAAGTGTATATTTAAATCTGTCTATTGACATATGACATACATTCAGACTACTTCCATATAACAATTGGAAAAACACCCCTATGGGGGGGGGAAACCTTTATTCTGGAATTCACTAAGCTATTGCTGAGTTATTTAATTGCAATTGCACATTTAAAATAAATTCACTCAGAAGTTATTTTTCTTCTGCTATACTTAAAGATTTTCTGATCTTTATCGGTTACCCCTTTCCTTTTATTTTAAAACCTCACCATCCATTCTATTTTCAGACTTCAAAATAATATAGACTTCCACAGGAGTAAAGAAAAAAATAATATTCTTATGCATTTTTAATAATCACCAAATTCTAAATTAACCAATGCCTTCTAAACAGTAACACAGGATTTTAAGTGAATGAATCATTCATTATCAATTCCATTACATCATATGAGTTCTTTACATTTAAATCCATCATGATGCAACTATACACAACAAGTTTACCACATTGCTTATAAGAATATTCCAGAGTGGCTTGCCCTGTGATTATTAAAAGCATTATATGAAATACGAAATATTTCTTATGATGGAGAAAGGCAAAGTCCTAAATTGTTTATAGCTCCTCTGTTTGAGTAACAGACAGTAATGTTTATAAAAGTCAATTCCCCTTTAGAGCAGCAGAGTGGCTTCTTTCAGGACTAGACTTTCTTACTTGCATTTTGACTCACTGAAATGCAGAAATGGGAGTTGGAGACCATGGAATCAACTTTGTAGAGCCTGGGAAGAGACCGTGTGGTGACTTCAGGGACTTGCATGTAGTTTACCAAGGCTGGAGCCACACGTGTTGGGGGAGCCAGAGGTGTGAGTTTGGCTTTATCAGTGGAGGTGTTACTTTGGTGTCTGTTATTTGTTCAACACCTCCGTACCTCCCTCAACAGTCATAAGATGTCATCTCTACAAACTTGGGGATAATTTTTCCTAAATATGAATCTGCTCATGATTGGCAACACTCACTCAAGTCATCTGGCTTGATGTGGTGATACATCTGCCTTCCTGAAATGTCCTGTGCATCTTCAATAAATATCTCCTTGGGCAAGGAGTGCCAGGTATGGAAAGGGGCTTTGGGACTATGATTAAAGAATGGAAACCAGAAGGCATCCTCAGTTCTGAAAAGAGGAGGTTCGCAGGCAGGGATAAGGGAAGTGGGGACCTTTCTTAGAAAGAGATGAGCTTTATGAACATTACCCCAGAAAAGATGCAACACATAGACACACACAGAATTTGCTTTGAAATTTAGAAGAAGCTTATTCTCCCCAAATGTCAAGATCCATGTTCTCTCCAAAGACCAGGTTCTAGATCCCTACACCAGATAAAAATATCTTCAAGTACTACAACTACATTTCTGATCTTCCATATCAAATCTGAAAAACAGAGAGAAAAAAGACTGAAAAGAAAAATAGAGCCTTAAGGAATGGTTTGTCTATAACAAAGGACATGACATTTGATTCATCAGAGTCCTGGAATAAGCTGAGCAAGAAAGACTTAAAAAAAATCTTAAAGAAATAATGACAGAAAACTTCCCACATTTGAAAAGAGCCACAAATCTACAGATTTAAGAAGCCAAATGAAGTGCAAATAAGGTAAACCTAAAAATATTCATGCCAAGATACATCACAAACACTAGAAAACTAAAGATAAAGAAAAACATCTTGAAAACAGTAGGGGAGATATGGCACCTTACCTACAGGGACATACACAACAACCTGGCTGGATCTCCAGAGAATTCTGCTGAATATAAAATGACGATCCCAAAAGGTTACATTCTGTATGATTCCATTTTTATCACATTCTTGAGCTGAGAAAATTGTAGACAAAGAGAATGAATTAGCTGTTGTTAATGGTTAAGGAGATAATGGGTATTGGGAGGAAATTGGCTGTGGCTGTAAGGAGACAGGATGAGGGATCATCACAGTGATTGAAATGTTCTGCATTTTAGCTATCAGTGTCAATATTCTGGTTGTGATATTTACTATAGTTTTACAAGGTGCTACCATTGGGGGAATCTGGGTTAGGAATACACAGCATTTCTCTGTGTTATTTCTTACAACTGCATGTGAATATACATTTATCTCAGAATAAAATGACAAATTTAAAAATAATTTTTGACATTTTCAAATGGACTAGATTAAATAGATTTTACTCTTTAAAAAGTTTCTTTGTTAAAATCAGTTTTGCTGTTTTACTTCCTTTTCTTTCATTAAATATTGTGTTAAGAGCAAAGATTATAGAAGCTTGGAATAAAAGACAATTTAGCTGTTGAGTTAAATTTATGTCATAACTTCCCTCTGTAGACACACATGAGATCTTTTGTGGCCACTTATATGTTGCATTCATTTCTCTTGTATCGATTTTCTGTGTCTTTCACAAAGATCTAATAAATCAATCAGCACTTAAAATAAATCCATATAATTGAAAATTAGAAGTAAAAGGGCAGTAGAGAATACTTCCATAGAATATATTTGCATTTATTCAGGAATAACCTACTCAAATCATTTTGGGTTCACTATGAAAATATCTGGGAAAATCAGTTTAAAATTCTAGCTAAAGGGCTTCCCTGGTGGCACAGTGGTTGAGAGTCCACCTGCCAATGCAGGGGACACGGGTTCGTGCCCTGGTCTGGGAAGATCCCACATGCCGCGGATCGGCTAGGCCCGTGAGCCATGGCTGCTGAGCCTGCGCGTCCGGAGCCTGTGCTCCGCAACAGAAGAGGCCACAACAGTGAGAGGCCACAACAGTGAGAGGCCTGCATATCGCAAAAAAAAAAAAAAAAAAATTCTAGCTAAAAATAGAATATTTAATGGTAGATTATTATTCACTTATTCATTCTTTGGATTTACACCATGACTTTGCATTTACGCTCAGACTCTTAACATGGTCTTGTCTGGTCAAAATATCTAGAAGTAGAACTTTATGTCCATCTGGTCAACATATCTAGAAGTAGAACTTTATATCCAGGAGTTGAAAAACGTGTCTCAATTTTCACAGAACCAGCAGTGGGTGCAAGAGCAAATTATCTGTGTTTGAACATCACAAAACTGTTTTACTTAGGTCAGAATTTTTTGAAGTTCATTTGTGTCTAAATAAATAAAAATACTTAAAGATTAATTTGATTATTTTCATTTACTATACAACTGGGACACAGAACTTAAAGTCCAATTACTGTCTGTCTTAATTATGTTTCTTCAACCCTTTTTTCATTACATCTTTCAAAAATGGTCACAGGGATGTTTTGGTGGCTACAGGTTGTAAATTTGAGTCCACAATATACTATTTGTTTTACACAATTAAAATATCAAAGTTTAACTTTAAGTGTTCTTTATTTATTTAAAAAAGTGAAACATATCTAATTAGTATTTAAAATACTATTTTTCCAGCCTATCTTTTCTACCATTTATGTATTATACCTTTACACTTATAAATTACTGCCTTGAATATTACCATAAATGATAGCATTTCAGGAAAAGTGAGGAGTTTTGTTAATTTCTTTAAAAATTCATTTACCTTCCATTGCGAGCTTTGCTATGAAGAAATATTATTGCTATTTAGGAAGTTCAGTTAGCTGTTGGGCTGGGTTGGTGTTACTTATAATCTAAGTCTGTGTGCTGTATTTGTATTGCTATTATTACATGCTTGAATTTTTTGTTTATTTTCTCTCATGGCACTATTTCTTGAAAGGTGAAAATATTCTTCCCATCAGAATAAAATATATAATGTTATCTTATTTTAGAATATTGTCATTAAGTTTCTCCAATTATTTTTATAATAACTATTTTGTTAAAACAAAGGTCAGGTATTCCAAGTTTATCTATTGTAACTGAGTTTTATTTATTTGGCTTTCTTTCTCAGTCAAAGTTTTTCTAATAGCACGGGCACATCCCTCATTTGCTGTGGCTTCCCAGCGACTGTGCCCAGTGCTTTTTCTGACATTGCACAGACTAACTTTCACGTCTCTGGTTGCTATTGGAAACATCTATTCCAAATTGTAGAGGTTTTCAGTAGCAAGAACTTCTACCAGGGGTTTAATAACTGTGGGACATCATTAGTCATCATGTGACAAGGCTCTCAAAACCTTGTGGAAAGTCAATTACGATTCACTTTAACATCATGGACAGATTATACTAAAGAGTCTGACTCCACTTTGGATGCTGTTGCTGATGCTTCCCACCTCCACCCTAGCTCTTTCCTTCTTTCCTCACTTCTGGCCAAGTCAATACAGAAGCTCAGATACTCCTTCCTTTTGTATGATGGGAAGTTAAAGCCATGTAAGCAAGCCGAACCCTCAAGCAGGAACCCACAATCTGGCCCCGCCCCCTAACTACAAGTAAAGCCAAACCAGTTCCACCAGCTCACGCTCTTGAGACACCGTGTGACCTGCTTGGGAGCCTGCCTTTCCCTCCCCCCAGAAAGCCTTATTATGTGCATAATACAACTACACCCTCTTGGCATGTGTTGAATCATCAGTCTAGCCATTGTGTTAAGGACATTTATCCAGCCTTTATGAGGTGACTACAATGTAGACAAATAGACAAAAAGACAGATAACTTTTTTCATATTCTTAGGAATATGTCATAAAGATATCACAAAATCATATAAATTACCATATAAATTTTCAAATGACTATTCTAAATAATCCATTTTTGTTCTAACCATTAATAAAGAGCTAAACCTTTACTGAGTTATTCACATTTCCATCCCTCCTAGACTAGCTTCCTTTTTTTAAAGATGGCAATCCCTATTATTCATTATGATTCTACCAAGCTTCACTAACATAACTGGTATCACATCAGTCTCAGAGTTCTGTTGTTTCTCCTGTTGTGATCTTTGATACCTGCTGCACCATTTTCTTTGCCTCTCTCTGCTCCGGAACACACACAGACCACATCACCAACTGGATCCCTGCTCTGTGACTTCTACCTCCTATAAACAACTGACCCTATAGATAACATTAGGCACCAGTTATTACCACATGAGTTCTACTTCTATGGAAAAGAGGCAAAGGCAAGCTCTTAGTGTTGTTGGAAATACAAATTTTAGGTTTACCTGCAAACGTGTCCTTGCTCTATATTTCCACAGATATGCAAAACCAGTTCCTTTTGTACCTATTAATATTTGGTCTTTATTAATTGAATATGTTTGCTAAAGAAATAGTTGAATGAATAAATACTGCACCATTGCCAGATCCCTCCACAGCACATTCCTCTCCAAAGCCACATGGAGAAATGTGAGGGTGAAACGGTTTGATGGATTTATCAATGGGGATAAAGATTTCTTGACCGTCAACCTGGGTACTTAGACATAAATATTGATTAGAGAAGTGTGTGCTCAATCATTAGAAAACAAGGAAACCACTAAGAAAATGTTCCTAATAAGATGTCCATAATTAGAAAATGTTCAGAATATTTCAAGAATAACTTCATGGTGGCATAACACCTCAGGTCAGAAAATCCAAACCTGCACAAAAACTTAAAGCCTTCCCAGATGAGCAAAGCACATGTGGGTCCCAGAAATTTTAGCCTAACCCACTGGTTATCATGCAAAAAAAAAAAAGTTTAAGAGTTTTTCAAAATGTATTGATTCACTTCAAAACATAAAATAAGGATGTTAAGTAAATAATGTATAATTCTATAATGTCAAATATACTCTTGGACATAATATATTATGTTTGTGTTGGTAACTAATTTTGAAAATGTACCAAATATCTTAAAAGAAAATGTCACGGCACAGTAGATAAATTTCAGATCTGTTTCTCTTTCTAATTTAACTGGAAGGGGAAAGGCCTGGGATTGAACTCTGCTTCTTATGAATGTTTTTTCTTAATGACCTACTTAAAGATATTGCTAGAAATCAAGCCAATGTACTTCATTATGTAGGAAAGAAGGCAAATCCCATGGAAGACACCATAAAACATGCAGCACATTCAAGGAGGTAAATGTGAAATGACCACCAGCTAAATCCTTTGAGCTCTGCCTAAAGAGTAATAGCAAATATCTCTCATTAAATCAGAAATGCCATTGTTGCGATCAGACTTATTTGTCCCAGGTTCTAAGTTAATATTTACAAATCTATTAATTTTGCTCTAATATGGCATAACTAGTACACTTGAAAAATGGGGTTGTTGTATAAATTTTTAACTAATAACCATGACCTTGCATTGAACAAAATACTTTTAGCTGAAGATTCAGGAGCAGCTATTGGTGTGCATCTCTGATGTGATCTCAGGAACATTTTCTCCATCTCAGAGCAAAGCAGGCTCAAATGTGTTTAGCAGCAGTTTGTCCTGACCTGAGAGCTCACTGTTGCCCATGGTGTCTGTAGTAGTTTTCTAGAGCTGCCATAACACAGTGTCACAAAGTGGGAGGCTTAAACAACACTTTTTTTTTCTCTAACAGTTCTGGGGGACAAAAGTCTGAGATCAAGTTTTTGGCAGGGTTGGCTCTTTCTGAGTCTTCTTCTCCTTGACTTACAGATGGTCATATTCTCTCTGGGTCTCCTTATCAAGTTCTCTCAATGTACTCCTGTGTCTGTGTCCAAACTTTTCCTTTTCATCAGGATGTCAATCATATTAGATCAGGTCACCCTAATGACCTCATCTTGACTTTAATTATTCCTGTAAAGATCCTTTCTCCAAATATGGTCACATTTATATGTACTGGGGGTTAAGACTTCAACATATAAATTTTGGAGGAACACAATCCAACCTCTCCCGATGTCCACACAGTAAACATAATTCTCCCTTTTCTGAGGAGAGGTGGACATGGCTACCTGTACTAAGCTTCATGATGATTTTGCACGCTTAGACAATTCTGTGGTAGGAAGAGGAAGTGGGCCCTATCTGGCGGACTTCCTTATGCACAGCAATACCTACTTGTTTGTGACCTTCTTCCTATTTAGAAGGATTTATCCCAGTACCATGTCTCTGAGCAGCCCTATGCTGTAATCCTAGCTCATTGGTTAAGGGGAGGGGTGGGCATCTACTCCAAACTAATCAGATTCTCTCTTTAGGAGTTTTTATTTTTCTCCTGGGAACAAAAAGAGGCTGGGAGTATTTGGAACCAAATGATATTGAAGGCAGTGGTCCAAGAAGTGTCCTTGTATCCTTAAGATACAAGGATGCGTGTTTAACACCTATCCCATATTCTGAGGTCCAACCATCCCTGGATTCCATAATAATAATATAGTAGATTTCCCGTGGTTTTTTTCCTCAAACTGATCAGAGTTGGTCTCTTCTGTTTTGATCAAAATATCATCTGTCTGCATAGCATCCCATTTTCAAGTCACATGGGATTTATGAACATAAATCTCTCCTCTTCTCCTGGGAAAAACAAGCAAGCATTGCAGGCAAACTTTGGTGTAATAATACTTGTACTTTCTTCCCATAGTGGATGACCTTTCATAGTTATATAGTGTTGAACATTAATTTTTGGCTTTGCTAGGTGAGTAACAGAGCATTAAAGACTCACTGGGATACTGATATATTCTAAAGCAAAGATTGGGTAAAAAGAAGATGATAGGGCTTCCCTGGTGGCACAGTGGTTGAGAATCTGCCTGCTAATGCAGGGGACACGGGTTTGAGCGCTGGTCTGGGAAGATCCCACATGCCGCGGAGCAACTAGGTCCGTGAGCCACAACTACTGAGCCTGCGTGTCTGGAGCTTGTGCTCCACAACAAGAGAGGCTGTGACAGTGAGAGGCCCACGCACCATGATGAAGAGTGGCCCCCTCTCGCCACAACTAGAGAAAGCCCTCACACAGAAATGAAGACCCAACACAGCCAAAAATAATAAATAAATTAATTAATTTAAAAAAAAAAAGAAGAAGAAGATAATGCAGCTACCAAAGATAAAAGATAATCAGAGAAGAAAACATAGGCCTTCCAGGGTGGAATGAAATAGCAAGTTACATGGGAGGATTGCTGTTACAATATTTAGTGCTTTATTTTTTCTAGTCAACCTTTCCAAGTGATATACATCTCTCTGCATGAGTAGGGCTAGTATTCTGAGATGTTGAATGTATGTAGAAAGAACTTGATGACTAAGCATAGCAAGCATTTGCTAATGTGGAGACAGGACCTGAGGAGACATGCTGGGCTAGTAAAAAGCATCCCTCTTCCAGTTCTGAGTGTCTTCATCTCCAAGTTGGTCCAGAGACCCAGAGAAGATATAACCTCCACGGAGTGTGCTAAGGAGTGGAAAATAGGGCACAGTTATTAACACACACATCACTGAACTTCAGTGGTTTTGCACAAATCCTCCTAAAGGAAATTTGAAATCTACAGAACTTCAAATAGACATCTCTAATGTTTTATACATTTCTTTTTTCTTTTTTTTTTAATCTGTTTTTTTAATTTATTTATTTTTGGCTGCATTGGGTCTTTGTTGCTGCGTGTGGGCTTTCTTTAGCTGCAGTGAGAGGGGGCTACTCTTCATCACAGCGTGCAGGCTTCCCATTGTGGTGACCTCTCTTGTTGCTGAGCACGGGTTCTAGGCACGTGGGCTCAGTAGCTGTGGCTCGCAGGGTCTAGAGCACAGGCTTAGTAGCTGTGGTGCATGGGTTTAGTTGCTCCGCCTCATGTGGGATCTTCCCAGACCAGGGCTTGAACCCGTGTCCCTTGCACTGGCAGGCAGATTCTCAACCACTGAGCCACCAGGGAAACCCATGTTTCATACAGTCCAATGTTTCTAACATATTATGAGCAGTGATATTTAAAAATAAAATGACAGACCACATTTAAAAGTATCCAATAGAACCCAAAGACCACATTGATTTGATACTATTAGGGATTAATCCCCAAAATATAAAAATAGCTCATGCAGCTCAATATCCAAAAAACAAACAACCCAATCAAAAAATGGGTGGAAGACCTAAATAAATATTTCTCTAAAGAAGACATATAGATAGCCAACAAACACATGAAAAGACACTCAACATCTAGAGAAATGAAAATCAAAACTACAATGAAGTATCACCACACACCAGTGTGATGAATGGCCATCAGCAAAAAAAACTATAAACAATAAATGCTGGAGAGGGTGTGGAGAAAAGGGAACCCTCTTGCACTGTTGGTGGGAATGTAAATGGATACAGCCACTATGGAGAACAGTATGGACATTCCATAAAAACTAAATATAGAATTACCATACGACCCAACAAATCCCACTACTGGGCATATACACTGAGAAAACCATAATTCAAAAAGACACATGTACCTCAATATTCATTGCAGCACTATTTACAATAGCTAGGACATGGAAGCAAGCTAAATGTCTGTTGACAAATGGATGGATAAAAAAGATGTGGTACATATATACAATGGAATATTACTCAGCCATAAAAAAGAACAAAATTGGGTCATTTGTAGAAATGTGGATAGACCTAGAGAGTGTCATACAGAGTGAAGTAAGTCAGAAAGAGAAAAACAAATATCATATATTAACACATATATGTGGAATCTAGAAAAGTGGTACAGATGAACCTATTTGAATGCAGAAATAGAGGCAGAGATGTAGAGACAAATGTATGGATACCAAGGGGGGAAAGGTGCGGGGGTGAATTGGGAGATTGGGATTGACATAAACACTACCATGTGTAAAACAGATAACTAATGAGAATCTGCTGTATAACACAGGGAACTCTACTCAGTGCTCTGTGGTGACCTAAAAATTGGAAGGAAATTCAATAAAGAGGGGATATGTGTATACATATAGCTGATTTACTTCTCTATACAGAAGAAACTAAAACAACATTGTAAAGCAACTATACCCCAATTAAAAAAAACCAAAAGATTTGATACTTTTAAAAATGCATGTAAATATTCTTTAACATTCCAATGATTCACAGCTTTGATTTTCCTCCTTGATCAAATTACATTTTTTGGTAAGATTTTATGAAAGTAAAATGTATTTTAAAAGTGAAACCCTTAGAGATCATCCTATCTAACTTATCTGAAACAAAAGAATGTATATAAATTCAAATTTTCATTTTTATACTGTCTGTGATTAAAGGCTCTAAGCATTAAAATATTACAAATAATATTAGTGCCCAATCATTTAGAACAACTTATGTTTCATATGTATATAAATTTTAAGAATAAAGAAGTAAAATTTTATTAGAAATGCAGCTCTTTTTTTATAAATTTATTTATTTTATTTATTTTTGGCTGCGTTGGGTCTTCATTGTTGCACAACGGGCTTTCTCCAGTTGTGGTGCACAGGCTTCTCATTGCGGTGGCTTCTCTTGTTCTCTAGAGCATGGTATCTAGAGCACAGGCTCAGTAGATGTGGCGCATGGGCTTAGTTCCTCTGTGGCATGTGGGATCTTTCTGGACCAGGACTTGAACCTGTGTCCCCTGCATTGGCAGATGGATTCTCAACCACTGTGCCACCAGGGAAGTCCCAGAAATGCAGCTCTTAATGAGATAAATCATTGATTTTTCCTATGCTTTTAATGAAGAGAGAAATGTACATATTGTTGCATCTAATCAGTATGGTAGTTTTCATAGTATTTTATATATTTTATATTTGGTTAACTGACAGTAGAGCACAGTAAACATTTTTAAGATGAATTGAGAATTAACTACAGTTGAAAAGAATATATTGTGACATAACTTCATAAAATATGTTTTCATGCCCAATGGAATAACCCAAACAAAATCTGAAAAAAAATCACATAAAGTTCTGCCCATGAGTTTAATCCAGAGGTTCTTTAAAACTTTGGCACTCCTAAAAATTTCCAAAACTCTTGACTTTTTCTTGAGATAGTCTCTAAGGAATTGTACTTCTTTTTTTTTTTTTTTTTTTTTTTTGTGGCCTCTCCCGTTGCAGAGCACAGGCACCAGATGCGCAGGCTCAGCAGCCATGGCTCACGGGCCTAGCTGCTCCACGGCATGTGGGATCTTCCCGGACCAGGGCACGAACCCGTGTCCCCTGCATCGGCAGGCAGACTCTCAACAACTGCGCCACCAGGGAAGCCCAGGAATTGTACATTTTTAACAATGGTTGGAAGATGGGAATAAGCAACTCATGAAACAGAAAGGTCATTATTCCCCATCCACCATAATCTGTAATCAGAACATCCCAACAAGACATCATATTAGGTCAGGGAACACTGTTAACTGTCTCATCTAACTTGTCAAGGAAGTTGGAAACCTACGGGGTTTCTGTGTTTGTATATTCTGATTGCAGATGCTGGGAACTTGGGGTTTTCACATATGGGGGCAAGATACCACCTTGCTAATTGGAATGGGACAGATGAATGCCTTTCTCTTGTAAAATGAGCAAATTCCTACCAAGCACTCTGTCCTGTCCTCCTGCAAACCAGTTTTGTGAATGAGTACTTAGGATGAAAATCCAGAGAGCTCACTCTCTGAAATTATCCAACCCCTCATAATCCTTGAAAAGGCTTCATACACTTCCAAACAAAGCATATGAATATTTGAAGATAGTGACCTATGCTTACACAAATTCCAGGACAATTTTTCCCTTATCACTGATGATTTTTCCCGATTGATCTTTCATGTGATGCAGAGAAATGACTCAATAAACATTTATTTAAGTAATTTATGAGTCTATATGCAAATGAAGAAGAAAATGAGTGAAGGGAACTGGTTTATGTGGGGTTCTTAAAATAAGGACAAATGAAAGTCTGCACAGTCTGGAGTTTTATCAACAAAGACTCCCTTAGATAATACTGACTAAAATAAATTTTCCCAGAAATACTGGTTCCTACTGGAGACCCAGAAAACATGGCTACTGCCTGCCGTAGATACTTACATGATGGAAGGAGACATTTGCAAACTCACATTACAGTCAGGACTGTTATTAACACGTTGAGAGTTAATTGATTGTAAATCAGTTTTAGACCTGAGATTAAAACTTTAAACACAGATAGAGAAAAGGTAACAAAACAATATCCCAAATTATTATTATTATTATTATTTTTTGTGGTATGTGGGCCTCTCAATGTTGTGGCCTCTCCCGTTGTGATGCACAGGCTCTGGACGCACAGGCTCAGCGGCCATGGCTCACGGGCCCAGCCGCTCCGTGGTATGCGGGATCCTCCCAAACCGGGGCATGAACCCGCGTCCCCTGAATCGGCAGGCAGACTCTCAACCATTGCGCCACCAGGGAAGCCCAATATCCCAAATTTTATTCTCTGTCTTTGCCAGATCTTTGACACTTGTGCTGTTTCTGACCACAGCTTGGAATATTAAGTGTATTTGTTGGAAACAAATTTTTTGCTCTGTTAAGGGCAAGTGTTGAAGGAACATATGGCTGTCATCATACTTGGAATATCAAGAATATTTTTTATCAAATTTCTTTTTGTTTAAAATAAAAAATGTAAGCCAAAGCTTTCCTCCACAATTTTTGTATTAGTCTTGATATAAAATGACAGTTAGATCATGTTGAATTCAATCAATGGCTAGTCAGCTTGAAAACCAAAACTTTGAATGCCATGAAATGAAAGTAATGTTCTTCCAGAGAAAGCTCATCTTTCCTAAATGCATGCAAAATACATAAATTGCACCTGTAGTAAAATATTAGGTAAAAATGCAGTGTTTACTCTATATGGTTCAATCAAGCAATATTTGAGACCATGAATTCTATTTTGTAATATCTACAAAATTACTGCTCTATTTTAGTTCACAAAATGCTTTAAATATTCATCATTCATCAGTGGGAAAGAAATGTCTCTTTTCTATTTCTACACATTTCTGCCTTCTAAAAGATATTTTTATTATAAAATGCTATTATCTTATATGAAATATTCTGGATATTTCTCTTTTGAGTATTCCCTCCTCTTTTTGAGGTTATAATTCTGATATCAAAATTACAGAAGTGAGCAAATTGAATGTTACTAGTTATCTCCCTCTCTTTTCCAAGCATGGACCAGTCTCTTTCAATATTTGCTCTTTTCCAGTGACCACGACTCAGCCTTTGGGTCTCAGTTTAGATGACACCTCCTCCAGGAAGACTTCTCCCAAACCCATAAAAGGCATCCTTTGATAAAAAGTGCTTCTTGAAATCACTCAGGTCTTATCCTAACCCAGCCTGGTAATCTAACTTCCTTCTCACTGCTCCTGTCTTCCACCAGCCTGGAAGAGCTGGCAAAAGAGGCATTACATCTGTTCTGTTGTTCATTGTTATACCCCCAGCAGCAGGGCAATACCAGGCACAAAGCAGGTTCCCAATCAAATCAATATTTGCTTAATAAATAAGTCCTTCTCATTATTTTACTCTTTTGTTATGTTAGCATGTAGATGTTGCTTAATAAAAGTTATTGAGTTTAATTGCATTAATAAAGTAATGGCTATAGTCTGTCACTCCTGGGGAGATGGGGTACATGTAATTTTCTCCATTTCTTCCACAAGGGACATTTAAAACTCTTGAATATTTCATATATATATATATCTATCATAAGAGGACTCTGAAAAGTGGGGGGAAATAGACAATTCACAGAAGAGAATATCCAGGTGGCAAATAGGCACATGAAAAGATGCTCAATGTCATTAGCCACTAGGCAAGTACAAATCCAAACCCAACAAGACATCACTGTAAAACTATCAGAGTAAGTAAAATTTAAAAAAAAAAATTGTGATAACAGAAAATACAGAAGAGTATATGGAGAAATTAAATCACTCATATATAGCTGGTGGGAATGTAAAATGACACAGCCACTTGGGAAAAAGGCAATTTCTTTAAAAAAAAAGAAAAAAGAAAAAAAAATGTACTTGTGAAGTTACCATATGACCCAGCAATTGCACTCTTGGACATTCATCCCAGATAAACAAAAACATATGGTCACACAAAATTTAATGGCAGATTTATTCATAATAGCCTCAAACTGGAACCAGCTCAGAGGTCCTTCACCAGGTAGATGGTTAAGTAAGCCACAGTACATCCAGACTATAGATATGCTCAATGACTCACTTGGTTAGATGAGTATAAATCCCTAGGTTGTTCAGTGAGAAAAATAAAAAACCCTCAGCCCCAAAAGTTTATATACTGTACAATTCCATTTATATAACATTCTTGAACGGATAGGATTACAGATATAGAGACCATGTTAGTACTTGCTCAGGGTTAAGGAGGAGGTGGATGCGGGTGAAATGAGCAGCATGAGTGGTCCTTGTGCTGGTGGAGATTCTCTGCATCTTGACTGCATCAAAGTTAATATCCTGCTTGTGATATTGTGTTGCAGTTTTGCCAGATGCTGCCTTTGGGTAACCTAGTAAAAGAATATGAGATCTCTCTGCAATTCCTTACAACTGCATGCAATTCTACAATGATCATAAGATAAAATTAGTTTAAAAAAATGTGATGGCTAATTTTTGCTCTATGGAGGTCAACATTTAGTATACTCCGCCTGTTAATTTTTCACTGAATTGTTTTCAATAATCAAGGGATATTTTAAAACTCCATTTACTTCCCTGAGATTTTATGAATCCCTTATTAGGACTTGTGTTCTTGGCAAAATTAAGTTCATAAAACTACCGGAATATGTCCAACTTTGGCAATTTTCCATCATTTGCTATTATGTGCTGTAAACCCCAGGCAATTATTCATAATCAGCAGGAAATAATTAAATATTTTAAAGTTAGTATTTGGATACATGTCTAGGTGGGTTAAATGAATGGATATTTAACATCCTTGTTTAGGTAATTGTGGATAACCCACATGAACTGTAGCATACACTAGGACTACCTGTATGGCCACTTATTTGCTTAAGGCTGTATTTCAGTTGGTCAGTGTCCCTTTATGCCCTACTCACTGCGAATTACCTAAGCCTACACTTCAATTTGAATTATCTAAGAATTTTGCAGCTCACCCAACTCAACGTGAAGGGGTGGGAGGAAGTTTTTTGCACAGCCAAGTGATTAGAGACTGTCATTTGTCCAGCCCACTGCCACCTTTGTGCTGCTGCAAAAGCTGGTCCTGCCGGGGCCAATGGATACAGCTCTGTGGGCCCATGATGCACTGCGGTGAAAGCCCCTGAACATGTACAGTACCCTTGTGTGCTCAGTGCTCCTCCCCTATGCCCACTGCCAACCAGAGGGCTGAGTCCTGAGTCAGCTCAGCCACACTTCCATGGCAGCCACTTGCCCCTTATGCTTGATCCTGGACGAACCAGTCTTGACAACCTACCACCACAAGATATACTAATTTCAGAGACTTCATTCCCCCTTCCACTTGTTCTAACCCACAGCGTCCCTTATTTATCACACAAAACTCCCTTCACTAACAAGTGTTGGTGCCTAGATTCTTTTTTTTTTTTTTTTTTTTTGCGGTACGCAGGCCTCTCACTGTTGTGGCCTCTCCTGTTGCAGAGCACAGGCTCCGGATGTGCAGGCTCAGCGGCCATGGCTCACGGGCCTAGCCACTCCACGGCATGTGGGATCTTCCCGGACCACGACACGAACCCATGACCCCTGCATCGGCAGGTGGACTCTCAACACTGTGCCACCAGGGAAGCCCAGTGCCTAGATTATTTATGCAAGCTGGGGATCTTCCTGGAGGAAGGGCCTAACTTTGCAGGGTAAGTGAAGTAAGCCAGACAGAGAAAGACAAATGCCATATGACATTGCTTCTATGTGGAATCTGAAAAAAAAAAAAAAAAAAAAAAATATATATATATATATATATATATATAAATGAATTTATTTACAAAACAGAAATAGACCCTCAACCATAGAAAACAAACTTATAGTTACCAAAGGGGAAGGTGTGGGGGTGAGGGATAAATTAGGAGGATGGGATTAACAGATACACACGACTATATATAAAATAGATAACCAACAAGACTTACTGGGAACTATACTTGATATTTTGTAATAATCTGTAAGAGAAAAGAATCTGAAAAATAACTGAATCACTGTGCTGTACACCTGAAACTAACACAACATTGCAAGTCAACTATACTTCAATAAAAAATAAATAAATAAAGTTATTGTTAAGTATTTTAAAAAAGTGTCTTGGGAAACAGAAGTATTGATATTTTATTAAATATCAAATTTTTTAAAAAGGGAAATGATTAGAGTGAAACATATTCAAGTAATTTGATAACTTTAATTTTGCCAAACACGTAAGCCCTACTATGGGACTCAAAATCCTAGGGTGTTAAATTGATCTTAAATATTCCTTGATTCTCCCTACTATGCTCCTGCTCCTAAATGGAATCATACATGACTTTTTGCCTATCTCCAAAGACTAGGTCAGTGACCTTAAGCATCCCCACTCAAAGGGCCCATTGACTAATTATTGCTCTAAAAGGAAACAGTGAAACTGACTCCCTGAATTGTGGAGTGAGAGGCTCAGTGGACTTTCTCTGCAACAGCCATTTATCCAGAGGAAATTATAAAAGGAAATCATTTAAAGTTTTTAGAAAGGGCCCGAATTGCATAGAGCAAACGAAGAACCATCCATTCAAGAAAATCTACTCAACTTCAGAGAGAACAGCCAGAATCTATGGTGGTTGAGCAAAAACCCCTCCACCCGCCCGCCCCCCCCCCCCCAGTCCCGCAAGTTCTAGGAAAAGTACTGTGGAAGCCATTCTTCAGGAGAGTGTGTTCGAGAAGGTGGAGCTTCTGCTCCCCCGCAAACACCAGTCAAGGGCTGCAATTCCACTCCAGAAGAACAGGCCATTGTGGTTTTTCATTTCTCCCAGGTCTGTGTTGCAGAAGCTTTATTCCAGACAGTCAGGGCTGAGGGTTCTGGGGCTCCTTCCTCCAGCTAACTCCCATTCATGTGGTTCCAATAGCCCCTGCCTCAGCGTGCTCGTAGAGCAGTGTTTCTTACATCAGGAGAAACAATGGAGAAGACCAGGGGCTTCCATCCCCACCCAAGACCCTCCTCATAGAGCAGGGTGGCACTCCAGGAAAAGTGAACCTGTCCCCAGTTTGTGCCGAGGTCCTGCTGGTTAAAAAGGCAGTCCGTGAGGACCACAAGTTCAGCAGTTCTGCTTGAAGGGACTGACTCATTTGCAAAGGGATAGGGTGAACACCATGCCTAAGGGCATGATTGAAAACAATGGTATATCGTGGAGGAAAGCCATGAATAGAAGGCTGGCAGCCCCTTGATACAAGTCCATCATTTCAAATAACAAAGTTCAAGTTTCATTGATTTTTCTCTACTGCTTTTCTAATCTCTATTCCATATTTTTCCACTGTCACATTTATAATGTCTTTCCTTCTGCTTCTATGAGTTTAATTTCCTGTTCTTTTTTTTCCATTTTTTTTAAAGGGGAAGTTTATGTTATTAATTTGAGACATTTCCTCCTTTTTAATGTCGGCATTTTGTACCATAAATTCCCCGTATCTCCTTGCTAATGCAGCCATATCTGTGACCATCTGGGAAAGTCTTCTTTTAGTGCTAACAGAATCTCCTCAAACACTGTCACTGCACTAACTTAGCTTTGTCACAGAGCTGGCTTGGTGTTCCTGGAGATGAAACCTGGAATTTGTATCATTCTTCATTGTGTTTTTAGTATAACATAGAAAAAAACATGTATTACATGAAGGCAATTAGTGTATTTTAAAGATGGATTTGTGATCAGACCATTGGTCATATTCCTAGAGTTTATAAAGCTACTTTAATCAGAAACAAAAGGTTATAGCTGCTGTTCCATCAGAACGAACATAAGATGTACAAATTAACATTTATTGTAATAAAGCATACTCTGTAGTTGTAGCCCAAGAAATTCTCTTTGACTTTCCAGATGTTTTCTGAATGTGGGGTGTTTTTGAATGATTATAAGAATACAGAACTACATGCACATTCAATATAAATATAATAAATATGCACTGTGAGACCAAGAGCTCCTCAAGACACCAGGAAAACAAAGTCTGACTAATGTAACAATCTTGATCATCATTTCTTAAATTTGCAGCTTACATTTTTAAATTTTAGATGGCAAGTAACAAGTTGACGAGCAGAGTTGCTCACAGCATTAAATGACAAGTGTGTTTGCTTCTTAGTGTGATCTAAAGAAATATTTCTTAAGATCTATATGAAAAGACAAGATTCTAATCAGAAAATCTTTTGAGAAGAATGAAAACAAAGGCACGACACACTAAAATTTATGGAATACAGCTAAAGCAGTGCCTAGAGGGAAACTTATAGCTCTAAAATGTCAATATTAAGAAAAAGAAAGATATCAAGTAAATAACTTAAATTTCTACCTTAAGAAACTAGACAAAGAATAAACTAAACCAAAGCAAGCAGAAATAAGGAAATAGTAAAGATGAGAGCAGAAATAAATGAAATAAAAAATAGAAAAAATAATAGAGAAAATTGAAATAAAGAGTTAGTTTTTTGAAAAGATCAAGAAAGTGGACAAGTATTAACTAGAGTGACTAGGAAAAGAAATAAAAGAATGTTCAAGTTACAAAAATCAGGAATTAAAGAGGAGACATCACTACTGATTCTATAGAAATCGAAAGAATTGTAATGGAATTCTGTGAACAACTGTACATGAACAAATTAGGTAACACTTATGAAACTATTGAGAAATGAAGTGAAGCCCATGGTGCAGGACTCTAGAGAGGAGTATGGACCCTGCTTAGACACATACCTCTAGTTCTGAGGTGTCCTTGTCCTTTAGGTAGAAGGCCTGCCAGGGAAGTGTCAGGGCAGCTCAATCACGTAACACATACCTGAGTCTGAGGTATGCTGTGCTGTCAAAATTTAGATTAATTCACAACTATCAGCTTTTTGCTAAATCATAATCACTTTAGTTCTCCTATTATAATTATTATTTAATTTTAACAGCAAAAACAAAAACTACAACAGAATTAATTGAATCTACAAATATACTCTGAATATATGTTTTCATGTATTTGAATTATGTGTAAACATAGCTTATATATTACATTTTGTTTCACTTTTAATCCATATAGTTTTTTCCTCTAGTACTATGAGCAACAAAAGTCCATTGACTAAGTGCGATCAATCTACACTGACTGACTTACTAATTTACATCATGTAGATGTATAGGCTTTAAAAATGCATTGCCAATTAATTGTAAGCAAAAAAGGTAGATAAGGTGCACATTAAACTACATTTTCCCTGGCTCTGTTTGAATTCACCACAACATGTTGAGTTTTCCTTTGAATCAGTCCCTTTCTTTTTCTTTCTTTTTTTTTTATTTGCAAAGTAAGTTTGCTTGTTACCCATGTACTCCAACATTAGGACAATATTTGCAAGTCCACTTCCCTTTTAATTTTGCATTTAACATGTTTTTATGCATGTTTGCATGTTAAATCAAAAAAATAATGTTTTAAGGTATTGAAACTTGTGAAATTTTGTGTTAATTACCCTAATGGTGTGTCTTTGAAAAGCCTAAGTAAATTAAAAAACTGTAATAATTTTTACCCAGGTTTCATTACATCTCCAAAAATATAATAAAATAGCTCAACATTCATGCTGGATGGATGTGGGCTTGGATTTGGGATCTGCCACTTACTAGCTATAAGATGTTGACAAGTTGCTAGATGCTTTTGAGCCATGGTGGTTCATTTACAAAGTGAGGAATACTGAATTATTCCATAGCATATTTGGGAGTAATGGGAGAGACAGATGATTAGAGAAATATAGCTTTAAGGAGATAAAGATACACAGAGTTGGAATTCCTAAAAAAGCAGAAGTTATTATTATCATTCCCAACACTCAGGATTCATTTGGTTAAAGGTGTGAACTTTAGGGCTTCCCTGGTGGCGCAGTGGTTGAGGGTCCGCCTGCTGATGCAGGGGACACGGGTTCGTGCCCCAGTCTGGGAGGATCCCACATGCCGCGGAGCGGCTGGGCCCGTGAGCCATGGCCGCTGAGCCTGTGCATCCGGAGCCTGTGTGCCACAACGGGAGAGGCCACAGCAGTGAGAGGTCCGTGTACTGCAAAAAAAAAAAAAAAAAAAAGGTGTGAACTTTAGATGCATTTCAACAGCACGCTTCAATGAGCTCCTAAGTTGAGGTTAGGGAGTCCACAACAGGGGCCATTAACACGTGGAAGAAATGAACATAAACAGAGGTATTTTTATCCATTCCTAGAGTGTAATTATCTTAACTCAGAGAATAGATATTTGGAAATTTAGCTTACTGTGGTAACAAAATCCAGGTTAACTATGAATATCTTTCCATCTCTACATCAAAGAGAGAGTTTTTTTCAACCACTGTTTATATGATTTTGAAATAGGATGATCCATGTGTTCAAAAAGCAAGTACTTTCTTAATGTCTATACTGCACAACAGACGATAGCATTTTTGTAAATAAAGAATCTCTTCTCAAAAAAAAGTACATCTTGGGGTGAATTTCTCGACTTTCAGTAACAATATGTCTAACAAGTTTAGCTCAGTCCAAAGGCGCTCAGAGGAGAGAAGGCGATCTGTGCTTGGTGTGCGTGGCACTCTGCCACCACCCACTTGAGCTTCCTCCCATGCAAGTCCACTTCTGAGTCCCTGCATGTCCTTGATATAATGACTAAATTGTTACTGATGCAGATGGAGTGCCACCAAGATCTCAAAATCCCTCAGAGGTGACCATATGGTTTCCAACACCTTTTAATATTTAATGATGGTCCTTGGGCAATTTCCAACTATTGAAAAAAAAGGGTGTGGAAAGACTTTTCATGTCAATTAAAAAAAATTGTACCAAAGAAAATCTACCTATAATATTTAAATTCCTTTAAAATTAGAATTTTTTCTTGAACATAATAAAAAGTTTGCTAAATATTTTGATCAAAGACAAATTTTCCTTTGGTAGGTGTTTTTCTCTTTTGAAATACAGTTAATTTCAAAGATATTTTCTAGGTCTTAATTATATGAATCAATGACAGCTGTCTAATACAAAGTCATGACCATGTAGCAATATTAGGGAAAAGACTATAATTGCGCTACCTTCAAAAAAAAAAAAAGGGAATTGCAATCTCTATACCTTGTTAATGGTATCATATTGGATGAACTCAATAGCAAGGTTGCTGCCAAAGATAACTACCCTATAGTTCCTGGCACTGCTGCTTGTCTCAATTTTATTGAGAGAACAAACTTTTAACATCACGAAAAATTTGTTTAAATGCTTCTGAAGGCTGAATATTGAGTTGTGGGCACATCATTAAGAGCCATTCTCTCTGTCCTGGATAGGCACGTACTAGGCTTGCATGAAATAGATAGACGCATCCTGGACCTAAATGGCAAGTCTTACTGTGGAAGCTTTTAGCTTATCTTTGAAAGTAGAGAATTCATTCAGCATGGTTAGCATTTCATGGTTATTTACGCAAGCTAGTGCATCAACAGGTTATTTTAAAGCATTCTTATCTTTTCTCTTCCATCCTGTTATTTGTGTTTTCATCAATCAGTCATTTGTTCTATCATTCAATAGACATGTGTAAAACATAATATTCTTGGGACTGGTGTAAGCATTGGAAATGAATATAATTCCTGCCCCAAAGTTGTACATGATCCAGCAAGGTCACAGTTAAGTGCTGTTACATTTATGATAGTGTAATAAGTGTTGTGGTGGAAGAATCTCATACTGAGGGCTCTAGAAAGTTAAAGGGGTGCAAGCCAGGGTAGGAGGTGGGGAAATGGGATCAGTGAGTGAAATTGAGCAATCACTTCTTAAAATCTTGGAATGAGTGTCAAAATAATGAGGAGAAGGAGCTGACCTGATTGGGAGTGGTCTGGAGGCCATGCCAGGCTGACAGAGAGATCGAGGATCTACATGGAGGGCAGGGGAAACCTGGCAAATCTAACCTTTTTTGGTATGGCAAAAGTGTAGAATTCAGATATGGTGGAAGCACAGGACTTAAATTCATACTTAAAAATCCAGTATCGTAGGATGTAGTAATATGCTGCACACTGTATTGGCTTCTTTATTTTTAATTTTTTTGCATGTGAATGCTTGTTTGTAAAAAAGAATGATGAAATGGAAGATAAAGTTGTTAACTGAGGGCATAAGACCTTGGTGGCGATGAAAGGACATGGGATTCAGAACACAGCTGGAGGTATTAATTTTGGAGGAAAAGTGCAAGTAACGCTTATGCAGAGAAAGGAAGCAAAAAGATAACAAGTTCATTTCTTCCAGGTGTTAAGGGCCCCATATTTCCTACTCCCTAACTTCAACTTAGGATCTCATTGAACTGCGCTGTTGAAATCCAACTAAGTTCACACCTTTATCCAAGTGACTATTGTGAATTTTTTTTGCATTTATTCTTTATTGATTATAATTTATTTATTATTATTGATTATTACTTTCCTTACTTGTCATATGCATTAAAAGAAAATTGTGCACCAGTAAAATAAACTAGAGAAAGAGAAATGCTGCATGATATCACTTAAATATGAATCTTAAAAAAAAAAAAAAAGTCGAATTCATAGAAACACAGAGTACAATGGTGGTTGCCAGGGTTGGAATATAGAGGAAATAGGAAGATCTGGGGAGCAGACAGACTCTGAGGGCATCCTCTGCGGATGACTTCTACTTCCTCTGATTTGTGGATGGGGTTGGGGTGGGAACTCAAGTCCATTAGTCATGCTCTGGACTAGAGACAAGTGAAAGCATGATTTAGAAATACTGAGGGACTCACTGGAGAGAAAGAGTAAATGTTCACTCTTCTAGTTTAGACTAGTTAAGACTGTGGTGTGATTCCCTCCTTCAGTACTCAGATGTCCATGAAGAGCTACAGAGTATTCATTCTCAACAGGAACAATATTGTGCCCCAAGGGGACAAAAATAACTTTCTTAGAGGGGGGTAGGTGAAAAAAACCTAAAACCTCACTATTTTTTTTCCCTGTAAAACACAGATCTACATACAATTTACAAACAAATATACAGTATATCTGTGTGAATCAATGATATGGGATGGGGTGATTAGGAAAATTGTCTAAAAATTCTCCTTAGGGAAATTGAAAATGATTGAAAAGAAACGTGACTGTTGAGAAAGTTGCTGGAATCTGAAAGGTTGGTTTTATTTTTTTGGCTAAAGGCAAGACAGTTGGGAAATATTTATTGTTGGTAATGATGCCATTGAAATGGTAAGGTGTGGGTTCTAGGCTGGGCAGTGATGGGTCTCTTTTTTAAACCAAAAGAGACCCAAAAGAGCTGAATTGAAGACAAATTTGAAGGTGGAGGGTGGTGGCCACAGTGGACACAAAGGAAGAGCCCTTGGCATGAGTCTTTTGGGTGAGAACTGAGACATCTTCTGTTTGCATAACTTACATAGGCAGAAAGAGAATTGAGGCCATTTGTGCCAATGTGGCCTGACTATGTTTCAAGACACTATTCACAGGAAGACAAGCCTTCAACCTAGTAAACAATTCTACTGTTTGTTTCAGGAAATTCCTACAAAACCAATTTTTCTGGGTAAATTATTTGCTCCTCAACCCAAATAGCTCTCCTTTCATGATAATAGGTTGTTTGATTCACACGGATCAAAACCTCGCTTATCAAACAGTAGTTTCCCAAGACTCATCTTAAGACTCTCACCTTGTCCACCAACCCTAACTTATTTTGTCATAAGATTTGTCCAATCCCAGTCACTCATCTCTGTAGAAAGACCCATCTTAAATCACTGAAGCCCAGATATGAAAATCCTATAAATCCTCTCTGTTGACCTCCAATTCATAGGAAATTATGAAGGCTCCCTTAAGGGCTATTCTCACTTATTGCAGTAACTTTTATAAACATAGTTTTGCTAAATTAATAGTGGTGGTCTTTGAAGAAGTCAAGAATTGACATGCAATGTCATCCACATAAAGGGTTGGGATCTAAAGGGGAGAGGATCATTAAAAAAGTTAAACAACATTAATTAATAGTAGAATGCATGCATATTTCAAGAAAGTACCATGATATATAATGAGATGGAGAAAATATTATTCATAAGAACTTTAATTAGGAATGAAAATATATTTTGGGGAGAAAATAAGTTGATGGGTAAATGGGATAGGTAGAGTTACACTAAAGGATTCAATTATGGAAAGAAATGTTCTGTATAAGATGAAAGAAACAAATCTCTATTGATAAGACAGAGGAGAAGATGAGATGGTCACATGGAGCAAGACCAGGTCCTCTGTCAGATGACTCCTTCCTTAATTTCACAAAACATAGGAAATTCATGACATAGTTAAATATTTGGAAACACTTTGCAAACAAATAACTAAGAGTATTGGTCTCACTGGGGACTCGAAACAGCATGTACAGATATGGGGTCAGTGGGAGAATGAGAACAGAAGACAACATCTGTGAGTAACTCAAAGATCTCCTGGGAAGAACTGTGAGATCATATCTGGCCTATGAGCTAGTGTCTGGTTACACAACAGAGTAGGAGCAGAAGACCCTCATCGAGGAGCATTAACACCAGCATCAAAGCAAAGATTCTCAACGTTTCCAGAGAATAAGAAACAAAGAATGAGAATCAAGGAAATGTGGTTTCTCAAAAGTATGAATGAACTCTAAAAGACAGAAGACAAACAAACAAACCATTGTGGAGATAGGAGAACCTTTCAGACAGGTAAGAGCTTTATAAATGTTTCTCTTATGCACCCCTTCTTAAGACCTGCCGGGTGTGCCACAAAAGAGCATGGTATCACACCAAGAAAGAGGGGACCCAGGACCCAGTACCCTAGGGCATAGGCACAGGAGAGTGTTAGAACCAAGTCCCAGGTTGGCTGTGAGACCAGACCATGTGGACAACTGTGCTGGGGAAAACAAGAGAACAAAGAGCTCCTGAAGGAATCGAATCCAGGAAAATGGACTCAGTGTAGCGAATGGTGTGATATAGCTGGGTGTGTACATTTTATGAGACCTTGCTGAGTCAGTCCAGTTTAAAAAATTATATTCTTGTCCCCTGTGCTCAGAACAAGAGACTTTTACGAGAAATGGACTAACACGAAGAAAAGACAGTTTTTCATGAAAGCAAGGGTGGTAGAGAGAGAATCGTGTGGCGAGATGTAGCACATGGAAAAATTTCTGCACCTTATAACATGTCTTCCCCCACCATTCAAAACTGTGGGCTCAGCGTCTATCACAACCATTTCTGATGGGGCAGAAACAGACCTGCTGGGAGACATGTGCCCTCCTTTACAGCTTGGCCACACTCATCTGCAGTTCTGGAGGCTGGAGGTCCCAGATCAAGCTGTCAGCAGGTTTGATTTCTCTTGAGGCTTCTCTCCTTGCAGATGGCTGCCTTCTCACTGTGTCCTCAGGTGGCCTTTCCCTGTGTGTGCACTCCTGGTGTCCCTCTTCTTATAAGGACACTAGTCCTACTGGATTAGGTCCCCACACTTATGACCTCGCTTAACCTTAATTACCTCCTTAAAGGCCCTGTTGCCAATGGCGGTTAGGGCTTCAACATATGAATTTGTGGGGGAGGGAGTAATTCAGCCCATAACACCCGGCTTGCTACTAAGTTTAAAAATAGATATCAGGGCTTCCCTGGTGGCGCAGTGGTTGAGAGTCCGCCTGCCGATGCAGGGGACACGGGTTCGTGCCCCGGTCCGGGAAGGTCCCACATGCCATGGAGCAGCTGGGCCCGTGAGCCATGGCCGCTGGGCCTGCGTGTCCGGAGCCCGTGCTCCACAATGGGAGAGGCAACAACAGTGAGAGGCCCGTGTACCACACACACACAAAAAATCAAACATACAAACAAAAATAGATATCAATCATTGCTCTGTACCTCTGCATCCTTGCCTTTTAAACTGCACAATTGATCTTCCTACTCACAGTTAAAATGATCCAAGTCCACACCAGCCTCACCCACAGGGCTGGGCCAGGTGTGCTTAAGTAGGGCAAGACTCATAGATGACCAGCTTCCTGCTCTGGCCCCTTCTCTTTTAAAAGTAGCTAATCTTATTTGCATAACAATGGCTTCTCCTTGGGAAAGCCTCTCTCTGCTGTGGCTATGGCTGTCACAACCATCCACTTTACCAGTGCAGAGACCCATTGTTTGATAAATCACAGGCCTAACAATGCCGGGCACAGACACACCTGTCAGCAAAGCCAAGGACACACTAATGTCTGGATCTGCCTGCAGCCAGCAGTGTAGCATCCCATGTGGCACAAGGCACAGTGTGGCCACTGCATCCACAGCCTGCATGTCCTATAGGGCCCAGCCCACCAGGACCCTCTCCAAGTGTCCAGCCTCCCTCCTGCCCAAGTCTCCCCAGGGAGCCTCATTCAGTCCAAGGGCCTTTTTGCCTCTGGGAAGTCCATCCCCTCCCCATTTCTCACTGTTCCTGGTCCTGGCCCCAGGGATTTTTTTGAGGAAGTCGGTTGGTATCACACTCTTGCATTTTCAAGTTTGATCCAGGTATGAAGAGTAAAGGGGTCAGGTGGAAGTGACAGAGATATGAGAGAGAATGGCAAGGTGTGTGGCAGGAACGCCCCACTGCCATTGAATCACCACATCGGGCAGAAATACCAAGCTGGTGATGGAAGCTCTGCTCACAGCTCCTGAGGTCGCCTCCCCAAGGGCAGAGGCCAGCACGTGCTGAGTCCTGATCTCAAGAGAGGAGGAGGGGAAGGAGCCCCTCGGGTCACCCATCTTCCTGCCAAACTCACCTTTGGGTAAGTTGCTCCAGATCCCCGTGGAGGGCTGGGAAAGGGACGTGTGTGCACGTGTGATTGTGCATGTGTGTATGCTCACGGTGACTTGGATGGTGGTCTCGCAACACCACCTGTGTGAGCCCTGTGTGTTCACCTTTAGTGATGAAGGTCTTGAGATTCAAGAGTCGTGCCTGCACCTCCCTGTGCTCCTGTGCCTTCAAAGTTGCTTGCCCGATCTGAGTTCACTGTCAGCTGTTCTATCAGTCGGGTTCTCTAGAGAAACAGAGCCCACAGCAGGTGTGTGTATATTTCTATCTCTACCTAACTATGGAGAGAGAAGGAGAGAGAGCAAGAGAATAATAGGTTAACTTGCTTGCAGATAATCCACACTGTGTGGGCAGGCCAGCAGGCTGGAGACGCAGGGAAGAGTTAATGCTGCAATTCATGTCTGCAGGTAGAATTCCTTCTTCTTTTGGGGACCTTAGTATTTTTTTAATGGGGGTCTTCACCTGATTAGACGAGACCCACCAATTGTGGAAGATAATCTGCTTTACTTAAAGTCTATTGATTTAACCTTCACAGCAACATATAGGCGTATGTTTGACCCAATATCTGGGTAACGTGGCCCAGCCAAGTTGACAAATAAAATTGTCCATCACAGCTGCTGAGCTGAACCAGAGGCCTCTGCTCACCTCTGGGTTTCCATAGCTGAGTCTCCTTCTCTGTGTTTCAGTCCCATCCTTATTCTGGATTCCCTCTTACTTGTCCCACTGTAGTCCTACTATACACATCCCCGTGTTAGGATTGTTCTTCCCTGGACAGTGACAGGTTCCAGAATTTTCTGGAACATGGTCAGGAAAGACCCAGACAGTGTTGGGCATTCAGTCTATGATGAACCTACTTACGATTACAGAAGTATAAGGCAGAACTCACCTTTTTCTTCACCTTGTAATGGGGGGATGACTTCCGTGTATCATGGCAAATGTCTTTGAAGAGACAGGTTACTGACTGCATCTCTAGGGAGTTTTTCAGAGAGGGATGAGGATCTGAGGACTAGTCAACCTGAATTCTTACTCCAGACCTATTTCTATGATGGTTTTAATTCTGCTTTGCTCACCCTTTCTTTTGGGCATTTTGTATGATGTTTAGAGTAGCAGATTATAAGGGTTCTTTCAAATGCATGCTGTAACCTACAAGTGGAGGGTCAGTCTTAGGGCAGCGAGCTTAGCATCAAATACCAGACCTGCTCCTTACCCAGCTCATGTCCTTCAGCAAGAGGTTCAACCCCTCCAAACACCCTTCCTTCTTTATAGGACAGCATATTAATAAAAATGGCTTATAGTTCTTGCACCCTTACAGGTAGGCCCATGCTCTGTTCTGATTTAATCTAACTCTCAGAAGGATTTGGGGGTTGTCAGCTGGTACCCACTTCCCAAGTGCTTCCTCAAGATGCTACAAGAAATATGAAAACTGTTTGCCTCAATGCCTGGCATATTGTAGTGCTTTTTTAAATTGCATCTCCTTATAAACCTGTAACTATATACCACACTCAAGGGTGAAGTGTTAAAAATAAGGAAGATTGTCCATATGAGCATATATAGATGTCATATATTTTTCATGAAGACATCTTAGAAGTTTCAAGTTTAAATCAATATAAATTTGTATCTTAATATTGCTTAAAAGTTTTCCTCAAGCCAAATAAATATTTGATAATTGCTCTTTGATATGGGAGAGCCGTTAATTGGTCCAATCAGGGAATACAAGAAAGGCGACTGGTCCTTGAGGTCAGGGTGCAGAGGTCATTGTTACTTGCTTTTGTGTCTCTAGCTTCTGGCATAGATTCAGGAAACTAAATATGCATTTGAAATTCAATGAAATGAAATATATTTCCTGAAGGAAGACTTGCGAGTGTATGTGTAAAAAACAACACCTGCTCAGAAATGTCCACCCTCAAAATCACAAAATCTTGCCTTTATTTCATGAGCCTCTTCTTGGTGTGAACAGGAGCTCAGGGTCTGTGTTGCTGTTGGTTTGGTATTTTATTTAGTGACACACAGAAATGATCAGTGATGGACATTCTGATAATGACTGCAAAACTCCAAGTACATAGCCTTAAGTTCCCAGAGCACTTCTGAATTAAAGATTTTTGTTTAGAGGAGAAAAACAATAAAAAAGCCATTCTCTGGTCCAATCAAGTCCCTTCCTCATTTAGAATACTGTCTCCTTTAAGGCTGTGATGATTCTTCTCTGGAACCATCAACATTAATAAATAAACAGGGAGGGTGTTTGTCATGCAGTTAATTCCCTTTTCTGAAGGCATGCACATATCCCAACCTGATGGTGGGGAGAAAGCATTGCCGGAAGCTATTTCATGTTAATTGTATTTCATCGCAGAAACTCTTATTTTAATACAAAGCATCAATGAGACGTTGGAGCCATTGCACCTGCTGACTTTCGCACTGGCAAGTTTGGGTTAGAACATGTGTGTGTCCAACAAACAGAGCTGTGGAGCCACCGTCCCTGTTTCAGCCACAAAATAGTGTGAAATCACTCTCCTTAGATCTAGCATGTAAGGGAGCGTGTGTTCCTGAAATACTCAGGAAGGGTTCTAATCCACAGCAGTAAGTTCTCAGCTATCATTTTTTGTGGGGATCAACCTCTCTTCATGAACCCCTGGACCTGGCCCCAGGGTCTCTTCTAGGCCACGCCCTGTGGGGTGGAACACTCAGACTCAGGGTCTACAGACCCAAGGCATGTACCCTGCTGGATCCCCCATTTATTTTTTTTTTTTTTTTTTTTTTTTTTTTGTGGTATGCGGGCCTCTCACTGTTGTGGCCTCTCCCGTTGCGGAGCACAGGCTCCGGATGCGCAGGCTCAGCAGCCATGGCTCACGGGCCCAGCCGCTCCGCGGCATATGGGATCCTCCCAGACCGGGGCACGAACCCGTATCCCCTGCATCGGCAGGCGGACTCTCAACCACTGCGCCACCAGGGAGGCCCTGGATCCCCCATTTAGATAAGGAACTTTGAACTGGACACTCTTTAATGCCCCTTGTTGCTTTAATATTCTATGTTTCCAGCACAAATTTTTCCTAATCGATGCAGGAGATTTATTGCACAAAGGTCGTGTCCATTTTTTCTTTTATTCTTGTTCTGTTGCATGTGAAGGTGTGCTGTGTGCCTCAGCTCTGGATTCGTATATGACCTGTGTCGTGAGCTGGGCTATTGATGGTAAGTTGCTCATGCCCCATGCCTCAGTTTTCTCCTTGTGAACGAAGGCTATAGGGTCTTCCCACCTATGGTTGCTGCGGACAGGGAAAGCCATCTGCTGCCATCACTGTGGTCCATTTGCTGCCTGCCTTCCTCCTGCAGAAGGTCTGACCTCAGATCAGAACGTTCACTGCCTCCTCAGCCGACTGCTCTTCTGTCTGGGTTTCCGCCTGTTTATCCAGCAGGAGATGTTCCCTGGGTTTGACAGTGTTCCTCTTCTCTCATCCCCAGAGCAGCTCAGAACCAGGTCATCAGCACACATGGCCGTTTTCCCTTTAATCGAGTTCACTTTCAATTATAGTAATGTCTGGACAGCTTGAAAGCTAACTACCAACCAAGAATGCAGTTTTGGAATTAGTGGGAAGTAAGGAGTTGTTTCAGTTTGGGAAAGTGAGATGATTTATGAATGCAGAGCTCTTCAAAGGGCACGAGCCATTAAGTTTCTCTTAAAAAAAACGGTCCTTAAGACACTGCCAAACACCTAGATACCAAGATCTCCTTTTAATCATTGGCAATTACCTGTTGTTGAACTCGATTCAACTTTGACTTGTATTCACTGAAGGTCGGGTCTGGGCCACCCAGGAGAGGTGGAGATTAGGAAGATGCTGGATGGTGATCTTGAGTCTGTGCATAGCTCAAGGTGTTTGTTTCCTGTGAGATATCAAAGCAGCAGTGCCCAGAGACAGAGTCACTTGCAAGGATGCTCCACAATTAGCTCCGCAGACACTCCATCTTCGTGACAAAAGGCCTCGGGCATGCTTCGAGTTCCCGAGCCTTGTTGTTTGTTACCTTTGTTGAGGTCGAGGCAACGGACACCAGGTGATAGCTGACACCTGTCAGGGTTTCAGAGCCCTTCAGAGCTCATGACACATCTCTGCAAGTGGGTATGGGTGTGAGAGCATGTGTGCATTGTGAGTGTGTGCATGTGTGTATGCACACGTACTTTTCCCAGAAGGCCCAGCATCACTTGGGTCCCGGCTGTGTTCCCCAAGGGCACGTGGGCATGAAGTCAGGGTGGATTCCAATCCCTCCTCCAGATAATCTCATCGAATTGTGTGTCTTGGTTCCTTCCCCCATTTACTCAGAAAGTTCCCATTCACAGCACCCCAAACCCATTCCTCCCATTAACCCATCTCTCTTTAATCTTAGGACCTTTCCTCCAAACAAATGTTGGGTCAGGAGAGGAAAAATCGATGTTGATGTTCTCTCCCTTTGTGCTTATCTTGATGGGAGTATGTTGGTCTAGCAGACTGTCTTGAAACCCTGTCGGGTTGGTGACTTAGCGTTTGCCGTGTTTCTCTCACTTCCTTCTGAGCTCGGCAATGTCTGGCCCTGTTAGCAACTGTCCCCACCCCTTCGAGGCCACCCATTCCATTTGGTTGCATCTCTCCTTGAGATAGAAGCCCAGAGCAGGACTCCACGATCCCCACAGGCTCTGGGAGTCTCAAAGCTTCGTAGAATTAGTGCCGAGAACATGGAAGAGAGTGTGTGTGATCACGTATTTCTCTCCAAACAACAGATCTGGGGTTGCAAAATGTTTGACGCTCCTCCTGAATCATTGTGGTTCCCCAGTACTCATGTCTTTTTCAATCACTAATTGGCATTTCATAGGCACATTTATTGTTTCTTTTCAAGTACCATAAACCGTCTGAAATGGACAAGTAGAAAAAGGATGGAGGGCTTCCCTGGTGGTGCAGTGGTTGAGAGTCCACCTGCTGATGCAGGGGACACGGGTTCGTGCCCTGGTCTGGGAAGATCCCACATGCCGCGGAGCGGCTGGGCCCGTGAGCCATGGCCACTGAGCCTGTGCATCCGGAGCCTGTGCTCCACAACAGGAGAGGCCACAGCAGTGAGAGGCCCATGAACTCCCCCCCCCCCAAAAAAAAAGATGGAAATTCGGCAAAAGGGATAGCCAGGCGGGAGTCACTTCATTCCTCTGAAGGGTCAGCAGAGATGTCTTAGAGAGAGAGCACTGTCCCATGTGACCCAAAGGGCCAGGTGGGTGGATTGGAGCATACGATTCTGTTCTAACTCAAAGGCTGTCTTCAAGTTGCTGCAGCACATTTAAATCCGCAAGGGCTTTGTTCTCTCTCTCCTGGTTGGAAATGGCCAAAGGCCGACACAAATGGAGATGGAAGAGCCTTTTGCTGGCATCCCTGTTGCAGAGAGGAGGGGTCGGCAGTTCTCACAGCCGGGCCCTCTCTTTCTGGAAGGGTGCGAGATCATCTCTCCACAAAATCGCCTTTGGCTCAGGGTTGTGTCTTGCAGGCATGGGAATAAATGGGTACCCAGGAAGGTTGGTAGGGAGAGGAGTTGCATGTGGGGTTCCTCTTCCCTCTGTTTCCCATAGAGCAAAGGCCCTGATCCTGGGGTCTGGGTTGCCAAGGTGCAGAGTTAATTTTCAACTCTACATTGCAAACACCTTCAACACAAGTGGACGAGGATAGGGACAAATGGCACAATGCATTTGTGGCCTTATTCTTTGTTTAACAATATAATTAATATAAAATCATGAAAATTGAAAAACAAAAATCATGGTAACAACCAGGATGTTCCTCCCATACCCTGATGTCTTAGAATCTGATAAACACAATTGTGAGACTGATCACACCAGTTCGCATATTTGAACATTCACAGCCTTAGATAAGTGGGGTTGACCAGTGGTGGAGGTGAGCCATCTGCCCAGGCTGGCAGCCCTGATCCCAACGTAGTAAATGCTGGTCCCCCAGACCTGTGGTTGGTGGATCCCACAGGTTGATGATAACCTTGAGTGGCCTTGAGACAGCCCCCTTGGTTATCTTTGGTGTAATGTTGGTAATACATAATTGTCTTAGGGTGGATTCCAAAAACTCCCCACCACCCTGCCTGCTTTATTAAGTGTCACTTCTTGGGAAACACATAGAACAAGCACTCCATTCACTGCAGCTTCAAGTTCACGTGATATCATGGCTCACTCTATTTAGAATGAATGGGGGAAAGCAAGAAGATAGCCGAGTGGCCAGACATGAAACACGACCTTCCTGAGAGAGGATGAGTTCATATAAGGCAATCAGTTTCATCATGGAGAGCCAGGCACAGTGGTAAAGTAGTCCGTGGTCTTGAGATCACAGAAACCAAATGAGTCCAGGTTTTCCATAGTGTTTTACTATTGTACTTGGGACTCTGTTAGACAATTCATTCGGCTTTTTTCCTAGGTTGTCAAGGGCAAGTGACCCACAAAGACTGCAGCAGCTGGAATAAACACAGAATGTGATTTGCCTTGTGATGCCAAGAGGGGAGCTTCTTTCTTCATAAGTCCTTTCAGTAAATGCTCATCCTTTCTTTCCAAATGTCCTGTTTCTAGGTAACCATCCCATGCTTCCCTTACGCTTTCCGTGGATAAATAAATGGTCTTAGCTGGTGTTGCATAAGGCCCAGAACATAGACAGTGAGAGCTGGAAAGCATCTCTTGTTCATCTTTCACCTGTAAATCTAAATTGAACCTGTGATGAGGTTTACTCTACACTTCCCCCTCCCCTACCACAGTAATCACTGTTAGAACAGATGGGATACTTTTAAAGGAAAATTACTAGAGGTAAATTTTGCATCTAGTAATTTTGGAAAAATTGTAATTTTTTGGAAATTACAAACATTTTTTGGAAAAAAGTAATTTTGGAAAACTTGATTCTAGGAAGAGCACAGCTGTGGTGTGACCCAGGAAACTAAAAGAATGAAGAGAGCATCCACACTCTTTTTAAAATAGCTATTAGCTTTTAGAGAAGACCCCAGCATTCACTCACACATGAGGCTATCACAGTGACTACTAATTAACGAACAACAAACAAACAAAATGAAACAAGACACCACCAACCCCGCGGGTTGATTCCTTTCCCAAATGCGCCCCGTGCCTCTGTCCCGCTCAAAGGGCAGCACAGTTTCTATTCTAGTGGGAGGTCACCTGGAATCCCTTCTCCTTCTATGTCCTGCTCTGTTTCTTTTGTGGCTTTAGTGATGGATGCTGTTTGGTGCTAATGTGTGGGGTTTGACTGACATCGGAATGAGCTGCAAGGCGAGAGTTTATTTTAACAAAGATGGGATTGAGAAGAGGTTAGTCCCTTGCTTCACTTCCTAGTGTCAAAAAAATTTGCTCTATTTTGATACTTGCCTTTGTTCCCTACATTGGGGAATTAATCTCTATGATAAACAGACATTACAACTTGTTCCAGGAAGTGAGTGGCTGTGGCTTTGATGGATGCCCCTGGCTCGCTCTAGGCTGCCATTCAGTAATTGCTGCCACCAGGCACAGTAGAAACCCACCTGCCTTCAGTTCTCCTTCTGGACAATGTACCCTCTTCAGAGTCCTCCTGCTAGCCCTTGAGCTGATTTTAATAACTCCCTCGCCATGTCCCCAGGCTAGCTATCTTGGCACTAAACCCTCCATCTTGTAAAGCCTAGTTGCTTAGGTAACACTTTGCTCCCTCCAATGTAATCATCTGTGATACAGGCAAGCATCTTTCCTCCAGGTGGCTTGAAAAGGGAATCACATAATTTATGTGGAGCCATATTCGAGATAGCTTCCTTTCTTTAGGAAAAGGGAAAATAGAACATAATTTCAAACCCCATTTATAATAAAATCAACAACCAGAGGCAGAAAAATCTACATTCTCAAATTGTAAGTCACAAACTTGTCTAAATTTCATTTTCTTTGGAATTACATAATCCAGCCCTCTCTTCATGATTTGGAGCAAGGCACTCTTCAGGCATAAAGGAATTTTTTTCTTGCTCAGGTCTCACAGGAAATACATTCCCCGATTGCTGAGTGAATGTGTACAAGTTCTCCCTTCAACTTGTTTACAAAGGTCTGACCTCCACCCCACAGGTCACACAAAGTGCACCTCTGAATGAAACATTTCTGAACAAGCCACTCTTTCCTGTGACAGCAGACAGACCTGTGCTGGGGGAAGGTAACTTAAAATTGCTAGTAACATTTCAGTCTCATTTGTTATAATAACTATATGTAAAAGATTTGCAATTTCTAATCTTTTTAAACTCTGTAACTGGACTTGGGGAAGTCTTTTTAAATTTTTTATTTTATTTTTAATTTTATTTGTTTTACAGTAGGCCCTTGTTGGCTATCTATTCTAAATATAGCAGTATGTACATGTCAATCCCAGACTCCCTAACTATCCCTCCCCCCACCTTACCTCCCCAACTCTGGCCGCCCCTGGTAACCATAAGTTTGTTCTCTAAGTCTGTGAGTCTGTTTTGTAAATAAATCTTAATCTGTCTCATTGGAGCTATGAATTAGTGTGTTAGGGATAAGCAGAAAACAGAAAGTAATTTCACACCGACTCACTGATTTCATCATGTGATCACGGGTGGTACTGACCTGTCTTAGCACCAAGAGGTCACATTTGAATTAGTTAAACCCCATAGAAAAATATAAACTATGATTTGTTCATAAACTTGTAACAGTTGGGTATAAGTAAATATTCTAGCTCAGTTCATCAGTTTAAAGATATATCAAAATACAAAAAGAAATTGATAAGATTGATACCTACACATGTCTGTACTTTCAAACATTCATGCCAGGTGCTCTATTCAATAATTTTCTAATTGTATAACTGATTGAACTGTCACCAAGTTTACTTTAAAGCAGAGGGACTTCCAAATCCATGCTGAACCCCATGCCAGGCAGTCAGCATCTCTTAAGTTTTAGAGGCATTCAGATGGCTTTCTTGTTCAGTGGGCGTCTTGGGAACTTATTCTTGCAGTTACTACCAGTTTAATGATAGCTCAAACTTACTTAATTAAAACACAGGAAGACCTCATGGCAGGAAAGAGCTCTCACAGGGGCTCAAAATGCAGTCACTTTATTTTCCTTTTTAATATTCTTTAAAATGTGAACTCCAGGGAAGAAGAACAATTGTAACCTGGGGCTCCGGCATCTGTCCGTGGAGGGAGGGAAAGTACATCTTTATTTACTGAGACTTTCAGGGAAACTTCTCATTTACGTTCCATCTTTCACTCAGTTTTGTCTTTGCATGTCTTCTTTGAAAACATATTCATGCACATTCTTATTCAAATCGAAGCTTTATTTCTGTCCATTTCACAGACTTCCTGTCCATTTGCATATGTACATGCATATTCTTTGTGTCACCGTGTTTATAAATACTCTTGAAATAGAGGGTATCACTGTCTGTGATGGAGAGCTCCGCATTTGCATTTGACTGCCTTGTTGGATCTGTATTGTAAAGAGTTATTGCCAAGTTGAGTTAGGCTTAAACATCAGTTTCCTACAGCTTTGGAGACCTCGATGTTGTTATCCCTCAAACACTTATCAGAATGAACTTATTTATCATATTGGGTATTTGGTAAAATAAAATCACTTCTTGAATTTAAAAAAAGCTTTTTCGAATGCAAGGACAGTTTTCTGAGCCTGAATCACTTGATCTCTTCAGTATTTAACACTCTTAGTCACTCCCCGGCTCTCCAAGCTTTCTCTTGACTGGGGTTACTTCCAAGTCTACATCCAACACCTCTTGACCCTGGGCCCAGACCCTCCTTTTCCTGGGCATGTAAGTATCCTGTCTTCAGGGTCTCACGTCGATGCTGAAGACCCTGGGCATGGATTCTGCATTCCCAAAGGTCGGATGGAGTCTGACATGTGTGAACCAGCTGGCTCTCCCCTGGGTAAAGATGAGCATTCCCAGGTGCCCCCCAAGGCCCTTCAAGGTCGACATAGATTAACCTGAAAGCACGCCTACTTTGATTTCAGCTCCAACATGTAAAGAATTTGGAAGTTGTTTCTCTAGTCCTTATAAGAAAAAGCCAAACAAACTGAAAATTAATAACTTTTCTTAGATCAAAGAATTGAGGTCACAGGGCACATTGCCACCCCGAAGTCTGCAGACACATGACTAGTCATAAGATTAGAGCTCTTCCTGAAGCCTCCCATAGCTAGAGACACCTTTCAGAATTTCACTCCTCTGTCCACCTACCTTTTTACCCATCCTCATCTCCCCCAGTTTCTCCACTCAAAAATTCTGTTCTGGGGCTTCCCTGGCAGTGTAGTGGTTGAGAGTCCACCTGCCGATGCAGGGGACATGTGTTCGTGCCCCGGTCCGGGAAGATCTCACCTGCCGCGGAGCGGTTGGGCTCGTGAGCCATGGCCGCTGAGCCTGTGCATCCGGAGCCTGTGATCCGCAACGGGAGAGGCCACAACAGTGAGAGGCCCACGTATCGCAAAAAAAAAAAAAAAAAAAAAAAAAAAAAAAAAAAAAAATTCTGTTCCCAAATAATACCGAGTTCTTTGTAGTTCCTGACAATTATCTAACAAAAAATACTACCTGTTTTGTTTTTTTTTAACATCTTTATTGGAGTATAATTGCTTTACAATGGTGTGTTATTTTCTGCTGTATAACAAAATTAATCAGCTATACGTATACATATATCCCCATATCCTCTCCCTCTTACGTCTCCCTCCCACCCTCTATCCCACACCTCTAGGAGGTCACAAAGCACTGAGCTGATCTCCCTGTGCTATGCAGCTGCTTCCCACTAGCTATCTATTTTACATTTGGTAGTGTATATATGTCCATGCCACTATCTCACTTCGTCCCAGCTTACCCTTCCCCCTCCCCGTGTCCTCAAGTCCATTCTCTACGTCTGTGTCTTTATTCCTGCCCTGCCCCTAGGCTCTTCAGAACCTTTTTTTTTTTTTTTTATAATTCCATATATATGTGTTAGCATACAGTATTTGTTTTTCTCTTTCTCACTTACTTCACTCTGTATGACACTCTCTAAGTCCATCCACCTCACTGCAAATAACTCAATTTCATTTCTTTTTGTGGCTGAGTAATTCCATTGTATATATGTAATACTGCCTGTTTTTTACACGCACAATTCTCTTTCCCCACTGAATCATTTCACCCACTTCCTTGTACTCTGTATGACCTTATTCTTATGATGCTTTTGTTGGGAACTCTTACCCCTTTTCTCCAGACCGAATAAGGCATTTCCTCCTCTTTGCTTGGACACCTCTTGTTCTCTACATCTCTAACTGCATTGCAGTAATGAGGCATTTCCAGATTGCCACCCTCACCATCCATGTGTGCCCCAGATGGTACACCCATTCACGTGTACCTCGATGATTAGAGCATGTTCTAATCACTTTTTATGCAAAGTGCATAGCACATACTTAATACATGCTTGAATAAATGCTTGAAGACTGCAGCTTGAATGCATGAAGGAATAAAAGACAAGGAGAGTTAAGAGAATGAATAACTCACTTTCAAACTGAGAAATCAAAAATTTAGGAGGACTTAAAAGTCATTAAAGAGAGATTTTTTATATAGAAAACATTTAAAAAGAAAATGTAAACTATCAACTGAATTTCTCTTAGGTTTTGTTTTAATCTTTTTGGCTCTCAAGTAAAGTTAGGTGATTTTTAAGATAGGGTTAACTTTTATTTTTAACTTTTTATTTTAAAATAATTTTAGATTTTCACAAGGATTAAAAAGTTAGTACAGATAGCTTCCTGTACCTTTCACTCAGCTTCCCCCAATATTAATATCTTGATGACAGGGGTACAGTGAGTAAACACAAAGTAACTAAACTTTATTTAATACTATTAACTGAACTGTAGAGTTTTATATAGATTTTCTCAGTTTTTCCAACTGATACTGTTTTTTGGTTCCAGCATCAACCCAGAACCCACGTTAGATTTAGTCCTCATGTCCCTTCAGTCTGTCCATTTCATGATCTGGACACTTGGGAAGGGTACTGGTGTGGTATTCTGCAGAATGTTTCTCCATTTGTGTTTATCTCATAATTATGGGGAGAATTGTGTGACCTCAAATTCATATGTTGAAATCCTATCTCTCACTGCTGAGAATGTGACTATATTTGGAGGGAGGAGCTCAGAAGAGGTGATTAAGATAAAATGAGCTCATTAGAGAGAGACCTAATCCCATATGGCAGGTGTCCTTATAAGAAGAGGAGGTTAGGACACACAGGGATGACCTTGTGAGGACACAGCGAGAAGATGGTTCATCTACGTACTGAGGAGAGAGCACTCAGGAGAAACCTACCCTGCCAACATTTTGATCTTGGACATCCAGCCTCCAGAACTGGGAGAAATAAATTTCTGTTGTGCAAGTGATTTAATATATGTTCCTTATTACAGCAATAGTAGCAAATAAATACATTGATATTGTCTCATGACCAGCATGATAATATGGATTTGGGGGAAGAATATCAGAGGTGGTATGGCCTTCTCCTTGCAGCATATAACCTTGATCACTTGGTTAGGGTGGAGTCTTCCAGATTTTTCCACTGAAAATTTACTATTGTTTCCTTTTCATACTCATAACGTATGGAAGCCAGTCACTAAGTTCAACCTACACCTAAGAGGAGAAGACTCAACCTCTTCTGCCAGGAAGAAGAAGTATCATATAATTTGTGGATATTTGTTAAAACCACAGTAATTAATAAATATAATGGAGGAGATAATTTGAAAACATGCAAATGTCCTTTTTCCTTAAAGTATATCCCATGAATTTTAGCCTTCATCGATGAATCTTGCCTGTAGCAATTATTACTGTGATGTGCCAGTGGTGAATTTTTATTTCCCTCATTCCTTCTCTATTAATTGGAATTTTTCTGTAGTGAATGTTTTTCTCTTCTACTCTACTTATTTATTATTTTAGTCATTTCTGTGTATCGGCATGGCTTCCTGGATAGGACTTTTAATCTTGGGGTTAGAATGCAATACAGTGGTTCAACCGAATCCAGCTTTGGACACTGCAAGAATTTTTAGGTTAGTTCTTGAGTCTTTCAGACATGCCACCTTTTTTTGAGCACTTATTTACTCCAGGTTCAGCTTGTATTTTTCTTGCCCAGCCCTAAAATCAGTTGTTCCTTTACAAGGAGTCTTGATTTTTTTTCTTGAAGAGTGGTATTTAGAAAACAGTCTGGGTGCTCATGTGCTTGCTGCTACTGGTCTGTCAGTGATTCCACACTTTCTCAGTGTATCCTGTCTCACACACACGCACACACACACACACACACACATCTGTAATTGTCTCTGCATCTGTCCATCGGTACACATATATTCACCTAAACATAAATTCATACTGATGTCTCCAACACCGAACCAGCACCTAGAAGTGGCTTTTGAAATTGAAACAGTTTAGCTTCCCCTTGAATTCTCTCCTCTCATGCAGTCTTCTCAGTAAAATAAGACATGTGCTCACTAGCTTATGAGTCTAGAACAGCAAGTTAAATCACATTTTCATTTACACAACAGAGTGCCTGAATGCTGCAATTTGAATGCTAAGTGCATCAAGTTTAGATCAATTTGAAGTTCTTTGAATTCATGAACTAATTTGGTAGATATTAGTTTTCCTTTGGTTTGGAGTAAGCACTGCCTCACTAGCACCTATAATAACACATTCGCTATTGATATTTTCCCGTATTTAATCAGGGGATTCCCCTTTTTGTCTTTCCTTCCTGAAACTGTGTTTTTTAAATGTTAAAAATACATACAAATGTATCCAAATAAGTACTGTTTGAGGAAACATCAACTGTATAGGTCTTCAGTGCCTGACTGCTTTGAAATCTATTAATAGGTTTGTAACTGTTTGTATTATAAGATTCATGAATTTGTATGCATGACTTGCTTTGTGAATAATTACCCTGAGAAGAAAGAAAGTGTTTCTCTGTTATAATGCTGGTGGGATGAAAGCAGGAATGAAAGCAAAGTTAGGAGTGAGGCTGTGCTCTGTGCATCCTCAGAAGGGCTCAGAGTCCGGAGCAGGACAAGATGCCTGGGAATGAGGTGGGGAATGAGACCTAACGAGGAACTGGCCTTGCACAATAACTGGCTGTGTGCTGGTACCCAGCTTCTCAGAGATGTTGATTGCTCACCTCTAAAATGAAGGGTTAGGCTGAACGGATCCCTCAGGTACCCAAACTCTGGCTTCCACGGTCCTGTGGATCCAGAAGAGAGAGAGCTGAGTTTTGCCTATGCCAGGCTGCAAGAGGAGCTCGCTCAGCTTTGCCCCGCAGGGACCACTTGATTTTTCATGCTTTCATTACAAAGCTGGCTCAAGTGACGGATTTTACCTGTTTTTCTCCTGTGTTGGAAACAACACAGGACGGGATGAGAGTGTCCGTCGATTTCTTGATTCTGTTTTATTCCATCTCCTTTCAACATTGTCATAACCCACTTCCAGGTCCCTGATTCCAGACGCCTCTTCTGTGGGATGTCAAATGCCATCTCTGTGTCCTTTGCCTCGGAGAACAGAAGTGTGCTCCGTTTGCTGGTTCCCTTTGCACGTGTCGTCCTTGTCCAATTGCTCTGCAACATCTGACATTTCTCTCCCTCTTCACACTCTCTGACTCTCTTTTATGAAGGATTGAGTTGTGTTTTATCCTCTAATCCTTTCAAAATACCGTGTACCTTTCTAAATGATGGCAACCCCCTGACAAGGCAAGGGAGATGAGAAAGCTGGGAACCACATCAGAGGAGTCTGCTAAATCTGTTGTGACAACAGGGGAGGGATGCTAGGACTTGCCTCATTTAGGTCTGAAAGCACCTTTGTTATGTTTCTGAGCAAAGGATGAGAGGGCAAGGCCTGGCAGTGTGTAGTGTCCCTCTGCCTGTCAATCACATCAGCATTGAAGGAAACATAAAAGATTAAGGAAAAATCTAAATGGAAAGGCATGAATAAGAGGAGCATTTGCATAGTTTTAAATATCACAACTGCTCTCCATCATACACTGAAATGATTACAGCCAGGGTAGAGGACTAATTTGTGCCTGGAGGACCAGTCTGAGGTCACCAAAATTAGATTCCCGGCTTCCATCTTGGCTGCAGAGTTTTTCAAATACTGAACAACGTACTTTACTTTAAAGAAAAGACATATTCAGGGACTTTTCTTTTTTTTTCTTGCTTGCTAGTAAGGTGCTCATTTGCATCCGGTTGTCAAGAGTTATGACATTTAATGATATTAATGTCACTTCCATTATGCCACTGAACCTCAGCTGCCTTCACCTACAAAATGTAAATGTTGCTGACTACATGGTCATAACTAGAGACCTCAAGGAATGGGAAAATGAGACACAGGTCTCCATACCGTGGGGAGGCCGACTTGCTAGCAACTGTGGCATTCACTGCCATGGAGCTGAAAATATATTCACTCAGTGTCAGAAGTATGACACAAACATACGTGCCTGCACAAGAACACACACACACACAGAGTTGTTTTTATTCTAGAAATCCAGTGCAATTCAGCAAACACTTGGAGCTGACTCTTTTAGAAGGAGCTGTATCAGGATTGTAAAAAGGTACAAAGTATTTTGGTGAATAAATAGCTGGGCCAAAGAGGACCAGGTGCTTTAGTGCAGTGGGTACTATTGAATTATTGCTTGTGATGACATTTTTTATGATGTACTCACAGAAATTTATTTATTGACATAAATAATTTTCTGATATAATCAAACTTTTAACAAAGGATATTTTCCTTTATTTTAACTCAAGAAATAGAAGTGATAACTTTTAATATAATTACATTTCATATATGAATAATCTTACTTTTTAGATAAGCCCAGAAAGAAGATTCAAGTAATACTGAATCTTTTAAAACTGTATTTAATTAGACCTCAAATACAATTCTTAACTGAAAATAGTCTTTATGTGTAATTTTTCTTTTTATTAGAAAAACTTTAGAAATTACAGAAAAAGCAGAAAACTAATGAAATAATCATCTAGATTCAACAATTAACATTTTGTCTCATTTTTAATATTTACCTTTTTATTTTTCTGTTTCTGTCTCTGTCTCTTATTTTATGTCTTAATCTAGAAAGATAAGTAGAATGGTAGATGACAGATAATATTTTGCTAAACCACACACACCCATGTACATAGCAAAAATCCCAGTATTATATCAGATAAAATTAAAAATGAATCCCTCATATCAGTTTACCCCAGATTACGTGAACATTTTCTCTATTTTTTTCAAAATATTTTAGAAATGGTTTTGTCAAGCTCAGATTCAAAATCTGTGCATTGATTACACTGGTGTGCCTCTTTTGTCTTTTAAACTCAAAATAACTCCTTCCTCCTGAAAGCCTTTCTTGCCTTTTTAAAAAGAAGAGGCGGTGATGTTTTCATGTCTCACATTGTGAATTTGTCTGATGTTTTCTGCTGGTATCACTTACTTAAATGATACTTGTTTCTCTGGCTCTCCAAGTCCCTGTAAGCTGAAGGTTGGGTCTACATTCACAGCCATTATTTTTAGCAAGAACACCTCGTGTGTCATATTACACTCTTGACATTTCAGCACATCAGGAGGTGCCTCCTGTCAGGTCGCTGTGTTATTAGTGATGCTAAATTTAATCACTTGGTTAAGGTGGTGACAACCATTCATCTGGGGTATTTAGCATCCATTGGTGATGCCTGCCCGAATCAACAATTTTACTGGGGCTTGCAAAATGATTTACTGCTTCTATATGTATTAGTTGAGATTACTATGTAAAGAACAGCTTTACCTCATCTACACTTCCAATTTTTGAGGAAAGAACTTTTGAGGAAGGAATTAACTCCTTCCATTTAATTTTTTTTTTTTTTTTTTTTTTTTTTTTTTGCTGTACGCTGACCTCTCACTGTTGTGGCCTCTCCCGTTGCGGAGCACAGGCTCCGGACGCGCAGGCTCAGTGGCCATGGCTCATGGGCCCAGCCGCTCCACGGCATGTGGGATCCTCCCGAACCGGGGCACGAACCCGTGTCCCCTGCATCGGTAGGCGGACTCTCAACCACTGCTCCACCAGGGAAGCCCCTTACATTTAATTTTTATTCTTTGGAGTGTAGAGTTGATGTAATAGTCAACTGTAATGGTGGGTAATGAGTTTTGCCCCCTTTTTATATTTTGAGATTAATGGATTTTTATTTGTTCAACATGTTATACTCAATTACATTTATCATTTTTGTTGACACCCAAAGTTTCCCACTGTGAGCCCCTCTATCAAGCCCTTGTATCCTTTTGACATGATCCCATTTATCTTTGAGTACAATGAACTTACCCTGCTACACATTTGAAATTAGCCCTTGTCTAAGGAACACTGGTTCTTCTTAGTGGTGAATGTTATTTAAACTCAGCTTCTGGGCACCAGAAGTGCTTACTGCTACAGGTGTCATTACTTCTAGGCTGCTTCAGCAGACACAACCAGGCAAAATACGGGCTTATAGAGTAAATCATGAATCATATTTCCAAAAACATTAACATTAGAGGGTATTTTTGCTAACTTCTGAGTTCCCATTTTATCTATTTTCTTTTACAATGAAAGACTTGATACATAATGTCTTTAACATATTTACTCACTTGAATGGGTTACAATCTGTAGAGAATAGTGTCAAAATTACAATATCATTATCATCACTAAAAATAGAAACTACTTACTGAGGGAAGTTTAATATTAATGTGCAGTCTCTTTGTTTCTTAAAGTATATCCTACTGTAGATATATGTTAGGATATGACAGATATGTTAGATGTACCTTGAATTATTTCTTATTTTTATGGTTACATTACTCATCTACTATACAATTAAATTCATTTATTATTTTTTTGTTAAATTTACAGACTAACATCTTTTTTTAATTTAACTTCATCTGTTAACGTGTGAAACATTGACATGATTCAAATGCCAAAACTATATTAAAAGTTACACTTGGGCTTCGCTGGTAGCGCAGTGGTTGAGAGTCCGCCTGCAGATGCAGGGGACATGGTTCGTGCCCCGGTCCAGGAAGATCCCACATGCCGCAGAGCGGCTGGGCCCGTGAGCCATGGCCGCTGAGCCTGCACGTCCGGAGCCTGTGCTCTGCAACGGGAGAGGCCACAACAGTGAGAGGCCCGCATATCGCAAAAAAAAAAAAAAAAAAAAAAAGTTACACTTACGGAGGTTACATATCTATCTCTATAATTATTTCTGTTTATTTTCAGTTGCTCTTTCCACTGATTCCTTCTGCAAAAATAAGCAAATGTGTTCATTGTTTTTTTTTATTTTTACTTTCTTTCTTATGCAAAATGTAGCATAATAAATATGCCATTCTGTAATTTGCTATTTTGACCTAAAACTATATTCTGAACATTACCCAATCATAGGGCCTTTCTTATTCTTTTCTACACCAGCACAATATTCTTCAGGGTGGATGCATTTTTTTTTTTTCTTGACAAATATTCCCCTACCATGTTCCATTCTTCTCTTGTTTTCATATTTTCTTACAAGAGTCTGAGAGCAGCTTAATTTTCTTTCCTCACAAGTAACTTAGATTTTATATTTAGAGGTTCACATATTTTTCTGCATACCTTTTAAAGTTTACCAGTCTTATTAGAGTACGTGTTATAATTAATCATTCTGGGTAAAATTTTTGAGGTTTATGATGGTTGCCTTAATACGCACATTCAAGTTTTCTTTGATTCTAAGAAAATGTGTGTGTTACAGTTTTAAATATTAATTGCATTTCAATGATTTGCTTTCCCTATTGGAAGATGGCAGCAATTACTCCAACTATACATCTGTTGGATCTTCTTTGCATATGTCCCACACATATTTCTGATTCTTTAGGTAACATTTTTAATTCTGTTTAATTTTCTTTAGCTCTTTTATTTATATTCTCTATTTCTTTATTTTTTTAATTTTTATTTATATTTTTTTTAATTTATTTTTTATTAGTTTCTGCTTTATAACAAAGTGAATCAGTCATACATACACATCTGTTCCCACATCCCTTCCCAATTGCATCTCCCTCCCTCCCACCCTCCCTATCCCACCCCTCCAGGTGGTCACAAAGCACCGAGCTGATCTCCCTGTGCTCTGCGGCTGCTTCCCACTATCTATCTACCTTACGTTTGGTAGTGTATATATGTCCATGCCTCTCTTTCGCTTTGTCACAGCTTACCCTTCACCCTCCCCATATCCTCAAGTCCGTTCTCAGGTAGGTCTGTGTCTTTATTCCCGTTTTACCCCTAGGTTCTTCATGACATTTTTTTTTTTTAATTCCATATATATGTGTTAGCATACGGTATTTGTCTTTCTCTTTCTGACTTACTTCACTCTGTATGACAGACTCTAGGTCTATCCACCTCATTACAAATAGCTCAGTTTCGTTCCTTTTTATGGCTGAGTAATATTCCATTGTATATATGTGCCACATCTTCTTTATCCATTCATCTGATGATGGACACTTAGGTTGTTTCCAACTCCGGGCTATTGTGAATAGAGCTGCAATGAACATTTTGGTACATGTCTCTTTTTGAATTATGGTTTTCCCAGGGTATATGCCTAGTAGTGGTATTGCTGGGTCATATGGTAGTTCTATTTTTAGTTTTTTAAGGAACCTCCATACTCTTCTCCATAGTGGCTGTACCAATTCACATTCCCACCAGCAGTGCAAGAGTGTTCCCTTTTCTCCACACCCTCTCCAGCATTTATTGTTTCTAGATTTCTTGATGATGGCCATTCTGACTGGTGTGAGATGATATCTCATTGTAGTTTTGATTTGCATTTCTCTAATGATTAATGATGTTGAGCATTCTTTCATGTGTTTGTTGGCAGTCTGTATATCTTCTTTGGAGAAATGCCTATTTAAGTCTTCTGCCCATTTTTGGATTGGGTTGTTTGTTTTTTTGCTATTGAGCTACATGAGCTGTTTATAAATTTTGGAGATTAATCCTTTGTCAGTTGCTTCATTTGCAAATATTTTCTCCCATTCTGAGGGTTGTCTTTTGGTCTTGTTTATGGTTTCCTTTGCTGTGCAAAAGCTTTGAAGTTTCATTAGGTCCCATTTGTTTATCTTTGTTTTTAGTTCCATTTCTCTAGGAGGTGGGTCCAAAAGGATCTTGCTGTGATTCATGTCATAGAGTGTTCTACCTATGTTTTCCTCTAAGAGTTTGATAGTTTCTGGCCTTACATTTAGGTCTTTAATCCATTTTGAGCTTATTTTTGTATGGTGTTAGGGAGTGATCTAATCTCATACTTTTACATGTCCCTGTCCAGTTTTCCCAGCACCACTTATTGAAGAGGCTGTCCTTTCTCCACTATACATTCCTGCCTCCTTTATCAAAGATAAGTTGGCCATATGTGCGTGGGTTTATCTCTGGGCTTTCTATCCTGATCCACTGATCTATCTTTCTGTTTTTATGCCAGTACCACACTGTCTTAATTACTGTAGCTTTGTAGTATAGTCTGAAGTCAGAGAGCCTGATTCCTCCAGCTCCGTTTTTCGTTCTCAAGATTGCTTTGGCTATTCGGGGTCTTTTGTTTTTCCAAACAAATTTTGAAGTTTTTTGTTCTAGTTCTGTGAAAAATGCCAGTGGTAGTTTGATAGGGATTGCATTGAATCTGTAGATTGAGTTGGGTAGTAGAGTCATTTTCAGAATATTGATTCTTCCAATCCAGGAGCATGGTATATCTCTCCATCTATTTGTATCCTCTTTAATTTCTTTCATCAGTGTCTTATAATTTTCTGCATACAGGTCTTTTGTCTCCTTAGGTAGGTTTATTCCTAGATATTTTATTCTTTTTGTTGCAATGGTAAATGGGAGTGTTTTCTTGATTTCATTTTCAGATTTTTCATCATTAGTGTACAGGAATGCCAGAGATTTCTGTGCATTAATTTTGTATCCTGCTACTTTACCAAATTCATTGATTAGCTCTAGTAGTTTTTCAGTAGCATCTTTAGGATTCTCTATGTATAGTATCATGTCATCTGCAAACAGTGACAGCTTTACTTCTTCTTTTCCAATTTGGATTCCTTTTATTTCCTTTTCTTCTCTGATTGCTGTGGCTAAAACTTCCAAAACTATGTTGAATAAGAGTGGTGAGAGTGGGCAGCCTTGTCTTGTTCCTGATCTTAGTGGAAATGGTTTCAGTTTTTCACCATTGAGGACGATGTTGGCTGTGGGTTTGTCATATATGGCCTTTATTATGTTGAGGAAAGTTCCCTCTATGCCTACTTTCTGCAGGGTTTTTATCATAAATGGGTGTTGAATTTTGTCGAAAGCTTTCTCTGCATCTATTGAGATGATCATATGGTTTTTCTCCTTCAACTTGTTAATATGGTGTATCACATTGATTGATTTGCGTATATTGAAAAATCCTTGCATTCCTGGAATAAACCCCACTTGATCATGGTGTATGATCCTTTTAATGTGCTGTTGGATTCTGTTTGCTAGTATTTTGTTGAGGATTTTTGCATCTATGTTCATCAGTGATATTGGCCTGTAGTTTTCTTTCTTTGTGACATCCTTGCCTGGTTTTGGTATCAAGGTGATGGTGGCCTCGTAGAATGAGTTTGGGAGTGTTCCTTCCTCTGATATTGTTTGGAAGAGTTTGAGAAGGATGGGTGTTAGCTCTTCTCTAAATGTTTGATAGAATTCGCCTGTGAAGCCATCTGGTCCTGGGCTTTTGTTTGATGGAAGATTTTTAATCACAGTTTCAATTTCAGTGCTTGTGATTGGTCTATTCATATTTTCTATTTCTTCCTGAGTCAGTCTTGGTAGGTTGTGCATTTCTAAGAATTTGTCCATTTCTTCCAGGTTGTCCATTTTATTGGCATAGAGTTGCTTATAGTAATCTCTCATGATCTTTTGTTTTTCTGCAGTGTCAGTTGTTACTTCTCCTTTTTCATTTCTAATTCTATTGATTTGAGTCTTCTCCCTTCTTTTCTTGATGAGTCTGGCTAATGGTTTGTCAATTTTGTTTATCTTCTCAAAGAACCAGCTTTTAGTTTTATTGATCTTTGCTATTGTTTCCTTCATTTCTTTTTCATTTACTTCTGATCTGATCTTTATGATTTCTTTCCTTCTGCTAACTTTGGGGGATTTTTGCTCTTCTTTCTCTAATTGCTTTAGGTGCAGGGTCAGGTTGTTTACTCGAAATGTTTCCTGTTTCTTAAGGTGGGATTGTATTGCTATAAACTTCCCCCTTAGAACTGCTTTTGCTGTGTCCCATAGGTTTTGGGTCGTCGTGTCTCCATTGTCATTTGTTTCTAGGTATTTTTTAATTTCCTCTTTGATTTCTTCAGTGATCACTTCGTTATTGAGTAGTGTATTGTTTAGCCTCCATGTGTTTGTATTTTTTACAGATCTTTTCCTGTAATTGATGTCTAGTCTCATAGCATTGTGGTCGGAAAAGATACTTGATACAATTTCAATTTTCTTAAATTTACCAAGGCTTGATTTGTGACCCAAGATATGATCTATCCTGGAGAATGTTCCATGAGCACTTGAGAAAAATGTGTATTCTGTTGTTTTTGGATGGAATGTCCTATAAATATCAACTAAGTCCATCTTGTTTAATGTATCATTTAAAGCTTGTGTTTCCTTATTTATTTTCATTTTGGATGATCTGTCCATTGGTGAAAGTGGGGTGTTAAAGTCCCCTACTATGATTGTGTTACTGTCGATTTCCCCTTTTATGTCTGTTAGTATTTGCCTTATGTATTGAGGTGCTCCTATGTTGGGTGCATAAATATTTACAATTGTTATATCTTCTTCTTGGATCGATCCCTTTATCGTTATGTAGTGTCCTTCTTTGTCTCTTCTAATAGTCTTTATTTTAAAGTCTATTTTGTCTGATATGAGAATTGCTACTCCGGCTTTCTTTTGATTTCCATTTGCATGGAATATCTTTTTCCATCCCCTTACTTTCAATCTGTATGTGTCTCTAGGTCTGAAGTGGGTCTCTTGTAGACAGCATATATATGGGTCTTGTTTTTGTATCCATTCAGCCACTCTGTGTCTTTTGGTGGGAGCATTTAGTCCATTTACATTTAAGGTAATTATTAATATGTATGTTTCTATTCCCATTTCCTTAATTGCTTTGGGTTCGTTATTGTAGGTATATTCCTTCTGTTGTGTTTCCTGTCTAGAGAAGTTCCTTTAGCATTTGTTGTAAAGCTGGTTTGGTGGTGCTGAACTCTCTCAGCTTTTGCTTTTCTGTAAACGTTTTAATTTCTCCATCAAATCTGAATGAGATCCTTGCTGGGTAGAGTAATCTTGGTTGCAGGTTTCTCTCCTTCATCACTTTAATTATGTCATGCCACTCCCTTCTGGCTTGTAGAGTTTCTGCTGAGAGATGAGCTGTTAACCTGATGGGGATTCCCTTGTGTGTTATTTGTTGTTTTTCCCTTGCTGCTTTTAATATGATTTCTTTGTGTTTAATTTTTGACAGTTTGATTAATATGTGTCTTGGCGTATTTCTCCTTGGATTTATTCTGTATGGGACTCTCTGTGCCTCCTGGACTTGATTAACTATTTCCTTTCCCATATTAGGGAAGTTTTCAACTATAATCTCTTCAAATATTTTCTCAGTCCCTTTCTTTTTCTCTTCTTCTTCTGGAACCCCTATAATTCGAATGTTGGTGCGTTTAATGTTGTCCCAGAGGTCTCTGAGACTGTTCTCTATTCTTTTCATTCTTTTTTCTTTATTTTGCTCTGCATCTGTTATTTCCACTCTTTTATCTTCCACCTCACTTATCCATTCTTCTGCCTCAGTTATTCTGCTATTGATCCCATCTAGAGTATTTTTCATTTCATTTATTGTGTTTTTAATCGATGCTTGATTCATCTTTAGTTCTTCTAGGTCCTTGTTAACTGTTTCTTGCATTTTGTCTATCCTATTTCCAAGATTTTGGATCATCTTTACTATCATTATTCTGAATTCTTTTTCAGGTAGACTGCCTATTACCTCTTCATTTGTTAGGTCTGGTAGGTTTTTATCTTGCTCCTTCACCCGCTGTGTGTTTTTCTGCTTTCTCATTTTGCTTATGTTACTGTGTTTGGGGTCTCCTTTTTGCAGGCTGCAGATTCGTAGTTCCCGTTGTTTTTGGTATCTGTCCCCCGTGGCTAAGGTTGTTTCAGTAGGTTGTGTAGGCTTCCTGGTGGGGGGGACTAATGCCTGTGTTCTGGTGGTTGAGGCTCGATCTTGTCTTTCTGGTGGACTGGTCCACGTGTGGTGGTGTGTTTTGGGGTGCCTGTGGCCTTATTATGTTTTTAGGTAGCCTCTCTGCTAATGGGTGGGGTTGTGTTCCTGCCTTGCTAGTTGCTTGGCATAGGGTGACCAGCACTGTAGCTTCCTCCAACTTCTTTCTAAGACAAATGAGTTTCAACTTTGCATTTTCCCTTTCTTTTGTTCAATATTATTATGAAATTTTGAATTTCTGCTTCATGATATTTCTTATATCTACTTTTGTATGAATAATCGCATATTTAAATTTTAGATGGTTGTTGAATTTTCTTCTTCTCCGTGGCTGTTTTGATTGGGTGTGTATGTGTGTATGTGTGTGCAAAGTCTCACATTCAGAAAAGTATTGAGTCTCAAGATTGTGATAGAAAGCAATTTAAAAATGAGTAGACACATGGATTTGTGTCTTATTCTGATCTTTGTTATTATCTAGTTCAGCTGCTTTATTATTTCTCTTCATCACTCAGCTTAAAGAAATAAATCACAGGGTACCAAAATTGATTTTGTATACTGTTAAAGAACAGTTGGTCAGAAGATATAAAAGCCTTCAACATATACTTAAACAAAAGTATAACTTTGAAATTTAAAATTGAACACACAGGCTGATAGAGATGGATAAAAAATAGATTTTAACTAATGCTTTAATTAACTTCTTTGTTAACTTTTATTAACTAATATTATCAAGAGGATAAAAATAAGATATATATAGAAAATATTAACAACAAGGTCAATAAGCTCTATCTAAAAGTACATAGAAATTTATATTCAATAAATAAAGAGCGTCCAACTTGGTATATTTTTATTTTATTTTTTACATTTTTTTTTAATTTTTATTAGTTTCTGCTTTATAACAAAGTGAATCAATCATACATATACATCTGTTCCCATATCCCTTCCCTCTTGCGTCTCCCACCCTCCCACCCTTCCTATCCCACCCCTCCAGGAGGTCACAAAGCACCGAGATGATCTCCCTGTGCTATGCGGCTGCTTCCCACTATCAATCTACCTTACGTTTGGTAGTATATATATGTCCATTCCTCTCTCTCGCTTTGTCACAGCTTACCCTTCCCCCTCCCCATATCCTCAAGTCCATTCTCAAGTAGGTCTGTGTCTTTATTCTGTTTTACCCCTAGGTTCTTCATGATATATTTTTTTATTAAATTCCATATGTATGTGTTAGTATACGGTATTTCTCTTTCTCTTTCTGACTTACTTCACTCTGTATGACAGACTCTAGGTCTATCAACCTCATTACAAATAGATCAATTTCTTTTCTTTTTATGGCTGAGTAATATTCCATTGTATATATGTGCCACATCTTCTTTATCCATTCATCCGATGATGGACACTTAGGTTGTTTCCATCTCTGGGCTATTGTGAATAGAGCTGCAATGAACATTTTGGTACATGTCTCTTTTTGAATTATGGTTTTCTCAGCATATATGCCTAGTAGTGGTATTGCTGGGTCATATGGTAGTTCTATTTGTAGTTTTTTAAGGAACCTCCATACTGTTCTCCATAGAGGCTGTACCAATTCACATTCCCACCAGCAGTGCAAGAGTGTTCCCTTTTCTCCACACCCTCTCCAGCATTTATTGTTTCTAGATTTTTTGATGATAGCCATTCTGACTGGTGAGAGAAGATATCACATTGTAGTTTTGATTTGCATTTCTCTGATGATTAATGATGTTGAGCATTCTTTCATGTGTTTGTTGGCAGTCTGTATATCTTCTTTGGAGAAATGTCTATTAAGGTCTTCTGCCCATTTTTGGATTGGGTTGTCTGTTTTTTTGCTATTGAGCTGCATGAGCTGCTTATAAATTTTGGAGATTAATCCTTTGTCAGTTGCTTCATTTGCAAATATTTTCTCCCATTCTGAGGCTTGTCTTTTGGTCTTGTTTATGGTTTCCTTTGCTGTGCAAAAGCTTTGAAGTTTCATTAGGTCCCATTTGTTTATTTTTATTTCCATTTCTCTAGGAGGTGGGTCCAAAAGGATCTTGCTATGATTTATGTCATAGAGTGTTCTGCCTATGTTTTCCTCTAAGAGTTTGATAGTTTCTGGCCTTACATTTAGGTCTTTAATCCATTTTGAGCTTATTTTTGTATGGTGTTAGGGAGTGATCTAATCTCATACTTTTACATGTCCCTGTCCAGTTTTCCAGCACCACTTATTGAAGAGGCTGTCCTTTCTCCAATGTACATCCCTGACTCCTTTATCAAAGATAAGGTGACCATATGTGTGTGGGCTTATCTCTGGGCTTTCTATCCTGTTCCATTGATCTATCTCTCTGCTTTTGTGCCAGTACCACACTGTCTTGATTACTGTAGCTTTATAGTATAGTCTGAAGTCAGGGAGCCTGATTCCTCCAGCTCCGTGTTTCCTTCTCAAGATTGCTTTGGTTATTTGGGGTCTTTTGTTTTTCAAACAGCTTTTGAATTTTTTGTTCTAGTTCTGTGAAAAATGCCAGTGGTAATTTGATAGGGATTGCATTGAGTCTGTAGATTGCTTTGGGTAGTAGTCATTTTCACAATATTGATTCTTCCAATCCAGGAGCATGGTATATCTCTCCATCTATTTGTATCCTCTTTAATTTCTTTCATCAGTGTCTTATAATTTCCTGCATACAGGTCTTTTGTCTCCTTAGGTAGGTTTATTCCTAGATATTTTATTCTTTTTGTTGCAATGGTAAATGGGAGTGTTTTCTTGATTTCATTTTCAGATTTTTCATCATTAGTGTACAGGAATGCCAGAGATTTCTGTGCATTAATTTTGTATCCTGCTACTTTACCAAATTCATTGATTAGCTCTAGTAGTTTTCTGGTAGCATCTTTAGGATTCTCTATGTATAGTATCATGTCATCTGCAAACAGTGACAGCTATACTTCTTCTTTTCCAATTTGGATTCCTTTTATTTCCTTTTCTTCTCTGATTGCTGTGGCTAAAACTTCCAAAACTATATTGACTAAGAGTGGTGAGAGTGGGCAGCCTTGTCTTGTTCCTTATCTTAGTGGAAATGATTTCAGTTTTTCAGCACTGAAAACGATGTTGGCTGTGGGTTTGTCATATATGGTCTTTATTATGTTGAGGAAAGTTCCCTCTATGCCTACTTTCTGGATGGTTTTTATCATAAATAGGTGTTGAATTTTGTCGAATGCTTTCTCTGCATCTATTGAGATGATCATATGGTTTTTCTCGTTCAATTTGTTAATATGGTGTATGAGGTGGATTGTTTGCATATATTGAAGAATCTTTGCATTCCTGGAATAAACCCCACTTGATCATGGTGTATGATCCTTTTAATGTGCTGTTGGATTCTGTTTGCTAGTATTTTGTTGAGGATTTTTGCATCTATGTTCATCAGTGATATTAGGCTGTAGTTTTCTTTCTTTGTGACATCCTTACCTGGTTTTGGTATCAGGGTGATGGTGGCCTCATAGAATGAGTTTGGGAGTGTTCCTCCCTCTGCTGTATTATGGAAGAGTTTGAGAAGGATCGGTGTTAGCTGTTCTCTAAATGTTTGATAGAATTCGCCTGTGAAGCCATCTGGTCCTGGGCTTTTGTTTGTTGGAAGATTTTTTATCACAGTTTCAATTTCAGTGCTTGTGATTGGTCTGTTCATATTTTCTATTTCTTCCTGATTCAGACTTGGCAGGTTGTGCATTTCTAAGAATTTGTCCGTTTCTTCCAGGTTGTCCATTTTATTGGCATAGAGTTGCTTGTAGTAATCTCTCATGATCTTTTGTATTTCTGCAGTGTCAGTTGTTACTTCTCCTTTTTCATTTCTAATTCTATTGATTTGAGTCTTCTCCCTTTTTTTCTTGATGAGTCTGGCTAATGGTTTATCAATTTTGTTTATCTTCTCAAAGAACCAGCTTTTAGTTTTATTGATCTTTGCTATCGTTTCCTTCATTTCTTTTTCATTTATTTCTGATCTGATTTTTATGATTTCTTTCCTTCTGCTAACTTTGGGGGATTTTTGTTCTTATTTCTCTTATTGCTTTAGGTGCAAAGTCACGTTGTTTACTCGAGATGTTTCATATTTCTTAATGTGGGATTGTATTGCTATATACTTCCCCCTTAGAACTGCTTTTGCTGCGTCCCATAGGTTTTGGATTGTCGTGTCTCTATTGTCATTTGTTTCCAGGTATTTCTTTATTTCCTCTTTGATTTCTTCAGTGATCACTTTGTTATTAAGTAGTGTATTGTTTAGCCTCAATGTGTTTGTATTTTTTACAGATCCTTTCCTGTAAATGATATCTAGTCTCATAGCATTGTGGTCAGAAAAGATGCTTGATACAGTTTCAATTTTCTTAAATATACCAAGGCTTGATTTGTGACCCAAGATATGATCTATCTTGGAGAATGTTCCAGAAGCACTTGAGGAAAATGTGTATTCTGTTGTTTTTGGATGGAATGTCCTATAAATATCAGTTAAGTCCATCTTGTTTAATGTATCATTTAAAGCTTGTGTTTCCTTATTTATTTTCATTTTGGATGATCTGTCCATTGGTGAAAGTGGGGTGTTGAAGTCCCCTACTATGATTGTGTTACTGTCGATTTCCCCTTTTATGTCTGTTAGTATTTGCCTTATGTATTGTGGTGCTCCTATGTTAGGTGCATAAATATTTACAATTGTTATATCTTCTTCTTGGATCGATCCCTTGATCATTATGTAGTGTTCTTCTTTGTCTCTTCTAATAGTCTTTATTTTAAAGTCTATTTTGTCTGATATAAGAATTGCTACTCCAGCTTTCTTTTGATTTCCATTTGCATGGAATATCTTTTTCCATCCCCTTACTTTCAATCTGTATGTGTCTCTAGGTCTGAAGTGGGTCTCTTGTAGACAGCATATATATGGGTCTTGTTTTTGTATCCATTCAGCCACTCTGTGTCTTTTGGTGGGAGCATTTAATCCATTTACATTTAAGCTAATTATCGATATGTATGTTCCTATTCCCATTTTCTTAATTGTTTTGGGTTTGTTATTGTAGGTCTTTTCCTTCTCTGGTGTTTCTTGCCTAGAGAAGTTCCTTTAGCATTTGTTGTAAAGCTGGTTTGGTGGTGCTGAACTCTCTCATCTTTGCTTGCCTATAAAGCTTTTAATTTCTCCATCAAATCTGAATGAGATGCTTGCTGGGTAGAGTAATCTTGGTTGCAGGTTTTTCTCCTTCATCAATTTAAATATGTCCTGCCACTCCCTTCTGGTTTGCAGAGTTTCTCCTGAAAGATCAGCTGTTAACCTGATGGGGATTCCCTTGTGTGTTATTTGTTGTTTTTCCCTTGCTGCTTTTAATATGTTTTCTTTGTGTTTAATTTTTTTTTTTTTTTTTTTTTTTTTTTTTTTTTTTTTTTTTTTTTTTTTTTTTGTGCTACGCGGGCCTCTCACTGTTGTGGCCTCTCCCGTTGCGGAGCACAGGCTCCGGATGCGCAGGCTCAGCAGCCATGGCTCACAGGCCCAGCCGCTCCGTGGCATATGGGATCCTCCCAGACCGGGGCACGAACCCGTATCCCCTGCATCGGCAGGCGGACTCTCAACCACTGCGCCACCAGGGAGGCCCTGTGTTTAATTTTTGACAGTTTGATTAATATGTGTCTTGGCGTATTTCTCCTTGAATTTCTTCTGTATGGGACTCTCTGTGCCTCCTGGACTTGATTAAATACTTCCCTTCCCGTATTAGGGAAGTTTTCATGTATAATCTCTTCAAATATTTTCTCAGTCACTTTCTTTTTCTCTTCTTCTGGAACCCCTATAATTTGAATGTTGGTGCATTTAATATTGTCCCAGAGATCTCTTAGACTGTCCTCAGTTCTTTTCATTCTTTTTTCTTTATTCTGCTCTGCAGCAGTTATTTCCACTATTTTATCTTCCACGCCACTTATCCGTTCTTCTGCCTCCGTTATTCTGCTCTTGGTCCCATCTAGAGTATTTTTCATTTCATTTATTGTGTTTTTAATCGATGCTTGATTCATCTTTAGTTCTTCTAGGTCCTTGTTAACTGTTTCTTGCATTTTGTCTATTCTATTTCCAAGATTTTGGATCATCTTTACTATCATTATTCTGAATTATTTTTCAGGTAGACTGCCGATTTCCTTTTCATTTGTTAGGTTCGGTGGGTTTTCATCTTGCTCCTTCAACTCCTGTGTGGTTTTGTCTTCTCATTTTGCTTATGTTACTGTGTTTGGGGTCTCCTTTTTGCAGGCTGCAGATTCGTAGTTCCCATTGTTTTTTGTGTATGTCCCCAGTGACTAAGATTGTTTCAGTGGGTTGTGTAGGCTTCCTGGTGGAGGGGACTAGTGCCTGTGTTCTGGTGGATGAGGCTCGATCTTGTCTTTCTGGTGGACAGGTCCACATTTGGTAGTGTGTTTTGGGGCGTCTGTGGCCTTATTATGTTTTTAGGCAGCCTCTCTGCTAATGGGTGGGGTTGTGTTCCTGTCTTGCTAGTTGCTTGGCATAGGTTGACCAGCACTGTAGCTTGCTGGTCGTTGAATGAAGCTGGGTGCTGGTGTTGAGATGGAGATCTCTGGGAGATGTTCGCCACTTGATATTATGTGGAGCTGGGAGGTCTCTTGTGGACCAGTGTCCTGATGTTGGCTCTCCCACCTCAGAGGCACAGCACTGACTCCTGGCTGCAGCACCAAGAGCCTTTCATCCACCCGGCTCAGAATAAAAGGGAGAAAATGTAGAAAGAAAGAATTAGTAGAAGAAAGAAAGAAAGAAAGAAAGAAAGAAAGAAAGGAGGGAGGGAGGGATTGAGGGTGGAAAGGAAGAAAGAAAGAAAGGAGGAAGGGAGGGAGGGAGGAAAGAAAGAAAGAAAGAAAGAAAGAAAGAAAGAAAGAAAGAAAGAAAGAAAAAGGAGGAAGGGAGGGAGGGAGGGAGGTAGGAAGGAAAGAAAGAAAGAAAGAAAGTAAGAAAGGAGGGAGGCGGAGGGAGGGAGGGAGGAAGGAGGGAAGGTAGGAAAAAGAGAAAGAGAAGATAATGTAAAATTGAGTAAAGTATGATAAAATATAATAGCATTATTAAAATAAAAAAGTAATTATTAAAAAATTAAAATTATAAACAAAACAAAACAAACAAAAACAAGAAAAAAAAAAAAACGGACAGATAGATCCCTGGGAAAAATGGTGGAAGCAAAGCTATATAGACAAAATCTCACACAGAAGCATACACATAAACTTTCACAAAAAGAGAACAAGGGATAAAAAATTGTAAATCTTGCTCCCAAAGTCCACCTTGTCAATTTGGGTTGATTCGTTGTCTATTCATGTGTTCTACAGATGCAGGGTACAGCAAGTTGATTGTGGAGCTTTAATCCACTGATCCTGAGGCTGCTGGGAGAGATTTCCCTTTCTCTTCTTTGTTCGCACAGCTCCCGGGGCTCAACTTTGGATTTGGCCCCGCCTCTGCGTGTAGGTCACCGGAGGGCTTCTGTTGTTTGCTCAGACAGAATGGGGTTAAAGGAGCAGCTGCTTCAGGGGCACTGGCTCACTCAGGCCAGGGGGAGGGAGGGGTACGGAGTGCGGGGCGAGCCTGCAGCGGCAGAGGCTGGCGTGACCTTGCACCAGCCCGCGGCGCGCTGTGCGCTCTTCCAGGGAAGCCGTCCCTGGATCCCTGGACCCCGGCAGTGGCAGGCTGCACAGGCTCCCCGGAAGTGGGGTGTGGAGAGTGACCTGCGCTCGCACACAGGCCTCTTGGTTGCAGCAGCAGCAGCCCCAGCGTCCCACGCCCGTCTCTGGGGTCCGCGCTTTCAGCCGCGCCTCGCGCCTGTCTCTGGAGCTCCTTTAAGCCGCGCTCTTAATCCCCTCTCCTCGTGCACCAGGAAACAAAGAGGGAAGAAAAAGTCTCTTGCCTCTTCGGCAGCTCCAGACTTTTTCCCGGACTCCCTCCCAGCCAGCCGTGGCGCACTAACCCCCTGCAGGCTATGTTCACGCCGCCAGCCCCAGTCCTCTCCCTGCGCTCCGAATGAAACCCAAAGCCCGAGCTTCAGCTCCCAGCCCCGCCCACCCTGGCGAGTGAGCCGACAAGCCTCTCGGGCTGGTGAGTGCCGGTTGGCACTGATCCTCTGTGTGGGAATCTCTCCGCTTTGCCCTCCGCACCCCTGTGGCTGCGGTCTCCTCCGCGGCTCCGAAGATTCCCCCCTCCGCCACCTGCAGTCTCCGCCCGCGAAGGGACTCCTAGTGTGTGGAAACATTTCCGCCTTCACGGCTCCCTCCCACTGGTGCAGGCCCCATCCTTATCCTTTTGTCTCTGTTTATTCTTGTTTCTTTTGCCCTACCCAGGTACGTGGGGAGTTTCTTGCCTTTTGGGGGGTCTGAGGTCTTCTGTAAGCGTTCAGTAGGTGTTCTGTAGGAGTTGTTCCACGTGTAGATGAATTTCTGATGTATCTGTGGGGAGGAAGGTGATCTCCACGTCTTACTCTTCTGCCATCTTCTTTCAAGCCCGGTATATTTTTAAAGTAAACCGTGAATTAGACAAAAAAATAAGCAATGCATTCTAAATAATAAAACTCATACTTGTTCCCTCATCTCAAAGCCAGAAAAAAAAATGTTTTCATATATTTGTAAGTCACTAAACCAATTATTAAGTAACCCTGGAATTAAAATTATGAAAACTTTGTAGCAAAATGACAATTAATTTTGGACATGTAAGATTCTAAGAATACATTTAAGATGCAAATTGGAGATACATTTTAAACTTTAAATAAATTTTTGAGAAAAAAATATAATAAAACACTAAGCATCCACTAGAAAACCCATAGGAAAAAAACAAAAGCAAATGGTAAAAGTAAACAAAAAAGTAAACAAAAATGCATAATGAATTTAAAGACCATAAACCACTTTGAGAGAAGGGAACATAAAAGATTAAATTGTAAACAATTATTTTAAATATTTAGATAATAATAGTACTAATTAAAAAAATTAAAAAATAAACTAAATATTGAATTTAGAAAATATGTGACTAGAGATATAATATAGATGAAATAGTTTTCTTGAATATAGCAGAAAAATTAATGGCTTACTCTTCCTTTCAGAAATTCCCCCAAAAGTATCAGTGATAAACAAAAAACAAACAGCAAATAAGGAAAAAAACAATAGCAAACAAACAAAAACCAAACAAACAAACAAACAGAGCTTGTTCATTTCATCCTCTCTAGCAATCTGGGGTTTATGATTTTCCTTCCCCTGTAGATGTGACTGCAGGAAGAGAAGATACCAGCCATGAGAGCCCAAGTACTGAATATCCACATAAGCATTATCGTTTTGTAAAATTCCAAAATAGCCCTTCAATATACTTGTATTGTATGTCATGTTCATGAATGTGATTGCTAAATAAACTGCACCTGAGAGTTAGACCCATTCATCCAATTCATTCTGGTAGTATTTTCTACCTCCCCATATAGTTCTGGGCACCAGGTGTTTAGTGAGAGCAACTCACGCAAGCTTCCTTTCCCCATACAGTTTACATTTCAGCATTAGATGTCAGGTAATAAAATGACAAACATTAAAAAATTCAAGTGAGCAGTGCCATGGAGAAAATACAAGTGGATAATGGCATGGGGATGAGTGTGTGTTTATGAGTTGGGGGTATTGAATTAGGGGAGGTCCTGACACAAAAATTAGAAAGAATGAAGTGAGCAACCAGACAGTGTAGGAAGTCAGGCTGGAGAGTTTGTTGGGGACCAGAAGATAGAGGTCCTCATAGGGCAGAATTGTGATTGCACTCAGAGACAGTGATTTGAATACATGCAGGTTACTCTTCTCAGGTAATAGGAAGTCTGGAGGTGGAGGTAGGTTGTTCTTGGCGTTACTTTAGTGATCCAAAGTTTCTGGGATGTGGTCTCTGGGATACTCATAGTCTTTACTTCATGATTCCAATAAGGTTACTATAGCTCCAACCAACACCATTATATTCTGGACAGGAAAAAAAAACAAAACAAAAACACAAACAGAGGGCAACCAAAATGAGGTGAAACCTATATCAGAAAAGTAAAAATTATTCCAAAACTCTCTAGCAGAATTCCATATTATTAGCTAGCACTCTTTCATGAGACTGGCTACTCCTATTTGAAAGAGAAGTTGGGAATTAGGGTTTTTTGCTGGTTTTGACATGTTTTTTTTTTACTAAGTTGTACATATTTCTGATTCCTGTCAAAAAGTGTCCTGATAAGAAGGTATACTGGATAATCAACACTCTAGCCTCTGAAGTTTCTATTTTGTTATATGTGTGTTAGGAAGCCCTGAGATGCTTTATGAGGTGAGCTGTATGACTGCATTTAAATTGTCCACAGGCACTTTGACTGCTGCAGGTAAGATGAGTTGTAGGCAGGTGGGAGTGGAAGCTAGAACACGGCTGGGGAAGTTACTGCAGACTTCTGGGTGAGAATATGGTGGCCTTGCACATAGTGGAATTAGTGGAGATGGAGAGAAGGAGAAAGAATAAGAAAATATTATGAAAAAAAAAAACAGGACTTGCTGATGGAATTAAATTGAGGAGTGAGTAAGAGAAAGCCCCAAGGATGGATGAACCCCAGGATTTTGATCTGAACAGTTTATGGTCTATGGCGCCTGAGATTTGGGTACTGGGTAGGGGAGCAGGATGTGGACGTCAAGAGTGCTGTGAAAATGTGCTATGTTGGAGATGCTACTAGAGGTCCAGATGCCCATGCCTCTGAGTCCTGAGGTTTGAGGACAGGACAGGTGGGCAAATACAGAAGCAGCTGGGCCAGGAATTGTAACCACAAGAGTCACTTGTTGATACAGGTGGAACCGGCAAGTCCAATTCTACACGCCCAGTTCCATGAAAAGGCTCTCACTGTAAGTGCTGTGAAACTCTGATTTGGGCAGCAGCATCTCCTGTACTGAGGGACTGCAACCCTTTTCCTGTCTTGTGGGAAGGGAGGTCTTCTAAAGTCCTAGGACCTACTTCACCACCACCAATTCTACTACAATGACTACTCATGGTAATAATTCCTTGTACACTTAAGTGCCATCAATTAAAAATTAATAATCAGAGCTGGGGAAGAAAGATGAATAGGCAGAACATGAAGGACTTTTAGGCAGTGACAATACTCTGTGTGATAATCTCTTGATGTATACATGTCATTATGCATTTGTCCAAACTCAGAATAGAGAACATTCACTCTTGAAGTCTTCAGGAGTGAACCTTAATGTAAACCCTGGACTCTGGGTAATTATGTGTCACTGTGGGTTCATCAGTTGTAACAAATGTACCATCTTGTGGGGGATTTGAAAACGGGGGAGGCATGTGTGAGATATACAGGAAATCTCTGTATCCTCTTCTTAATTTTTCTGTGAACCTAAAACTGCTCTAAAAAATATAGTCTTAAAATAAACAAAATATCATAGCTTTCAGGTGAAGTAGTGATGCAAAAGGGTCATCCCGTGGACTAGCCATACTCAATAGCACTAGTTACACCTGAACAGGGCCCCTACCCCAACACCCAGAAATCCACCTTTAAACCTGATGGTGGGTGTGGTTCCTCTTCTTATTTCTCTTCCTATCTCTCTCTGCCCTTTTCTGCCCTTCCCAACAGTTCTGCTCAGAGCCATCATGAGGTGGGCAGAACATGTGGAAGGCTGTGCACATCCCTGCAAGGTACAGCTGACCCAGCTTGTCTCATCCTAAGAGAGGTGTGGAAGGTGTCAATACCAAGATGTAGCCCTGAATGGGTGTCAGAAACCAAGCAGGAGCAAAGAGGGTCTTCATGGGAGAGTGATGGGGTCGACAGAGCTCGGAGCTTAGTTTCATACACATAGATGCCCTAAGGACCATGGCAGCCTGTCTTCTCACTCTCGGATGAGGGAGTTAAAATAGGGGGAGGGAGAGAACCAGGATGTGCCTTTACCTTCTACTGGAATTGGTGATGCCGTGGATTCCAAGAAATACAGATGTAGACACAGCTAGAAGTGTGAATGCATTTGTGTGTGTGCACAGGTGTGCATGTTCCATATACACTTCTGGTTTTGTGCACTGAGGTAAGCTGGGAGTAGCAATACCCAAACAGCAGTGGAACAGACCAAAAGTCTAGACCTCACCTTCTAAATGTCATTTTCCACTAAGAGGAATCTTGGAGAAATGGCTGTTTCTGAGGTCGGAGCAGAGAATAGACAAGATGAGGCTAGAACATCTGTAGCAAAAAGCAGGGACATGTTTAAAGAATGAAGAGTAGATGGGCCAAAGGCCACAGGGGTCACCAGCTTAATTTTAGCATCAAAATTATTAATGACAATAGGGTATTACAACATCATACAACAAAGGAAACCATGAGTGCATAGTGGTGTTAATAAATACTTAGAGTATTTAATGAAGAAGGGGATATTTATATGATTTCAAACTACTTTGAACAAACCCAAGCTGGGAAACATTCTCCAAAACAAATGACCTAAAATCCTAACAAGTGTTGAGCTCCTTAAAGTCGTAGAAAGACTGACACATGCCAGCCAAATGCGACCCGGCTTTCTGAAATGCACTCATCCTTATGTTAAAAAAGACATCGGGACTATTGGTTAAATTTAAATTAAGGTCTGAGGGTCAGAAGGTAGTGGCATGTCAAGGTTGATCTCCTGATTTTGATGGCTGCATTTCCTTTACGTAGGAAAGGGTTCCATTTTTTTTTTTTTTTTTTTTTTTTTTGCTGTACGCGGGCCTCTCACTGTTGTGGCCTCTCCCATTGCTCCAGACGCGCAGGCTCAGTGGCCATGGCTCACGGGCCTAGCCGCTCTGCGGCATGTGGGATCCTCCCGGACCGGGGCACGAACCCATGTCTCCTGCATCGGCAGGCAGACTCTCAACCACTGCACCACCAGGGAAGCCCCAAGGTTCCCTTCTTGATAGAAAATACATAAGTAAGTAGTCACATGTGATGGAACATGGGGTTAGTAAGTTACTTTCAAATGTTTCAAGGGAAAAAAAAGGTATTTGAAGCACACTTCTAAATTTTCTCTGGGTTTTAAATCATTTTAATTTAAATAATAATAATAATCATAGCATCAATATCCTAGTAATTTAAAATACTTTCTTAGATTAGCTGCCCTTTCAGAATTTTCTAGCATGTCAGGGGTGATGAGGAACACTTTCTACTTGCTCGTATTAAATGGATAACATGGTGCATTCATTCAGTCATAATATAAACACATCACTGACATTTGAACCATACTCCATGTTCTCAATAAGACACTGAGTAGGATTAGATGCCAACTTGCCATAAAATCAAATTTTATTTCTCTGACTGTAAATATGTCCACGAAACACCTGCTGGGAGAGAACTGGTTTTTACTATGATAGCAAAGTAGAAGATTCCATGAGTTTCTGGAAGCAGTGAGAGAGTTCGCAGTTCTCTGGAGAATGCTAGGGCTGGGTGAGCACATAGTTTACTAACTGTCCAGGAGAAGGAATCACTGGAAATGCCAAGTTGTAATTACTGCTTACAGCTTCACCGCCATGACAGCATCATTTGAGTCACTCTGTTTGTTGTTGATTCCTGAGAGAACACCCTCCAAAGAATGGAAGCACATAATTACCAGCATTTAGTGCAAACCCTTTTGGAGAAATTCACAGTTAAACCCACTCTTTAGAGGCAAATAGCAAAGGGGCTTGTAATTAGATGAGCTACTTTTAAACATGAACCGACATAGATAATGCTAGATAATTAGTAGATAATTTTCTAGGTATTCCTGGCACTGAGAGCTAAAAGCAAAATTAAGTCAGACCAAGCACTCTGAGAATTGCCTGTGGCCAGCGAGCTGTTAGTGTTAATTGGGAAGAGTGAGGGGGGAGATCTTGGCGCTGGAATCAGAGAGAATTTTTCTCATTGTCCAGTGAATCACCGGGTCTGACAGCGGCTGAGAGCACTAATAATTTGGCAGTTGGAAGGTGGTTGGTGATGGGAGTTATTTATTGGAAACTGTTCTTAGCTTTAATCACTGGTTTGCATAATATTTGAATTATGGGCGGGAAGGTGTTTAGGAAGATTTTTAATAATCAGGTGTGTGTTTAGATTTTCCAATAGCACACGTATTTAGTAAACTGCTAATCGGTATATTTACGTGCATGTTCCAAGAACCAGGTTGATTGGGGCCATACCCAAATATGGAGGGTTTGGAGAGTTTCTTGCATGCCGCTTTTTGGGAATTCTACTTCAAGATTTCCCCAAAAATGTCAAGAATGAGACCACTTAATTACAACTCTGTAATTTTTATAAAAATGTGTTAAGACAGAAGTGGGTCAAATGTAGGAAAAGTGAAAAAAACAACAACAACAAAAAACTCATGAGAGAAAATCAGGGGGAAGTAGCTCAAGATTTTCTGTTACTGAACACTTCTTTAGAAGAGCTGTATCCATTTCATTAGTAATACACTGTTAAGGGTAGAATTCCCTAGCCAGGCTATCTGGATTTGAGATCCCACACCCACACTCATGTATATGTTGTGAAAAGCGCATTTATTTAGTTGAGAGCTAGGAACTGTGGCTCTCAGACAAATTATAGCACATATTCCTTGCATGAATCAGGGTATATAATTTTCTTTCCTTACTCCTCAGTTTCCCATGCATAAAAATGGAATAAGATCCATGTACACACAAGGCATTATTCGAAGCCTCAAAAAAGAAAACGTGTTCAAAGTTAAAATTCCAGAATGTTATTATATAAAGGTTGATGTTATTTTCATGACCATCACAGTTTAAGGAAACCATGCAATGAAAGCACAGGATAGGAATCTATCTCATCAGAAGAAATTGAAATAAAAGCTTAAAGTACTGTGAAATGCACTGTCAGTTAAAAAAGGACAACTTTTCTCATTTTTAATATCATCTAGCCCTAAAAATCCAGCTGCCCACCTGTCAATAATTTCCTGCTCTGTCCTTCATCCTCCACATCCTCTGGATTGATAGACCCTGCACACTCTTTCTGGGCAGTATTTCCTGCACTAACTTCGTCAGCCCTCCTTAGTCTCTGTTCTTATCTCCTCCTCTTTGAAGCCTCCAAGAATTTCCTGTTTAATGGGCCTGTTGTCAGTGCCCCCTTTCAAGTGGTTTTCCAACTAGTTTAGTGACAAAATTCTACATAATCTCTATACTAAACTTGAAGTAAATAGTTCTATAATTTAGTGTTAAATATGAACTTGTATTTAATTCCAACACAGACAACATACGCTTGAAACAAAAATTATTTTTAGTTCTGAGCAGTTTCAGAATGGGGGCGCACTTTAAAACAAACAAACAAACAAATAAATAAATTTATTTTTGGCTGTGTTGGGTCTTCGTTGCTGCGTGCGGGCTTTCTCTTGTTGCAGCGAGTGGGGGCTACACTTCATTGTGGTGCACAGACTTATTGCGGTGACTTCTCTTGTTGTGGAGCATGGGCTTTAGAGCACAGGCTCAGTAGTTGTGGTGCATGGGCTTAGTTGCTCTGTGGCATGTGGGATCTTCCCGGACCTGGGTTCAAACTCATGTCCCCTGCCTTGGCAGGTGGATTCCTAACCACTGCACCACCAGGGAAGTCCTGGGGGCATGTTTCTTGTTTTGTTTCTCATCTGTTTCTGTGCATTGCATACAGGGCTTCAGTATCTGATTTGGGCACCTGAGCTCTGGGCTACGGTTGGGAAGGGAGCAGTGCTCTAAGTGACCTCGCTTTGAGAACCATCTCTCCAGAGAGCAGGTAGAACTATCTCCAATCCAACTTTTAGCCCATCACTCCCCATGCAGAACTGGACTGTGAGGTCTGCTCTCCTGAGGCTATGACTTCAGTGAGCTTTGCAGGAGCAGAAGTTTTCCCAGCAGAATCTATACCATGTGTGTGCATCTCCACCTGAACTTGATGTCTCTGGACGTGGTTGGAGGTGGGTCATCTCCTCCGTGTTGACACTGGGGATGGATGGACTCCCTGGAGGAAAAGGTGGCCTCATTTACCCACTAGAGATCTAGCAGGATCTTGTGAGCCAGGTACGGTGGTTTATTTGAAGTGAAATTGCCTTTTGTACTTCCAAGTACATTCTTATCCCAGCTAAATTGTGAGATTAAAATGAGTTTTTAAACCATTTTTATCCCTCAAATCAAAATGAAACAAAATACTTCTGGCGGGGATTAAAGATGAAATCAAACCCTCTGGGCTTTATCAGAACAATTCAGGATCTGCTGAGGTTCCTCGTGCCCAGGAAAGAAGGCTTCTCCTAGGGAGGGAATCAGGTTTGCACAGCTCATCAAGGCCTACCAAACCCCGAGGCTGGGCAGTTTGTCTTCAAGTTACAAAAAAACCTTTATCCATTTGCTTTTAATGATACACTAGCATGATAAATCACCAGATATTGTAAAAGCTTAAGATACTACAGCAAACTGCCACAGAAGAGATATTCATTTCACACAGTTCTGAAAGCTGAGGAGTCCAAGGTATAGGTGCCAGCTGATTCTGGTGTCTGGGGAAAACCCTACTCATGGCTTATAGACAGTCACCTCTGGCTGTGTTCTCACACAGCTGAGAGAAGGAGAGGCCCTGGTCTCTCTTCCTCTTCTCATAAGGGCACTAATGCCATCATGAGGTCCCACCTTCATGACCTCATCTAAACATAATCACCTCCCAAAGTCCCCACATCCTGATACTGTCACACTGGGGATTAGGGCTTCAACACGTGAATTTGGGGGAAAGGGACACAGTCAGATCCCTAGTAGGGTTGTAGGAGGGTCTCAGGGATGTTGGCCTGCAGGGCAGATGGTTCAGGCCCTGAGATACCTCACAAGAGGTCAGAAAGGGGAGGTGTGGCCTTTTAGTTCCCATGAGAAGGCAGGTTCTCACCACCTTCAAATCTGCTGAAATGTACCTCACTCACCCATGGGCTTTGTGGTGCCTGCACAGACCTGGATGTCCCAGAGTGGCTGCGGGTCATCTCAGCTTAGAAGCCCTGTCCTCAGCTACACCCCATGTCTCCCTTCAGAGCTGCAAGCCCAGTAATTGCTGTCTGGTGGCCTCCAGGAGTTACAGATGCATCCAAAGTCTCTTGTCGCTGAGGCCAGGCTGGTCTCCCCTGCTTCTGAACCCTGTTTCACGAAGGGGATAAAAAGCAAGTCATGAAACAAAACCCACTTCTAGTGGTGGGTCTAGAGGGATGGGCCAGAACCAGGCTTCTGAGTTGTGCAGACGTTTGTGAAGCCAAATCATTTCTTCCCCTCTTTTCTCTCTTCTACTTTCTCCCATCAGTTTCTTTTGCTTATTGTTAGAAGTAACTCACCTCCTTCCTCAAGGTGCCTCGTGAATAAACACTTTGACCGATGACATCTCCTCCTCCAAGCTGTGTGGACACATTCTTATGGCACATAGGCTCCGTGGCCTTCATAGGCCCCACGCACTCTGTTTGGAGGGGTGGGTGAGGTGGGGTGGAGGATCCATCCATCTTTGACCTGCAGCTCTGAGCCCGAGGCCCTCACAGCCCACAGCTCCCACAGGCTTCCTGCTGCCTGGAGGAGATGGCGGCTACACTGCCTACCACTGAGCTGAGCAAGAGGAGGATTGGCCTGAGTTTAAATGCTTGGCCCCAGTGGGAGAGCAGCTCTGCCCCCTGGCCCCTGCAGGAAGAAAGGATTTTAAGAAGCCTGCTCTTTTTCTTGCAGTCTATTTGATGCAAACTATACTCCTGAGTAAAAATTTGGCGTGGAAGTTGATCCATAAAAATGTTAGTCTCTGAAGAAATCTTATGAATTGAAATATATTAAAATGAGAAAGTCCTCTAGGAGCTACGCCCACTGGTTTCCTCTCTGAAAAGTGACACATGGGTAGAGTTCTTCATGCTCCCAGCTCTTTAGTCCTGGGGGCTATAGCACTTCCCAACCATGTCTTTCACCAGGTACCAGGAGCCTGGTTTTTGAGTCTTTGTTGCATGCAAAGCATGGATGACACTTGAAAGAAGAGCCTTGCTTTAATGTATATACATGGGCCAAGCTCTTAAAAACACATTGGTAGCTGTTCAGAGCATAGATCCTGTGTTCTCAACATAAGGAAAAAAAAATTATTGAAGTATAGTTGATTTACAATGTCCTATTAGTTTCAGGTGTTCAGCACAGTGATTCAGTTATTTTTCAGATTATTTTCTCTTATAGGCTATTACAAAATATTGAATATAATTCCCTCGGCTATACCTTGTTGTTTATCTATTTTATACATAGTAGTGTGTATATGTTAATCCCAAACTCCTGATTTATCCCTCACCACCCTCCACTTTCCCCTTTGGTACCCATGACTTTGTTTTCTATGTCTGTGCGTCTATTTCTGTTCTGTAAATAAGTTCACTTGTATCTTTTTTTTTTTTTTTTACATTCCACATATAAGTGGTATTATAGGATCTTTGTCTTTTTTACATATATGATCCAAGGGCATGCTTCCAGGCAGCCCTCATCTCATGTTCCAGGGGGCTGGTGAGGGGTCAGAGTGGGTGTTCTGAGTCGCGGGTACAAACATACAACAGAGATGACTCAGAAACCTGTGTGAGCACTTGTACTTCAGGGTGTGGATGGGTCATGCTATACTCTCCTGTCTTGCTCACAAATTATTCAGCAAAGACATCTCTTCCTTGTTAACAGGGACACGAATGAGAAAACCCAGAAAGACGAGAAGGTACTTTCTGGAGACCATAGAGTATGTGTTAAGAAAGTAACCTGTGCATTTTGCATATTCATAATCAATGTTAAATTTTATTCTTGCCTACAAGCAATTGATTTTTTTTGGTGTTCAAAGTTAAGCATCAATGCATTATAGTTAAATAATTACCATTAATTATTCATGAATTAAAAGTAAATGATTAACTCATTAATTTTGAGCAACTGAAGGTGAGTAGAGGGAGGACATTTCAGAAGCAGGTGCTTTACAGAGAGAGCACCCTTTGCAGCCCCTGTGACTCAGGGAGGCGTGAAGCCCAGCTGAGGATGAAAGTTGAATTTGAGGAACAGACCATGACAGCCAGAAACAATTACAAAGTAACCCCTGCACTTTACACTCAGTGCTCAGAGGACCTAAACACGGTCCTGAGCCTCTTCATTACTAACTTGCTTGTAATTAACCTGGGTGATGGTTCTAGAAGGTCATTCTGGTCTGGGGCAACTGAGCTGCCGTCAGAGGCCCTGAGCTGTGTTGGGACAGACCCAGAGGCACTCGGCTGCAACTGAAGGACAAAGCACCTTGCGGATGCTGGTAAACCTCTTGCGTTGCTACAGTGTTTTAAGTTGTTATTATAACTTAGTCATCTATTTTGTGATTAACTGTGTGGGTGTGTGGTTCCGCAGGGAGGGTGAAGTTTTTAAGGAGCTTCTGTGTGATGACAACTTCCTGAAATAATCAGTTTTTCCAGAAAATGGGCCCTGATTTGATCATCGAATGGATTTATTGCAGTAATTTAAATGCCTGGATTTAAAAACTACCAAAAGTTATTTACTTTAAGATATTACAAATAGCTCACATACAGAATGTGTAAACGCGGCTTCTCTACCTTTCTGATTTCTGTTGGGTGCAGCTCCATCTGGGTGTCACTGGGCTTATGCTCTGCCCTCCACAGTAAAAGCCGCCCCACATGATGTTCAGAACCCCTTGAGCGTGTCTTGTGCCTGGAAACATGGGTCGCATAGACCCTGCTAATCTCTGGGGCTGGTGGGGGCATTTCTTCCTCTCTGTGAAATCCACCAAGCTCATCATGGGCTCCTGAAGGGGGGCTGTGCCTTCCCCTAATGTCCTCTCTCCTTCCTGGATGTTCTAGTCTCTGGAGACGCTGAGATTTGGAACAGCTGGTGTTTAGTGAGCCATCTCCTTTTTGGGTTGGGTGGCATTCCCCCAACACTCGGCCGGAAGCAGCCTCTGGATTTTGACCTCCTTACACTGCACTTGGGTTGTGTGCACATGCACCTGTGTGTCATTGTGGTTGGCCGCCTACTGGCCCACTTTGGTTGTATGTGCTCATCCCTGCAATAAATATTACTGTGTACCCTTCTGCACCCTGCTGTGACAAGATAGTAAACCTTGAAGCTATACCAGTGCAGAGAGAGGAAACTACAGACACCTAGAGAGATGACAAGGTAATGTCCCCCAGGTACCCATAAAGGACACCATTTTTCTTTTCTGTTGTCATCGACAAATAACTTTACCTACCACTTAAGCTCAAAAAAATGATGTAGTCGGACACACTGAAAATGAAACAGTGGTGAGGAAAGAGAATATACAAAGAGCAGCCAAACACAGTTTTATGCTATTAATAAATATTTAAATCCTTCAAATATATTAATTATTGCTCCAATGACTTTCCAATTAAAAAGGAGAGTCCAAATCAATTTCATATGCTCAGCCTGGTTGAAACTCATAAGACCTTCCTGTTGAACTGAATACCTGACAATAAAATACACAACTGTATATGTTAATAAAATGAATTTTCTTTTAGACAAGAAAGGGCAATGATTATCATCCTCAAGGGTAGATCCTTGTTCTTTGGAAAGTATTCAAGGCTTAGGTTTTTCAGAAAGGAGGAAGGGAAGAAGGAACGGAGGAAAGCAAAGTACTTTGTACTGGCTGACAGCTGATTAAAAAGAAAACGTCTGTTTTCAACAGGTTCTTTAAAATAAAGTGTTCTGATTTCATCACTGTCTTTGAAAGAGAGCACCAGAGACATGGCCTTGCTGTTCACATTTCCTAGTCACCGCCACCCCTCCCTGGCACTTTCCAGTGAGAGTCTTGGACCGACCCCAGTAAGATGCTTCCAGAGGGGTTGTCACAACCATTGACCGATGATTTGTTTGGCCAACCTGTCAGAGCAATCCAACCGCTTGCTAATTTAAGGCAAGGTCTTTATTTGAAAACATCAAATGTGTTTTACTATACACATGGGGGTCAGGGACTCCCCTGCCAATGTAGAAGTTTCTGCTCATTTCAATAAATCAGCCATGTGAGTGTCAAGAGGAAAGGATGCTTGAGGGTTTGGAGGGTGGTGGGCTCCCTAGTCTGCAGAGGCAGAGAGTACTCAGGGGGCTATCCAGGGCTCCCAGGAGGTGTCAATGGCTGCAAGCCTGTCAAGATGTCTGTAGTTTATATAGAAAAGACAATGTGTCAGGTTAGTAAGAAGGTGTAACATTTCCTACAGGTGAGCTTAGCTGATCAAGGGATAAAGAGAACTTTTGTTGCCCCTTTGGAAAGATGTATCGTAGGTTTAACCTGCGCTTTTGATGTGAGCTCTGAAGGCTTCCAGAGGCTTGGGGGAGGGGCGTGTGGTGTTGGAGATTGGGCTGGTCCTTACTGTGGAGATGAGAGCTCCCAGAGTGACACAACACGTTGACCTGAATGCCAGAGAGAAGAAGAGTGCAGGGCTTTGTAGGGTCAACAGTGGGGCCCTCTGAGTATCCTTTCCCCTCTGAACCTCTGAATCACTCCAAAAACGAATCGAGGTTTCTTATTGATACACCAGAAATTCACTCAATCTAGGAGCACTTTCTGAAGGAGGACCTGCAGTTACTATTAGTAAAGGACTAATCAAAGAATGTGGATATTTTTGAGGGCCTTAGTACGGAAAGCCCTGTTCTACCCTCCTGAGGAGGTTCTGGCTGGAAGAAGCTCTGCAGAGTCCCAGGAATTGGTGTCTGCCTCATGGGCCAGCTCAATGCACCCCATCCTATAGGGTGAAATCTTACAGAACTGCTTTACAAAGATCAGGTTGGCTCAGAAGGGATCATGACATTGCCACAGGAGTGGGCTTTCTTATCTGGGTCCACCGAAGGAGTCAGAATTTAGGGGTGGGATGGGGAAGCCTACAGACCAAGCTCTCTTCTTCCATTTAGCTGGGATATTTACAATGAGTCCCTCCCTCCGTTCCTAAGGTACCCTAGTTTCATTCCCAATCCCAGACTCTAGCCAAACCGGACTCTAGCCACCCTATTCTGGTGAACGTGAGTAGTTAACTTCATATACAACTGGCTGGGTTTGGAAAAAATAATAAGACTAGAATGGTTATCAAAGGGTTATCAAGGGTTATCTAATCCCTTGTAGAATAAGCAAGCCTATGGCTCGCTTACCTAATGTCAGCTCAGGATGATCTGTCTTAAATGGAGAATTTCCACTGTGCCTGTTTTCTCTTTGTTTTATTTTTTCACACATTAGACAAGGAAAGTTACCAGATTTGTAGAGTTTTATTCAGTAACATGAATCATTGCACGCCGTTTTGAGGAAGTATAAAGCCACAAACAAGGCAAGTGTTTAAAGAGCTACAGCCAGAGAGATGGTCCCTATTTTCTAATGTTGATTCAGGACAGTGGAGACAGCCAGGTGGTCACATGGGCACCTCGCTGTGGGAAATTCACAGGAGCTGGGGCAGGAAACAGGAAAATTAAGTATTACCATACATCCAGGCATTTCCATCTCTTAAAATGCACCATTAAATAAAAGGCCCTATAGGGTTTCCTCCAAGGGCACTATATCATCAGCAATATGTAAATGTTGTCTTTGTCAGTTTATTTTTCCAGGTGAAAACTCTTCCTGTCTGTGAAAGGAGGCTTTTGTGGCCCCAGCTCCCTGGTTTGCAGTAAAATCAGAAGGGATCAGACTCCTGTGGAAAATGCACTGTCTAAACTTTACATTTAATACCTAGTCATCAGAGCAGGGGGAGGATGAACAGACACACGTAAAGATACATTTGTTCTGATTTAATTTTAGGGAGGGCACGGGGTAGATACGGGGAGAATGTTGTTCTGTCTGTTAACTGGGACCAGCTCCCAGGTCGGAAGGTAAATGAGCTTTGTGGGGATAGAGGATAGTTTGTTTACTTCATAAATCATAGTTATGGCAATAGTTTTCCAACAAAGCAGCCACAGTCCTTTCATTGGATCCTTTTCCTACCAGGGCTAAATTTCTCATCGGAGGACACCAAACTGGGGAAGACTTGGTGGCATTTCACAGGCACCTTGGACCCGGTATCACCAAGCGGGGCTTCTCTAAAGAATGTGTGTCCTGGGAAATCGTGACCAAGGGGATTCTACAGCCCTACAGCTGGGTGGCCTCTCTCCTTGGATGTGTTTCCAATTATGCTGTTTTAGATAAGCCAGCATCTGAGAAAAAGGTTCTGAAGCCAATGCCACATCCTGGTTCTGTGGGACATGTCTGCCTTTACCTCTGAGGCATGTACTCAGGGCTGCACCCTTATTGCTTTAGTGATGTTGTGGACTCAGGAAAGAGCAGGTAAGACTCCACCCCTGTCAGGAAGCCAGGCCTCCTCTCCTGCCTTCTCCTTCTGGGACCTCCTCACATCTACTAAAGACTGTGGCATCTTACAGCTGGATTTCAGCAAGGGCGGGATCCAGCCAGGGGGTCGGGTCTGGCTGATGGGATGAAGGGAAAGGGCTCTGCCCAGGGGTCCTGCTCACCCCGGCCACTTTGGAATCCCCACACCTGCTGGAGTCCAGGGGCCTGCTGGCCTGGGTCCCGTGTGAGACAGAAGAGCTAAGGGAGTTTTCACACAAACCAAAATTTCCCAAAATAGAGGGAAATGAAAATAAATTGTAATTAAATGCAGCTTTTCAATTCAAAAAGAACATCCTAGAGTAGATAATGAGTTTGATGGACGGCTTCGTTTCCACTTGCATTGTTTTGTGCAGAAAAACTCAAAAGTGCCCTGTGACAGGGTTGCCCATGTAGCATTTATCATAATATAGACAACATACTATAATATGTTAAAATTATAGTCACTAGACATATACCAAAGACCATGCCTAAGTATAATATACAAGAGCTTGGCTTGTCTTTTAACCTCATAAGACTCATGTGAGATTATTGTCAGTAGTTTCCAGATGAAACTGAAATTTAAATAATTTGTTCAAAGTTTCGCTAATGCTGCACCTAGTGCTGGGAGGTGGGCTGCTCTGATGTGGGCACAGTCTGAACATCCTCTACTCAATACCCTGTGGTGGCCTACATGGGAGAAGAACCTAAAAAAGAGTGGACATATGTATGTGGATAACTGATCCACTTTGCTGTACACCTGAAACTAACACAACATTGTTAATCAACTATATTCCAATAAAAAAAAAATATTAAAAAGAACTTCTTGCGTCTGAGAGCTGAGCCCAAGCAGAGATACGTGGGGTTCCAGATAGCTGCTCTGTGTGAGGACGTCCTACCCCATAACCCGTTTCCAACACCAGCTCTGGTGAAGCAGGGATCAGTGTGGGGAAGAGCAGCCACTCAGCTGCCATAGCCTGGGGTCAGATCCTGGCTCTGCTGGAGAATGTGACTTCTCTTCTCACCCATAAAATGCGGATCATTCATAATCCCTTCCGCACAGCTTTGTTCTCCTGCCCAGGCCTGGTCGGCAGCCTGAAGGAATCATCAGTGTCATCCCCAGAACACAGGGGAAAGGCCCAGCTGAGTGGCGCTTTGTCAAGTGTATAGAAAACACCTTCTACGTAATAGTGTTAGTAGACACACTGCTTTGTAGTTTGAAAAATTGTCATTCAAATTACATAAAGGATCCATTTAATCTTCTATGTCCATTTACTGGGCGTTTGGGTTTTGTGCCATGGGTTGGGCAATAAGACCTGTTCTCTGTCTCAAGCAAGGACACAGAATGTGTGGAAATAGAGGAGCTACAGCTGAGTTTGGTGCGTGAGGGATGGAGGAATAAAGCACAGAAGGAAGGCACCCAGATAGAGAACCTGGGTTCCACACATTTACCTCCCTCCCCCCTTGTGTTACAGCAACACTTCTTCCTTCTGCCAATCAGGGTGGATTACCCTTGACAACATGGTGACATGTCTCCTGGCCCCTGAACACAAGAAGCTCAAGGAGCCCAGGAAGCTTACAATTCACTGGCTTTTGGCTTTGCCCATTGGCAAAAGTGGGCCCTCTGGAAGAGCAGATCTATCACTTTGCAGAGCGCAGAGCTGTGGGGATGGGTCACTGTGAGTGATCGTTATAGGGTTTACACTCCTGTAAGCCCAGGGATTCTGCCTGTTGGTAACACAACTCTGTGCAAAGATCTTTGTTTAGAAATACACACTGTGCTCTGGAGCATGGCACTCTGTCCTCATAGTGTGTGGTCACCAAGCTGACACTTGACTTTTCCAGCACTCTTTGTGGAACAGTGGACTCTAGATGACATGACTGTGGACCCCATAGTCTTGGGCCCACGCCTGCAACTCTTGTGCTGAAAGGACCACCCTGATTTGTAGGGTATCATGTGGGATCCAGGCTGGTCAATAGGCCCAGAATAGTGGTGCTGGCTGAGCTCCTACAACAGCAAAGGCAAACTCACATTCAGAACACTCTCTTCTCTGGTGGGAATGCACTGCTGGCCCGTCAGTTGGAGGGGACCCAATCTAGACACCTAGTTGTCATTTGGTCTCTGGAATGTTGCCTTATCAGGGGCTCAGCGTTAGTCTCCGGGGCTGGCAGGTTGACATCAGCTGCAGGAGTAGCCAGGTCAGCCGTGGTCAATGGAGTCCATTATGTTGGCACATGCATGAACTCCATCTGTGCCACCACGACACTTGTCCATGTGTCCATTGGGTCAGCCTGGGGAGAGGTGATGACAGGAGGACACTGCCGCTATTATTTTTCTTTTTAACATCTCTTCCCTGGTGAATGCTTTCTGATGGAAATTGATATGTAACACACAGATCTTCAAACTTTATGGCCACTTCTATGTATTCATCCCCATGCTTCTGCCACAAACCTTCTTCCCTGATCTTCCAATCTTTTTGCTTCTTCTAGGTGATGACCAGTTGGCTAGGCCAGTGGCCACTGCCCACTGCCCATGAGTTTATACATATGCTCTTGGGCCCTTTCTCTTTCCACAAGGAGGACATGACAAAGTTCACTGCTGAAGGTTTTCCTATTGAGATAATTTTCCTTGCTATTCTTTTTCAAAGCCACACCTGAATGAGTATGGAGGGTGACAGCTGTCTGTTTGTAACTTGGACTCATGAAAATATCCGTAAATTAAGTGCAGAGTTTCCCCTCCTTCTAGAGTTGGTCATAATCTCCTGTAGGGCCATAGATGTGAGCTAAGGAAGGTGTCTGGTACAAAAGTACTGAGTGCCACCATGGTCTGGGTGACCTGCCTATGCCCTTTGGTCCAATTCTATCTCAGATTTCCCACTCCCATCATTGGATAGATTTTGCTGGGTCAGCCTAAACTGGGCACTCAATGGGTCTGGCAGTACTCAGTTCATGTTGGAAAGTTCTAGATGCTTGGCCACTTGATGTCACAGGCAAGGCATTCCATCTCTTCCAGGGTCCAGTAGTCTACCTTTTTTGGGTTGAAAAAAGCATATCATTTTCAGCTGCAAGTGACATGGCCTGGCTTCAGACCCCCAGGGTCCCCCTGCATTGCAATTTTTAGTCTCAGGTGCACTGCATTCTTCACAAAACATATTTTCCCATCACTGATACCTCCAATAACATAGAGTCTGACAGATCATGTGATGCAAGTGGGAGGGCTTCTTTCACCACAATCAGGGTCTGCTGCGGAGCTCTTTTTCCTCCGGGCCCCAATCACAGGTAGCAGCCTTTTGAGTCACTCAGTTTAGAGACTAAAGGAGTCACCTGAGATGTAGAATATGCTCCTTACAGAAACTGAACAGGCCTACCAGGCATTGTGCTTGTTTCTTCATAGGATGGAGTACAAGGTGATATAATTTATCCTAGCATGACCCTAATTATCAGTCTCCTAAAATGTTTATGGATATAGCAGGTCTCTGAATCTTTGGAAAGTTTTTCTACCAACTTCAGGAGTGCAGGGTCTTTTATCAGTGGTTTATGCATTTAACCACCTCTTTCTCACCTGGCCTGATCAACATAATGCCATCCTTGTAATAGGTCAATGTCGAGGCACTCAAGATTCTTTGGACTGTATAATTGACAGAGGATGTATTTAATATAGTCATGGGGCAAAAACATAAATGCCTATTTGTGGTCAATTCCATGTGAAAACAAACTCTCATCTTGTTTACTGAATGAGATAGAAAAATACATGTTTGCCAAATCAGTGATCACATATGATGTCCCTGAGATTCTCCGTACCTGCTCTAGCAAACATACGTTAACTGACAGAGTGACTGAACTTGATTGAGGGGTTGAGTTTGTCGTAGTCTATGTCATTATTGAGATCCATTCATTTTCTAAAGAGGACATGACTGGTCAATTAAATGAATATATGAGGGGAATACCACCCTTGTACAATTTTGGTCCTTAATGTTGGCACTCATATTCATCATGGCTTCTGACATGCAATATTATTTTTGACTTTCTATCTTGATCAGGGTTGATAAGGTGTGACTTTCAATCCACAAACCAACTGACTGTTTTTAGGGTTGTACTTACTGTCAGATTTGTTCACAGCTTATATATTTGGTCACCAGGAAAATGAGCACCAAGTGGGTCCATCGATCTAACAGATTCACTGTAAGTTGGACCTAGGACAAGACTCCACTTATTAGCTGACACAGTATGTATTTACTCTAAGGTAGGGAAGACTCAATCAGGGTTTATGTCTCTAGGTATCAGTGTCCTCTTAGATACTGCACCCAACCATCATCAAAATAGCTGGTGTTTCCCTCCCCCCAAGGTACAGTTCCCTCCCCACCCCCACCAATGACCAGGTAAATGGTCACTGGTCCTTTGGGAAGGATAGGAAGAAGCATTATCATGTGTAATTGTCATGCTGCTGTAGGGTGTTCACTTCCAGGGCCTACTCAACTCTTCGGTCAGTGAGTTCTGGCTCTGCAACCGGCTCATGTCTGGAAATTGGGCAGGGGACCGGGACATTTTTGTGAGATGACTGTCCTCTCTTCCCATTCTCCCTGGATACCTTCTGCTGTTGTAACCCAACTAGTGTCTTTGCAGCAGCCCATCTCGGGATCCTGGGTTCTATGAAGTAGCTCTAGAACACCACTTCATCTGTTGGCCATTTGAAAAAGTACCAGCCTTTGGTACCAGTGTCTGGCCTCTATTGTTTCAGGGCCCCATCATCTCCATAACTATCAGTGAGAAAACCCTTATGTCACCCTCTCCTGTCATCTGCCTAGGCCTGCAGATAAGAGACAGCCCCAAACACTTTAGTGACACTTTTCCTTCTTGCCAGAGCATCCCTTTAGCTTTGGATACAGTTGAGTTCCTGGGTCTTCTTGGAAAAGGGGGTGGGTCTCTTGGCTCCACATAGTATATCCATTCCTGCCTGCCCTCTTTCTAAGCCTTTCATCCTTCCCACCATGGTCTGCAACAGCAAGTCTGGCATCTCAGCTGTTTGCAGACAACTGTTCTGTCTAGGTTTCTATGAGCAATTCTACTAGTAAGTACCCACCATTTCAGGACCTTTGCAAAAATGGTAAACTATCTATATGGGAAAAGCACTCCCAAGCCAAGATACTCTACCGCATCAATTTTATGTTCCCCTTGGTCAAGTAGCTTCAAACTCCAATTCTGTGTGTACTCCCTTATTCCTGCTGGTAAAAGCTGGCTAGGACTTGAAGATCTTTGGGGATTTAATCCTTTTCTTCCTGTATTAGTTTCTTGTGAGTGCTGTAGCAAATTTCCACAAATTGAGGGCTTAAACCAAGAGAGATTTATTTTCTCACAGTGCTGGTGGATAGAGATCAGAAACCAAGATGTCAGCAGAGCCAGGTTCCCTGAAAGGTGCTGAGTAGACCCTTCCTTGCCTTTGCCAGCTTCTGGTGGTAGCCATTGCTCTTTGTCATCCCTTGTCTTATGGCTGCATCACTCCAGTCTCTGCCCCTGTAGTCATATGGCTGTCTCTCTGTGGGTGCTAATCTCACATGGTGTTTTCTTCTTCTTATAAGAATACATCATCTATTGGGTTAGAGCCCATCCTAATGACTCCATCCTAAGTTGTTACATCTACAAAGACCTTATTTCCAAATAAGGTCACGTTCACAGGTACCAGGGGTTAGGATCTCAACATCTCTTTATGGGACACAATTCAGTAATACCTCCTAAAGACATCATCAGGTAAGTCGTGCTGCAACTTTACCCTAGTCATGGTCCTAGTGGGTGTGTGTGTGTGTAAAGAATCAGCAGATCGTGAGGGAACACCAGTTGCCTTCCAGAGGAGAGGCAATGTCTTCCAACACAGGGAGGTACACTTTTTCAAATTCTGGAAAGATGGGACAATTCTGAAGGTTCAGAGGCATCTGAGGAGTCAAAATTGGGGGGAATGTCTTCCAAGATGCATGCATGCCATGGGTCAGTATTATGGACTGCATGCTTGTGTCTCCCCAAAATTCCTATATTGAAACCTTAGACCCTCAGACCCCCAGTTTGACGTTATTTGGATATGGGAATCGTAGGGAGGTAATTAGGTTTAGTGAAGTTATGAAGATGGGGACCCATGATGGGATTAGCATCCTTCTAAGAAGAGAAAGACACTGGTGTTTTGTTTGTCTGTTTGTCTCTCTCTCTCTCTCTCTCTCTCTCTCTCTCTCTCACTCTCTCTCACGCACACTGAGGAAAGATCACCTGAAGACAGTAAGAAAGCAGCCAGCTGCAAAGCAGGAAGAGAGCCTCACCAGGAAAATGACTGGCCAGCACCTCGATGTGGACTTCCAGCCTCCAGACCTGTGAGAGACAACTGTCTGTTGTTTAAGCCACACAGTCTGTGGTGTTTGTAACAGCAGCCTGAGTTGATTTAAGGCAGTCAGTGTCCCAGATTTTTCCAATCAGGGCCCTAACTTTGGCAAAACAGAACAACCGTGGCTGGATGTTGAAACTTTTTTGAAATTTAGACAAACTATTAGGTCCAGGACTTAGTCTTTAGCAATTTCTGTCCATCTCCTCGAAGAGATGACAGATGCTTTGTATGCAATCCAAGAGTCTGCTTGGCCTACTCTCCCTCAGCGTCCCTTATCTCCCAGGAGACCATCAAAGATACTCAGCTATGGTGCCCCAATCCCACGCGCTTGTACCTACTATTTACACCATACCCCTCCAATATCTGGTCTGCAAGGGCAAGTCTATTCCCATCCACTGGTACACCCCTCCCCCCCAAAAGTCATTTCTGTGTCACTGTAACAGTTAAACTCCACTGTAAGTAGGGTCCATATTATTGGCACAGGACTACAACACAAGAGCAAATCTTTAGTAACAATCCTGTTTTATCCATTTTGTACACTCACTAGATTTTTTTTTTATGAAATCAAGTACTCAGTACCTTTCCACATTAATCATTCACCAAGATGAATTAATGCATGAGTAATTTAAGTGGAAAACTTAATTTTGAAATATTACTGAAAATATCTCTTTGAAGATATTGAACATGCTCTATTGATAATATAATGAACATGCTCTATTGATAATACCCAATACCCAGTAAGTCAGCATTTTTTCCCAAATCTCTTGAATTCAATCTACAGTATAGATTATCTCTTCATTCAACTAATGAAGAGCTTGTCTCACCAGCTTCGGATTTTAGGAGTGAAAGAATTTGCTCTATATATTTGAGACTCTTCTTTGAGAAATGAATTACTCATCAGTGGATGTCTGCCATCTGTTAAACCATGCAAATCTGGAAATCCTGGAAAGTGTTTCAGTGATTTTAAAGGAGAGGGCGGCTCCATGCCTTTTGAAAAGGATGATTACCTTCAAAGAGAAAATAAATTCTTCCTCAATAATAAATAGCACTCATACTTTTCTGCTGTGGGGAGATTTTCTTGGAAATTTGGAGGTGCCAAAACTAATCCTAGACAAAGCAACTGGGGAATTCCCAGAGCAAGCTGGGAAGTGGCTGAAGGCGGCACTGTTCACTTATCTCATAACGATGTCTTCCTGGAAGCTGGTACGTCCTTCCACTGCGCTGTGTTTCTGAAGCATATCAGTTCTCCTTAGATGAATTCTAAGGGGAAATGTTGTCTCTCTCAGTTCAAATTTAAAGTCCCTTCAGCAGACAAAAAAAAAAGACTGAGTAAAACAGCTGATTAAATTCGTGTTAATATTTTTGAGTAGTAAATCCATAACCTCTACATTGAGTGTGTATGTGTGTGTGTGTGTGTGTATAAAAGAACACACACATGCACTTCCTCACAGTATAATAAATGTCAGCAGACAAAGAAGGTAGAGAGTTTAGAACGGGGATGTCTAAAAATGGTGGTCTTCCAAACTGCTTTAGAGCCAGGAGACATCAATTGTGTGCCTGAGTTCAACCACCAGAGTCGTGGTTAATCTTCTGAGTACATTTGTCTTTACTGTTGCTACCACCTGCTCAAGAATTACAATGAAAATTTTGAGTGTGAGAAGATGAAATCAGGAGGGATTTTCTCTTTTTTTCTGGGGTGTGTATGACTACAAGGAAAACAAGGATGCCCTTAGCATTAACTTGCATCCCACATGATCCTACGCATCTCACACACAAAAGACATTGTGTGGTATGTATTATGTTCATCTCCCGTATACAAAAGTAAGAAGAGAGTGCAAAGAGATTTGTAACTTGCCCCAAATTCCAAAGCTTGATTTGGTGGAGAAAGGGTCCATGTAGGGACCCGTGAAGATGACATTGTGTGCTTTCCATGCTCATGAGGACGCCCTCTGGAGGTGAGGGGTCAGGGACCCCTGAGCCCACATGAGGTCGGGGTGATGCTCTCCCAGACACCCATTTCTCTGAGATGTGGTCGTCCAGCCTATTGGTTCCATGACTGCTCACCCTCTCTCCGGCTGTGGCATGAGAACCTTTCTGTGGAAGGACAGTAAGCTGATGTGTGCAGAAATGCCCCCGACACAGGCAAGGCAGGCAAAGGGCTGTGATTGAGATTGCAGGCAGGAGGCATCAGGAGACAAGACAGCCCTGCTAGGAAAAGACCCACGCCCTTCCTGGCTTTGTACACGAGGAGAAGATCCCGGTACCTGTTAGGAGTTTTGTTCTCTATCTCTGTTCTCACAGAGGATCTCCTCCATCCCTTCAAGCATCCAGGTGCTGGTGCAAGATGGAGCCGGCGCAGATGCTGGGGAGTTACCATGGATTCTGAGTGACTGTTAACCATGACGGGTCAGCCGACACAGTTCCTTTCAGTAGTTCTCCTGAGGGGGCCTTCAGTAAAGGAAAAAGTTGGTTTTTGAAGTAGCTTTCTTTTTACTTCCTGCTAACCCCCGGGAACTTCCTAACACAGCCCCTGTTGTCTTTCTTCTTAGAGGCAGTGGAGGCCCTGGCTGTGGGCTTTGCTCCAGACTCAGTGTGTTTCCAGGGCTCGTCCAGCTCCTTCTAATTGCAGCACGAACTGCTCTTGCAGCTGCAGGAGATGCTCCCCGTCCCGACTGAATCCTTTTGCCCTTGCTCTTAATTTCTGGCTGGCGTGGTTTCCTCTTGGGTTGAAAACCATAGCTCCCGCTTTTTTCTCAGGAAGCACTCATGATAACAGGGGGAGGGTATTATCAAGTGTTGGATTCCAAAGAGGGACGTTCTTTTCCTATCACAATGGGGGCATTCCAGATTATGGGGAGAAGGGCAGATTTTGTGTAAAGCATTGTGTCATTCTGTGCATGTTTGAGAGACACCCAAGCTATGTGGTGTCAAAGGCTTGATAATTACACTGGTGAGCCATTGAAGGTTATTCTCAAGGCAAAGGCTATAAACACACACACATTCTCTCAATTAACACAGTTGGAATTATAAGAACAAAATAGCTAGCTAGCTTTATGTCTAAATAAATGTCACAATCAGAATATATTTTAAAATGTTTATTATTTTTTTGATGAGAAAATTAATGTTTTAATGTTATCATCACATTATTCATTGCCTTTATTTAGCCTATTATTACCAGAGTTTGATAGCATTTGCTAATCGAAGTAGCATTTCTAGAGGAATCATTTAAGCAATTACAAATCATTAATGAAAATGTCTGTGGAATCAATGAACAGTGATGATTGACAGCTCATCGCAGAGTACAGCTCATTTCACAACTATTCTTTTTACATTTATTTTAAGTATGGAATAAAAAATAATTTTATTTTTAAATACATTTTCTCCCACTTGTTTTCTTTTGTGTCTGTATTTTTCTTCTTTTTTTTATCCCCAACCTTCTAAAAGTGGCCAATTTGGCTTCACAACAGAAATCAAATGCATCTTTGAACATCTAAATTTACTTTAAACTGACTCCATAGAAGGAAGGTCTCTATAACCCTTATAGAAGCAATATTCCTACCGCTTTTTTTTTTTTTTTTTTGGTTCCTTAAAAGTGCTTATCAAGATGAATGAGAACACTGGTGTGTAATTTCAAAGACGAAATTGCTTTTCTCTCCAGCTTTCCCTGAGCGTTTCAAGGTCACAGGTAAGGGAGGAAACCTGCAGCCGAGGCCTTCTCCTGGGTGTCTGACAGGGCACATTACCCTGGCAGCACAGAAATGCTCTGTGTTATTTCTCCTCTCAAAAGAGGGTGTGAAATTCCTACTCATTCACACATTGTTGGGTAAAACTGAAGTGGTAGGAGGAGTAAATGACATCCCCTGTTCCGTGTCCTCAACACTGTTTCCTGGTACAACTACTCAACCACCTGAGGTTGAGGTGGGGGGCAGAGGCCCAGGGACACATCCCAGTGACAGAAGCCCTGGAAGGCAGCTACACCTTACAATATGCAGCGTGCTAGATGGGGCACAAAATCACACCCAAACTGTGAACTGTTCAATGTAATATGTAACAAAATATCAGAACACAGTTCTGTTTTTTCTATCCAATCCTCTGAAGCATGCCACTACTTAAAGCTTTAATCTGAGGACAATCTACTGATCTAAATATCTAAATACTCTCAAGCATCCAATATGGCTAACAAAGCTCAAAATTCACCAAGGCTTCATGATATTTGCTCCTTTGTAGGAAAAAAATACATCTTTGTGATCACTCCTGTTGGAGAAATCAGCAGCTCAACACACAGTTTTTCTTAGATTAAAATAATTATCATATTCTCATAGGTAAATTTTAAAGGTATTTTAAAATGTTTTAAAATGTGTTTTCTGTTAAATAATGAATTTATATCAATCAGGGAAAAGATGGCTCAGAGTGACAATTATTCTGCTTACTTCTACAAAATTCCTGTTCCTACAAGATTGTAACAAAACTCATGACAACCTCAAGGAAACTCATCTACAACAGTGAGTAGGTTGGGATGAAAATACTCAGAATATTTATTGGAAGTCAAAACACGAAAGAGCTTTTTGGCAAAATAATGGTAAATGACGTTGTGTGATAAACGTTTGCTTTGCAGACCAGGCTGCCACTATCACATGGTATGAGATTTAGAAGAACTCCTCCAGTACTAGGTTTCTTGTAATTTCTGGGGATTATAACATCAATCTCACAAAGTTTGTGAAGAGTGGAATCAACAGTATATTACTGTTTAATAGTGGTCACTCAGTGGTAACGACATGATTAGCGATATTCAAATACTATGATCAAAGCACATGGGAGAACTACCTGTAGAAGAGGGATTTTAAAGACAAACGAAAGGCCCTGACCTACTTATGGTCCAGTGCCTGCCTTGAGTCCTGTGTTGCCTACACTCTTTCACAGGTGGAACTAGCTTGATTCTTCGATTTCTGTCCCCATCCTCCAAGCTTTAAGTTTTGGGACATCACGAGGGGGGTATCGTTTTAACACAAAACCCAAGAAGGAGAAGCACATGGAAACAAAACATAAAAATAGCACACTTGTAGGGACTTCCTTGGTGGTTCAGTGGTTAAGAGTCCGTCTGCCAAGGCAGGGGACACGGGTTCAAGCCCTGGTCCAGGAAGATCCCACGTGCCGGGGAGCAACTAAGCCCGTGCACCAAAACTACAGAGCCCACACGCCATAACTACTGAAGACCGTGTGCCTAATGCCCGTGCTCCATAACAAGAGAAGCCACCACAATGAGAAGCCTGCACACCACAAGGAAAAATAGCCCTTGCTTGCCACAACTAGAGAAAGCCCGCGAGCAGCAATGAAGACCCAACACAGCCATAAATAAATAATTTTTTTAAAAATAGCAAACTTGTGGCTTTCTATCAATTTCCAACTCCAATCTGTAAGCTCTAGCAGCTACTTTACCACATTGCATTATGCCTTCAAGTGTAGCAAATTGCTACCAAGAAGGAGATTATGATTTTTACCAGAATCTTACCTATACTTAGATCTTTTGAGAGAGGTGGTCAAAAAATAAGACCTGTGTTTTGCTTTGTTTTTTTACTAATTATCCTTTTAAAATATTTAATGACATTTTATGGGCTTCCCTGGTGGCGCAGTGGTTGAGAGTCCACCTGCCGATGCAGGGGACGTGGGTTCATGACCCGGTCTGGGAAGATCCCACATGCCGCGGAGCGGCTGGGCCCGTGAGCCATGGCCGCTGAGCCTGCGTGTCTGGAGCCTGTGCTCCACAACGGGAGAGGCCACAACAGTGAGAGGCCTGTGTACCACAAAACAAAACAAAACAAAAAAACATTTAATGACATTTTAAATAATAGCATGCTTTCATCTACAATAATAGTTATAATTTATGTAAGCTTGTCAGATTTACTATCTCCTCCAGCCCTCACCACTGTCCCATAAGGTAATTAGTATTATAATGATAATAATAACAATAATGGTAATTTTTTTTTTATGACTACTACTACTTCTATTTATTGACAAGAAAACTGAAGAACAGAGAGGCGGAATAATTTGCAGGCAGAGGTTAAGTAACTTGCTCCCAAACAAATGTCTACCATGTGGTCAAAAGTTGTGACCAAAGCCATGTGAGGTCAGACATGTATATCTTGTTTCATTAATCTCCAAGATGGAGGCAGAATCCTTCAAAGACCATGGGGATATCTGGTCTAGGCTTGTAGCTTTGGGAAGCAGCCTTCCCTTTCCAAGATACTTCTTGGTAATATTCCAACGACTCCTCCAGCACTGAAGTTTGGGACCCTTGAGACATCTACTCCATAGGGCCAATTTTTATTTTCTATAAACAATAATGATATTTAAATGAACCTGAATGTAATTGTGAGCACATCTCTAATTGATAGAAATGTTATAGTAGAGAGAACACCCGTTTGAAGCAGGAATCTAATCTGATGGTAATTACACAGCACGTAAGATGCCCTGCTACTTTCCCCAAAGTCATGATATTGCTTGTAAGTGCCATAACCGGTTTTCTAGAATCTTTTTATTTTATGATTCTGTGTCCTCAAACTCATGCTTCAAGTTCACCAGCAATCGAAATCAGTTTCCCTCCAGACACTCATCTGTGGCATTTGGGCACTTCCCTACTTTTTCCCTAAAAAAGGTTTATGATGGAGAAGTGGTGAGTGGTCCAGACCCAGGTGGCCAGGTAGGACTCATGCAGAGAACGCTCTCAGAAGGCTTCTTCCTGTGACTTTCTCACACCTCCTTCAGCTCCCAGAATGGGACCCTCAGGTTAGAACATTCAGGCCTGCCTGTGTTCTCATGGACAATCTTAGACCCAGTTACAGAGAAATGAAGCTTTCTCCCTGGGAATGGATGCACAGTCTCTCTTAATTCTTTTAAATTTATTTTATTGAAGGACAGTTGATTTACCACATTGTGTTAATTTCTGCTATACAGCAAAGTGATTCAGTTGTACATATATATATATATATATATATATATATATATATATATATATTCTTTTTCATCTTCTTTTCCATGATGACTTATCACAGGATATTGAATACAGTTCCTTGTGCTATACAGTAGGACCTTGCTGTTTTTCCATCCTATAAATAATAGTTTGCATCTGCTAATCCCAACCTCCCAATCCTTCCCTCCCCCGGCCCCGGCCACCTTGGCAACCTACAGTCTCTTTTATCTCAAAGCTTAAACTTCTCAAGAGTTTCATGCAACTCTGTTCTGCTTTTTAGAATCCATGACAATTTTTCCTCCCAGATTTGAAAACTTAACATTCAAAATATTAAAAGAAGGGAATTTTAATCAGAAGGGAATTTTACTCCCCTCCAAAAGGATGGAATCACACAATCCACAGACGTTATTTGGGTGCCACGTACAGGCCCCCAGTTGCCCTCAACCAAGCCAGCAGATGCATGTGTTACACAGACATCTGATCATCATGGGCTTCTGGTGACAAAACTGAGCTAATGAAAGGAAAATGTTACTTTCTTTTATTCTTATTTTGTGTCTTTTAAATGAAAGTGTGTTTTTCCTCTTTATGAAATTCCTATTTACCTGTTCATCATAAAGTTCAGTTCAGCAGTGTCTACAATTAACTTTGGTGCATGTCACACTTAATAGTTTATATGCACTGACACCCATAAAGAGTATGCTGTCATCTAGGTCCCTTTCTTTTTTTTTTAATTTTATATTTTCTTATTGAAGTACAGTTGCTTTACAATGTTTCAGGTGTACAGCAAAGTGATTCACTTATATGAGATATATATATATATATATATATATATATATATATATATATATATATATATATATATATATATATAGTTTTTCAGATTGTTTTCCATTATAGGTTATTACAAGATATTGAATATAGTTCCCTGTGCTATACAGTAGGTTCTTGTAGTTTATCTATTTTATATAGAGTAGTGTGTATCTGTTAATGTCAAATTCCAGATTTATCCCTCCCCTCTCTAGGTTATTTTCTAACATACATTCATTTATTAAATAATGTAGTATATATCTTTTAAACATTGTTGACTTTATTTTAATGACTGCATATAGTTGTATTTTAAGGATGCTACATAATTTAATTTAGTTAGCAAATAATTTATCAATTCATATTTATTATGTTTGTAATTCTTTTTTTCCCCTCATATATCAGCCAACATTGTGATGAACTTTTTTGTTTATATTTTGTTAGAATATTCCCAAAAGGACAACTCTTCAGTCTTAGATTTTCCACATTTGTTATCTCTAAAACTGTATTCCAGAAAGCCATACAAATGTGTGTCCCTGTTAGGAATCCACATGTGCCCATTTCCAATAGATGGTACATATTTTTTCGGGTATCTCCAGCATTTGCTCAGTGCCCAGCATGTATTGGCATTCAATAAACACTGTTTTATTAGGGAAATTATCCTTAACATTCCTATTGTGTTTTTCACCATTTTTAAGCTTTGCTAACATGAGAAGCAAAACATATATCTCTTTATTTCCGTTTGCATTTGTTTGGTTATCTCTATGATGAAATATCTTTCCACAAATGCTTTGTCCATTTATGTTTTCTTTTCTTTTTCTTTTTATTATTATTTTTTCATCAATGTATAGTTGATTTACAATGTTGTGTTAGTTTCTGGTGTACAGCAAAGTGATTCAGCTTTATTCAGTTATATATATATATATTTTTTTCTTTTTCAGATTTTTTTTAACCTATAATGATAGGTTATTATAAGATACTGAATATATTTTCTGTGCTATACAGTAGATCCTTGCTGTTTATCTATTTTATATATAGTAGCTTGTACCTGCTAATTGCAAACTCCTACTTTATCCCTCCCCCCATGTCCATTTACATGTTTATTTTTTCTCTTGTTATTGTCTGATGTTTTTCCTCACTTCCTATTGCTGTTATTGACGTATAGATTTATTCTTGTTAAAATCACTAAGAGTGCTTCAGAAGCTAATCAGTGAATCTTGGTCGTTTGTTGTTTGTCTCTTTTAATTTATCTGCTTGTCTCTTAACTTCGCTCCGATTGCTTTTCCCAGACTTTGATATTATGTCTTTCCCCATATTTATTTACCTTGTTTTTGGAGGAGGAGATAAATCCAGGTCTTTACTAGATTATCCATCACTACACTGAGAGCATATATTTAAATTATTTTATAAATATTGACTGAGCTATAATATGTACCTGACACATAATTTTTGTTCTTGCTTCCTTTTAGAACATAGAACATACAATACAAAATTTTTGTGTTTTCATTTGGAATGTTTTTCCACATAAGGAATGAGGAGATTTCTACATCTCTTTCTTTTTAGAATACTTGTCAGTTGAATGAACATCTTTTATTGAAAGTTCAAATTTTCCCCAGAGTTGAAAGGCCATCTCTGTCAAATATGAGATTTGCATATAAAACTGGATCTATTTTTAGATTCTATTCTATTCCTCTAATCTTGCCATCAATTTCTGTGCCCATACCGTACCATAACATTTTAATTATTTAGCTTTAAAATGCATTTTATAATCTACCAAGTCATGTGATCCTCTTTGTACTTCCTTTTATAATTCTCATCGCTATTTTTGTATATTTCTTTTCTGGATAAGATTTAGAATAATTTTGATGTGTTTTTAAAATGCCAGTGGAATTCTGTTAAGATGTCATTAAATTTCTGAATAAGATTGGGAAGGCTTGGTATCTTAATAAAATGTAAATTTCCCATCCAAGAAGCTGGTATTTTTCAATATATACATTTTATATTTGTATACATGATGTAACTTTTAAATTGTATTTTGGCAAGATATAGAAAAATAAACATGATATATAAATGCTAAGTTTTCAAATGATAGAAAAATAAGGTCTAAGTTCAGGCATTCTGCCCAGGCAGGAGCCCCCATGTACCTCCCAGAATATTAAGTTGTAATGTTGAATAAAGGACTCAGAGATTCCCTTCTTTTATCTTAGGAATATTCCATTTTAACCCTTCATTTATAAATTAATGGAATGACTTGCCATATGTTCTGATCTTGAGGGTTTGAAGTACTGAAAACCTCTTGGGGAGAATGGAGTTTAATCTACCTACTGCCTGCTGGTCACAGTGGTGTTTCTTTTCATTTGGTGGGAAATAGTCTTTCTCACTTCAAGAGCTGCCCTTGCCCTCTGACTTCCCTTGATTCCTTTGTGTCTTGGCTTCCTCACTGTGTAGCTCTGATTATATCCTTGCTCAGTCTTTACATTTATAATGAAAGATTCCTAATTTATTAAGCCAGGACTCTGTCCAGCCTTATCACTCTGATTCTCAAGTGAAACAACAGCTTTATGACCCGGTACGGTCATTGTTCACCATCTACAAAGGAGGACTTGAGGTAGTTCAATGACTGAGGTCTCACACTTATGCAATGGGGCCTGGAAGCACACCCAGCCTGCAGGACCCAGGAGCGCCCACACCCACCATCTCACCATGCACTTTATGTTGCTTCTCTTTCTCTCCACTGACTGGAGAGACCAACAAGCATGGACATCCTGTGTTGAAGGTGGGAGGGTTGCTGCTTGGAACACAGACTGCTGCCAGTTAAGGTCACCTGTTGAACTTCATCCGAGAGAGAAGTGAGCTGCTTTTACTGTGTCCCACCCATTATACATTCTGGGCTTATTACATCAGCTAGTATTAGTAATGCATTTAACAAATCATATTAAGTGTTGTTTAAGCATACGTATTTGTTGCATGTTAAAGTAACTTTCAAATAATTGAGACACTGTAGGTAGCATGAGAATACAGTTAGGAAGTGAGGATGGAGCCAGGACTGAGGCTGATTTGCGATATTCAGAAGGTGAAACCCCGTTCTCTGGCTCAGAGGACAAGTTTGATTCTACGTTAGAGGCAAAGAACAGGAAAAGGAACAGAATAAATGATCGAGGAGAAATACAAGTGTTAATAATACCCATGGTGGTGTCATTTCTGCATCCAGACGGAAACATTTATCCACTGCCAGGAAACCAGTTAGGAGTCCATTTGCAGTTCTCTATGTTGACATGGAAATGGATGGGGATGTGGACCTGAACCTGAACCTGGACGTGGATGTAAGTGTAGAATGAGACACAGACATAGGGATGGGTGATGTCAATACAGATCAGACACAAGGAGAGGTAGGTATAGTTATAGATACAGACAGAGACAGAGATGCAGACTTAGCTAGAGACTGTAAATGTCTTTGTCTCTCATTTTCTTCTCAGCCTCCACCGGTTTGGGAAATTGTTCTAAGAATACTTTTTGAATAATCCATCGACCTCTTCTCACTACTTAGCTCATCTTGTTTCTCAGCTGCACTTGGTACGGTCAGCTTTCCCTTTTTCTCTGTGACTCTTCAGGTGCCCCAGTTTAGGTGTGATGCATCTGGTCCCTCCCCCAAGTGCCCACAGCTCTGAGTCCTGCTGTCGTGTGAAAGTCCGTATCCCTCAAACCCTGTCCTGGGTCACTCCTGTTTTCTGTTCACTCACTGTTTCTGAGCATCCTCACCCACCTTTGTGTCTTCAACTCCTTTTCTTCAATGATGCCTCAGAAACCTCCCTCTCCCCAGACCCCTCCCCATGCAGCCAACACTCTGCCAGCTGTCCCCAGGGATGCCACATGTTCTGACCTGCTAACTGACACATCCCATGTCCAGAACCAAAGTCATCCTTTCTCCAAACTCCACCCCGGGTCCTCACTGCGTTGTCCCTATTTCAGGGCCTGACGCCGGGCAGCCGTCCAGGCCAGAGATGCAGGAACTCTTCCTGTTCTTGCTCTGTCTCCCTCTCACTCAGTCACCCGACAGCTCTGCCGACCTCCCCTCCTGCATGTATCTTACACTCCCTGCTTGTCTTCATTGCGAGCCACAGCCACTTGCACCGTGTGGGCCACCCGCCTCTCACCCGGGTCATGGCACCAGCTCCCTTCCACCCCTCTGACTCTGTTCCAATGACTCATCTCAGCTCCACAGGTAAATCACAAACATTGACTTCCACGCCTTCATAGGACTCTTCCTCTCCTTCCTCTTTCTTTGCTGCAGGAGCTCACGTCTCCTGCATGTTCATCTGTATCGGACACTGTTCAAAGTGACTTCCTGATATGACCCCATTTAATCTTCAGGGTAACCCTGTGACTTAGTCAGCTTTGCCATCCTCTTAGGACAAGGAGGAAACTAAGGGTTGGGCTCCTTTCCCTTTGGGGTATAACTAACCATGTCATGTGCACATTGTTTATGTCTTGCAGCATCATTTTGTGCCCTGCACACGGTGAATTCTGACCCAAGCTCCATTCCTGAGGGCGGCTACCATCTGTTCTACAGAGGCCCCCTGTCCCTCCATGTCCCAAACCTGCGTAAAAACTCCCAAGGCACTCACTTCAGCAGCCTTCCACAGGCCTTGATGGAGAGAGGTCCCGAGGACAGGGCCTTGTCTGACCTTCCTTCAGTTACAACTTCCACCTTTGGTGCAATAGCCCGTGGAGTAGGAACTGCTTAACTGTTTCCTTAAAAAATGGATCAACCCATCCATGTAAAAGTGGTAAGTGACCGTGTGGAAAATATATTTTGCGACGTGTGCAAATGTATGTACATTTAAGTGTATTTTTTGCTCATTAATAGTCATTATAATGCATATATTTAAGCAAAAATATGTAGCTTAATGAGATTATGAGAATGAAAAATATGTATACATATGAAATACCTCATTTATGAAGTCTGAATTGCCATGGACAGGAATTCAAGCTTTATGGCTTGACACTTGCATTATAGATTTATATCACAGGATGTTGTTAATCTCCAAATTTGACAGTGTTAAGATCTTAATGATTATATTATTTTATCATCATTCTATTTAGGTTTAAAAAATCAATGAACAAACACAAACAAACAAGCCTAGATAAGTTAAATAATATGCTTTAGCATGAATATTGTCAAAGAATAACAAGAACTTCCCTCTTTCTACTATATGCATATATATTACATCTTTCATTATCTAGCTAGATGTGGTTTTTTTTAATATATTCAAAGAAATACATGAACTAAAATTGTTTTATTTTTATATAACCAATATGCATTCATTAGAGAAAATTTAAAAATAAACAACAGTTTAACAAAGAGAAAACTACCCATAGTTCCATTACCTAGAAGAAACAAACTCTTGCAAATATTTTGGTATATTTCATTTCAGCTTTTTTATTTTGAATATTTTACTACAGTTGACATTTTGAATGTCAACTGTAATAAAATATTCAAAAAGCAATTTTAATTTTTCACTTAATATTTTAATAATCATTTCCCAGTTTATTGAATATTATTTGTAAACCTAGTTTTGATAGTTACACACTATTCCAATACATGAATATGTGTTTATATGCACTAGCAAATTCTATATAATTTTAGATGTGCATAAAACTCATAAGGGTAATCGTTGCTATTAAACACAACTTCCTCAGGGTTAATTTATAAAGTGGAAGCACAAGGTCAAATTTCCTAAATATTTTGAGCTTCTTTGTCCAAATATCCAGTTACTGTGCCAAATGATTGTACCAATTTATATAAGCAGACTTTCAGAGGGCTCTTATGCCATAACTTAAATGGAAAATATTTCACAGTGTGTTCTAAAATTTTATTTTGGTGAAATTGAAAATAGTTCAACTATAGCTCATGCCCCTAAGCCCTGGTTATTCTTTTGATTTTGTTTTGTTGGGTTTTGTTAATAAATTATATGGGATATTTTGGAAAGAAGTTATAATCTAATAAATGAGCTTTCGTCTGCCTGGGAGGGTGAGAGAATCTGGCTCTGAGACCTCTCCTCTCTTCCCACTTCCTCACTATAAAAGAAAAACGTATTAATATAATTCTTGGAATATTCAAATGCATTATATGGCTCTATATTTGTGATGACACATGCTTATGGCCAGCTACCAAACAAATTTGTACTGAATACATTGTCTTTCTCCTTTTGGAGATGTCCAAATTCAAGATTAAAATTCAAGAAATTTGTTTTTGATGTTGTCTCTCTTTTCTTAAGGTTAGAAGATTGAGAGTCTTTAGAACTAAAGTATCATAATATTACCCTGCCACCTAGGGGTATTGCCAAAGAAATTTAGTCATGCATAGGAAAAAAAGGTAGAGTGTTTTGGCCAAAACATAAGAATGCTGTTACTACTATAAATAATTTAGTGACTAAATTCTGTCACTAATATAAATAACATCCACTAACATCATAATATATTTTATCTCTTGATAAATAATTTGTGTTTTAAAAACCATATGAGAATTGGAGCATGGAAATTAGTGAGAATTCCCACTTTCAGGACTAATGGAAATTTAAAACTGAGCCCAATAAGTACTGAGCATTAATATGTGATGGGCCTGACAATAACAGAAATGTTTTCCCAAGCTCTCAATGTCCTTTATGTATTATTTCTCATTTATGACAGTTAAACACTCAGGCAACAAATCTCTGTTTAGGAAGTGGTCAGCTGTCCACTGCTTGGAGGTGAGCAGTGAATCTAGATCATAATATAAACCGATAGTCCAACTGACCAAATTATTCGTGCCACTGAAAGCGATGGAAAACCAGCATCCATATTATTGACTTCTTATGGCTGTCTTTAGACTCTGCCTAACAACATTTTTTTAATCCCCTGACGATAAGTTTTCCTGATGAAATTTACTGAAGTGAGAAATCTAAATATTCAACCCTAGTAGTAATAGCTACATACACTGTGGATATGAGACTCTTGCCCTGAGGGATCTCAGAATGAAGACACATTTGGGGAGAGAGTGAACACATACATAGAACAGACATCAGAATTCTTAAAGAAGGCACACTTTGCCATTATTTAAAGTTAATGGAGCAAGCCAGCTAAATTCTGTTTTGAAATGCATAACTTCTGAGTTAAGACAATGTGTCCTTGTCTGGAATCCGAAGAACTGAAGGAGGGGAGAAAGCGGCAAAGTGGCTGGCGGCCCATCTCACTGCTGTGCTGCCGGATCAAGGAAAACCCAAAACACAGTGCAGTTCTCTGTTTCTTGAAGAAATTAGCAAGAGCAAGGGAAACAGAGTCTGCTGCATCTCCTTTCATCCTCATCGTCCTTTACTGCAGTTGCTCAGCCCAACAAATGTCGAGTTGTTCTCTGGCCTCAAAACCGTGTAATTACCCTCAGTAATCATATGAACAGAGAGAGATCCTTCCACTCCTACCATTAGAAAAATCCAGCCCACACCTGTTTTCTTCTCTTTCCTCTTTTCCAGGCAGTGAGAGGGAACTGAAAGATGTAACTGGTGGCGGTTTTGCTTAGTTGGGGGCTTTTCTTCCTCCTGACAGGCCTTTGTTCCCACACAGAGAGAGCTCTAATTACACCCTCTCCACGTCAGGGCTCCTTGTCGGAGGCAGCTATGCAAATGCCAGGTGCCTTTCCTCTTCTCATTATGACCTGTCTCCAAGCGCATCACTTTCAGGAAAAGTGGAGACTCCTCTTTTTGAGTTAAAAACACACTTTCTTCATCTCTGTCTTATTCTTACCAGATGCTCCGAATCTTAATCCTGCTCAGAAGGCTGAGAAAAAATGCTATTTTTGATTGCCAGACATGCTACCAATGGAATTCAGAAATCTACGTAACACCACGCCATCAAATCACCCACATAACTCCTCATGTTCATTGCAGTTGCAAGCACAGGTCCCGGGAGTGTGTCTGGGAATGCTGCTCCCCATAGGACCATGCCACCACCCTGGGCCAGCATCATGACACTGTTTAAAATGCAACCTCTGCACTCCAGGACTTCAAAACCCATATAAAGAAGCTCAAATTCGCTTAGTCCTGCTCCACTTGGACTTTTTATAGGGGTCTGATTGGTGCTTTTTAATTAAGACGTTATTCAAATAACCTTTAAATGCAAAGGTATTCAATAACCAGACTAGGTCTTAGTAGAATACCAATTGTTGGACTGTTAGAAAAATATATATATATTGGAAGGAGCTCTATAATATTTTGGTGTAATGTAAGGATCTTTACAAGTTCATCTCAATTTCGTACTTTCTATTTTTGGCAGTGACTTTATTCCAACGGCTTGTTCTAATTCTGAGACTGAGGTCAAAACCTGCTGAAACACCATGAATAAGAATTCTTTGGGTTTCATTTAAATTTCTTATACAGTTCTAAAATTTAGCACAAAAGAGAAATGACATAAACAATTTATGTTTCGTGATTTATAAAATTTCCATCTGTTAAAAAAAATTCTGAACAGGAAGTGGTGTCTAGTTTTATAGAAGTAAAATATTTAAGTTGTATAAAATTAATAGAAATTACTAACTGAGCTATAATTTGATATTTGCTGGCACAGAAAAAAGTCTCCTGTTCTAAGCATCCATTTAGTTGAGACAATTTACTACATGTTTCATAAACAGTTGTAAAACTATTTATAAAAATCAGGTACCTACATATATTTTCAATATACATATAAATAATACATATAATTTTTGAGCAAATAATATTGTGGCATATATTGTCAAATTTTCTAATAATGCCATCATGCATATCATATATATTATTTAATATACTCAGCTAATTTAATCAGACATTATATTGAAAATACAGACATTAATTAGGTTACCTTTGTCTTTGCAGACTTTACTTTCTTGATTTGTGTTTTAACAATTAAGTTATTCCTTTTCATTAGAATCATATCTATAAAATATTCCTTAATGACAAAGTCAAGTAATTTTTATATCATTATTGTAGGTCATTTCCATATGTCACTAAATTAATAATCATTATTGAAATTAAGCATCTTTATTAATAGGCAACTCCATCCCCTACTTGAACTATCCTAATTAATTTGTCAGCTTCACTGTGTGATACTGAGATCACCTCATATGTTACCAGTAAAATGTACACAGGGAAAAAGTAGATCTCCCAATTTTTAAAAACAACTATTAGAGATTGTGTTACACACTGATAGTATCGGATTACCTTTATAGTTGTTACATTCAATTGATAACATTATATATTTTACATAAAATAATTTGCTTAAACAAAAGATTCTTAGGTAAATGGATGCAGAACGATAATGCTTCTGGTAGTATGATTTTCAACGTTTGTCTGCTTCATAAAATCACATCCAAGTGTATATTTACAAAAAAAAATGTTCAGTGTTTTCTCATTGTAAATCTAAGATTTCTTAGGGATCACTGAAAACTTCTGTGAGAGTGGCAAGGAATGCCTTGAGGAACCAGGATCTGTTGGAGACACAGGCTACTCTCACTCCAGCCCTCCTTCTAGACTCTCCCATCCTCCCCAAGAAACCCAAAGGGAAGCTGCACATGAGCCCTGAGGACTCAGAGCAACAAGCCCCAAAGGACACATGGCAACTCCTGGGTCTTCTAAAGTGTCTCCATGGCACGAATTTATTCTGAGCGTTTTTCAAAACAAATGCTTTTATTGGCTTGTTTGCTTTTATTTAACATTAGGTGAATCAGATTTTCTTTGCAAAAATTTATCTTTATTTAAATCTAAATTTAGAGGCATTTTAGCCATTTTTTAAAGCAGCATGAGTATATCAGCAATTGATCCCTTTTTTCACTATTGTCAAAATCCAGAATGGCTGCCATTTAAAAAAATTCTACCACTTTACTGAATCCCTGTATGAAATAAGTTTTCCAAATATGTAAAATAGTGTGAAATGGTGCACTGGGGGATCAGTTATAGCTTAAAATTTTGTGGTTTTGTTGTTGTTGTTGTTGTTCCTAGAAGGCAAATTATTAATGAATTAAGTGGAAGTTAGTGAAAGTAAAGAGCATATTTGTCATTCAATTCTGCTGCTCTAGGAGAGCAATAATTATGCTAGTTACCAAATCAAAAGAAAGAGGAGGAAGAGGAGTAGGGAAAGACGACCACAGCAATGCAACAACAAGAAGGAGAAGAAGAACAAGAAGGGGAAGAGAAGGGAGAAAGGAAAGTTAGAAGGAAAGCAAGTTACTTCTACTAAGCAAACTAGTGGTTAAGCCTTGGAGTTGTTAATTTTTTTTCTTTTTTAATGTAAAAACCCACAGAGATCCCAGAGAAATGCCATATATGCCAGATCTACCCAGGTCAATCTAGACAAGGATTAACTTGTTTAAGTCTCACAACAAACCTCTGCAGCACAGGAAGATAAAACAGAGAGGTTGAACAACTTGCCCAGGGTCACACAGCTTTCAAGTTGTAAAGCCAGAGTCTGAACTCTGACATCATAGTTCCTGTAACCGAATCTTAATCCTGATGACTCCTCAGAGTGGCTGTGAGCTGATACCTGCCCATGGCTGTCCTCAGTGCTCTACTATGTAATAGGGGATGACCACACCAGGCTTGTTGCCAGAAGTAAATGAGACAGCTGTTTATTGTCACATGCCTTCTACTGTTTGCAGGGATTGTGCATGTGTGTACCTGCATGTGTTGTTCATGTGTCTCTCTAATCCTAGACCTATGTCTTCCACATAGTAGAATCTCAATAAATACAGGGAGAATGAATGAATGTATGTATAATATATGTAAATAGGTGAATGCTAAAAATGCTTTTTAAAGTGTTCTTGGAAAATGATTTTCATCATATTTTTCATATCTCATATTTATCCCTTTCTTTATTTTTATGTGTGAACTGATTGTCCCCTCCTCTCCCTAGTAGAGTATAAGATTATTTAGTTTGGGGACAGTAACTCACCAATTTTTACCTTTACATACAATGGGCACAAAAGTAAATATAGGCTGAATGCAATTAAGTCCACTTTTACTCCAGGGCATTGTCATTCTTTGTCCATTTGGGAAGTGTTCAGTGAAGGGAAAACTTGTTTTGCAGGCTTAGTATTAATAGAATTCTCACCCAAGTGCCAGTTAAATTCACGTTCAAACTGCATTTTTCCTGAGTGTTGTATACATAGGAGAAGAACAGCCAAAAGGAACTGGAAGTCCCTTGTTGGTACTGGTCTGGGTGTCGCTGAGGCAGAGGTGTGCTGGGGTTCTCGCCACCCAGCAGTGCCCAGCTGTTTGCCCTGTGCCAGGGTGGAAGCAATGGTTACCCTGGCCATACTGGCTTATTTCACAGCATGGACCACTGGATCAAAATGTTGACCAAGGCTAAGCCTGAAGAATGCTCAGCTGGAATATTTTAAAGCCAAAGCAAAACCCAGCCACTCGTTTGCATATTGTGGATTGGTCAACACAACTGAAATGTTAGAAGAGAAGCCATTGTGTTCTGCAGGTATAAAAGCATCCCGAAGACCAAGCTTACAGCCAACAAACCTCTGTGGGCAGGAGTAAAGGCTCTCTTTTAGAAACATTCAAATTTAATTCAGCTCTTCAATCAGAGGAAATGCATCTTTCTATAAACCCAGGAACCCTCTCTAGAAGAAATAGCAAATGCTGCCTTGGGAAATATCTTTGGAATCAGAAAAATTTAATGTCTAGGTGGCATTCTTTGAATTTTGAACATAAATAAAGCTTTTTAAGAGAAAGAAGGGACACCAATACATGATTTTCTTCACACTGGTTAATCCCAAATTATGAGTGAATATGATGACTCTTGAAATGAAAACATTCCAATTTAGTTAAAACTACCATCTTTCAAAATGTGCATCAGAAGCCTTCAAAGGGACAGTTAGGTTTGCTTGTCTTTTTGTTCAGGAGTGTGTACGCCAGCTCAAAGGTTTCAGTGCCATCCAGGTGGCACCGATGACAGTGAAGATTCTTCTCTGAAGACTTGCCTGAGAGAACCGGCAACACCATGTGGTATGGACCCCATCTCAGGAAGAAGTGACAGACTCTGAAGGACAATTCAGGACTTCTGAGACAGATGAGAAACCAGAAACAAGCATGGCAGAAGGTGGAAATCATCCATTATGTGTCAGTGTCATCAATTTACCTCCTGCAATCAGAGTGTAGAGAACAGGTATACAATGTCTGACGCTTACTCTGCAATTTTATTCAACACGCTAGTGCACAGAATAGCATTTTTAATGTTCGCCTTCCCTGTGGCACTTCCTAAGGATATAAACACAAGGAATTAGCATCTAGTCCTGTGATGTCAAAGGCTGCTGTTAACTATATAAAGCTGGTTCCAGACCTTATTAGTCCAGTCTTGTCTCTTGGCAAGCCTCATACCTCAGCATGAGGAAATCTGAACTCTCCTCACCTCTCTTTGATTTCCAAGTCAAGCAGGGTTTATGTATAAGCTCTCTGGCACCATGCTGCAGTGTAGGGGCCTCCGTCTGTACTGAGAGTTAAAACAAGACATTAAATTGACTGGACTGCTGGAATTGGGTGCAGGGGTGTGTGTGAAGTCGAGAATCCCTACCTGGTATTCCTGTGTTGTAAAGTTGTGAGATCCTGGCGTGGCGTCTATCACCTGGATAGATTCACATGAATTGGTACACCTCATTATCAAAATGATGTTGACAAACTCAAAAGCACAAAGAAGAGAAGCAAAAATGATCATGTAGCTGAAAGGATTGATCTATGAGAAAGAATAAAAAGAACCAAAGATAATAGTGAATAGCAATTGTCCTTATTCTGTAGGATTTTGGGGGAATTCTCAACCGGAATGTAGGCAGAAAAACTCAGAAAAAAAAATCTGGAAAACAATCAAAGTCAGTGTGAAAACTTAGGAGAAACTGAAAAGAAATAAAGAACATAATTTGGTTAGAGAAAATTGGGAAACACTTGGTTTGGTACTATGACTCAGAAAGTGATACACTGCTGAAAGATCTATTACACAAACAATTTTAAGTTAACATGAATGAAAATGATATATTAACATTTCAAATAGCCAATTCAAAAATAAATACATAACTTATGTAAATCCTAGCACATGTTGTAATGTGACTCATCTGAGGAGTTGAACCTTAACACATTAGATCTGATAAAGAAACTCTCAGCAGACAAGTCAGGGATCAGAGTGAATTGCTGTTGCCCAAAGGGGTGATCGGTATCATTTTCCCTTTCCATTCACTTGGCTCTATACTCTATTATAGAGGATAACTATTTGAAGTCTGATCCCTGGGAATAAAGTAAGTATTAATCAGGGATTGACATCTGCTGACATCAGGGAACAAAGAAAAACCCTATTTCCTTATGGAAGTGCAATGCCACTTGAGTGTGTGTTTATATTAAACAAAAAGTTTAGGATACCTTGCAGCAATGTATCATAATTTTCCTCCAAACAACTTTGCCTTGGCCACCTTTTCAGACCACTTCCTATGAGCTGAGTTGGGTGCAAGTTCCTCTTTGACGTCCAAGTACCACTGCTTCTTATGGTGACGTGGCCAGTGACCAACTTCCTAACAAGTTAGGAAAAGTGCTCCTGTGCTGTGATTGCAGCAATGCAGAGGAATCTGTTTCCAACCAATTAGCTCGAAAGTGATTGCCATTACTTTAGATTTCATGGGTTTTACTTAAAATGTTTCATGAGCTGTGTGCATGGGGAGATGTTACATTTTTTTAAGACAGGAGGTTACAGACAGAGGCTTAAGGGGGCTACATTATAATCAGAGACTGAAGACTGCTGTAATTTTCAGGGACTCATGGTATTTTGACATATCTATTAAAATGAAAACCTACCACCTAAGACAAAATATCAAAGCCTGATAAAGAAAAGGGAAAGTGCATTTTGTTCTCAGGGCTAACACAAAAACTATCACTGAACTCTCCCATCTGTTTTTGTTTGTTTGTTTGTTTGTTTTTCATGTAATAGTCACACTTCTGATTTTGAAGAAGTATAATGAATTTTAGATGTCTCCCCTCAATTTATATCAAATGTCCTCTTTCTACTATAAATATATACTTCTTTATATAACTCATTTCAGAGCACTCATTTTTACCATAAGCCAAAATAAAATTTCATCATTTGAAATGTTATTTCAGAAGCCAGTCTCATAGGAATTTTTGTTTTTCTTCCCTGGGAATGCGGGTGAGCTTGCTAGGGACGGGCTGGGCTGGGTGAAATGCTCTTACTCCCACTTTTGGGGAGAGTGGATTATAAAAAGATTTTTCAGCAATTGCTTTACTTGGGTAATGGTGTTTTTCTGTTTTATTTTTTCCCAGTTAATATTATAAATATGATTACAAATATCTGCTCTGTTTTTTTTTTTTTTTTTTTTTTTTTTTTTTGTACGCGGGCCTCTCACTGTTGTGGCCTCTCCCGTTGCAGAGCACAGGCTCCGGACGCGCAGGCTCAGCGGCCATGGCTCACGGGCCCAGCCACTCCACGGCATGCGGGATCTTCCCGGACGGGGGCACGAACCCGTGTTCCCTGCATCGGCAGACGGACCCTCAACCATCGTGCCACCAGGGAAGCCCTCTGCTCTGGTTTTACCTTCACTTCACTGTGGTTCCCATCCTATTCCTGCAGAGGCCACAGGAATCCCAGCTCCTCCTCTTTGCCTCCATGATGTGTTCAGAATGTGTTCCTCTCCTGGCGGATCAGTGGTTCCTGATTAACCCTCCTCTACCCTTCATAATCCATCCACTCCGCATCCACTCCACTCTACAGCCCTGACATCAGACATCAGATAGTTAAATCACCCTTTAGTGAGCACGAGGCCATTTCTAAAATTGTGACTTTGAAAAGTTATTCAAATCTTCTTCCATTCACAGTGTCCAAAAGATATCAGCTTTTCTTTACCCAAACCGAAGCGCAGTAAAAAGAAAACATTTGAGAATCACTTTTCCAAGCAAACAAAAAAAGAATCACAAAATAACAAGATCGTCATTTATCAGGAGGGTCTGACTTTGTTGACAGCCAACCTCCACGTTGCAAGGCAGGCAGACAAGAAAAGAAGGCGAGTGAACTGCTGTGAGTGACCCAAGGCAGCTGGGAAGAGCGCACCGCAGGCCGGTTCCATCTCGCTTGTGTATTCATCTATCGGACACGTTCTGACAGACAGCGCAATTCCACAACGCCTCATTATTTATGGCCATGCTTCCTCATCACAACACGGCCAGAGAGAGGCTCCCTTAAGTTTTCCTTCCATCTCGTGGAGAAGGAAAATGCTAGCCGCCTCTTTTGTTTATAGCACTTTGTTTAATTGCTGAGACTGTAAACACCGCCGCCCAGGAGCTGAATCCCAGCGCGCAACGCCTGCTCCTGAAGGGCATCCGCGGGGCAGGCACCTTTGCAAACGATGCAGGGATGCAGGGTGTCTAATGCATACGCGCCGCATCGGCTCTTAATCTGTGTCTGGTTGTCACCGGAACCGACACACCTGGGGTGAGCAGGGGCATCTAAGCCGGGTCCCCCCTGCAGAGTCAATCCAGCGCTCTGCGAACCCTGCCTGGGGAGCGATGCTCGGCTTGGCCCTGGACAAAGGCCTACCCCTCCCCCTTCCTCTCCTCCTTCAGCTCCAGCCCGTGGAAGGTGCGGGCCGCCTCCCGGGCGCAGCAGCAGGTGGCAGCATCGTCACAGGCCTGGCAGCAGGTGGGGCTGAGGGGACACAGGCGTCCAGCCCAGTGGGAACATTTGCATGTGGAGGGGGCTTCAACCTTTCCTGAGCTTACTGTCACCTCCTCAAGTGCTCCGCTGTTTGCCCGTGAGGGCAGCTAGTAAAGTCACCAGCCTTTGGAGTTGACTTCACCGGAATTATTTGTTCCTCTACCTGTAGTCACTGCGTCACCTGTGTCCTTTCACCTGGAACCTACGAGGGGGAGGTCTTGGGACCACAGAGAAAGGGCCAACCTCGCTCCTCTTTAACAAGCACACAGGAAACAAGTGGCAGCGTGGGCGAGATGGAGGGGGCACGGGGAGTGGGTGACAGGAGGCCGGGGCCTCTCTTTTATTACCTCAATGCAGAGCACGGTCACCCTGAGGATGTTGGGGACAGTTTTCTTTTCCCTTTTCTTTTTTTAAGCAGTGATTGAGATGAAAGGCCCCTGGCTTCTGTTTCTCACCTGCCCCTGGGTGACGTGCAGTTCAGAAGCAGACTTGGGAGGGGACGGTCGAGCTGCGTGACACACACAGGATCCAACAGGTTGGAGCCAAAATCCCACCGAATCCCTGGAGTCAGAGTGCGTCACCCTTCTTCCCAGCTTCACACCCGCCGCAGTGGGAGAAAGAAGGAGAACGCATTTTAGACAAATTCAGGGCAAGGGCAGGTGCCCAGACTAAGCCTGCATCCGTCCACAGGCCGTGGCAAAAGTGGGCTCTTGGTGGCCACAGGCCTGGTGGTCCCCAGGCTACCGTGACCCAGTTAGGTTTGCTTTTTCATGGCACTTGTACATAGCATTTTAGAAAAAACTTTTTTCTCTCTGGTTGTTTTTGTTCCCTGTGCTAAAGCTCACACAGGACATTTCCCAGCCGGATGAGACATTCGACTCTGTCTGGACGGCTCAGTCATTCGCACATCCTCCCTCCCCCGCCCCCCCGTGCGCACCCACACACACACCTCTCCTTGCCCTCTCCATCTCAGTCAATGAGTAGTGATTGCTTATATAGGCTTAATAGTTCACAAGGAAAACGCCTTCCATTGCAGCGCATCGCTGCCGTAACAGGGGCCGAGAACTGACACCACCGAGGTGTAGATGCAAGTTCTGTTGAAAATGATGCCAGCGTGAAGCACCAGGATTCATTAAATCAGGCAGAGTCTCTCATTAAACGTGTAGATTGACAGTCAGAACTAACTGTCATTTGTGGCTTCCTTAGAGTCTCCCTACACAATAATACACACACGCACATATATATATTTGTTTTTGCATAGGTGACATTATATTTAGAATAAAATAGTGAAATTGGGACTCTTCGGGTGGCGGTAGATGCCTGCTTTGTGTAAAAACAGCAGTGCTATTTCTTCCTTTGTTGCTTCTCTAAAAGAAGAGGGACCCTAAGAAGAGGTAAATCCATTCCAGAGGGTAATCACCAGCATTTCTAGTTTAAGTCAACATAATAGATAAAATGGACCTATGTTACCTGGAAGAGATTTAAATATTAACCATGACACTCACAGCTCTGATTTTCTGTTTACTTTCACTTTATTCATGCATGTGTTTCACTTTCACTACATCCAATAAATCCTTTATGGAAAATTCCTTGTAATATGACTATGGAGGAAGTGTCCAAAAATTAGCATCCCTTCGTGCTTGGAAAAGTGACTTGATGAAGGAAAGGCACATACTCATTAGAAAAATATTATTTTTCCTCAAAGATCTGAGGCCCCTAGGTGATACTGTTTTGCATCTTAACATAAAATATGTAATGCAGAGCCTTCTGGTATTAACAGATAGCACCAGAGTACTCTACCCTGAGCACTTTGCAAAGATGCAAGATAGTTGTGCCTTGAAGTAGGTAAAGAAAATAAAGAAAATCTTTTTTCCATAAATACGGGGGGATCCCGACCATCAATGAGCAGATATTCTGGAAGGCACTGTCCATATCAATTGTCATCTAGGGGCAAAGATGCTTTCCTGATTAAAAAAAAAAAATTGTGTATATGTGTCTGTGTACATGTGCTTACATATTCAAAAATGTATGTGAATGATGGAAAAAGCTGTAGGAAATACTCCTCAAAAAAAAATAAATGCAATTTTCAGACAACAACCCTGAGGACCTATTCATTACTGAGAGATCTTTTACTAAGCAGTGGCTTGCATGGATCTATGCTCTGTTTTTGTTCACCTCCTACTTATCCACTTCCTTAAATGTATCCTCCATTAAAAAAAAAAGTTATGAGAGGGACACTCCTGTCTGTGCAACGCTTTCTTCCTTTCACACACCTACGTTCTAGAAGGAGTACTTCAATTTACAAGAAACCGAATTGTAGTTCACAGTCTGTTTTCCTCATTCTGTCGGGAGCTTGGATTTCTCTCGTAAGGTAGATTCTCTAAGGCCCCCTGAGTTCCTAGGAATTGGAAAGCACTTTCTCTGGGAAGCTTTTTCTCATTCTTTTTTCTCAGTCTTTCACAGCAAGAATTATTTCAGAAGGTTGCTTCCTACCTTTGTGTATAAATTTAGACAGATATGGATATAGATATAGATCGCATGGATATAGATGCAGATACAGACACGCAGTCGCTTAAATTTTCTCAGTGTCACCTTGCCTGTGATTTGCATGCCTGACTCTTCGTTGTGCTGTTCCCCTAGGGCAGGCAGAAGGATTCTTATGCTTTTTGTGTATCACTGACTACCCTTGTCAAGTGCTTTAAAAAATAAATGGTTAGAAATGTTTGGAAAAGTCTTCACCTTTGTCCTTGGATCTTAAAGTATGACTTGAACATTTTTTTCTGAGTCTAGCACAAACCATAGTAACATGTACAATCTTAAATCAACAGTATCTTCATGATCTTGACATTCAAAATTCTGCAAGTAAAGCCAAGATTGAAAACAATGCCCTTCTTTAATTACATAAAAGATTGTGAAATCATATTGCATGAAAGAGCCCAGAGTATCCAACATTGTGTTAGAGAAGTGAACTTGGCAAAAAATAGTTATTTGGAAGGATGTGGGCTATATCCCTGAAAAATTTTGCAGCTTTAATCAAAATGATATTGAAAAATAGGTATTTCCACAGAATTACTCATAGTTTTATGCTCATGATGGATTTTCTTTGGAATATAGTTCACATGCAAAAGCTATGATACAAATTAAATATATTTTCCCCAGAGATGCATTAAACATTGCAAATATTTTTATGTGGTTCAGAAACGTATGAGATTAGTGTATATGATAATGCTGACATTTTAAACTAGTGGAAAAATAGATTGTTCAAATAGCATTGAGAAAACTGATTTGCTATCTAAAAATCAAATCAAATCAACTTCAAAATATTTAAATAGTTGTAATTGTGCACACTGTTTTCTTTGACTACAATAAATTAAACTGGAAATCAATATTAGGTATCCAGACAGTCCTCCAAAATTTGGCAAATAAACCAGCACACTTCTAAATAACCTATGAATCAAAGAGACAACCACATAGAGAATTGAATATATATTAAAATGAATTACAATTAAAGTACATTATATAAAAATTTATAAGAGGTAGATAAAACAATTTTTCGAGGAGAATCTATAACATTAAAAGCTTAAATTAAAAACAAGAAATGTTTTGAGTTAATTGCTAAAACTTACACATTAATAAATTAGAGTGGAAGAGAAAATTAAATTTAAATTAATCACAAATAAGGAAATGAGAAATATAACAGTAAAATTCAATGGAATTAAAAACAGAAAAAAAGAAAAAAAATAAAATCAGTGGAATCAAAGCAAACAGTTTCAAAACTGATAAACCTTTTAGCCAGACTGATCAGGAAAAAAAAGAGAAAGAACATAAATTACTAATATCAGAAATAAAGGAAGTGACATCACTAAAAAGTTTACAGATATTAAAAGGATAATAGGGCAATATGACTAAAGACACACAAACACAATGCAAGATGTCATAGATTAAACAAACAGATTTGTTGAAAGATACAAAATATCAAAGCTCACTCAAGAAGAAATAGATTACCTGAATAGTATAATATATATTAAATAAATTAAATTTTTAGTTTAGAATATTATTACTGAATTCAAGTATCTTTTCTGGCAAATTCTACCAACACCTGAGGAAGAAATAATACCAATTCTACAGAACCTCTTCCAGAAAATACAGAATAGAGAAAACTACCAAATTCATTTTATAAGCTCAGCATTATTCTGATATCAGAACTAGACAAAAATACTTCAAAAAAAGAAAAAAGGTAGATTAATAACCCTAATGAACAAAGTTACAAAAATAGTTAAGAAAATATAATGAAATCAAACCCAACAATATATAAAAAAGCATAATAAATCATGATTAAGTGGTGCTTATTCTGGCCATACAAGGCTGGGTTAACATTTGTAAATTGATCAATATAATTCACTATATCACTATGCTACAGGTGAAAAACCACACCATTACTTCCATAGATGCAGAGAAAGCATTGACAAAATCCAACAACAATTCCTGATTAAAACAACAACAACAAAAAAACTTCCTTAACTTGAGAAGGGTCACAAGGAACCACAAAGAACCACAGCTATTATACTAAATGGTGACAGACAATACTTTCCCCAAAGATTGAGAATAAAAACAATGATGTTTCGTATCCTCATTTCTATTCAATAACTGTATTAGTTTTCTATTGATATGGCTACAAATCATCAAAAACTTAGTGGCTTAGGACAGCCTGTATTTATTATTTTATATATCTGTGAGTCAGAAGTCTGACACAGATCTCACCTAGGTAAAATCCAGGTGTCAGCAGGGCCTTGTTGACTGCTTCAAAGCCCTAGGGGAGAATACATTTCCTGCCTACTCAGGTTGTTGGAAGAATTCAATTTCTTGCAGTTATAGGACTGAGGTCCCCAGTGTCTTGCTGTCTGTCCACTGAAGGCTCTTTCCAATTTCCCTGTGAGTCTGCCCACACTCCTTGACAAATGGCACCTTTCCCCATGTTCAAAGTCACCGGAAGTAGGCTGAATCTGTATTACAACCAGAGGTCTTCTCTCTTTTTCTCTTCACAGCCATGTAACCCTACCTGAAAGGACTCCTGCAATCTTAAAGTCAAGCATGATTAGGTTATGTCCAGTTGGATAATCCAGAACAATCACTTTATCTCAATGTCTATAATCTTAATCACATCTGCAAAGTCCCTTTTGCTACTTAAGGCAACATTTTCACAAGTTCTGGGAATTAGGGTGTGAACAGCGTTTTTTGGGTGGGGGCATTATTCGGCCTACCCATATATCATATAGAGGAAGTATCCCATACAATATGGCAAGAAAGAGAAAGAAGTGGCATTACAGGAGATTGAAAACAAAGCTAAAATGATCTCCATTCATAGACTAGATGATTATCTATGTCAAAATTCCAAGGCATCTACAAAAACAGTACTATATATTATATGTGAGTTCAGCAATATTGCTCTACAGGAAGCAACATACAAGAATCAATTGTATTTTTATATACTAGATATGAACAATTAGATATTGAAAATTTTAAAGAACATTTTCAGTAAGACCAAAAAGCTTGAAATACTTAGAGACAGACCCTTCAAATTTGTTCAAGATTTGTACAATAACAATTATAAACTGAAGAGAGAAATCAAAGAACTAATATATATATATATATATATATATATATATATATATATATATATATATATATATATATATATATAGTGTTCATGAATTGGAAGTCTGAATTTTGTTAAGATGTCAATTTCCCCTAACATGTTTGTAAATTCAAAGCAATCCTAATTAAAATTTCTGTAGGCAATCTCTCCATTATTGAAGTCTCCAAAAGTATAAAATAGAACAAATGAAACAGAAGAAATTTTTCTTCAGAGCAAAAAGAGACTTTACAGATGTCACAAAATCCAAAGGCTATCTCCTCCTCCACCACAGAGACAGCTTCCTGAGTAAATTTCTTTCTGAAATGAAGACAATTTAAATCTGTTTTAAAAGGCCACATTTTTGGTCAAGGAAAAACTGACCTAAAAATGAGATCTATTCTGTCAAAATTATTGTATTTAGCACACAAGAACCAAGGATTTTTTTTTTTCTCCATGAGCTCCACAAAAACTACAGATGAAGAACTTCAGGCAATCAAGCAGTGAATATGGAAACTAAACCCCAAATATGTGGAACTATGACTACAATGACTAATTAGGGTGATCGAGCATAACACAAGTGTAATGTGCTTCCACAGTGTGAAATAAGGCAACCAACAAAGATTTCACAAAGAGAAAAAGTGATACAATTTTATGACTAGAATACCTTTTAAAAGTGGAACATTAAGAAAAATATAAAGATATTTAACAGAATAATGTTAATGCTAAAAAAAATATTCTCTAAAAGTGATACCAATGAAGGATAAGTAAGACAAAAAATGATGCTATCTTTACTATTGCTTATAGGAGGTATTAATAGATACTGCCTAGGTAGTTAAAGGATGAAGGGTAATATGTTAAGTTTAATTATAAAGGTAATAAATAAAATAACCAAAAATGCCAGCCTTCCTAAATACAAAAATCTATTCACAAGAAGCACAAGAAAATTGAACACATATTAAATACTTTACATTAGAAAATATACAAAATAATATGAAAGAACTAAAAGCAAACATGTTTCTTATTTCAATGAATGTAAATAAACATATTTTAAAGTTCAGTTAAGTCATAAAGTAAAACCCAAATTTATATTGTTCCACTTAAAACAACGTGGTTTTAAAAATTGAAAACAAAAGAACAGGCAAAGCTATACAAGGGAAAGAGTAAAAGAAAGCAGGGAGATAATTTTAAAATCAAACAAAACAAGTAGTTTAGGAGACAACTAAACAAGACAAAAGACAAAAAGAAAATATAATATAAAAATGAACTATTGACAAGAAAGGTGTAGAATTTATGAACATTGATGCATGAAATAGCATAGTTGCAATATTAATGAAGCAGAAATCACAGAACTGCAAGGAGAAATGGAAGAACCATGAGTATTAATATTAACATCATTAATAAAGGAGATTTGCCTTATATAGAAAATACTATATCCTGAAAATAGAGACAATATCTTCTTTATATCTGCCTGTGGAATGTTCACTAAAATAGCTCATATACTAGGGCATAAATAGAACATCAGAACTTTCAATACTTCTTGCATTTCACTATTGAGTGTAATCCTGGCTTTTGGACAAAAGTAGACACATTTTATCCATTAGGAAATGGCCATCTGTTCTTGATTTATTAATTTTTCTAAAATTATGAATAGTTGTTGAATATTTCCAAATGCCTGTCAACATGTGTGGAGATGAGTGTATTTTTTTCTTTAGATATTTTAATATTATGGATTAGATCAATAGATTTCCTAACATTCAACCATGCTTACATCTGAAATCAGCTCCACAAGATTATTAAATGATTGTCTGTAAAGTGTTTAAAGTGTTCTTTGATTATTTTACATTTAGGATTTTTCATATATATATGAGATTGCTGATACATTAGTATGTGAAATAATCCATTTAACTATCATTATGCTCACTATCACCAGTATCATTTATCAATGTGTAGGAGACATTAACCAATGAAATTAGATAAAGAGATAAATCAAGATGAAAAAATTGGAAAAGATGAGATAACTCTCTCATTATATGATCATATGTGACATGAAAAAACTAAGGGAATCAGATGAAATACTGTTGAAAACAATATCAAAATTCAGAAATTGTGAAAAGTGGAAAATTTATATATATATATATATATATATATATATATATATATATATATATAGCCTTTATGGTGGGAAAGTGTCCATTTAAAGTAACAAAACCCAAATATAACCAAATATAAAATAACTAGGAAAAATTTAAGAGGAAATAAACAATACCTACTTGAAGTAAACTTTCAAATATTATATGAAGAACTGAACATAGAAAAGACATACCATGTTCTTGAACGGGAATACTCAAAAATAAAAGATGTATTAATTTCTTACAATTTAATTTACAAATTTCACATAGAGCCAATAAAATTATGCCAACAGATATTTTGGGAGTAATAAAATCAGAGGATCCTATAGCTCACATGGAAAGAAAAGTTTCAGAGATTAACATGAGAAAAAAAAATCAATGGAAGATGAATAGCCCCACCAGATCTTAAAACACATAATAAAATCTCCATTATTAAAGTATTATGGTACTGGCACATGAAGAGATAGACCAAAGGAGACACACTGAAATGCAGTGGGACTTTGGAATATTATTAATATGACAATTAAGTAAGAATAGTAAAGATAGACTTTTCATTAAGTGGTATTGGGACAACTGGAATGACTTATGAAAACGGTAATGTCGGACCCATTCTTCACACCACACCCCAGAAGAACTTCAAATGGTTCAAATATTTAATTATAAAATGTAAACTTTTAACTGTATTCCTCCGGTTAAGTGTCCAGGGGCTTTGCTGATTAATGTTTTTGACTCATTTGGTGAAGACAAATCAGCAGATAGCATAAACACAGAGAATGATCCAGGAAACCAGGATAACTGGTCACTTGCTTTTTAAGTTGTAACCATGGAAGGTCTACATTTCTGAAGAATAATAACATACTGTCATGTTTGAAAAAATAAAAAGTAAACTATTAAAGGACCAGAGGCATGGCAAAATTCCTTAATAATCTTGAAGAAAGAAAGACCTGACTAAAATTGAGAAGTCATAAAAGAAAATATAATTAAATTTTACTGCAAAAGCCAAAATTTACTGTATTAACCAAAAAAGAAAGAATAATCAAAAGTCTGAGATAAATGTCAAACTTGAAAGACTTTTTACAATGTATATCACAAGCCAAGTACTATTCTCCCTAATAGACAGAACTTCCCAGGTTGATAAGAAAAAGACCAACAACTCAATAGAAAAATAGGCAAAATATATAAACAAAGATATCACAGGAAAGGAATTACAAATATAAGAAAAAATACTCAATGTCACTTATCGTAAAGGAAATGCACCTTAAAATTACATGGAGGTGCCAAGCTCTGTCTACCATATTGAAAAAATCTGAAAGTTTGATTACGTACTCTTTCACTGAAGTAGTGAAGAAAGGAACATTCTTAACCATGACTATTGGGAGTGTAAATTAGTACAGCCTCTGTAGAGGGCAGTTTGGCATGTTTTTCAAAATTACAAATGTCTATATATTTTGACCCAGCAATTCCACTTCAGGGAATTTATCCTAGCATAACAGAAAACATGTATGTATGTGGTTATTTACTATGGCATTATTTCTAATAGTAAAATTGAACTGATGTAAATATTCCTTAACAAAATATAGATTTATTAAAGCACCAACTATGTAAATCAATGCAAACATGCAACAGAATAATACACTGTAAAATAAAGACAGGAACAGAACACAAATAAAAAGATATTATAGACTGGAAGACTTAATATTGCTTAAATGCTAAATATTATCCAAAGTGATATACAGATTCAATACAGTATCTAACAAAATTCTAATGGCATTGTTTTTCAGAAATAGAAGACATCTTAAAATTCATATGCAATTTCAAGGGGCCCCAAACAGCCAAAGCAATCTTGAAAATGAGGAACAAGTCTGGATGTGTCCACTCTTCCTTATTCAAAACATGTTACAAACCTACAGTAAGCAAAACAATATGGTACTGGCATTGAGACAGAAATATAAACCAATGGAACAGAATAGATAACCCAGAAATAAAGCCTTGTGTATGTGGTTAAATGATCTTCAACAAAGACGTAAAGATCACACAGTGGAGAAAGAACCATCTCTTCAACAAATAGTGTTGGGAAAACTGGATATCCACATGAAAAATGAAATTGCACCATTACCTTACACTACATACAAAATTAACTCAAAATGGATTAAATACTTAAACATAAGACCTAAAACTATAATATTCCCAGAAGAAAACAAAGGAGAAACTCTTCATTACATTGAATTTGGCAACAAATTCTTGGATATGACACCAAAAGCATAGGTAACACAAGCAAAAACAGACAAATGGACTACACCAAACTTAAAAAAAGAAAAACTTCTCTGCATCAAAATAAACAATGAACAGAATGAAAAGGCAATTTGCAGAGTGGGAGAAAGTATTTGCAAATGATATCTCTCATAAGGGATTAATATCTGAAGTATACAAAGAACTCCTATAACTCAAAAAACACAAAAAAAAACCCCTTATTTGAAAATGAGAAAATAATTTGAACAGATATTTCCCCAAAGATATACAAATGGCCAAAAGGCATATGAAAAGATGTTCAACATCACTAATTATTAGAAAAATGCAAACCAAACCATAAAGAGATGTCACCTCACACCCAAAACAAAAACAAAATGAAAACACAGAAAATAATAAGTCTTCACAAGGACATGTGGAGAAATTGGAAATCTTGGAATTCTTGTGAACTGTTGGTGGGAATGTAAAATGGTACAATCATTATGGAAAACCATATGGAGGCTCCTCAAAAATTAAACATAGAATTACCATATGACTGAGCAATCCCACTTCTGGATGTATATCCAAAAGAATTGAAAGCAGGAGCTCGAAGAGATATTTGTATAACCGTGTTCATTGCAATGTTATTCACAACAGTGAAGAGTTGTAAGCATTCCAAATGTCCACAGACAGACAAATGGATAAAGAAAATGTGGTATATGCATACAATGGAAAATTATTCAGCCTTAAAAAAGAAGAAAATTCTAGGGCTTCCCTGGTGGCGCAGTGGTTGGGAGTCCGCTTGCCGATGCAGAGGACATGGGTTCGTGCCCCAGTCCAGGAGGATCCCACATGCCACAGAGCGGCTGGACCCGTGAGCCATGGCCGCTGAGCCTGCACGTCCAGAGACTGTGCTCCACAACGGGAGAGACCACAACAGTGAGAGGCCCACGTACCAAAAAAAAAAAAAAAAGAAAAAGAAAATTCTATCGCATGCTACATGTTTGATCCTTGAGTACTTTATGGTAAGTGAAATAAGCTCATCACTAAAGAACAATACTGCAAGATTCCACTTATATGAGGTATTTAATTAGTCAAACTCATAGAAACAAAAGTGGAATGCTAGTTGTCAGGGGCTAGGGTGAGGGAGAAATGGAGTGTTGTTTAATGGATATAGAGTTCCAATTTTGCCAGATGAAGAAGTTCTAGAGAGAGAGCTGTAGCAGAACAATGTGAATATCTCAATAATTAACACTACTGACTGCATACTTAAAGATGCTTAAGATAGTTTGTTTTTAAAATAACAAAGAAATCTCTTATATACTTACTAGAAATATCTTGAAAATTGGTTAAAAAAAGGAAGATGAAGAATAGTGTGCATAGTATTCTACTTTTTAAATAAAAATGCAGTCATTAAGACCATTTGTTTGTATTGGCTAGAATATGCAGGGATACATTTTGAAAGTTTACTCAAGAAACTGTTGACCTGTGAGTCCAGAGGGTATATGGCTGAGAACTCAGCAGATGGAATTGGGGTGTGGGAAGGAGACATTTTACACTGTTTAACTGTTAATTTTTATTCATTTTGAAGTCAGGAGAAAATAATGCATTTGTAAAATTAAGCTTAAGACAATGAGGTTTTTTTTTTTCTTTTATTACGTTATGGAATCAGTAGATTGGAAGTCCTAGTTGGATGAAAACACTGCTTAGAAAAATAGTAAGTGTTGAGCAAAAGTGGGCTTTTGTTTGGGTTTGATATTCTACATGGGGTTTAGTTATCAATGATATGTTCTAGAAATACAGTCATGGAAGCGGGTGACTTATTGGGCTGCAGGAACTGACCACTGGGAGTATTGAACACACAGGTGCTGAGAACCTGGGCTGTTGGCTCCCTCTTCTACCTGGTTGTCCAAGTCCTCAGGATATGGGTGATGGTCAAGAGAGCAAACCAGAGGCTGAACCCTTTAGTGATGGGGAGTGTCCAGGAGGCTTGTCCATGTCTGTAGTGAGAGCACGGATGGTAGAGTCACTTCCATGAGCAAGGTGTTTACAAAGGGGCTAGAAGAGAAATGGTCCCCAGGCTGCAACAGGAATAAGAAGGCTCTCTCCCCTCAGTGTCCTGTTTCTTCATCTGTAAAATGGGTTTGTTGAGAGGGTGAAATGGGTTAACACACTTAAAGTGCTAAGAAGAGGGCAGGCATGTAGCAAGTGTCCCGTGTAGCATATGAGAGAGAAAATAGCCACCTCTGAGAGGGCTGCAGGAGACATGGTGTCATCTGGAATGGGCAAAAGTTGGTAAGAACAAGATGTGATGGGGAAAGAAAGAGAGATTGAGCAATGAAGGGATTCTTAGCTCAGTGGGAGCTTTGAGAGTGGGAAGGGGAGTAGCGGGTGGAGCCAGTAGGAGATAGGGGTGCAGGTGATGAGGGGGAGGGGGCACCTGGGGCTGAAGCTGGTGGGATGGAGGTCACCAGGGATGGCTAGCACAATGGGGTGGGCCTGGAGGGTCCATCCACAGAATGATAACATCAAGGACATCTCCATAGCACTTTTCTTTGTCCACCTTGTTGTTGAGAGGACTTGGGGTGACAGATGAAAGGGCTCAGGAGTAGAGAGTGACATGATGCATCCCTCTGTCTTCCTGGGGTAGGTACCACACACACCAGAACTGAGCTAACAGATGGTTGACCTCATACACTTTATGGAAAGAATGAGATTGTCAAAGAACACTTCTTTTCTTGTCACTGTGTGAGTGATATATTTTGCCCAGTTATTTCTCGTTTCCCCCTTGGGGATAGGAAATACGGTCTTCTAGGTGAAACAGCAAGTCATTCCGCAGGAGAAGTGATGGAGGCTTCTGTCTTCCAATGGGCTTCTTTAAGTGAAGAAGAAGGAGAGAAGGATAACATTTCCAAACTTGACAGATAAGTGATTAATATATTAGGAACAGATTTCTGCTGTCTTTTCCTATACAGGTTACATATATATAAAAAAAACTTGTAAAATTATTTTGTACTACTGCAGACTTAAAAGATACATAAATTATTCTTTCCATGTTTCTTTATGTGCAGAAATATTGTATTTCCTCTTTAAGGAAAAACTAGTGTACACTTCTACAGTGACGTGTATAGGTCCAGTACCTGAAAAATTGCCATAAACTTATTTCCCAAAGACATACTATACATGAGTGGACACTTTACTTGTTACCAACATACAATTTTTAACCCACAATGAATTATGGATTTTATTTAATTTATTAATTTAATTTATTCACTAGTGTTTGTATATACAGTTGAATGCTATCTAGTCTATTTTAATTTTGTGGTAGATGAAGAAGTACATTATTAATTAAATTAAGAAATGTTTACAAGACATTTATTTCCAAAGCACTAGGGATTCCCTGCAAATAACACCCTCACAAGGCTAGTTTGGAAGAAAGTTGGTGTCATCCATTAATTTTAGAGCACGTGTCTTTGTGGAATCTGAATAACCTGCCTCCCTTTGGCGATCTTGCTTTTTTTTATGAGCCAGAAATAACTGATTTTATCTTAGGAAACCTGTCCAGCCAGTATGAGGGGAGAGAAATATAAAGCTTATTTACATATAAATGTTTGAAAGTACAACATCAGCAAGTCAATATTGTAAGCCACATCCTCCATTGCTTCAGTTTCCTTTATAAGCACCTCAGCTGATTTTTAAGAGTCCCATAAAGTTCAATGAGTGCTTGCATAACATTCCATAAATTGAATTATCTTTGCATCAGTGGATAAAGCATAGATTAGCTGGGGGCAAAAGGTTGCAAAAGAATAAATCAAGTGGCCTGATGTCTCATCCACGCACTCTAGATCCAGGAGCTAATGTTCTTTCCTAAGTAGGACCTGTGTGTTATATAACAGAGTGTGAAGTACCCAATTTTCAAAGGGTTGCAAAGATAAAATCATTGATGCAGGAGTCAAGCATCCCATTTCATCCTTCTTTTCATGGGGTTCAAGAAAGAGCTCCAATTTCTGCTCTGGTGATTGTGAACAGCTTTTCAGGCTAGCTGACAAATGGCCACCTATGCACATGCTGGTGTTGTTAATGTAGATGATAAGACATAACCCAGGATGCTCCCTCATCCAGTGGTCAGTGGCTTTGGAAAGTACTTACAGGACTGCATCCTGCAAGTACCAATCCCCAGACTGTCTCCTTATGTGTGACTACAGGTCACGTCAGTTGGTGCCTATAGTGGATGCTGAATTGTTTTCATTTTCCTCCTCCAAGAAAGTCTGGCCCTGGTAATGTCTTGCCTAGTGGCAAAGGTATTCACACTGAGGTGGTGTGCAAGGAAAAAACCCTTGGGTGACACATGGAAATCCTGTTAGTGATACCACAGAGAGGTGCAGACAGCAAAGGAGGAGGCTGGTCCATCAGCTGATGATGTTGCAGGAATAGTTCGATTAGCAGGTAACACAGATTCTAAGTCATCAGGATAATAAATCTTAGACTGCATCTCACGTTCTGAGTATCTTCTTAATTTTCCCTGTTCCATTTTTAGTGCGGGGGTGGAAAATAGAAATAATTATGTAGATTAGAACCAAACCCTCACCTAAAAGACAAATTCTTGGGGCTGGCATTAACATTTCACTGATAATACTCTTTTCATAAATCTTGGCATTCCTGTTAAATTATTCATATGGTGTTCTAGGAGAACATATGACAATTTTTAAAAATGTATTCTTCACAGCATCTTGCAATCAGCCAGAATGCCACTCCATGTGTTATTTTTCTGAATCTTGCCATCTGAATGCTCTGAATAAATTTTACTTTATTCAATAAGTTTCACTGTTGTTTCCAAGCATTTCTTTTATGATTTCTACAGCTTCACTTCTATTGTATTACCCTTCTATTTTATTTTTTTCCATCTCCTTGATTTCCCTTTATATCTGCCGTGTGCTTCACTTTACCATTTTTTGCAATCTATCATCTCAGCTATGAAAAAGAAAGATATTTCCTATTATCTGATCTTCCCTAGATGTACTTAACTTTGTGACACTCGTATTTCTCTGAGTGACCTTTGTGATATAATTCTTTGGTGCTACATCTTGAAACTGCCTTCTGACAGATTTAGCAGGTGCCCTTTTAATTCCCTTACTGGAATCACCCTGCCAGTCTTGAATATACTTTCTGCCAGCCCCATATTGTCTGCACTTCCTAAATCGGAGGCAGCATGATAATAACCCTGGCATGTGATACTCCCAAGCTACCTCACACATTTTTCTTCTTGGAATTGTCAGATGACTTTTTCATCATTATTTGCCTAAAGAAATCTAAAGTCAACGTAATGGAAACAAATAGAAATCCTCATGTAGCTCCCATCTGGGTGGGCAGATTGGTATATGCCACACAAACTACCACCTGAAGCCTACCGTTTCACTGTAAGAAATCACTTTCTTCTCCAGGTGTATCTGGTCACTTCCCTCTGCTTAGTCCTGAAGTCCTGCCTTGGGACTGTCCAGTGTGAAGGGTCTTCTCTTGATTCTGGACCACACCATCTTCCTACCCAGATTGTTTTGAATTGTGATCCATTTTTCAAGCCAATGACTCTCCTGTCCTGCCACACTGACCTGATGTAGCACAGGGGCCTGCCCTATCCTCCATCAGTGGGTTAAATGAATGCCCGTATCCAAAACGAAATCCCGGAGAAGGTGGAAACCCATCAAGATTTGCCTCCCCTCCACCACCTTGAACTAATATTGCCTCATTTTTATAGTTTCATGCTCTTGTCTGGTCCATGATGTTCACTTTTTTTCAATAAATTAGAATAAATTGTTTAATAAGTAAGAGATGATAAAGTCTCTAGTATTATTCTTAGGAAAGCCATATTCAAATGAACTGCTCAGTTTTTAACAAAAATAATTCTATTATGAACCTCATTGAACAAGAACCTCTGTAGTTCTTTTTAATAAATAGTTATATACCTGAATGATTGGCAGCTTTTAATGGAAAGCTGTAATAAAAGTGGGTGAGGCGAGACATGTCTGACTGATGCATATTGGGGTGATTTTGAGGCAACTTATAAAGAAGATCTTTCTCTACAACCAAAAAGAACTCCTGACAACAAGCCTAAAGCTATCCTTGAGGGTAAAAGAATTAGGTATTCAATTATGTTAATCCTATTGAGATGATGTGAAAAGTTTTTTATTCAAACTGAATAAATGAGTAAATTTTCTTCTAGCACTGAAAATGGGTATAAACAAAGTGACTGTTTGGGGATGACCTTGGGGAAGATACAGGCAGGTCTTCCAACATCCTAGGTTCAGACATTTTCAGTCTTCTCAGCTTCTGTGGTCATTCCATTCCCCACCAGGGCAACAACTGAAACTGACAAGTATAGAGTCCTAGTTTCAGAATGACTCACCTTCCTCTACTGGTTCAGTTTTCATCTCCTCTCCATTGGACACTGTCATCACCATGGCTACTGGGACTGCAAATTGCTTTTAACTTTCCGAAAGCTCAGCCTTTGACACCAACCACAGTCCTGCCATCTCTCTTATCCCTTCATGCCAATTAGCATATTGTTCTTTCTCTCTTTACCGTCTTTTTGTCTCATCTTTTTCCTAGTCCTTCCAGTTTTCCCATTATCAGGTCAGACACTTATTGCAGCTTACCTTTCAACTACTTACTGATGCTGGGTTCCCATGGTCAGCCAGTATTGCCATGCCTCTGGTTCTACCCTGGAATTATCTCCTCCACCTTCTGTAGGCATTGCCTTTCCAATCCTCATGGCCCTTACCTCTCACATCTCTGCTTGTGTTCTTTACAAAGAAGTGTTTTAAACTAGGTTAACTAGAGGGTCATATATTTGATTCATGTAAATTGGGTTTTTGTGGGAAAAGTAACACTTGAGCATTATTATTAAAGAGGACTTGTAAACATCCAGGTAAAGAGTGAAGAGCATAAGCTGGGAACACAGAGAAAAGAGCAGCCCAGACTGATGGAACAGCATGCCATGAGGGTATCCCACCAGCAACACAGTTAGGAAGCCTTGAAGGGAGGTGAGCTGACATAACATGATGTCCGGTCTAGGGATGGGAAAGTTGAGTTGAACCCCAAGGTTCTTTATCTGATCTGCTGGGCCATGTGGTGATTCAATATAGTGGGAGAAACAGAGCACAATGTGGATGGCAAAATGATGAATTTAACCTTATATAGAGTGAAGCTGAGGAAAATGGAATTTGCAGGTTGGACTGTCTGAGAGGTAGGTTGGCATAGATCTGAAGCTTGGTAGAGAAAACTGAACTTAAAAAAAATAAATAGATTTGAGAGTTTCCAAAGCCATATGCATTAATCTAGACTGCAGTTTCAACTTGCAGAAACTGTTTTTAACTAAAGGGATAAAAACGGAGATTTTAACATAGGGCCTCTGGGACAGGAATACAGTGGGTCCCATGGAGAAGCTGGCATTAAAACTTGGAACTCCTCCAGCACCAAATGCTCTCATTCTGCATTGTTCCTGCTGCCCTTGGAACAATGCTATTAATTTCTTATTTTGCTTCTCAATCCACGAGGTACCCACATCCTGTAAACTTACAAGATACACTTCCAGTTCAGTTCACAAATTGACTGGATGCCTGTAAGTACCAAATATAAATCACCAGGGAAAAGAGTCCAATTGTTCCAGCTTGGGCCATGTGTCCAATTCTCACCCAATAGGCTATAGGTAGGGTGAGGAATTTTACAGTATAAAATAAGTCTACCCCAGGGCCATCCTTGAGAAGAAGAAAGTGATTCTCAGAGAAAGGACACTGGCTCCTGTGTTGAGCAGGTCTCTACTAAAGTGATAACTACACCATGGAAATGATGGGGTGACTATGAACATGGATAGACGAGGAAGAAGTTAGACTAGTTTCAATACACCAAGAATCTCCATGTTTTTCTTCTCATAAGCTGTTCTTTCTGTAAGAAGTTGTGTTCTCATGTGCACCCACCTACTAAATTTTTACTCATTCTTTAAGCATTAACTTAAAGCCTTTCCTTATAAAAAGTGTCCTTAGGGCTTCCCTGGTGGCGCAGTGGTTGGGAGTCTGCCTGCCGATGCAGGGAACACGGGTACATGCCGTGGACCGGCTGGGCCCGTGAGCCATGGCCGCTGAGCCTGCGTGTCCGGAGCCTGTGCTCCGCAACAGGAGAGGCCACAACAGTGAGAGGTCCGCGTATCACAGAAAAAAAAGAAAAAAAAAAAAAAGTGTCCTTAGTTGTTCTTATTCAAAGAGATAACTGATTTTTCTGCATTTGAGCATAATTCTATCCATTTGTGTATTAAATCATTCATGGATTTGTATCAGTGAACCTCCTCTGAACTTCATTTCCTATGTAAATAGGTCATGTTTTATTTATCTTGTGCCTTATGTTTCTTTGCAGCCACTAGACCAGCCCATAGCCTCCTCCATCAGAGTGTAAGCCCCTTGAGGAGGGTGATTTATCACCTATCGTTCAGTCCTAGCAGTTAGAAAGCATCTGGCAGAACAGGCACTGGACAAACATTCTCTGAAGGAATGGCTGAGCCATTAGTCCCCACTGTAAGTACTGACACATCTGGAGGTCTGGAGTTATGCTGACCATGTCAACTAAAAAATAGAGATTTGTTACAAAGAAAAGCTCACTGTTTCTTGAAGATGGTTTTAAATTTTGTAGAGAATGAGCATTCTTTTACTTTATTCTGATCCCAGGATCCTAGATGGTAGACTACATTAGTTAATCCTCCCTTGAAGTGTTAGCTTACAAGATTAGATCTAGAACATACAATACTAACTAAAAAAAAAAAAAAAAGAAAAAAATATATATATAAAGTTGCTTTTTAACTAAAAGATACACCACACACACGCACAGGCACACAGATTGGTCTACTAAATATGAATGGAGCGCCTCTTACTTCCCAGAACTCACTTTCATAGGATCTGTAATTGAAACCAATCTACATCTGCTGTGAGAGAGAGCTTCGTTGATGCCATAACACAGTTCTATAGCAGGAACGGGAGCGGCATAGATGGGGAGCCAGCTGTCTCTATGTGGAGAGTGAAGAGAAGCCACAGAGGGCAGCAATAACAAAGAAGGTGGAAATTTGCTGAGTGGACCATCTGGAAAGAAAGGGAATGTGCAAAAGCACTGCAGATAAGTAACTATTTTGGCGGCACATGAGACCAAGATGGTCCTTGTAGTAGAAACATAGGAGACCTCCCAAGTTCAGGCTCCTGACTCCTTTTAGAGCCCTCTGCATGTTGACTCTGTGATTTCATGGCCCTGGGAAGGACTCCTATCATAAAAAATAAAGATGCAAAAAACTTTTGTTTCACAATTTCAAAGAATAGGAAATATAATCTCAAAAAACTCTGAGATAGGGCTTCCCTGGTGGCGCAGTGGTTGAGAGTCTGCCTGCCAATGCAGGGGACACGGGTTTGTGCCCTGGTCCGGGAAGATCCCACGTGCCGCAGAGCGGCTGGGCCCGTGAGCCATGGCTGCTGAGCCTGCGCATCCGGAGCCTGTGCTCTGCAACGGGAGAGGCCACAACAGTGAGAGGCCCGCGTACCGCAAAAAAACAAAACAAACAAACAAACAAACAAAACTCTGAGATATAAATTTACTTCAACCCATATGTCTCCAGGTAGATTTTACCATGTGCTGGGTACCATGATGGGTGGACAGTAGTACCCAGGACAGACAAAGTCTCTGGCTTCATGGAAATAACAGTCTAGTGCCGAGAAGGGACCCAGCCACAGTGCCACCTGGGAAGAGGAATTACTTCCCTGTATTGCTTTTCTCTTGCTGCTGTAACAATTTACTGCACATTCAGAAGTATAGTACACTACAAATGTATTGTCTTACAGTTCTGTAGGTTAGAAGTCTCACACAGGCTTCACTGGGCCAAAATTAAGCTCTCAGTGAGGCCGAGTTCCTTTTCTGTGGCCCCAGAGGAGAATTTGTTTGCTTGCCGTTTCCAGCTTCCAAAGACCACCCATATTCTTTGGCCCCTTCCTCCATCTTTAAAGTCCTTCTCACATCTCATCTCTTTGACCTTCTCTTCTGACTTTCCCTTCCACTTTAAGGATCCTTGTGATTGCATTAAACCTACCTGGATAATCTAGGTTAATCTCCCTATTTTAAATTCAGCTGATTAGTAAACTTAATTCCATCTGCAGCCCTAATTCCTGTTTGCCATGTAATGAAGAATATTCACAGATTCTGGAGGCTGGGACATGGATATCATCAGAAGCTATTATTCTGCCTACCACACCAAGACAATGCATAAAAGCCGGGCAGTCCAGTGTCTAAGGGAGGTATAAAAGATGGTGTTGTCAAAGGACTCATAAATAAAGTGGCGAAGGGGGCGGGAGGGATTTCCAGACAGTAGAATCTCAATTAACAAAGGGCCTGAGGAAAAGTGGAGAGCATGACAAACTCCACAAACAGAAAGAGGAGCAGCAGGATGGGGCCAGCAGGAGCAAGCGTGGGATGAGGCAACCAGGACGGCCTTAGTCAGAACAGACCCCGGGGCCAATGTCAGGATTTGGAACCTAATCTCTAGGATAGTGAAAAGATATTGGTGAGATTAGAGTAGATAGAAATACATGAGAGTTGTAATTTATTTTTATATTGGAGTGTAGTTGATTTACACTGCTGTGTTAGTTTCAGGTGTACAGCAAAGTGATTCAGTTATATGTATACATATATCAATCCATTTTATATTCTTTTCCCTTATAACTTCTTAAAAAATATTGAGTATAGCTCCCTGTGCTATAGAGTAGGTCCTTGTTGGTTATGTATTTTACACATAGTAGTGTGTATATCTTAATCTCATCCTCCTAATGTATCAGTCCCAGCAACCTTTCCCCTTTGGTAACCATAAGTTTGTTTTTTAAGTCTGTGAGAGCTGTGTTTTTGAGATGAATGTTCAGAACTACCATAAAAAATTGAGGTAGTAGGCTGGAGTCTGGAAAAAATAAAAGAGGGCTGATAGGAGAGAATTCTGGTGATATAGGCAAGAAATGATGATGACCATTGCTAAAATGTTTTACCTTAGATGGTTTGCTTCTATTCACTCATCCAAAATTATTCACTGGGTTACTCTGATGACGAATATGACAAAATCTCTACTGAGAAGAAAATACTATTTTAGTATTGAGGGTTTGGTGCTAGAAGTTGTAAAGAAAATGCCACCAAGGATTGGAGGAAAAGCAGTCAGCGAAGTGAAAGTCCTTAAGAAGCAAAAGATAAACTGTCTAATTAATTCTTCTTATAAACATGGATTGTTACTTGGGAAAACAACTTGCAAGAAAACAATCTATGATTGTAAATGTACTATATTAAACATATCTTTCTCTATTTTTGTTTTGATCAATATTATTTTTCTTCCAAGCACAGCTCCAGTGAATGTTGATAATGTTGGTACACTACAGGCATTTACTACAGGAAAATGAAGCCACCACTGTCAATTAAAGTTCCTTGAATGCATACATACTTTGAATCTTTATACTGTGATGTACTGAATAGTTTATCTTAAGGCATATCACATTTGCATTTATTATATTATCAGAAGTTCATTCATTAAAAATAATCCTTTCCAGAAGCTTTAAAGTATTTTTAGTTGTCTTTATAACATAGTATAGTAAATATAGAAATGTATTCAAGTGAGTATAGGTTTTACATATCACAATACAAGCAAGCTATGTAATGAGCTATATAAACCAACTTGTGTGTCCTTTGTGATATTTCACCAAAGATATTATTTACATTAAAGTCAAAATGGGGAAGTGAGTACATGATTTTGTGTTGACCAGATGGATCTAGATTTCATTTCTTATGCAGATAGCAACTCACAGACATGTGAGTTCTTCTCCTCCCTGCCTCTCCACATCAGTGGAAAGACTGTCATCTCCCCTGATATCTGCTTTCATGATCCGTGTTTTATGAACATGGTCACCTTCAACCTATTGTGGCCTCTGAGCGTGGCTGACTTGTTGGTTGGTTGGTGTCTTGTTTCACTAGCTCCTGGAGCATGGCAGACTTAGTGTGTATTACTTAGCAACAAAAGCACATTCTCTGGTTGTAAGGAATGTGAGGTGCTATTTATTTTAAGAAAGTAGACTCTTCCGTTTGTGACCTAATGTATCAGTGGAAGGGAGATGATAATTGCGAAGCAGCCTTCACTATGGAGAGATAAAAAAATGCCTTCAAAGTTTTTACCATCATGAATGAAAAGAAGAATGTGAATGCAAATGTATACTAAAAATCCTGAAATACAACAAATACAAGAAATTGTTGAGGCTTAGGAAAAGACAAAGATTGACAAAGAAAAGTTCCTTTGTACAATGGTTAATAAATTTATAGAATTTAGCATATTTACAGAATCTCATATGGGTCATTAAAACTACATTATGCAAGTAGATTTAAGTAGACTGTATAAAATTGTCATGGATGGAGAACGATAACTGTTAAGAAGCACAACACATGTTTTAGGTTATAGTTAAGTCAGGGCTTCTGGGGTTTAAGATAAAGTAATTATACTTAGTGTGTATCGGAGATGAGATTCTATGTGTTACACATTCTAAGTTGGACCTCAAGGCACATTTTATATTTTTACAAGAAGAATATTCAAATTAATTACAGAATCACCCTTTTTAACATAGAAAAAAATTACTTGAAGTATACAAAACACATGTGAATTACTTTGACTTATTATTATTTTAAAAAATAGGTCTCATAATCCTAATGTATTCCATGACTGAACGATTACAAGTAGTTACTTGAGTCAAGGAAACAACTTTGTCAAATATTTAGTGAATTAGTTAAAAATGAAGATAGGCTTTAAGAATTCTCAAAAATTCTGTTTTCTTCTAAGACACTATATTATTACCATCCTGAGAAAATAATACAGAGTTCTGATACATACACATTTGATAGATTTTATATGGTAAGGTCTTGAATACAATATACCTCTTAACAGTCATTTAACAATTTCAATGAAAGACCTTTAAAGCTACAATGCAATTTCAATTATTTTGAAAAAAAAAAAAAAAGGAGAATCAGGAAAGTTTTTTATCCTGGAATAATCTCAATTTTTTGGAAGTTGAAAATCCCTCCAGGCTTGTTAAAGTACCTGGACAAGGGGTTAGTGCCCACATCTTGTTCTGGCTTCAGAGGATGGCTAGTTCCGGATAAGGAGCAATACATTGTGGACTGGACAATTGGACTACCAGACGCCAAATCTGCTGGTACCTTGATTTTGGACTTCCCAGCTTCCAGAAATTTCAGGCGAACTTTATAGATCCACAAATCTAACTGACACTTAAAAAGCATGCTCTTAATGTGGGTCAGAGATGACTTCAGGGTCGATACAACAGAGTTCTCCAAATATAAGCCTTGGTTAACAAATAAAAAGTAAAGAAGCTTCAGGAAACAGAGATCAGCTGAGTTCTCCCTCAACTGAGCTGCTGGGGAAACAGCAAATACCACACAACAGTGTTACAGCATTTCTTATAATTTCTATATCTTCACGGAGTCTTTGGAGATTTTCTGTAGCACAGAAAGGCTCCTCAGATCCTATACCCTGAATCCTCCTCCTCCCTCCTCTTTTTCACTCTCCCCCTCAGTTTCTGGCAGGTGATGGTGGAAACCACCAGCCTGGCCCAACCAGAAAGAGCCCAGGGTGAAGAATAATTTGTAGGTAAATGGTTAATCAGATGGTAAAATTCTGAGTTATCATAAATCAGTTTCTTTCCTACTTCTGGGAATATTATTAACTGACACTAGTTGTTTGCCTTCCTAAATTTAGTTAAAAGTGTAAATCTTTGCTTATCCTGTCCAGTCTCTTAAAGGGAAAGTAAAATAAAAAGAATCATAGGTTGAAATGTAATGATAGACCTGAGTGTCTGGAGAAAGCTGGGTGATGCTCAGAAGAAATGAAAAGATAGTATTGTGAAAGACCCTCCAATAAATGATATTTATGAAATTGAAGAAGACATAATTTTAGAACTTTTTAGAATTCTAAGCCAACATTTAGAACTATGATTTATTAAGAATTATTATTTTTTATGGGGCAAATTATTGATGTAGGTATTTGTTGACTTTTTTTTTTTTTTTTTTGCAGTACGCGGGCCTCTCACTGTTGTGGCCTCTCCCTTTGTGGAGCACAGGCTCTGGACGCGCAAGCTCAGCAGCCATGGCTCACGGGTCTAGCTGCTCCGCGGCATGTGGGATCTTCCCGGACCGTGGCACGAACCTGTGTCCCCTGCATTGGCAGGCAGACTCTCAACCACTGCGCCACCAGGGAAGCCCTTGTTGACATTCTTAATGTGCATTTTTGTTTGTTTTCTGTACATGGATGTCCAATTGTTCCAGCACCATTTGTTGAAAAAATTATCCTTCCTCCATTGATTTGCCTTTGTACCTTCATCAAAACTCAGTTCCATACATGAATGAACTTATTTCTGGTCCCGTTGATCTATCTGTCCATTTGTTAGGTCAATACCACGCTGTCTTGATGATGGCAGTTTTAATAATAAATATTGAGAGCTACTGCTATTAACCCTTCTGGTTTGTTCTATCTCAAAATTGTTTTGAGGTATTTTTTGAGGTAAGAGAATTATTCTAGGTAGAATTTATAGTAAGTTCACCTCTCTCCTGCCTGATATTGGTAAATTTGTTTATCCTAATTATATGAATCTTCTTAAGAGCAGCATTTAATTTTAATGATTTTCTCCATTACTTTTCTGGTGTTTATTTCATTTTCATCTGTTCTGTTCTCTATTATTTACTTTTTTGTTGCCTAATTGAATTAAATTTGCTCTTCTTTTCCTAGAAGCTGAAGTCATTGATGTGATATTTTCCTTCTTTTCCAATAGAGACACATGCTATAAATTCAAGTTATTGCTGTAATTTCAAGCCCTGTCCTTACAATGTACTAATTTAGCTGCTTCCCACAAATTGGGATGTATTTTTCTTTTTTTTTTTTTTTTTTTTTTTTTTTATTTTTTTTTATTATTATTTTTTTTATTAGTTTCTGCTTTATAACAAAGTGAATCAGTCATACATATACATCTGTTCCCACATCCCCTCCCTCATGCATCTCCCTCCCTCCCACCCTCCCCATCCCACCCCTCCAGGCAGTCACAAAGCACCGAGCTGATCTCCCTGTGCTCTGCGGCTGCTTCCCACTATCTATCTACCTTACGTTTGGTAGTGTATATATGTCCATGCCTCTCTTTCCCTTTGTCACAGCTTACCCTTCCCCTTCCCCATATCCTCAAGTCCATTCTCAAGTAGGTCTGTGTCTTTATTCCCGTTTTACCCCTAGGTTCTTCATGACATTTTTTTTTTTTTAAATTCCATATATATGTGTTAGCATACGGTATTTGTCTTTCTCTTTCTGACTTACTTCACTCTGTATGACAGACTCTAGGTCTATCCACCTCATTACAAATAGCTCAGTTTCGTTTCTTTTTATGGCTGAGTAATATTCCATTGTATATATGTGCCACATCTTCTTTATCCATTCATCCGATGATGGACACTTAGGTTGTTTCCAGCTCCGGGCTATTGTGAATAGAGCTGCAATGAACATTTTGGTACATGTCTCTTTTTGAATTATGGTTTTCTCAGGGTATATGCCTAGTAGTGGGATTGCTGGGTCATATGGTAGTTCTATTTTTAGTTTTTTAAGGAACCTCCATACTGTTCTCCATAGTGGCTGTACCAATTCACATTCCCACCAGCAGTGCAAGAGTGTTCCCTTTTCTCCACACCCTCTCCAGCATTTATTGTTTCTAGATTTCTTGATGATGGCCATTCTGACAGGTGTGAGATGATATCTCATTGTAGTTTTGATTTGCATTTCTCTAATGATTAATGATGTTGAGCATTCTTTCATGTGTTTGTTGGCAGTCTGTATATCTTCTTTGGAGAAATGCCTATTTAAGTCTTCTGCCCATTTTTGGATTGGGTTGTTTGTTTTTTTGCTATTGAGCTGCATGAGCTGTTTATAAATTTTGGAGATTAATCCTTTGTCAGTTGCTTCATTTGCAAATATTTTCTCCCATTCTGAGGGTTGTCTTTTGGTCTTGTTTATGGTTTCCTTTGCTGTGCAAAAGCTTTGAAGTTTCATTAGGTCCCATTTGTTTATCTTTGTTTTTATTTCCATTTCTCTAGGAGGTGGGTCCAAAAGGATCTTGCTGTTATTTATGTCATAGAGTGTTCTACCTATGTTTTCCTCTAAGAGTTTGATAGTTTCTGGCCTTACATTTAGGTCTTTAATCCATTTTGAGCTTATTTTTGTGTATGGTGTTAGGGAATGATCTAATCTCATACTTTTACATGTCCCTGTCCAGTTTTCCCAGCACCACTTATTGAAGAGGCTGTCCTTTCTCCACTGTACATTCCTGCCTCCTTTATCAAAGATAAGTTGGCCATATGTGCGTGGGTTTATCTCTGGGCTTTCTATCCTGATCCACTGATCTATCTTTCTGTTTTTATGCCAGTACCACACTGTCTTAATTACTGTAGCTTTGTAGTATAGTCTGAAGTCAGGCAGCCTGATTCCTCCAGCTCCGTTTTTCGTTCTCAAGATTGCTTTGGCTATTCGGGGTCTTTTGTTTTTCCAAACAAATTTTGAAATTTTTTGTTCTACTTCTGTGAAAAATGCCAGTGGTAGTTTGATAGGGATTGCATTGAATCTGTAGATTGCTTTGGGTAGTAGAGTCATTTTCACAATATTGATTCTTCCAATCCAGGAGCATGGTATATCTCTCCATCTGTTTATATCATCTTTAATTTCTTTCATCAGTGTCTTATAATTTTCTGCATACAGGTCTTGTGTCTCCTTAGGTAGGTTTATTCCTAGATATTTTATTCTTTTTGTTGCAATGGTAAATGGGAGTGTTTTCTTGATTTCATTTTCAGATTTTTCATCATTAGTGTACAGGAATGCCAGAGATTTCTGTGCATTAATTTTGTATCCTGCTACTTTACCAAATTCATTGATTAGCTCTAGTAGTTTTTCGGTAGCATCTTTAGGATTCTCTATGTATAGTATCATGTCATCTGCAAACAGTGACAGCTTTACTTCTTCTTTTCCAATTTGGATTCCTTTTATTTCCTTTTCTTCTCTGATTGCTGTGGCTAAAACTTCCAAAACTAGGTTGAATAAGAGTGGTGAGAGTGGGCAGCCTTGTCTTGTTCCTGATCTTAGTGGAAATGGTTTCAGTTTTTCACCATTGAGGACAATGTTGGCTGTGGGTTTGTCATATATGGCCTTTATTATGTTGAGGAAAGTTCCCTCTATGCCTACTTTCTGCAGGGTTTTTATCATAAATGGGTGTTGAATTTTGTCGAAAGCTTTCTCTGCATCTATTGAGATGATCATATGGTTTTTCTCCTTCAACTTGTTAATATGGTGTATCACATTGATTGATTTGCGTATATTGAAGAATCCTTGCATTCCTGGAATAAACCCCACTTGATCATGGTGTATGATCCTTTTAATGTGCTGTTGGATTCTGTTTGCTAGTATTTTGTTGAGGATTTTTGCATCTATGTTCATCAGTGATATTGGCCTGTAGTTTTCTTTCTTTGTGACATCCTTGCCTGGTTTTGGTATCAAGGTGATGGTGGCCTCGTAGAATGAGTTTGGGAGTGTTCCTTCCTCTGATATTGCTTGGAAGAGTTTGAGAAGGATGGGTGTTAGCTCTTCTCTAAATGTTTGATAGAATTCGCCTGTGAAGCCATCTGGTCCTGGGCTTTTGTTTGATGGAAGATTTTTAATCACAGTTTCAATTTCAGTGCTTGTGATTGGTCTATTCATATTTTCTATTTCTTCCTGAGTCAGTATTGGTAGGTTGTGCATTTCTAAGAATTTGTCCATTTCTTCCAGGTTGTCCATTTTATTGGCATAGAGTTGCTTATAGTAATCTCTCATGATCTTTTGTATTTCTGCAGTGTCAGTTGTTACTTCTCCTTTTTCATTTCTAATTCTACTGATTTGAGTCTTCTCCCTTCTTTTCTTGATGAGTCTGGCTAATGGTTTGTCAATTTTGTTTATCTTCTCAAAGAACCAGCTTTTAGTTTGGTTGATCTTTGCTATCGTTTCCTTCATTTCTTTTTCATTTATTTCTGATCTGATCTTTATGATTTCTTTCCTTCTGCTAACTTTGGGGGTTTTTTGTTCTTCTTTCTCTAATTGCTTTAGGTGCAGGGTCAGGTTGTTTACTCGAAATGTTTCCTGTTTCTTAAGGTGGGATTGTATTGCTATAAACTTCCCCCTTAGAACTGCTTTTGCTGCGTCCCATAGGTTTTGGGTCGTCGTGTCTCCATTGTCATTTGTTTCTAAGTATTTCTTAATTTCCTCTTTGATTTCTTCAGTGATCACTTCATTATTGAGCAGTGTATTGTTTAGCCTCCATGTGTTTGTATTTTTTACAGATCTTTTCCTGTAATTGATGTCTAGTCTCATAGCATTGTGGTCGGAAAAGATACTTGATACAATTTCAATTTTCTTAAATTTACCAAGGCTTGATTTGTGACCCAAGATATGATCTATCCTGGAGAATGTTCCATGAGCACTTGAGAAAAATGTGTATTCTGTTGTTTTTGGGTGGAATGTCCTATAAATATCAATTAAGTCCATCTTGTTTAATGTATCATTTAAAGCTTGTGTTTCCTTATTTATTTTCATTTTGGATGATCTGTCCATTGGTGAAAGTGGGGTGTTAAAGTCCCCTACTATGATTGTGTTACTGTCGATTTCCCCTTTTATGGCTGTTAGTATTTGCCTTATGTATTGAGGTGCTCCTATGTTGGGTGCATAAATATTTACAATTCTTATATCTTCTTCTTGGATCGATCCCTTTATCGTTATGTAGTGTCCTTCTTTGTCTCTTCTAATAGTCTTTATTTTAAAGTCTATTTTGTCTGATATGAGAATTGCTACTCCAGCTTTCCTTTGATTTCCATTTGCGTGGAATATCTTTTTCCATCCCCTTACTTTCAATCTGTATGTGTCTCTAGGTCTGAAGTGGGTCTCTTGTAGACAGCATATATATGGGTCTTGTTTTTGTATCCATTCAGCCACTCTGTGTCTTTTGGTGGGAGCATTTAGTCCATTTACATTTAAGGTAATTATTGATATGTATGTTCCTATTCCCATTTCCTTAATGGCTTTGGGTTCGTTATTGTAGGTATAGTCCTTCTGTTGTGTTTCTTGCCTAGAGAAGTTCCTTTAGCATTTGTTGTAAAGCTGGTTTGGTGGTGCTGAACTCTCTCAGCTTTTGCTTGTCTGTAAAGGTTTTCATTTCTCCATCAAATCTGAATGAGATCCTTGCTGGGTAGAGTAATCTTGGTTGCAGGTTTCTCTCCTTCAGCACTTTAATTATGTCCTGCCACTCCCTTCTGGCTTGTAGAGTTTCTGCTGAGAGATCAGCTGTTAACCTGATGGGGATTCCCTTGTGTGTTATTTGTTGTTTTTCCCTTGCTGCTTTTAATATGATTTCTTTGTGTTTAATTTTTGACAGTTTGATTAATATGTGTCTTGGCGTATTTCTTCTTGGATTTATTCTGTATGGGACTCTCTGTGCCTCCTGGACTTGATTAACTATTTCCTTTCCCATATTAGGGAAGTTTTCAACTATAATCTCTTCAAATATTTTCTCAGTCCCTTTCTTTTTCTCTTCTTTTTCTGGAACCCCTATAATTCGAATGTTGGTGCGTTTAATGTTGTCCCAGAGGTCTCTGAGACTGTCCTCTGTTCTTTTCATTCATTTTTCTTTATTTTTCTCTGCATCAGTTATTTCCACTATTTTATCTTCCACCTCACTTATCCGTTCTTCTGCCTCAGTTATTCTGCTACTGATCCCATCTAGGGTATTTTTCATTTCATTTATTGTGTTTTTAATCGATGCTTGATTCATCTTTAGTTCTTCTAGGTCCTTGTTAACTGTTTCTTGCATATTGTCTATTCTATTTCCAAGATTTTGGATCTGGGAAATAGAATCTTGGATCAGCTTTACTATCATTATTCTGAATTCTTTTTCAGGTAGACTGCCTATTACCTCTTCATTTGTTAGGTCTGGTAGGTTTTTATCTTGCTCCTTCACCTGCTGTGTGTTTTTCTGCTTTCTCATTTTGCTTATGTTACTGTGTTTGGGGTCTCCTTTTTGCAGGCTGCAGATTCGTAGTTCCCGTTGTTTTTGGTGTCTGTCCCCCGTGGCTAAGGTTGTTTCAGTAGGTTGTGTAGGCTTCCTGGTGGGGGGCACTAATGCTTGTGTTCTGGTGGTTGAAGCTCGATCTTGTATTTCTGGTGGACAGGTCCACGTCTGGTGGTGTGTTTTGGGGTGGCTGTGGCCTTATTATGTTTTTAGGTATCCTCTCTGCTAATGGGTGGGGTTGTGTTCCTGCCTTGCTAGTTGCTTGGCATAGGGTGACCAGCACTGTAGCTTGCTGGTCGTTGACTGAAGCTGGGTGCTGGTGTTGAGATGGAGATCCCTGGGAGATTTTCGCTGCTTGATATTATGTGGAGCTGGGAGGTCTCTTGTGGACCCGTGTCCTGAAGTTGGCTCTCCCACTTCAGAGGCACAGCACTAACTCCTGGCTGCAGCACCAAGAGCCTTTCATCCACCCGGCTCAGAATAACAGTGAGAAAAAGTAGAAAGAAATAATTAGTAGAAGAAAGAAAGAGAGATTGAAAGAAAGGAAGAAGGGAAGGAAGGAAGGAAGGAAGGAAGAAAGAAAGAAAGGAGGGAGGGAGGAAGGATGGAAAGAAAGGAAAGAAAGGAGGGAGGGAGGGAGGAATGAAAGCAAAAGGAAGAGTGAATGGAAGAAGAGAGGGAGGGAGGGAGGAAGGAAAGAAAGAAAGAAAGACAGGAGGGAGGGAGGGAGGGAGGAAGGAAGGAAAGAAAAAGAAAGTGGAAAGAAGAAGGGTGGGAGGGAGGGAGGGATGGAGGAAAGAAAAAGAAAGAAGGAAAGGAGGAGCGGAGGGAGGGAGGGAGGAAGGGAAGGGAGGAAAAAAAGAAAGAGCAGGTAAAGTAAAATAGAATAAAGTATGAAATATAGTAGCGTTATTAAAATTAAAAAGTAATTATTGAAAAAAAACACGGACCGAAAGAACCCTGGGACATATGGTGGAAGCAAAGCTATACAGAGAGAATCTTACACAGAAGATTACACATACACATTCACAAAAAGAGAGCAGGGGGAAAAAATCAAAAATCTTGCTCTCCAAGTCCACCTCCTCGATTTGGGATAATTCGTTGTAAAAAGAGGAAAAGGGCGAAAAGTCTGAAATCTTGCTAAGTCCACCTCCTTAATTTGAGATAATTCGTTGTAAAAAGAGGGAAAAAAAAAAAAAAGGGGGGGAAAGTCTTAAATCTTGTCCTCAAGGTCCACTTCCTCAATTTGGGATGATTCGCTGTCCATTCATGCACTCCACAGACGCAGGGCACATCAAATGGACCGTGGAGCTTTAATCCGCTGCCTCGGAGGCTGCACAGAGAGATTTCCCTGTCTCTGCTCTCACAGCTCCCGGGTCTCAGCCTTGGACTTGGCCCCGCCTCTGCGCGTAGGTCGCCGGAGGGCGTCCGTTCTTCGCTCAGACAGGACGGGTTTAAAGGAGCCGCTGATTCGGGGGCTCTGGCTCACTCAGGCAGAGGGGAGGGAGGGGAATGCCCTCTCCTCGCGCACCAGGCAACAAAAGGGAAAAAAGTCTCTTGCCTCTCCGGTAGCTCCAGACCCTTTCCCCGGACTCCCTCCGGGCTAGCACTAACCCCTTCAGGCTCTCTTCCTGCCGCCAGCCCCAGTCCTCTCCCTGCGCTCCGACTGAAAGCCGATACCCGAGCCTCAGCTCCCAGCCCCGCCCGCCCTGGCGGCCGAGCAGACAAGTCTCTCGGGCTGGTGTGTGCCTGAGGGCACCGATCCTCTGTGCCAAAATCTCTCTGCTTTGCCCTCCACACCCCTGTTGCTGTGCTCTCCTCCGCTACTCCGAAGCTTTCCCCCTCCGCCACCTGCAGTCTCCGCCCTCGAAGGGGCTTGTAGTGTGTAGAAACCTTCCCTCCTTCACAGCTCCCTCCCACTGGTGCAGGTCCCGTCCATATCCTATTGTCTCTGTTTATTCTTTTTTTCTTTTGACCTACCCAGGTATGTGGGGAGTTTCTTGCCTTTTGGGGGGTCTGAGGTCTTCTGTCAGCGTTCAGTAGGTGTTCTGTTGGAGTTGTTCCACGTGTAGATGAATTTCTGATGTATCTGTGGGGAGGAAGGTGATCTCCGCGTCTTACTCTTCCGCCATCTTCCTCCGGCTCCTGGGATGTATTTTTCTTTAATTTTTATTTTGACCAAAATGTTTTCTAATATCTTAATTTTTTTTTCTTTGCCATGTGGGTTCTTTAGAAGCTGGTTATTAGTTTACAGATATTTGAGATTTTCTAGACATCTTTCTATTATTGATTTCTAATTGAATCCATTGTGGTAAAAGAAAATACTTCGTATGAATTGAGCTGTTTTATATTTATTGAGACTGGTTTTATGACCCAAAATATGCTCTGTTTCGCTAAATGTTTCCTGTGCTTTGCCAAATAATTTGTATTATCCTTTTGTTGGATATGGTGCTCTTGAAATGTCACTCAGGTGCGATTAGTTGATAGTGTTTTTTAAGTAGTGTGTATCCCTATTGATTTTCTCTCTACTTTTTGAAAGTGGGGTATTAAAATCTTTGAATATAATTATTGATTTACCTATTTCTCCTTATAGTTCTATCATTTTTTTGCTTCGTATATTTTGAAGCTATGTTGTTAGGTTCATAAAAATTAAAGATTGTTAGTTCCGCTTGATAAATAGATTCCTTCACAATTGTGGAATTATTTTTTGTATACATGGTAATATGGCTTCTATGATATATACTTTTTTTTTGATTAGTGTTAAATGGTCTTTTTCCATCCTTTTATTTTTAACATATTTGTGTCTTTATATTTAAGAGTGCTCATTATAGGGTGAGCATAGATCAGTATTTCTCTATTTTTTTTTTTTTTTTTTACTTTGACAATATCTGCCTCTTACTTTGGGTGTTGGGATCATTTATACTTACAGTAACTCTTGATTTGGTAAGGCTTAAATCTATCATCTTGCTATTGGCTTTCTAATTATCCCCTCTGTTCTTTGTCTCTTTTATCTTCCTTTTCTGATTTTGTTTGAAATAATTTTTTTTTATGATTCCATTTTATCTTCTTTTTGGCTTATTAGTTATAATTTTTTTGTTTTGCTAAGTTAGTGGTTGTGTTAGGGTCAATACCATATATTTTAAGTGTTTTAAAGTCCCACTTTACATGGCATTATATCATTTCAGTGTAAGACTCCCATGATCGTAAACTTTCTTTTCTCATCATCCCCCAAAAGTTGTGCTATTGTTATCATATTTAACTTTTACTTATATTATAAACACTGTGGTATAATGTTGCTATTTTTATATAAATAAACATTCAGCTTTTAAAGATATTTAAATAAGAAAAACTACCTATGCAATTTCTATTTCCCTTGTCTTTTAGTTTCATTTTGTAAAATCACATTTTTCCAGTATCATTTTCTTTCTGCTAAAAGACTTCCTGTAACCTTATTTTTAGTGCAGATCTGCTGGTAATTATTTCAGCTTTGTATGAATCAACAATTCTTTATTTCATCTGTGGTTTTGGATGATTTTTTTTTTTGAATATTCTATGTTGACAGTTTTTTTTTTTCCTTTCAGTAATTTAAGATTTTGGGTTGTTTTCATATGAAACTTGTGGTCATCTGTATCTTTGTTCCTCTGTATGTAATGTGGTTTTATTTTTCCTTTGCTTATATGTTATTTTTTTGTCACTTGATTTGAGTAATATGATTATAATGTGACTTGGTGTAGGTTTTTTTTCATGTTTCTTATGTTTGGGATTTGTTGAGTTTCTCGGATCTGTTGATTTGTGATATTTATGAAATTTGAAAAAAAAATTAGCCATTATTTCTTAATTATTATTTTTTATTTCTCTTCCCTCATTCTCAGAGTGTCTACGTGCATGTATGTTAAGCCATTTCAAGTTGCCCCATGGACCACAGATGCTCTTTTTATTTTTTAAAATTATCTTTTCTCTTTCATTGTAGTTTCTTTTTCTGTCTTCATGTTTACAGAGGTTTTCTTCTGCAATGTCTAAACTGAAATTAATTCCATCTACTGAAGTTTTCATCTCATACATATACTTTTAATCTCTCAAAATTCAATTTGGTTATTCTTTATGTCTTCCATGTCTCTACTTAACTTTTTGTACATATGGAGTACAGTTTTAAAACTTCTTAAATGTCCTTGTCTGCCAATTGTTAGTTTACTGTTTTGGTGGTCGGATATTTTTGAATTTCTATAAATATTCTTAGCATATTTCCCCCCACCCCCCACCAGGTTACAGTTGTTTTCCTTGAAAGCAGTTTGATCCTCTTCGGTCCTGCTTTAAAAGTCTGGTAGGTGGGATGGGAGCAGTGCTCAGTCTATGTCTAGTTATTTCCCTACTCAGATGAGACTTTCCTGAGAATTCCATTCAGTGCTCTTGAGTCATGGGTTTTTCTGGTCTGGTGAAAACAGGTGCCCTTCCAGGATCTGGGTGAATGCTTAGCATTGTTAGCTTTTATCTTTTCTTGCAGTTCTTTCCCAGCCTCGGGGAGGTTATGTGCTTGTATGTTCTGTTTAGTGCTCAGGTAAATACTCTGAAGGACTTCCTGAAGGTCCCCAGAGGGACTCAATCTCAATGCAGCTCTCTTCTCCCTGGTATCCAGCTCTGGGAAACTCTTGCCACCTTGATCTCCCGGGATGCTCAGTTGTGGCTCTTTAACAAGAGGAGTCCACTGGGCTTCACCAGGGATCATTCTCCACACTCTGGTCTGGAAAATTTCTCAAGGTGGTGAGCTGGGACCATATCACAGGGCTGGCCTTCTTTACTTCCCATCTGTTGGGTATCTTCATTCCCTGGTGTCCAGCATCTTGAAAACCATTATTTTGTATAGTTTGCCTGTTTTTGATTGCTTCTGCCAGAAGGGTAAATCTAGTTCCCGTTACTTCGTCTTAGTTTGAAGTGGAATAACCTTGAATACCTTACTTTTATGACTTGAATACACGCATTACATTTGGCTATTTGAGCTCAATTAGGAAGCACTAAAAATAACAGATAAATGAGTGTATTTCCTGTCATATAATCTAATCTAAGGGTGAGGCATATAAAATTCCTAAAAGCAACTGAAAATTTCAAACAACTATTTTCTTCCTCAATGAGCAATAGAGTTGAAGAGTTCTTATATTTTATGTCTATCACATCAAAACTATAACTATGCTTGTCCCAATGTAGTGAAGCCTTGATCTTGTTTTTCATTCTTATTTTGCCAGCTATTATGTTCATTTATAATATTTCATTTGGTACCCATTGATTGATATTTCCTCCTAAGAGTTTTCTTAGCTAGAGCTTGAAAGAGATCTCCTGCCAAGTCCTATATTTTCTTCTGTTCCAAGCATAGACATACATTGTAACTACATGTGAAAGATGTATTTTCATAGCTACTGGTTTTTATATTGACCTATACGTTGATTTAAAACAAGGAACAAGTCTAGAGAATCAAATGATATGCAAGCCAGGCATTTCCTGCCCATAATATTTAGTATTTCGATTGTTTGGTTTGTGAGCCATTTAATTAACATCTTTAATTCAAAAACATAAATTAAAGGTAAATGTAGTACCATCGTTGCTAAATTCCCAGTGAGAGTTTCCTCTCACCATCGAAGTCATTGGGATTCCACTCTGCTCCATTGCACTGCTGGCTGCTGTGGAAATTTTAATGGTTCTGTCTTATGCAAAGGGTGTGCTCTACAAGGAAAACAAATAAAAATGGGGAAATGTACACTTTGTACCTTTGAAAGGTTACATGCAGTGGCACAGAAGGCTAGGGTTACAATAACATCTGAAAGGAGCTGGGCAGTGGGAACGCGGTAAGACCAGTTTCAGCGGAGAGACAGTTGACTAAACACTGGAATGATTTAGTGCCCCATCCATTATTTCCTGCCTGTCATTTAAACAGGCCATCTATATGCATGGTGGGATGAAGGGTGCAAAGGGGAGGCGGGCCGCGTGATTTATGTGGGAGGGCAAACACCTGTGGGTTAAGCAGCTCAGAAATTAGCCACAAGTAGCATATTAGTGCAGCTAATCAGGCACGGTTCAGTATTTCGGTTTCTTGATTTGCCCATAAATAAGATTCTATGTGGCTGCCCTGGGGCCTTCTGGTGATTAACTGCCTTGACCTACAGTAAAATACACAGATGGAGAAGCGCGATGGGGTTTGCAGGTGGATTCTGTAATCATATGACTCTCATCTTACACGTTTGTGGGTAGAAGGTCTGCGGGTTTTGAGAATCGTGTTAGGTAGCCTTATCAGGGTACTTAACATTCTATTTATTTTTCATTCCGTACTCCTATTATTAGGTTGACAACTTGTAGACCCAACAGCCTTGTGATCATTCGCTGGCCATAAAATATTTTCTCCCTTTGTGTCTGTTGCAGAAACTGAAGGGATTCTTATCCTGGGTTGTGTACATCCTCATGTTGCTATTTTTTAGTAAGATTTAACTCCTTTGTATTATGGTTTTTGTATTCCTTTTTTGCGTGGGGGAGCCTTTTTCACTATTTGGTGTGTGTTTATTGTATCTGAAAAGATCCCCACAAATAGTCTTCCAGTTTTAGTTGCTAGACTGGCTGATTTTGTGCTTGAAATGGGACAACAGAAGCTAACGGCAGTGGAACATAGAGATAACTTATTACAGCCAGTCTGTTAAAAATATATTATGTAGTATTTACTAGATATTGCTTCCTTCTTTGATCTTAGAAAACAGAAAAAGGTTATGGAAAACCAAACGGTCAGGACCCTGGGGCAAATAACCTCTGCATTTTAGTGAAGGGGGTAAAGTTAGTTATAAAGACTAGATTATTGATCTTGATGACTTAGGTAAGTAAAATTTCACAGGTAAATATAGACCCTCAAAGCAACCAGCAATTCATCAGGGAAGTGAACTTTGTCCCCATGTTATTTAGAAGATTTTCTGGATAGCCTAGGCTAATTTATGTCCATTGTATCACTCCTGAAATCTTTTTTTTAAAGTTTATTTATACTCCCATGTTTATTGCACCACTATTCACAAAATTCTGTCAGCCCATGTAAAAATCTGGTTTGGTTGGGAAGGTCAATACTATGACTTGTTCCAAGGTTTTCCCCAAACCCCAGATCACTGTAAACTTTGGGGAGAAAAATAATAGCATAGTCAAGCTTCTTGTTTGATCTTGAGTTAGCAGTGGAGGGAGAAATGAAGTGTAGTTAAGAGTAGTTAGGACCTGTGGCTACGATGTGCAATACAGAGAAAGGGAGGGTTAGGAGCATGTTTGGGAAGGAACTATTGACAGGATGGGGTAGACAGAGGATGTTCTGAGGGCCAAAGGGAAAAGAAGTCGGAGGTACTCCAGGATTACAAGCCTGAAGCGTGGTGCCACTTCTAGAGAAGGAGAAGAAGGGGTTACTGGAAGATAATAAACTATTTAAAGCGTGTTTCCATTCGTAAGTTAATAAATTCAAGAGAAACCCAGCTGAGATCTGAATACTTAGCCTACTCTGCTGTGATAGTTACATTTTAAACCAAACAGGGCTGTGTCTGTGATACTCCTCAAGGCAAGAACACTGTCACATGAATTGCAAATGTTAAACTGCTAATAGCTTTCCCAGGAGTTTGCTTCCTGTTAGGGACCCTTCAATGATTTTATCCCTTTATGTGTGGAAAAACGTTGCACTTGCCAGGCAAAGTCCCACACTCAGAATGTTTCTACATTCTTATCAATGGGCAAAGACCATAGCTTGGCTCCACTGGTTTTCTGTCAGATCCTTCACGGCAGGAAACAGTAACCTCTTGCTTCCAACAGCCCTTCTATGAGCTGAGGGAAAGAGCTTCTCATTTGACTATCCTTCCAAAAAGGTTCTGCCAGTGAAGGAGCCAGAGAAGGCCCTAGAACCCCTTCCTCTGGCCTTTCACAGGGTTACATGCAGTTTCTTCTGCTGAGGTTTCCAAATACCAGTGCCCCGTGGCAGAAGCAGACAGTAGAGGTGACTAACAAATGTTCACCTCCCTGAAGTTATCACTGACATCCCCATAATTAGCATAATTTTCCAGATTCCATTACTGTGGCAGAGACCAAAAGTCCCATCATCTGTCCACATGGCTTTTTCTGTTTCGGAGCCTCTAAACATCTAAATGAGGTCATATCAGGAATTCTTACCCTTGGACCTTAAGTGGAAGTGATGGTTGACTTCCAGGTCAATGCAGTTAAGACTATGTGTGACTTATTTATACCTTAGACCCCACACCTCCACCCCCAGTCCTCTGAGGTAGAAGCAAATGACTCCAACACGCAAAGTTCCTGTTTGTTGCTAGCCTGAGTCCTTGAGTTACCACTTGGAAGAGAGCTGCTTGTGTGGACCACTTAGACTAGCATGTCAGTTTGCAGTAAATCTCTGTTCTGTAAGCCACTTGGAGGTTGAGGTCACTTGTTACTGAAACATAACCTAGTATATCCTGACTGATACAACTACTTTAACTGTGTAACGCTAACCAACGTCCCTATCTGAAAAGTGGGTAGAGTCGTACCCCTGGGATTTAATGAAACAAATACCTGGAAATTACAACAAAAATGTGTGGTGGGTAACTAAGAGACGTTAGCTGCTACAGTGGTTGCCTGCAGAGTTCAGTTTCTCCATGGATTTACCAAGAATAATTTAGATTAAAAGCGTTCCTCATTTCTCTAGTGAACAAAATTGGTGTTTTCCCCAAGATGAATTTTTCAACTTAACTTTTTAAAGTGCAAAATATCACAAATAATCTCCCTTACATATTTCTGTTCCCTTCTCATGATTATTATTCTGGGAAAATCAACTAACATATCCCTGTTTCAATTGTGTAATATTTTATATTCTCTGATTTGAGAGAACATTCTTTTCCCATCAAATCCATTTTAAAAATTCACTCTGCCAGGAATACTAACTCTGAAATTTATTTGAGAGAGAGAGAACAGAAAGCCTCAGGTCTGTTGTTAAACTTCATGTATCCTGGGAGATCAACTTTAGCTTACAGTAGTTTCAATTAATTCGTAAATACTTTTGTGTTGTCTTTCTATAAGAGGAGACACACTAGGAGTAGGGAATAATAATTTGTAGCACTGTTTCTTTCACAGAGTTGAAAGTAGGTTGTGCTTATTATGAACACTACATTAATGAAAGTGATCATTAACAATTCTTTACATCTGTGTTTATCTACTTCCAAGGAACTTTGAGGTAATGAATTCTCCATATAGATAAAGAGAAGAAAGATCCAGGAGATAATCTCACTTTTTTCCATGGGCATTACATATTTAAAATATTTAGCAAGATATTATGATTTCACATAACAGAAAATCCTCTCTGTAAGGGTAAGTACTTATCATTTTCTGACTTTGAAAACAGTCTACAGGGCCTACTAACATACCATTTATAAAGAATTAGTAATACTTTCAGATCATAAGGCAGCTACTAACTCTAAAGAAATGGAATATTTTCAAATTTTCAGCTATAAGATGAATAGGGTCTGAGCATCTAATGTATAGGCTGATGACTATATTTGATAATAATGTATTGTATAATTGAAGTTTTCTAAGAGAGTAGAACTTACACGTTCACATACACACGCAAAGTAAATATGTGTGGTGATGGAAATGTTGATATGATTAACTTGATGGAGGAAATCCTTTCACAATGTATATGTATACCAAATCAGCACCTTGTGCACTTTAAATATCTTAAATTTTATGTATCAATTATTTGTCAATAAAGCTTAAAAAAAAAAGAAGAAATGGGGAGTTTGCCCCAAACCAGTGTCAGGCATTTCTGCAGCCTAAGTCACTCCTCAGAACAAGTCATTAAGTAGGTAAAGGGCACACAATCAAAGTCACTCTTCATTTTTAGAGTGCCTCACCAAGTGCGTCTTACAGAGGAAGCACCAATCAAATTCCCCCTTTGTTTAAAGGTAGAAATAAATAGTTCCTTCTTGCCACTCCTGTTAAAAAACACTCAAAGTAAAGTGACAGAGACTGTGATAAGAACTGGTTGACTTCTGATGTGAGAGCAGCATAATGAATGTTCTGTCTCAGGCCAGTGTGGGAAGATTAACATGCACCTTAACGGCTCCTTTGCCATCACCTGCACTGATTTAATCCTGGAGACTTGGGTGTGTATTCTTGTCATTTCTACTATTGTACTGTTGACTGTCAGAGACTATAACAGCTGCCCTTGAGCATTTAGCTCTAAAATAAGGTTATTTATTTGCCCTTCTGGTATTTTAAAATACATTTCATAGCAGTTGTCATATTGTACACGCCTCCTCTGTCTGGGGGTGCTTTCATCACTAATAGATTGCTCACACATTTCAGACTCATGTTGTCTTGAAAAAGTACCTAATATGCTATTTATTTAAACGTTGAGAGTCTTTTATCATTCATTGCAAAACATTTTATTTCTGTTAGTAGTGAAAAACAGCTTAATTTTTGAAATCCAGAACACTTTTTTTTTCTTTGTCATAGTCATTTGTAGAGCTATATATCATCAAGTGAAAATTTCCCTAAATTTTTTTATCAGCAAAGATGAAGGTTTATGGTTATAGAATAAGGCTTTTTTCATAATAAGTAGCATAACATGATGTTAGGTACAAGATTCTCATAAATTTTACTCTATTAAGCCTTTTCTGCTAAGTCCCAATTACCCTTTTTGCCGTTTCCACTAAGTCTTCTCACTGGCATCTGTTAGGGCAAGGACTGCATCTCTTGATCACCACTTACACTCTTGTGCCAAGCGCAGTTCTTAGAAAGAGCAGGTTCGAAATCCATATTTGTTGTGAGGATGAATGAATGAAAGAGTTTGTACAGAGGCAGCAGGAACTCTAAAAGTGCTGATTAAGAGTCAAAATAACTATGTTCACAATCCCACCTTTGACTATTATACAGTTGTGATACCATAAAGTAGCCCCTTGACCTTACCCAAAGTTGTGTGTATCCTGAAACTGAGAATTCTGGACTAGAAACCTATGACCTTACAGTTCAGGAAACTGAGGCTTAGAAAGGCCACTTGCCTTGCTTAATGTCACAGGGTGTCAACAAGATAAGGGGGACCTAGGAGCTAACTCTTCAGCCACTAGGTCCAGAAGGGTCAGCACTGTGTTTTCCAGCAAGATAGGTGTAGCTTCATATTCCAGCTCTGTGACAAAAGCACGTTTGTTTTCTAAGTCTCAATAACTCATCTGGTAGCAATATCAACCTTGCAAGTTTGCTGTGAAGATTAGGTAAAGTAGGACCTGAAGAGTATCTAGTACAGCACTTGGATATGTAATTGCTCAAAACCAGATTTCCTCTGTCTTAGTTTTCACTCCTTTCCTTCTTTCTAATATACATCTATGTGATGAATTCATCTGCCAGTCACAGATGGAAATTGGAGTGAGAGGAAATGCTTGGTCTTGAGAATCTTCCTAATTTTTACTCTATAATTTGATATGAACTGTTACAAATCATTTCATAATGCAAATTGTTCCTTGAAAGTGAAATGTATTGTTGAACCTCTTTATGGCAGATATGCTCCAAGATGGTTCCCAGTGACCCCCCACCTTTTTGTATTCATTCTCTTGTGTAATCCTCTCCCCTTAAATGTATGATAATCTTATTGGTTCACTTCTTATGAACAGACATGGCAGAAGTTGTGGGATTTCACGTCTGAGATCAGGACACAAAATGACTATGGCTTCCATCTTGACTACTGTCTGGAAATCTGTCTTGTATCACCAGTTGCTGTGCCATGAGGTCACTCAGGGACCCTGTGGGGTGGCCAGACAGTGGATTATCCTGTCCTAGCAGAGCCCTGAGATGCCACAGCTCTGGACAACAGCTTGATTGTGACTTCATGTGAGATCTCATACAAAGGACCCAAATAAACTATACCCAGTTTCCAGATACACAGAAACTGCAAGGTAATAAATCTTTGCTGTTTTAGTCTCTCTATATTTTGAGATAATTTGTTAAACAGACCTAGATAAGTGACACACACTTATATAACAGCATACAAACTTTTGGATTAGATAACCACTTATTTATGTAGGTTTTTCCTAGTTCTTTTTTGTTTGTTTTAGAATCAAAGTTAGATTTTGATATATACAATGCTGTGATGACAAGATTAAAAATACCCACTTTCAAGAGATGACATCTTAGTAGACTGATAAAATAAAAAGCAATAATTTAAGTCATGAATTTAGTTTGATAAAACATATATCTTGTATCTTGGTTTATAAAACAATAACTAGGTTAATATCATTAGGATATTTTAAAACACTGTAATTGCATTTAAACACAACATCATCTTTTCATTTTTTTCACAGATGTTTATAGAGTATTCCTCTCTAAGTTTTAGCAACTACAGCCACAGAGATGATTAAGACCCAGAATCTGCCCTCAGAGAAATCCCAGAGATAAACCCACGCACATATGGTCAACTTTTCTATTTATAATCTGTCCCAACAGATCTTGAGAATCTTTAGACAAGTCTGATGGGAAATTTATGGTAAGGATGAGCACCTTGAATTATGAAACTACTTAGATAAACAATGGGAACAGTCAAGTGACAAATATCTTACTTAAAAGTATCCTTTCCTTTTAGCCAAAGGAAGGTTTTTATTTCAGGTACAGACAGCTCAAAATGGCTACCTGAAATCAAGAACTGTTTGGAAAAAAAGAAAAGGAAAAAAAAAAGAGAGAATTTATTGTGAGAACTCGGAACTGATAACTGATGATTCTTGGAACAGCCCTGGAGATGTCAAAGATGATAATACAGTAACAACATTTGGGAAGTATTTCTAGTCTTACACTTAGCCTTTCGGCAGGAATTTATTAAGACAGAATAAGCCTGTGACTTTTCAATTCCGAGTACAATTTGTTTTTCTAATACATTGGCAGGAGTAATGCGTGATAGAATTTTTCCTTCCCAGCCCCTCCAGTGTGGATGATGATGTGTTATAATAGGTTCTCGCAGGCCATATCTCAGCAATATAAAACACAACACATGTACATCTGTGGCCCAGTGTCAGTGCCTTAAATGTACATCAGAAATGCATTAAATCTTCTGATAGCTATTCTGTTTGTACAGCTTGTTGGTTCAGATTTTCTCCTGTAATGTACTCTGCTGATTACCTTGAATTATCGGTATATCCTTGGTAGAACAAGCACACCTTGTTCAGTAAAACAGTCAAACAGACATGGCTTGAGACCTTTTGGTGTGAAGAAAAACAACAGAGATATTTCTCAGAAGTTAACACAGGTAACCTTGTACTTCCTTAAAATCACATCTCAAAAGCATCTTTGCTCTCAGGTAATCTCTTCAGCACAATCCTCTCAGAACACTCTCAAGATTCTTCATATTTGATGAACTACAGGTGATGTGCAAATCTCTCTCCTGAAAGGAGAGGAAGAAGGAAAAGCGTTTTGGGGCTGGCCTGTGTTCCAAGCAGAAAGAATGCCCCTTTGTCTCTTCTTTCATTACTTGAAGGGTATACAAATACATTTTGACATACATGATGTCAAGAATAAATTTGGAAAGGCTTTTTTAGAATCTAGCTGTGTTGTATTAGCACTGGCTAACATTTGTGAACCACAGCAATTCAAATAATTATTTTCATGTCGAATATCCTTGCTGCCATCAGAAAATGTATGTTGAAGTATGTACTACAGCTGCCAGTGTATGCAAATAAACATCATCAGAATTGGTGAATTGTTTTAATATTACTGTCAAGGAGTGCGTGTGTGTGTGTGTGTATTTAGTGTAAAAGAAATCACCACACCACATTCTTCAGGTTGGTTTCTAAATAGTGAAAATTGATCTCATATAGCTACAACTTTTGTTCCTTTTCTTTTAGGATGGGTGATATGAATTTGTAAAGTTTACAGATGTACTCAATGGCCAAGGACAAAAAGTAAAGCAAAGTTAACAAACCAAGAAGGTGATCTAAAATATTCATTACCATTTTCGTACTAATTACATGAACAAAAAAGAACTAAGATATTAATCCTCATACACCCCTGCCTTAAATGAAATGTTAGATTTAAAAAATACTGTTGTCATTTATTATTGTCATCCCAACATTAATAGTTTTAAAGCCTAATGATTCACAAAAATATCTATTATTCATCCAGTGGCTCTGTTGTTCCAGGTTTTTGTGCTGGACCCTGTGGAGAGAAATGGGGTCAGGATGGAATCTGTCCTCAGAAAATTAAAAATCAAGTGAGGAAAACAGCAAATGAGCAAATTGACAGAAAGTAGTAGAGTGTGTTAAGAAATAAAACTGGGAACATAAGCTAATGGGGAAAGTCAGACTCATCCCCAGAGGGAAAAGGACCAGAAGGTGATGGGTAAGAGCTACCTAGGGTGCAGCAGATGTGGGCATGGGAGGAGGGGAAGATGGTGCATTTATCCCCAAATACAGGGATGGAAAGTGGCCACCCAGGGGGTTTCAAATTTACTCTCTTATCTTTTGCTTTGTGTTTTCTTTCCATATGGAAAAATAAAATTTAAGAAATGACCTTTTTAATTCACTGTTTGATTGGTGAGATATAAAATAATATGATGAAACATAATGAAAAGTAACACAACTTTTGCAATTATTAGCACAAAGACACATTTGTTTCTAATTTTTAACTTGGTTGCAGAATTGGGCATTCTCCAAGTGAGAGAGAAAGGTGGTAAGCTGTCAGAGGGCTTCATAGTGCAGAAACACACTCTGATTGGTTGGGCTGGGGTTGGTCAGAACAGGTATTTAGTCTAATTAAAAGAAGTGACTTTATAATGATAAATTTATGTTTGCTATGTCAGCCAACAGAATGTAGAATGGATAGATCGTTCTCTGTGTTGTAGGTATCTAAACAAGTCTTCAGAAGAATCTAAAATTCTTCCAGAAAACTGTAATAGAAAAGTTCCCTTAATTAAGTGCATACATAAGTGTATTTTTGAGTTTTCTTCATGTGAAACATTTTCCTAAATGCAAGTATTATTTCATAATTTTTAGAACTCTCTTATAGTCATTATCTATCAGTAATATTAGTAACATTGCTAACAAATAATATTTAAGAGCCTATGTTTGGTATGCTGTCATTTCAGTATTTGAACCAGCCAAAAAGAAAGCTGAGCTGAATCTTGTCACTGGGCACTGCAATAATTAAGGAGATATTGTGACTCATAGAGTACTGTCACAAACCTCAAAAACTTTAGTTCCACTGAGTGAAAAAATCCTAAAGGTTAATATGTATACCTCTGTAGCCAGTCCATTTTCTTTTAGTGTATGCACTAATTATGGTAGGTTAGTTCCACTCCTTGTTTGTAATTGGGAAAACATATTCTTTCTGATTCAATTAGAAGCTATTTAACTGGAAATTTGTATTTTAATCATTGTTACATACAAATTGATACAAATTCAATTGCAAAAGCAATATTCCCAATGTAATCTATAGATTCCTGCTATTTTCTTAATAATGTTGGATAAAATTGCCTAGTTTTAACAAGTTCTTTGAACAGACTTTATTAATGTGATTTGATATTTAACCAGGAGTCCTAAATTCATCATTCATTATGATTAAGAACAGTCTTATTTATTTTATTTTCAGCCTTCTTTAAATGGAAATAAACTCTTATAGAACCACACTGTTAAAAATTAATATAATTAAAGGGCAAATATAACCATGGTGTTATTATTTAGCTATATCTACAAGAGAAAGACATAGAACAGTATTAAATGTAAATCCATAGTTGAATACTTGAGCTGGACCAAAAATTCTAGTATAAAATCTTCTGTTGTTGAATTGGCAATAGTGTAAAAAAGGCAGGTGTGTGAATCGTTGTGAGTGTGATCAGAGATCAGGCAACTAACTGGGTTATCTATCATGTGTATATGCATATGAGATGTGTGAGACACACATACACACATATACACACAGAAATAGAGAGATTTAATAGTATCTACTGAATTAAAAATGATCAATGTCACAAAATCCCTCCCTGATGCCCATTTCTCTACTCTTTCCATGATAATCTATTTTTTTAATAAATAATAATCTGGAGCATAATATTCTAACCTAACTGTAGCCCCAAAGTTGAGTGATCCAAAGTGTCTACCATTCACATCAGAGATAGAGAGAAGCAGTAAGACCCTGTTGACATGACTTTCTCCAAGAAGTAGGAAGGAGGAGAAGAGGGAACAATATGCCAAATGCTTGCACTGAACTTTCTAGAACTGGCAACTGGGGGTCATGATTCTGGAGAGCATGCAAATTCTTCCAGTGCAAGGAGCCATTGGCAATTTTGATACAACTTTTTTGTACTATTGTTTAGAAAGCAAAGGCTTCTTTTAGTTTCATTTTCTATAACTGAAAATCAAACTCTCTGTGAAAAGCTGCATCCCTTGAGAGCATTTATTTTTTATCCAGCATAATGAAAACATTGTCCAAAGAAAAAGAGTATTAATTTTAGAGGTGAAGGAAAGTGCTTAATTCAGTGGTCCTGTCTCCTTGGTCTGTGTAATTCACAGTCTTTGGAACAGGCCTAGGACACTAGTTAGTAGTTAGTAAAATATTTGCAGAGACTGATTTCCATTTAAAAACTGCCTCACTCAGTTTCAGCCATTAACTAATCAACTATCTTCAACATGGGGGCAGGTGGGGTAAAATTTTCTCTTGTGTTTTCTCAAATGAACTGAGTTAAAACTCTTAGAAACATAATATTTGATCAAAACAGTAATTAGGGACATGTTTAGTATTTATTTACAATGCTCTGGGTTTTTTAACGTTTTTATTTTTGTAATGTACTGAGATGTTTTTGTAAACTCATCAAAAACATTGTGTATTAATAAATGACTGATGAACTAAGTATTAGGATTATTTACATGTTGGGATTTTATAAGATCTTTAGACTCTGGATAGTAATCTATTTGTCAGTTAATATGAAAGAAAATAATAAGAAGAGCAAGAAGAAGAAACAGGAACAGGAGGAGGAACAGGAGGAGGAGGAGGAGAGGAGAAAGAGAAATGAACAGTATAAACTACTGGAAATTTCAAGGTCTTTGGGGGACTCAAAATTTGAATCTTTTCTAAGAATTTGTCCATTTCTTCCAGGTTGTCCATTTTATTGTCATATAGTTGCTTGTAGTAATCTCTCATGATCCTTTGTATTTCTGCAGTGTCAGTTGTTACATCTCCTTTTTCATATCTAATTCTATTGATTTGGGTCTTCTCCCGTTTTTCTTGATGAGTCTAGCTAATGGTTTATCAAATTTGTTTATCTTCTCAAAGAACCAGATTTTGGTTTAATTGATCTTTGCTATTGTTTCCTTAATTTTTTTTCATTTATTTCTGATCTGATCTTTATGATTTCTTTCCTTCTGCTAACTTTGTTTTGTTTTTGTTGTTATTGTTCTTCTTTCTCTAACTGCTTTAGGTGTAAGGTTAGGTTGTTTATTTGAGAGGTTTCTTGTTTCTTGAGATAGTATTGTATTGCTATAAACTTCCCTCTTAGAACTGCTTTTGCTGCATCCCATAGGTATTAGGTCATCATGTTTCCATTGTCATTCGTTTCTAGGTAGTTTTTGATTACCTCTTTGATTTCATCAGTGATCTCTTGCTTATTTAGTAGTGTATTGCTCAGCCTCCATATGTTTGTATTTTTTACAGATTTTTTTCCTGTAATTGATATCCAGTCTCATAGTGTTGTGGTTGGAAAAGATACTTGATAAGATTTCAGTTTTGTTAAATTAGCCAAGGCTTTATTTGTGACCCAAGATGTGATCTATCATGGAGAATGTTACATGAGAACTTGAGAAGAAAGTGTAATCTGATGTTTTGGATGGAATGTCCTATAAATATCAATTAAGTCCATATTGTTTAATGTATCATTTAAAGCTTGTGTTTCCTTATTTATTTTCATTTTGGATGATCTGTCCATTGGTGAAAATGGGGTGCTAAAGTCCCCTACTATGATTGTGTTACTGTCGATTTCCCCTTTTTTGGCTAGTAGCATTTCCCTTATGTACTGAGGTGCTCCTATGTTGGGTGCATAAATACTTACAATTATATCTTCTTCTTGGATTTATCCCTTAATCATTATGTAGTGTACTTCTTTATTCTTTATTTTAAAATCTATTTTTTTGCTATAATCTTTATTTTAAAATCTATTTTGTCTGATGAGGATTGCTACTCCATGAAGAAATAGAAAATATAAACAGACCAATCACAAGCACTGAAATTGAGGCTGTGATTAAAAATCTTCCAACAAACAGAAACCCAGGACAAGATGGCTTCACAGGCTAATTCTATCAAACATTTAGAGAAGAGCTAACACTCATCCTTCTCAAACACTTCCAAAATATAGCAGAGAGATGAACACTCCCCAGCTCATTCCACAAGGCCACCACCCTGATACCCAAACCAGACAAAGATGTCACAAAAAAGAAAACTGCAGGCCAATATCACTGAATGAACATAGATGCAAAAATCCTCAACAAAATACTAGCAAACCAAATCCAACAGCACACTAAAAGATTCAGACAACATGATCAAGTAGGGTTTATCCCAGGAATACAATGATTCTTCAATATATGCAAATCAATCAATGTGATAAACAATATTAAAAAAATTGAAGGAGAAAAATGATATGATCATCTCAATAGATGAAGAAAAAGCTTGCAACAAAAGTGAACACCCATTTATGATAAAAACCCTCCAGAATGTAGGCATAGAGGGAAATTACCTCAACATAATAAAGGCCATATATGACAAACCCACAGCCAACATCATTCTCTATGGTGAAAAACAGAAATCATTTCCTCTAAGATCAGGAACAAGACAAGGTTCTCACTATCACCACTATTATTCAACATAGTTTTGGAAGTTTTAATCAGAGAAGAGAAAGAAATAAAAGGAATCCAAATAAGATAAGAAGTAAAGCTGTCACTATTTGCAGATGGCATGATACTATACATAGAGAACCCTAAAGATGCTACCAGAAAACTACTAGAGCTAATCAATGAATTTGGTAAGGTAACAGGATACAAAATTAATGCACAGAAATATCTTGCATTCCAATACACTAATGATCAAAAATATGAAAGGTAAATTAAGGAAAGACTTCCATTTACCATTGCAAACAAAAGAATAAAATACTCAGGAATAAACCTACCTAAGGTGACAAAAGACCTGTATGCAGAAAACTATAGGATGCTGATGAACGAAATTAAAGATGATATAAATAGATGGGGAGATATACCATGCTCTTGGATTGGAAGAATCAACATTGTGAAAATGATTATACTACCCAAAGCAATCTACAGACTCAATGCAATCCTTATCAAACTACCAAGGGCATTTTTCACAGAAATAGAACAAAAAGTTTCACAATTTGTATGGAAACAAAAATGACTCCAAATAGCCAAAGCAATCTTGAGAAAGAAAAACGGAGCTGGAAGAATCAGGCTCTTGGATTTCAGACTATACTACAAATCTACAGTAATCAAGACAGTATGATACTGGCACAAAAACAGAAATATAGATCAATGGAACAGGATAGAAAGCCGAAAGATAAATGCACACACATATGGTCACCTTATCTTCGACAAAGCAAGAAAGAATATACAATGGAGAAAAGACAGCCTTTTCAATAAGTGGTGCTAGGAATACTGGACAGCTACATGTTAAAGAATGAAATTAGAACACTCCCTAACACCATACACAAAAATAAACTCAAAATGGATTAAAGACCTAAATGTAAGGGCAGACACTATAAACCTCTTAGAGGAAAACATAAGCAGAACACTCTATGACATAAATCACAGCAAAGTCCTTTTTGACCCACCTCCTAGAGAAACGGAAATAAAAACAAAAATAAACAAATGGGACCTAATGAAACTTAAAAGCTTTTGCACAACAAAGGAAACCATAAACAAGATGAAAAGACAACCCTCAGAATGGGAGACAATATTTGGAAGTGAAGAAACTGACAAAGGATTAATCTCCAAAATTTACAAGCAGCTCATGCAGCTGCATATCAAAAAAAAAACAAAACCAAAAAACAACCCCAGCCCAATCCAAAAATGGGCAGAAGGCTTAAATAGGCATTTCTCCAAAGAAGATATACAGATTGCCAACAAACACATGAAAGGATGCTCAACATCACTAATCATTAGAGAAATGCGAATCAAAACTCCAATGAGGTATCACCTCACACCAGTCAGAATGGTCTTCATCAAAAAATCTACAAACAATAAATGCTGGAGTTGGTGTGGAGAAAAGGGAACCCTCTTACACTGTTGGTGGGAATGTGAATTGGTACAGCCACTATGGAGAATAGTATGCAGGTTCCTTAAAAAGCTAAAAATAGAACCACCATATGACCCAGAAACCCCACTACTGAGCATATAACCTGAGAAAACTATAACTCAAAAAGATTCATGTACCACAATTTTCATTTCAGCTCTATTTACAATAGCCAGGATGTGGAAGCAACCTCAGTGTCCAGCAACAGGTGAATGAATAAAGAAAATGTGGTACATATATACAATAGAATATTATTCAGCCATAAAAAGAAACAAAATTGAGTTATTTGTAGTGAGGTAGATGGACTTGGAGTCTGTCATACAGAGTGAAGTAAGTCAGAAAGAGAAAAACAAATTCCGTATGCTAACACATATATATGGAATCTAAAAAAAAAAATGTTTCTGAATAAACTGGTGTCAGGACAGGGATAAAGACGCAGAAGTAGAGAATGGTCTTGAGGACATGGGGAATGGGAAGGGTAAGCTGGAAAGAAGTGAGAGAGTGTCATGGACATATGTACACTACCAAATGTAAAATAGATAGCTAGTGGGAAGAAGTTGCATAGCACAGGGAGATCAGCTCTGTGCTTTGTGACCACCTAGAAGGGTGGGATAGGGAGGGTGGGAGGGAGATGCAAGAGGGAGGATGTATGGGGATATATGTATGTGTATAGCTGATTCACTTTGTTATGAAGCAGAAACTAAGACACCATTGTAAAACAATTACATTCCAATAAAGATGTTAAAAAAACAAAATTTGAATCTTTAGATTTTCTGTTCTCAGCTATACCAGTTTAGAAAAAACAACTATACACTACCAAATGTAAAATAGATAGCTAGTGGGAAGAAGCCACATAGCATAAGGAGATCAGCTCGGTGTTTTGTGACCACCTAGAGGGGTAGGATAGGGAGGGTGAGAGGGAGGCTCAAGAGGGAGAGTATATGGGGTATATGTATACATATAACTGATTCACTTTGTTATACAACAGAAACTAACACACTATTGGAAAGCAATTATACTCCAATAAAGGTGTTTACAAAAAAAAAAAGAAAAGAGAAAACAACTAATATTTTACAGCTTTAGATTCATTATCTTCTTAAATGGTGGATATAATTTCCCTCCCATCCTTTTTACAATCACCAAGACATGGAAGCAACGTAAATGTCCATCAACAGATGAATGGATAAAGGAGTGGTAAATATATACAATGGAATACTATGCAGCCATAAAAAAGAATGAAATAATGCCTTTTGCAGCAACATGGATGGAACTAGAGTTTATCATTCTAAGTGAAGTAAGCCAGATAGAGAAATACAAACATCCTATGATATCACTTATATCTAATCTAAAAAAAAAAGAGAGATCCAAATGAACTTTTATACAAAACAGAAACATACCCACAGACAAAGAAAACAAACTTATGTTTACCAAAGGCTAAAGGGGGGGATAAATTAGGAGTTTGGGATTAACACATACACTCTACTATATATAAAATAGATAACCAACAAGGACCTCCTGTATAGCACAGGGAACTATACTAAATATTTTGTAATACCCTATAAGGAAAATGAATCTAAAAAACTATATTTATGTACATATATAATTATATATATGTATATATATAATTATATATATATATTTATATATATTTACATATATATATATAACTGAATCACTCTGATGTATACCTGAAACAATCACATTGTAAATCAACTGTACTTCAATTAAAAAAAAAAAAAGAATCATGGTGAAAAATAAATTAAAAAAAATAAAATGAGGGAAATAATTTCCCTGCTATCCTTACACTGTATTAACCTATATCAAAATGCTTGGAAATTTTAAATGACTATTTATATACAGACATTTAGTAATGTGGCTTATCTCAATATAATGAGGATTATGAACATAATACATATACTAAACATAGTGAATAAAAATCAAAACAAAACAGGGTAGTGATGTGAAGGATGTGAGAAACTAAATAAGGATATGGCCTGGTTCTTGTCCTAGTGTTTATTTCTGAAATACAAATGCAAGCAGTATTAGAAAGTTTAAAAGACAGCCTTCCCCAAAAGCTGGTAACCAGCTGGCCTGTTACAGCAGCTGACAGCTTCTAGTACACACAAAAAGAGTATGTGTCATGGGAAATTAGACGTGTGCAGTATTTTAATGTTAAATAATTTGCATGCTGTAGACCTTGGCACTAACGTCAAGCATAGAGACACTTGAAAGGGCTTGTGTTGAATATGGAATTGTGTTTCCATAGTTCCCCTTAGACACATCGTTTCTTTCCTTGTCTGACATTCCTAATTGCCTCCTTCTATAAAAATTTGGGGTTTTTTTTCAAGATGTAGACGTTCTGAGAAAAGTATCATTACCAATAGCAGTATTGCTGTATTTCTAAGTTTTTGCAATTTGCGAATGTCTGTTTTTTTGTGGGGAAGGCAAGCTTGTTACTTCTGCATGTGTAAATATCCAGACAGGCAACCTCCCTCTCAAATGCTTCTTCATATGTGTTGCCATTGGTTTTTCAGAGATATTTGCAAGGTGGCTCTCTTTCCATGTTCACAGAAATTCAGAAGATAAAGCCAAACCTCTACTTTCAAGGGCCCAGAGTATTCATCAATTTGTTCATATGTATTTGTGACTTCTTGTGTGATGCTTTATAACTATATAATTACAATAATCGACCAGCCTGAATCAGTCTGGCCTTGGACTTATGCCTTAACTATCTAACTTCTCCTTCTAACAACATCATTCTGGAAAGGGTCCTGCTTGTCCTTTACTGCTGCCAAGTGGGGCTTTAGCCCTTCTAACTATAATGTATGTGTTGGTCAGGGCTGACCATAGTACATCCTTCTCTGGAAAACTCCTGAAGGAAGTTTTAACTTTGTCTGTAATACAAATGAGACTCCTCTATGTAATTCAAGGACACTAATAAACACCAATAAGTAAGAGATTCTAAGCTTGTTCATTTTGACCCAAAGGCCATCAAATGCCCAGCAAGTTTATACTCTTGCAGGACTAGAGGCATTGCGACTGTCAAGTTCAGGATTGGAGAAGAGTTTCTGTTCTTCCCAGCCTTGTTGAGGACCTCTAGAAATGTTTTTCTTTTTTAGTTTCCTCTCTGTCCCACTTCCCTTGGCTTTCGCAGTTCTCTCTCTTGAGATGTACAAAGTTCTTACAGCGAGTGGTAAATTCAGTACTGCTTTTCCAAGGTGACTCTTTCTCTCAACTCTTTCTTACTTTTAAATCTTCCCCCATCCCAATGTCACATGCCCTTGATACATCCAAGCACAAACAAGCATGTGACTGTGCTGTGAATCTTCCCTTTATTGCCCCCGCTGCTCTCCACACCACACTAGCTTGCCCTGTGCCAAGACAAGGTGAGCAGTTTGAACTGCATCAGTGAGTTTCCTTCCCTGTAGGTTCCCATGAGTTCATCCAAGATGATGAGATAGAGGTTCAACCAACAGAAACATGGAAGGAAGTCATAGAGCAAGGCTGGAGTATTCTTCCATGTGTTTCCATGGCTAGACGTGTCCTGAAGTGAGGGACATAGATCCAGAGAGTTGACCCATTACATGCCATTCTTTATCTGATTTCTAGTAACTGCCTTCCATTGATTCTGTAACCTTTGCAGATGGGAAGCAAGACCATCTGTTCTCAGCTTTGGAAACTGCATCAACTCTGATTCCCTGAAATCTATTTATACCATTAGCAATAACCTTTAATTAAATCTTCTCAAATTGTCTCATTTTGAGTGGGTCTTCAGTTTCTTTCTGGGGCTCTGAGTATACAGGGGCCCTTGAGGTTAGTCCCAGCTAAACTTCAGAATTTTTGATTTCAGTATTTGATTTCAGCTGGACCTTAATGTCAGCTGGACTTTGAGTAAACAATATTTACTTTAATTTACCCTGAAGTTCATTCACTTATTCACTTATTCTTTCATTCATTCTTTTCTAACTCCAGTCCCTCTTCTAGCAATGAACCAAACAGACCCAGATCCTGGTATTATGGGGCTTATGTCCTCATGGAATAAACAGACAAAAACGAATAAAAACGTAAATATATAAATATAAATATAAATATATATATTTAATATATATATTATTAATAAATATATTTATTTATTTATAAATATATATATTTAATATATATATATATATAGTGGTGAGAAGTTTTTTTTGTGTTTTGTTTTGTTTTGTTTGTGGTACGCGGACCTCTCACTGTTGTGGCCTCTCCCGTTAAGGAGCACAGGCTCTGGATGCGCAGCCTCAGCGGCCATGGCTCACAGGCCCAGCTGCTCCGCGGCACATGGGATCTTCCCAGACTGGGGCACAAACCCGTGTCCCCTGTATCGCCAGGCAGACTCTCAACCACTGCGCCACCAAGGAAGCCCTGGTGAGAAGTATTTTGGCAAATATCAAACAGTATAAGGAAAACAGGGAAGTGAAAATTTAGGGCAGTTACAGTTTTGGTTAGGGTAGTTAGGGGAGGCCTCTCTGATGACATTGTCCTGGAGAGAATGAGTGATGAACCTTGATTAGACTTAAGAAACAGATATCTAGGCAAAGGATACAATGAGTGCAAAGACCCAGAGATGAGGGCTGACCCAGCAGTCCCTACACATGGGGGATGATTAGAGAGAGGAGGATGGTTAGCAGGGTTAGTGGGGTAATGTTGGGTCATGTCAAGGGAATACCTCTAGGACACTGTGTTGGCTTGGCTTTCACTTAGAGTGACAAAAGTAGCTAGGGTAAGTTTACGTAGGGAATTGGCATCTTATGATTCACCTTTTGCAAAGATTACTCTGTCTGCTTTGTGGAAAATGGATTTTAGAGAAGCAGAGAGACCATTTGGATCCGATTGTAGTAATAGGGTTGGTGACCTAGGCCAGTGTAGTTATACCTCTGCTGGAGAGATGCTTAACAAGCTTCTTCCTCTTCCTGGGCACAAGACTCAAACTTACCTCCCAGCTACTTTGTGCCTAAGTGGGGCCATTCAACTATTCTCATACCAGTGCGAGTGTAAGCATCATGTCAATCCTGGTCCAAGGAGTTTGGAGAGAATGCCCCTTTTCTGTGTCTTCTTTCTCTCATCTCCTGACTGCTGTTTTCACGTTGATGCCTAAGGCAATATTGTGACCCACATCTTTGAAGACATTGCAGGTGGTGTCAGATTGGGTCCTGACAAGACTGTATGGAGGAGATCATTCCCTTCTCCCCATCCACCCACATCAACCCTAACAAACTGTGTCATGAAAAATAAACCTCCATCATGGTTAACTAGTAATATGTGAGGTTTATTTGTTATGGAGTCTAGCATTACTTATCCTGACTAATACTGACATTGGCACCTTGAAGTAGAGTGCTAATGAAATAAAAACTTGTAATTCATGGCCTTGGCAATTGGACAGTGAAATTTGAATAAGCACCATCTGAGGGTGAAAGACACTGGTCCACATCACACAGTAGCAAATCATGAGCTAACTGAATCAGCATTTCTGGAGGAAGTGCTTGAAATCAATGTGTTCGTGTGACCACTGGCCAACTTGCAAGGACAAATGGGAGAAAATGGAGTGAAAAAAATGTGGGACCTTAAAGGGTTAGGAAAGCCAAGTCTTTCTAGATCTTAAACAGTTGGGAAAATGGTTTAAAAAACTCATAGGCAACCAAGGTCCATTTAAGCTCAGCCATAAACTGAAAAACAGATTTAAAATATGACTTCTTATTCAGACCAAGTAGTTTTGACGTGTGGTCACCCAGTTGAGACAGAGGCATGGGTGTGAGGAAGCAGAGAAATAGAACTGACTTGGGGATTTTGTCTAGGAAAGAATTTTAGGTGGAATTACAGAAACATGGAAGTGACTAGAAGCTAAAAACAGCATACTCTGTTATATGAAAGATCATACTTTTGGAGGATTTCATTCCAATCTTACATGAAAAAATGGATTCTACTGTGCCAGTGCTCCAAATCCTTTTTCCCCTCTTTTTCCCTTTCATCTTTTATACATCTTCAATTGCTTCCCCCCCAAAAATACAGGAGTGCATTGTGATGGACACGATAGAAGGGATTTTCAATTCCTTACCATTTTCTTTATTAACCTCCAAATAGAAGTTTTCAGAATTATAGGTTAAAAAAAATGTGGCGTATAAGAACTTCCAGATTTCACTAGAGAGGGTCTGGCAAAATTAACTAAAGATATATTTTGTTATGATTGTATCATATATTAACAAACACAGTCTCTTTTCATATCTCCTGTAATATTTCATTATTCATGTTTCTAGTCCTCAATTTAATTATTAAATAAAATAGGGATAGTAATACCTGTTTTATAATCTTGTGGAGAGTAGGTAAAATATTGTAGATAGAGCGACTAAAGACGATCAAAAGATAGTAGTTTCATATTCCCTTGTTTCTCTTCTTCATATAAAAAAAGGATTATTGAAGCATAAAATAAACTGCACATACTGTAAATTGCATCTACAATGTGATAAGTTTTGACATATGTATACCACTGTAAAATATCATAACAATCAAGAGTATAGACATTTCCATCATCAACAGAAGTACCTCATGCCTCTTTCTTATCTCTCTCTCCTGCTTTCCCTTGCCCAAAACCCTCCTCCTGACCCCAGGAAACCACTGATATCCTTCTGTCACTTTAAATTCATTTGCATTTCCTAGAATTTCATATAGATGGAATCATATGGCATTCATACTTATTTCTCTAGCTTCGTTCACTCAGCAATTTTTGTGTGTGTGAGATCCATTCATGCTGTAACATGTTATCATTATGCATTACTGAGTTAGTACTAAGTAATATTCTGTGACATAGATATACCAGAATTTGTTTATCCATTCTCCTGTTGAGGTACATTTGAGATGTTTCTAGTTTGGGATTATTAAATTAAGCTGCTGTGAACATTCATGTAGAAGTCATCATGTAGATGTATGCTTTTTTTGTCTTAGATAAATATTTAGGAGTAGAAGTACTTGTTCATATGTTAGGTATATGATTATTTTTTTAGCAAACTGCCAAACTGTTATCCAAAGTCAATGTACATTTCACAATCCCACCAGCAGTTCATGAGAGTTCCAGTTCCTCCACATACCCACCCAAAACTTATAAGGCTACTCTGAGCCATTGTAATGTGTGTGTAACGATATCTCACTGTGGTTTTAATTTATATTAACATAGTGATTGATAATGTCCAGGATTATTTTGTGTACTTACTTGCTATCTGTATATCTTCTCTGATGAAATGTTCAAATCATATACTAATTTTCAACTGTTTCTTTTTCCCCAAATGTTGAGTTTTGAGAGTTCTTCAGATATTCTAGATACAGATTCTCTATCAGATATATGATTTGCAAATATAGTCTCCAAGTATGAGCCATGACTTTAATTCTCTTAATTGTATTTTCCTAAAATCCAACATTTTTAAATTTTATGAAATCTGATTTATGAATGTGTTCTTTTATGGATCATGTATTTGGTGTTTGAAATAAGAAATTTTGCCAAATCCTAGGTCACAGAGGTTTTTGTCCCGTGTTTTCTTCTGAAAGTTTTAGAATTTTAGATTTTACATTTAGGTCTATAATACAGTTGAGCTGGTTGTTGTACATGGTGCATGGTGTGGACTGCGTTTCATTGTGTGTGTGTGTGTGTGTGTGTGTGTGTGTACATGGATAGCTAAAATTTCCATCATTTGTTAAAATGGTTGTACTCTCTCCATTGAATTACTTTTGCTCCTCTGTTAAATATCGATTAACCATACATAGTTTGGGTTTATTTATGTATTT